>NC_137178.1:57763533-58411866 GCF_951804945.1 Podarcis cretensis
AATTGTTGGACTCCAACTCCCACAAACCCCAACTAGCCCAATGATGGGAGTTGCAGTTTAACACCAGCTGAAGGCTACAGAATCCCTACCCTAATTTAAAGCTGTAGCATGGAGGTGTCCTTTGGGCACCATCAAAATGTATTGGGCTGACACTGTTCCTGGTACAGAGTTGGTCTCCAGGAAGTGAAGGATGCCTTTGGTAAAGCTCATGGAACTAATCTAAGTTCCAGAACTGATATCAGATCAATAAGAACCTGCTGGATGCATCTTCTGCTTCCTGTTGATCAGCCTCTGAGCTGACCAGGAAAGTAAGACATTTGGCAGATATGAGGAGATAAGAGAAGTACTCTCTTCTGAACTGTTCCTTGACCTTTATTTTCTCTCACTCAAGTTGCTGGAACTCTCGTTGGCAAAGTAACTACATAGGAAATGAGATCACTTTAGGTAGGTAGAGAAACATGACTCTAATGTATGCAATTCACATCCTGACGCATATTTTAGATGTATACTGATTGACTTCTCTTGAGATTTAAAATTAAGTTCCTTCTAAGGCAGTCAAAGCTTTTTCGAAAACTACTGTTGGCGATATTATTAACCTTAGGTATTGAAATTCTGTTAGTGCCACCTGATTTATCTGTGGTACATCGTATCAGCATCTCATTCTTATCCCCAGTCTCTGGAATTTACAACTTTAGGGTTTCTTCTGTTTGTTTTTCAGATGAAGGCATCAATAAAAGCAAACTGTGCTTTAAACTTCTTCTGATACAGATTGCACATAAGGGATGCATTGCCATTTTTATATCTGCTTTCTTTTTTTAAGAAGATGTATATTTTCTTTTTCTTTGCTTAAAAAAGGGGCAAGCACTCTCTCTCTCATCTCTCTCTCTCTTTCTCCATGCACAAATGTGATGTCACACTCTTCAAGAACATAAAAAGCCCTTTAAATGGAATTGAGGAAACCATATCCCTGCAAGAACAAAACAAATGTTTCCATACAGACTGTATGATAATATCCCACACCTACACAAAGAAAAGGAAACAGCACCTTATACCAGCCTCTCTCAACCTGGGGTACCCAGATGTTGTTGGAGTACAACTCCCATTGATGACCGCTCAAGAACTCACCATGAACTCCTCCCTTGTTCTCTTATAATGGCAATGGCATCAACCTGAGAGGGGCTGAAACTGAGTTCTGGTGAGTTCCGGCTGGAAAAAAAGTCCTATTTACATGGATGTATGTTTTTGTTCATTCATTCAGACTTGTGGGTCACTTTTCTATGAATTCAACTACTCAAGCACAATAAGATAATATAAAAACTACAATTCAGTATAAAGCAACGTAAGATGAGTAGCAAGGCTTCGGGTACCAGAATCCATGAGACAAAGCCAGTAGTCAGACCTCCAGCTCCAAAATGGGAGTCATTTCTGGTGGTCCATTAGAAACTATCTGTCAGTTTTGGCCCTACTGCATGCTAATGCTTCATTGTAACTCAGCCCAGGCCACTTGGTTTACAATGATACTGACCACCACCACTACCACCACCCCATTAATGGTCTTCTGTGCAGGATGCTTTGGTGGCAGCCACCAAAGAGAATAACTTCCACTGTTTTTGTTTTAGAAATGACATCAGGAGAATACCACAGCTTGATTTATGTCCACATTGTCTCTTGATAAATGTAACATCTGAAAGCAGCCTTCCAAAGGTATGCTGCCATTGACTTAGCAGCTCACACTGGATTTTACAAGAACACATTTGACTTTTTACAGTTTCCTGCAGTAGTAAACTTTATCCCTTCTGACAGCAGAAGTAATTGCTGTGTGCAGAATAAAATTGATTGTTTAAATAGTTGAACTCCGTTTTCTTGCTTTTTTTTTTACGGTTTAAGGCTGGGGTCCTTTTTCTGTTCATTTCCCCATCAGTGGACGGATCCTGGCTAACTCTAAGGAAAAACAAATAATTGTGACTTCTGGGGGCAACATATGGAGAAGGGCCAGGTCCACCTGTCAGATTTGAAGACAGGGCAAATTTAGGCAAGGGTGATACTGTGTGAAACCTGCCCTGCTTTCTCCAGCAGAACGTTAACTTCTCCCCTCAAGGCTGAAAGGAAGCCTGACAAAACAACCCTCTGAAACTGCTGGATCTTTCTGCATTCGTGATATTTTGCAGCCTCTGTCTTGGAACAGCATGTTCCCAGACAGAGGCTTCCATCAGAAGCCTCTAGAGTATTTATGCAGCTCAGTAGGTGGACAGAGGAGGACATGTCTTCTTTCCAAGTTGTGCTTCAATTTAGCTTTGTAGCTCAGTCCAGATCCCACATGTGCCAAGATGTGTACATGGAGCTCTTGGGTATTCATGCTGTCCCACTCATTTCCATAGAAGCAGGGGATCCTCACATTCAAAGACATGTGTAGGGAACTTAGTGCTACTGCTAGAGATGATATTTACCTCCAAGCGTATATGCAGGAAAAGGTGAACGTAAGGGACCCCCGGATGGTTAAGTCCAGTCAAAGGTAACTATGTGGCTGTGGCGCGCATCTCACTTTCAGGCCAAAGGAGCCGGCGTTTGGCCACAGACAGCTTTCCAGGTCATGTGGCCAGCATGACTAAACTGATTCTGGTGCAATGGAACACCATAACAGAAACCAGAGCACACAGAAATGCCGTTTACCTTCCTGCCACAGTGGTACCTATTTATCTACTTGCACTGGCATGCTTTCAAATTGCTAGGTTGGCAGAAACTGGGATAGAGCAACAGGAGCTCACCCCGTTACGGAGATTCAAACTGGTGACCTTCTGATTGGCAAGCCCAAGAGGCTCAGTAGTTTAGACTACAGCACCACCTGCATCCCTAAGTGTATAAGCAATGGACACAGTGCCACCCCATAACAAATCACTGGATTAGGCTTTTGACAATTCACCTGTGGACTGGTCTGCACACGTATATTCATCATTTGGTGACTTCAGCCTTGAATGGTGCTTTCATGTGTGCATGAACCATCAGTGTTCAAATGCCACAATGAAAGTTTTGAATTGGAACTGACTCACATGGTTCTTGCAGCATCAAGTGATAGCATCTTTACATGTGTGAGGAGACAGCCAGAGATCTAATAACATCGGCATAATTTTCATAATCTGTCCAATACTTTTTACAGGCATCTGAGGACATATTCAGCTGCCAGTCATCACAGGTAGAGTGAACAAGTGTACAAAAATCAACAGCATGATGTACATGTGTTGGTGATCTGGCCATTAGGAATGGAGACATGTGGAGTCCACAACTGTCATGTTATATTATGCACAGGCAGGTGAGGAGCCGCCCAGCTATTCAGGTTGCTTATAATTAGGATTGTGGGATCTGCTTCCTGCCTTGAGCCACAGCTTTTGACTGATGCTGCAGGTAGCTCTATAAACGGATGTTTGAACCAAATAGAGCATATAAACCTCCCAGCTTCTCAGTGCTTTGACTGCCTGATTTAAAAACCATCATGGATCAATTTTATCACCAGTCAGTTCAAACCTCAAAAGCTAATTAATTTTTATATTTTCATTGGGGGGGGGGGATTACATATTAAAACAATTAATCTGGAAGCGTGGCAATTCCTGACTGAGAACAACTGTAGCCTGGTGACTTAACGCAACTGAGATCTGAATCAGGAAGCCCTTATTCAATTCTTACCTTTGCTATGGTTGTATTAAAGGTAAAGGTAAAGGGACCCCTGACCATTAGGTCCAGTCATGACCGACTCTGGGGTTGCGGCGCTCATCTCGCTTTACTGGCCAACGGAGCCAGCATACAGCTTCCGGGTCATGTAGCCAGCATGATTAAGCCGCTTCTGGCAAACCAGAGCAGCGCACGGAAACGCCGTTTACCTTCCCGCCGGAGCAGTTCCTATTTATCTACTTGCACTCTGATGTGCTTTTGAACTGCTAGGTGGGCAGGAGCTGGGACCGAGCAATGGGAGCTCACCCAGTCGCGGGGATTTGAACCACCGACCTTCTGATCAGCAAGTCCTAGGCTCTGTGGTTTAACCCACAGCACCACCCACGTCCCTTACAATGATCGTATTAGGTGGCTATAAGGAAGCTCCTGTTCTTTTATGGGAAGTGTGACAGCAGAGACCATTCAACAAGTGATCCAAGGGTTAATGCTGTTTACAGCAAAAAGGGAGGTGTTGCCTAGAAACCACTCAGATTGGCATGATCTTTGCTGAGTGTCAGGGACTGGGCAGAGGGGGAATGATGGAGACCGCCTCTTCAGCCTGACCCTTCCAGAGAAGAAGAACACAGTTCCAAATCACAATAGGGGTTTGAAGGAGGTCACAGCTCAGAGGAAGATGAGGGGGAAAGTTGGGAAATAATGGGAGAGCAGGAGGAGGCAGAGCTGGAGAAACTGGCTGACACGTTATCACTAGAAAGCATTCCAGAATACCATCTCCCAGAACCCAGCAAGCCTTAAAAATAGGAGAGCAAAGGGCTCAGAGACAGATGGCCCTAAGCTGAAACCATAAAGGGGGGGGGGTGTTGACAAATGAGGAAGTGGGAGAGAAAGGGGTTGTAGATTTACTCGGAGCAACACCATTTTTCCAAGAAGTTACATTTCTAAGCCTCCCTGTGTGAACATTGAACAAAAAGCAGTTGGTAAGAACTTTCCTTGTCTTATCCGTTCCTGGCAACCTACCGTGGGGGTTGGATCCTCTGACACCTGACACTGAGGTAACCCAGCCAACATGGCCAATGCTTAGAGATTAGTGAGAGCATCTGGAGGGCCATAAACCTATGGCCCCACTCATCAGCAGAGTCTGGGCCATTAGGGTGTGTGGGGCACTGCCTCACCAACATCAGTCTGCCCTCAGCCAGCCTCCAGCTGCCTGCCATCTTACTTATATGTAGCCCAGGGGGTAGCACATTCTGTCAGCATCTTAGCATTGCCCTTGTAAAACTCAGCAGGGGAGAGGACGGGGTCAAAATAATAATAATAATAATAATAATAATAATAATAATAATAATAATAATAATAATAAATTTTATTTATATGCTGCCCTCCCCAGCCGAAGCAGGGCTCAGAGCAGCTAACAACAGTAAAATGATAAAACATTCTAAAACTCTTCCTTTCAATGGCATCTCTGTCTTCTACCCTACCTCCAAAGGGCACCGGCCACCATTGCTGTCCATGCTCAAAGGTACTATGCGATACTGATGATTTGCAGCCCTGGAGTTTCCAACTGCTGTGACAGGATACTCAAAAATTTCCATTCTGTACTTAATGCACCATATTAACACCAAGTCAAACCATGTTTTCCTTTTCCTGTGAATTATTATTACACACCCTCCAACATTTCTTTGATGAGAATAGGGATGCCCTACTCAATGATACTAATAGTAATAATAATAATACTTTTATTATTTACACCCCACCCATCTGATTGGGTTGCTTCAGCCACTCCGGGTGGCTTCCAACATATATAAAACATTAAACATCAAAACCTTCCCTATGCCTTCAGATGTAATCTAAAGGTTGTATAGTTACTTATCTCCTTGACTCAGGTCACATAACTCCATACCCTCCAACGTTTCTCCGATGAAAATAGGGACATCCTAAGGAAAAGCCGGACATTCCAGGATCAAATCAGAAACTGGGATGGCTTCTGTAAATCCAAGATTGTCCCTGGAAAATGAGGACACTTGGAGGGTCTGTTATTACAGCATTATTTCACTTAGGCCCAGCTTGTTTAAGAAGCTTGACAAATGGCTCCTATGTGGCTGTGTAGCTTAGAATTGTTTATTTCTGTTCTGTCTGTGCCTTCCTCCCTGCCCCACCCAATCAGTCCTCAAATCCTTACAATTTACTTCTGTTCTCTGAAAATGGAGCTTGCTGGGTTGTGTATCACAAAGGAGCTCAACTTGAGTGCACCATGCACCCGCGTAAAATAAATTTTGGCCAATATAATCTATAATCCCTGACATGCCAGGTGCTCAGCTTCAATCCGCCCAAACTCTGTCTTCTTGCTCTGTTTATCATTATGCTGCAGTTTTACTGCCTGGTAGATACTGTTCATTGATCAAGGCCTAGAAAAAGTCCCAAGTTCAATAGGACAGGCGGCACTTTGGCAGAGAGAAGCTTTTGTTTTATGACTGTCAGCACTATGATGGAAATTTTATCATGGGACGCGGCGACACCACTCATATCCCCATAATTTTATTAAGCAATAGTGCAAGTGGTCTCGGTAGACTGAGTAGATGACATATTTACATGAACAGCAAATATTATCCGCCTCATCTAAATTAATATGGAATGAAATAGGGAGCTTAACTAGGCAGGCCCGAGCTGGGCAAATAGATCATGCATTTGCTGAGGAGGGAAGGAAGGAATAGAACATTAAGAGGCTTGTACAGTTGTTGCCTGAGCAATTTTCACAACTTGGAGAGGGAGGACGCAAAGGGGCATGCCACACATTACATTGTTTAAGCGTTTGCCTCATGCTCAGAGACACCAACTTCTGAGGATGGTGGTGATTCAGGGATGGAGCAAGGGCAGAATTAGGAGGGTGTGGGTGAAGCTATTGTGAAATCTCATAGATTATCAATAGAACCTGTAGAATTCGCTGATAGTGGAAGGATTACCAAGTCAATGAAGGCATGTCTTTAGTTGGTGGAGGGTGGTCCATCAGGGTGAGTGGACTACTGCCCCACCAACATCATCCAGTCCCTACTTCCTTATTTACAGCTAGTCCACAGGGCGACACTGGCTTTCAACTTCTTCCTACTTTACCTTTCTAGAACAGGCATAGGCAAACTCGGCCCTCCAGATGTTTTGGGACTACAACTCCCATCACCCCTAGCTAACAGGACGAGTGGTCAGGGATGATGGGAACTGTAGTCCCAAAACATATGGAGAGCCAAGTTTGCCTATGCTTGTTCTAGAACTTAGAAGGGAGGAGAATGAAGCTCCACCTACTGCTGGCCTCCTACTTTGCACCACACCAGTCCCCAATGGAGCCAGCCACCATTGCCTTTAGTAGGTCTGTGCACCAGATTTTGGCCAAGTCCTCAGCAAAGTCTGGCATACCTGGAAGTACTTAGGCATTGGATGAGTTGGACACAGACAACCACAGATTGCAACAGATCAGGTCGGATGGCCAAGAGTAAGGTTTCCCAAACTTGGGTCTCCAGCTGTTTTTGGACTACAGCTCCCATCATCCCTAGCTAGCAGGACCCCTGGTGGGATGATGGGAATCGTAGTCCAAAGTTGGAGACCCAAGTTTGGGAAACCCTGGCGCAGAGCAATGTGGCGGTTGGGAAGGGCACTGGGAAGGAAGCAGAGACAGGCACAGAGCAGGAAAATCCTGTGAAAAGACCTAGACCTACCCTGACTGCCAGGAGGAGCTAGCAGGGTTGCCATATTTCAAAAAGTAAAAACCAGGACACCTGAAAGTGGTTGAGCTTTTTCCAGACAAACCCCAAAGTTGTTGAGTTGTTGAAACCCAAATTTTCAATTGACTTGATCCAGGAGAAAGTGCTGCCTTTCAGAAATCCCCCCCACACACACACACACACTCACCAGACGTCAATTCCACCATTGAATTCTGGTAATGCCCAGGATGGCAGCCCTAGGAGCTAGGAACTTGCCACCTGACTCTCCTTCCTGAAAGAAGCTGTACAGCTGAGAAGCAGTTTGCAAAGGGACACTATGGACCATGCAGGACAGCTGTGTGTAAAATGGACATCAAAGGTCATGCAAGTTTGCTGTCGAAGCCAGCTACAGAAATGGACAAGGGTTTGTCTCCACTGTCTATATCAGCGGTTCTCAACCTGTGGGTCCCCAGATGTTGTTGGACTACAACTCCCATCATCCCTGAGCTCTGGCCTTGCTAGCTAGGGGTGATGGAAGTTGTAGTTCAACAACATCTGGGGACCCACAGGTTGAGAAAGGCTGCTCTATATGCTAGCATGGAACCTCCCATAACCATAAACGCTTCCACATAATGATAACGTTTCTATATCAGATGATTATATCTCATGTAGAATATTATCGACTAAGGTGGGCAACCCTCAACTCACTTACTTGGGACTAAGCCCCATTGAGCAGGACTCAATTCTTAGTAGACATGGTAAGGCTTGTGCAGTAAGTAGAGATTCCACCAAAAGGCTCATAGCATGGAAGTGTATGGGTTCTTGTGAAGACACCTTCAGTATAAGTCCTCTTTTGCTTTCAGACCATTATAGATGAGGCAGCTTGTTGCCTGAAATATTAAATTGACTTTTGCCTTTTCTCATTGCCAATGATCAACACAGAAGCTCGTATTGATTTCCGGCATCTTTAGTTTTTATTGCTGAATGTATGCCGGCAATTCATAAAATCCATGCTTTATAGTCTTTAAGATGAGTGAAAGCGACGCCATATCCAATTAGAGTTAATTTGTGTGGTGGGATGTGAGGTTCATGGAAGGGAAATGTATTTGTGTGGCAAAGCAAGGATCATCTGCATATGGGCCTGCTATCTTTCTGGAATGCAACAAACACTATAAATCTGGGCTGTTTTACCTGCAAATGGAAGGGAGTAATGTGCGCGTAGATCTCTGTGAAGTAAACTATATAGCATCACTTTGAAATGGTGCTGTGAATACTAAATCCCTCATATCAAGCTCTGCGTGCTTAAAATCAATTTCGCATTTACCGTCTTGATTGATTCATACTAAAAATGTCTCATAATAATTTTGTACACCGGAGAACTTTTGCACAAATATTTCTGAAATGCAATCAACATCAAAACTCTACTGCATGCAAAAAAATAAAAAATAAAAAATCATGGGCATACTAAAATATATGATGGAGCTTCAAAGATGCATATGGAATATCAGACGATGGGACCTCATGCAGAATATTTTATAGTAAATGGAGTTGCCATTAAATTATCCCTAAGGTGGATTCAAGGTTGACAGCAATGGTGGCCTTCCTTTTTAGCAGGTGTGCCTTGGGTCCAATTCAAAGTATATGAGTGTACCACTCTAATGTGCATTACAATGGATACACAGCCTGCCATATGTTTGGCTTTAGCTTTATGATTCAGGAAAAAGTTATCAGTACAACCCTGGAGAGGCAGGCAGGGATGTACAGACCAGACTATATGCTGTACATGGGCACACCTGTCCTACCCAGTTGACATACCATGTAGCACAGGCTTCCTCAACCTCGGCCCTCCAGATGTTTTTGAGACTACAATTCCCATCATCCCTGACCACTGGTCCTGCTAGCTAGGGATCATGGGAGTTGTAGACCAAAAACATCTGGATGGCTGAGGCTGAGGAAGCCTGATGTAGCATCTCTACTGTAGCATGGTCCACCATGGTTTAGATTGCGATAGAGAACATGTCAGTTTACAGATGTTGCTGGAGTCCAACTCCCACCAGGCCCAGCCAGTATGGCCAATGGTCAGGGATGATGAGAGGTGTAGTACAGCAACATTTGAAGGTTCACAGGTCCTCCAACCCTGATTTAAAGGGTCTAGCTCAAAGCCATTCATCCAACAGCATTCAGAAAACATTTTGCGTGTTCCACCTCCTGTGATATCAGAGCACCCCTGCTGATCACTGCAGCCACTGCCAACGTATCTATTCACACATTACAGTGCAGATCTACAGATGGAACAGAATGCATGATGTTTGCTGTCCAAACAGTTCAAGAGGGACAAGATAAGCCCAAAGTGGAGAATGGCTAAAATAGCTCCATCTAGCTTCTGGAGGATTGGAGACAGAGAAAACCAACTCGCTGTCCTCTAGGAAGCAGAGAATTAAAAAAAAAACGATGTTCCCCACCAAAAGGGAAGCATGGGACTTTTTGAGTCCCATGGCACCCCTAATGATTCTATCTAGAATTGTCATGGAATTAAGGTAAATCCCGTTGTTCCTGGCACCCCTGGGATCTCATTAAAGGTTTTCAGTGTCAAGAGCATTGTGGATGCTTGGCACAATCCTTCTAATTCAACCTTTAGGATAATCTGGAGTAGGCTTTGCGTTTGGTGTGTGTGTGTTTAGTACTGGTTGGGGAAATCAATGTAACGATCAATACTTTTTGCACAATGTGATAAGTTCTTGAGAGGACAGATACAGTGTATATAAAAAGCCACGAATAAGTACAAGTTAGAAGGATTTTCATTTTAACCAAGTGTTGATATATTTTCAACTTGAAATGTAGAGAGCTTAGCAAACCTCTATATTAATACAAGACTGAAGTGTTCAGGCAGAGTAACTGCAAACTCTTAATAATGAAAGAAGGAAGAGAAGATTTATTTACTGAGGTCACCCACTGCAATTCGCTTCACCTGTTTTTATTTGGGGGCAACCCTGTTCTACACTTACCTAAGATGGTCCAGTCTTGTTACCCACTCAGTGCTCACTTAAATGATGCATTTCCCATGCCTACATCTGTTTACCCGTAGGAAAATATTATGTGGCTGTCTTCTGTACATCCATGCCTTACTCCCTATTACATTAATACCTGAAGATAAAATATGCTACAAAATGTATATTTAGTGACGGAAAGCATTCCAAAATATAACAGACATTTTCAGGCAGATTAATCTGGAAACTGTAGCAATCAGATCTATGAATGGACACGTGTAGAACTGACATGGACTAGAAACAGATTGGTCCCTGGCTGAAAGCATTTCTGGTTCTGATCCAGCACCTGTTGCCAGAAATGAACCCGCATATTCATGTATCAGTCTGAAAGAGCCACCTGCTCTTGCATGGCTGTGTGTCCATGTTTATAAAATTGTCACCTGGAAAATAGGCCCTCCTTAGGCATGCTTTGCTTGAGCTCACGATATTTCCAAGGGAAAGGTAATCACTCTCTCCCACTGATCTTTTGACTAAAACGTGTGTGATGAACGTGAACTGGCCCTTTTCAGAATGATGGCACCGCCTCATCCTGTCCTAAACAAGAAGAGAAATTTGCCAAGTGTTACTTTGTTCCTGCTTGACCTTTAATTAGGTAGAGCTTGAAGACTGGATATTCTGAAGGTGAATTGCAAAGGTTAATTGTCTTTTATCTAATGTTGATGATGACAGGCTTTGTGAAAATGATGGGATTTGGGGGTGGCAAATGAGGGAAGGGAGGACAAAAGAAAGAAGAGCCATTTGTTTATCAGGCAAGTCAGATAATTCTAACCAGAGGTTGCTCTCCAGTCTCCAGCCTCAGCGATGAATATATAGCATGCATTGCACTAAAAATATGTCAGTTGCTACAGAGTAGTATTTTGCATTATGGAATGACTAACGTGTAACAGAAATAAAGCCACCTACTTAGCTTTGCCCATCAAAAATCCTCCCACGCTGTACAAAGCCTAACTTAACTTGGCTCGGTTTCGGTGGGGAAACTGTGAAACTGGCTTCCAAGATGGCTTGGTTTAGGACCACAGAACTGCTGAATCAACCTCTTGAGGGCTCCCTCATTTCACATTCCTTATGCCATATGCTGTAATTCTGAAACATCATCAATCTACCATGTGCTGGAGGACAACATTGTTTAAAGCACTCCATCTGCGGCTAGTTTTGTAATCGACTGGTCTGAATAATGTAGCCATATTTATCTGGAAATGGAAACCGGACCAAGCGGTTCTCACGTATGTTACAACCCCCCAGCACCTATTGATACATCAATGCAACAGCAGTAATAAAGACCCCCTCCTCCTTCTCTTCCCCCTCCACACCCCTTTATCACCTTATAGCAGCTTCTTCTGGTTTTTCCCAGTGCCCAGAACAGGCTGCTATGTGACCTAGATACATTTTAGCATATAGTCATACCTCGGTTCTCTAACAGAATCCATTCGACTTCCGAAAACATTTGAAAACCAAGGCACGGCCTCTGATTGGCTGTAGGAGCTTCCTGCAGCCAATCAGAAACCACGGAAGCTCCATCGGACGTTCGGCTTCCAAAGAGCATTTGCAAACCGAAACACTCACTTCTGGGTTTGCGGCGTTTGGGAGCCAAAGCGTTCAAATCACAGGCCATTCGACAACCAAGGTACAACTGTAAGAGTGAGATAAGAAGGACAAAAACTGATCAGCAGGGAGTGTACATCCACATGAAAGTAGCCCTAGCAGACAGCAAGGGTGGTCAGATAGGTCCAATGCAAGAGACAATTAGTTCTGGGTTCAAGGAGCCCCTGTATCAGGAGTGAGGGACCTTTGCCCCTCCAGATGTTGTTATACAGCAATCCCCATCATTCTGGAGCATGTCTATGTTTTCAAAAGGCAGACATCTATTTCCATATTAATTCCAATGTGCCATACTCTGTTAGCCTCTGTGCTAAACTGCTATAACCCATATATATGGGGTTGCCTCTGAAGAACATTCGGAAACTGCTGTTAGTTAACCATACAGCTGCTAGACAGCTAACTGGGACCGGGAGCGATGAAGATGTCATGCTAGCACTTCAGCAGCAGCACCGCCTCTTGATCTGTTTCCAGGACCATTTCACAGGGACCTTGAAAGCTCATCATGGCTAGAGGATAAGGTACTGGAACAATCCTTGCCTCCACGTGTGGCTGCCCATACACTGAGATCACATCATTTCGTAGGAGTGCTTTCACCAATAGCTTCACCAGCAGTCAACCATTAACATGCTTGCAAGACCAAACGTACCACCAAAAGCTAAAACTAGCATATTTGTAATCCGACATTTCATTTCCTTGAACTCAAAGGGATTGGCCTTTAAGTAAATGTGCATAGGATCGATCTGTCACAACTTGCTGTTCCTTCTTAGAATTGTCACTTTCAGGTAGAAATGCTGCTTTTCACTGGTGTTGTTAATTACCTCAAGTTAATAATATCACCTGAAAGAGTCTTTTTTTATAGGTTTGCATAGTCTATTCATCCAGAAAAAAATGTCAAGATGATGTTTTACACACCCTATAAAGCACAATCACCTGCCATCTGAGACCGATAGACATATTTCAATGATTGCAAATGGGAGAGGAATGGAAATAAAAAAGGCTGCAAGAGTTGCGCCATAAAGAGTGGAAAATGCAAATGAGAGATTTATAGCAATAGAAGCAGGATCAGTGTGGGGCAAGGCAATTCAGTGCACATGCTTCACATGTGAAAGCTTCTCTTCCATTGCCTTCAGATCCCAAACTTGCTGCCTTTGTGTCCTTATTTAAGGAGTGGTTCAAAGTCAGTTCATGCCTGTGCGGTGAGCCAAAGCACATAGGCGTACAAGCCTTCAAAAAGCAGCTCATCCGATTGTCAGCTAAATATTTCAAACTATACAGTGAACATTTGTGTAAGTATATTTCCATGGGCACATATGCACATATGCAAGATCACTTGGATTTGTTCTCCATTTGAGCAAGGTTAACCAATGGAGTGCTCTCCAGGTGGCATTGAACTACAACTCCCATCATCCGTGGCCATGCTGACTGAACTGACGGGAGCTGGATTCCAGCAACATCTGCAGGGAACCATTTTGGATCTCCCTGACTTGGTATGGCTACTCTGTTGCACTTCACAATCACTAGGTACGATCCAGTCAAAAGTTAAGTCCATTTAAATTGTGCTGATTTCAGCAGGGGAGTTACACTGCAACCCTAATCATGTCTACTCGAAAGTAAGCCTCATAAAATTCACATGAGTCTGCACTCTTACACACACTTTGACGCTTTTTGAGAGCATGCTTAGGGGAGATATGCGAATTTTAACTTATGCTAGTGATTATGAACCAGAAAGTAGTAGGTAATAATTTAGTTTAATTAGCCAAGAGTTTAAGGATGTGCTCCTGGGCATGTATGCAAAACATGCACATGCTTAGCTGTTCACAGAGGAAATGCCTGTGCATATAGGGACACACATTTAAAAATTGCAAAGTGGTTTTACTAATGCAAAGGGCTGCATTGCAAAGGATTTGGAGGAGACACATTCAACATGCACCCCAGTGTTATGCATGCTTACTCAGGAGGAAGTCCCACTGTGTTCACTGGGGCTTTCTTCCAGGTAAGCGCAATACAGCCCTAGTTAATTTTTATGACGGTGCTCCTTTGAAACAAAACACCACGGATTTGTGAATTAAAAGTATGAAAGTTCATATATGCATTGGAGACGGAAGCTGGGAGATCAAAGCAAAAGCACACCAGCCCACAGATCTCTGGATGAAAACTTGCTTTCCGTCTCTCTCATTTTTGTTCTGATCTGTTTCATCGCAAATTCATGCAGAGACTAGCAAGGTGAAGCGCCTCCCCTTGCTAGTTTTCAGTTTTGTATCAAGTGACCTTTCCAATGTGCCCAGCACCTTTGAAAATATCACAACACACATTCAAAGAGACACTCAGCAGTGAGCTTTATTACGGTTCCTCTGTAGCTAAGTGCTTAATGAAACTCTAACTTTTAAATGGACTCAGAAAAGGGGCTTAACATAAGCTTTATGCTTACAAATAAAAATCCATAATGCTCTTAGCAAATGAAAAGCTTATTGCCAAACTACCCAGAAAATTAGATGGCAGGTCCTGTTACAGTGTCTCCAATAACCTGGGATCAACGAACGGTTGCAAGAGGAGTGAGATTTTGCTCCAGGCCATAGATAACCAGGGATAACCAACTTCTCTATTCTTGGGGGCCAGTGTACGACACAAGTCCCAGATCAGTCTGGCCTCTTCATGGATGATCAAGACTTTAGTAAGGCAGGTATTACTTTGCATTAAAGGCTTCAGGTATGGAGCACAATGCACTCAGATCCTGGCACGAGGTCATTGATTGTGGGGAATGAAGAATGAAAGTGCTACCTGAAAGATCTCCCCAAGAGGCAAATAGTTCTTTGCTTTTTTCTACTGTGGTTGCAGAGCATCCTCTCCCCTAACAAGAGGACTCCTGTTCAGGATTTTAGCCAGCTATTCTTTTCAAAGAGGGCATTCTATCCATTCAGACCTGTTTTCAGTTCCTCCTTTCCAGCTGACTCAATATTTTGCATTTATTCAGTTCTTACTGCATGGTTCTGGTTTTGGTTTTGTCTGCCATTTCCTTGTGTTTATTTTTGGTATATATTTTTGGTGTATAGTGTATATATACTTTTGTAAACTGAGGTATTCCCCCTAAGAATGCTGGCGCATCCTCCTTTTCTCTGTTTCATTTCCCTGCTTTCTGTATTTGTGGGAGTAAGATGTATAAAATTTTCAGCATCTCGTTGCTTCTTTAAAGTGAAATTTTAAGCAACATTTTTTTGCCCTGCCTCAATTTCATTTGGCAAGGCAACCAAACCACATCAGGAATCACTAGCTGATCTTTCCAAAGCCTGGCCGTACTGTGCTTTTGCAAACAAGAGAGATAGATTTCAGATGGAGAAGTATTTGTGCTGCTAGCGAGTTCGTTGCTGTTTTGATCCAAGT
Source organism: Podarcis cretensis (assembly GCF_951804945.1). Classification (NCBI taxonomy): domain Eukaryota; kingdom Metazoa; phylum Chordata; class Lepidosauria; order Squamata; family Lacertidae; genus Podarcis; species Podarcis cretensis. The sequence goes on from NC_137178.1 coordinate 57,778,910, forward strand.
ATTCTTTCTAAAGCCAGAAGCAATTTCTCATAATAAAATAGTGGGTCCCCCACACAAATAAGATTTTTGAAACCTTTTTTTAAAGATAGTGTTACACTGCTAGGCCGAGTCTGCTGCATTTCAGATAGATGTTTGGAGGAGACACTGTTTTAATCAGGTTTCAGGCAGGCCTTTGTGAGAAGACATGAGCTCCATAAAAGGTTTCCATAAATGAGCTGAAGTCAGAAGGAAATGGCCAACTTTGCAAAGAGCATCACATTATCCAAGGACGGATCTCTCCAAACTGAGGGGAATGGTGGGGGATAGGAATAGTACTAATATGGCAAATTAAGCTCAGTAGTAGGACTGCAAAATTATGTGCATTCCTCCCCTGCTTGCCCAATAATCTTAATTTCACAAATACAATGATGGGATCAGAGCCAACTAGGTCTAATCAGGAAAGAGATATCGGAGGCATGGCTGGTAACATAATAAAAATGTCAACTCAGTGTAGGGCAACTGGAGAGGCAGGAAGCAAAATCCTTGCAAGAGATTAAGAAGTGGAAACCAAGAGAACCTGTTTCAAAATGCCTTCATAGAAAATGGCTGCGGCTGCATTTAGAATAGTCCAAACAGATCTTACCACCTCATCTCAAGAAAGGTATCACAGAGCACTCTATGGCACTGCAAAGGGCAAACAAACAAAAAATTAGAGGCACTGCAAAGGGCAAACAAACAAAAAAATGGTATCTGAAGAAGTGTGCATGCACACGAAAGCTCATACCTAGAACTAACTTAGTTGGTCTTTAAGGTGCTACTGGAAGGAATTTTTTTCTTTTGTTTTGTTTTGACTATGGCAGACCAACACGGCTACCTATCTGTAACTAAAAAATTAGAGGTTGGGGCCATTTTCCTCAAGAGTAAGTGCTGAGGTTTGGAGACTTTTTGCTTCAGAAAACATGACAACAAAGAGGGTTGTGATACCAGTTTACAAAATTATGCATGTTCTGGAAAAGTGGGTCAAATGGGCTCCCCCCCCCCCATCTTCCTCTTCTGTAACATTAGAACTTGGTCTAGGGATCATCCAGAAATGCAGGTTGCCAGGAGAATCAGGACAGACAACAGAAGGTCCTTCACATAGGATAGAATTAGTTTGTGGGATGGGCCACTAGATGAGGTGAAGGCTTTCTAAGGAGATTAGGCACTATCATGGAGAATATGTCTATTAGACATGGTGGCTAACAGTGGTGCAGTTACGTAATTTCAGATCCTTTTAATCATATTGTTTATTGCTCTCCTTGCTTCAAAATGTGGTAAGCCAGCCCTGTTGCATTTGGAGGTCTTTCTGGCATCTGCCCCAAAGTTACGCCCTGGTAGCAAAAATGAGAGCTAACAGAATCTCCAGGTTTAGAGCCAGCAATACTTCTGGATACCAGATATATATATATGGTAAACAAAATATAGGTATTATGAGCATTAAGGCCACAATCCTAACCATGTCGGCTCAGAATTAAGTCTAACTGAATTCAGCGGGGCTTACTCTCAGATAAGGGAGCTTAGTGTTGCAGGTACATAAGGAAATGGCATGGTCCAGTGGTGGAGCCACAGCAAATTTCTGGTATCTGGGCTGCTTGCAAAGATTGCTGAGATAAGTCGGCTTTGGTTTGACCCAGCCAAAGCAGTTCTGTAATTGTAAAACATAGAAGCAGAGCACAGGCGGGTTCTAGGGTGAAAAATGTAGACTACACAAAACCAATCAGGTCTGTCCTCACCTGAGCTAATCAGTAAATCAAGTGTTTATCTTTGAGACCTTGGCATGACCACCTACTTCTGCTGCTGCTGTTGTTAATATTATTTAACCATTCTTAGCATTAGTTTTAGTCACACACACACCATGCTCTACAAATTAACAGAAGCAGTCTCTGGCCAAAAAGGAGCTTAGAACCTTAGGTTTCAATCTTATGCCTGCATACCTGGAAGTAAGTCCCATCAAACTTAGTAGGACTTACTTCTGAGTAGACACACCTTGATTTGTCCTGCAAATGTGATCAGTCTAGGCGAGAGATCAGTGACTACAGTTCATTTGCTTCTTTGCAACTTAAAGCAGCCTCTGAGCTTCTTCTTTTTTGCTGTGCTTTCCTGATTTTCGCAGCTGAAGCCCAAATGCATCATACTCACAAGTCCTCTACACCCCAAACACACAATGCGTTCAACCTCATGTACAGAAGGAAGGGGGGGTCTCATTCTAATAATACCAGCAACTTTAAGTTGGCATTGCATCACTAGCAGGGGTGCCAACAAAGCTTAGTAGCTAAGAGAAGGAAAGTGTTGGCTGTCCCATATATATATTTATTACATGTTTAATCCACCCTGGAGCAAATGCTTAAAAAATAGCTGATAATACAGAATATACTGTGTGTACAAACACACACACACACACACACACACACCCCAAACTCATCACCTGCTTCTTTTTAGCCTTGTTCAATAAAATGGTATGTTGCACACACACCACCCCCTACTGGTGATTAATAGAATGCAGCAGACCAATTATCAAAAAGTATTCGCTGTCTATCCAAAAAGGCTGAGTTTTACCAGGCTCCTAAAAGCAGCCAGGGGAAGGCACAGGAGACATTGTGGCACATGAGAGGAAGCATGCATAGGAAACAGTGCTCTTGGAGCAGCCCTGAGGACCATCTGACGGGAAAGTGCTACCTACCTAGGTAGGTAGATAGATAGCATAGGGCCTATAGTCATACATGTCCAAGATTTAGACAGGCAGGAGTCCAGCCAGGTCTGAAACCTAGGTGCATGTGCACCACATGAATCAGCTGCACCTGCATGAGCATATCGGATCTCACAGATCAGCACCACGGTGACATGTCCTGAACATGCAGATGTGCTCCATTCTAAGCCAACGACATGTGGGTTTCTATTGCTACTCTGTCTTCTGTGCAAGGATAAAGTTCCCCTTGAGAAGCCCTGCTGCTTTCTCTAAGGTACCCAAAGCAAAGAACAGGGAAAGGGGGCATTGGGAGTCCTCTTTCATCCTGGCTGCTATCCTCAAGGTCGCCCACTGTCTCCCAGCCCCTGCAAGAGTGGCCTTAATTGCAGAGCTGCTCGAGGGAAGATTAATGGGAACACATCTCCCTCTCCCTCAAACCGTGGTCTGCAGAAAGACCACATGCAGCGGAGAAGTATCTGCCAGTCCCCAAGTGATGGAGAGACGTGTGAGACATAGCCCAGTTTAGGATTTCCACAGAACTTTGAAAGCGAGGAGCCATTTCCCTGTGGGGAAGTGCCCTTATGCCGTCCTCAAAGAAAACTTTTGTTCACAAACCTACGTTACGTACCACAGCTCCCTGGGAAGAGGGAAAGGCGGCAAACTGCAAGGGGATCTCAGTTCATTGAGGAATGGCATTGCACCAGGTTGGAAACTGAGCTCAAAACAGTCTGTTCTTGGCTCTTGCATTGTGTTCACCACAATAACGATCACCAAAAATGATCATCTCAACAGAGCTGGCATTAAAATGCCATGTTCTTTAAGCTCTTGAAATTCAGCAGCTGAAGTAGTGGGGGGGTGCCATTTTTTCATGCATGCTTTCTTGGAGGTAACTCCCAGGGAACTCGGGGGGGGTTCCCTTCTGAGGCGACTGCGCATAGAAGCATCAAGCTGTAAAAGTTTATGTGGGGAAATGCATCCTCAACAACAGGAAGCAATAAATCACTGTTTAGGGGCACGAAATGTCCACCACCAGCACCCCAATTTCAAAGTTCCCACACCACACATTTCAGTATTTGAGGAAATGAAGCAACTCCTCAGAATGAATAAATAGCATGCCTGCCACATGTACGGACATGATAATTCTTTCTGAAAGGTTTTATGAGGAAAGGGCTGGGAGACAACTATTCCTCTTTCACACAAATTATCTGATTCACAGTGCAGTGATTTTTTTAATTAAAAAAATACATAAATTATTTTTTCTCTTTCTAACGACCTTCTTCTCATCCTCTTTTAATCCTCTGCTACCCTTATATTTGCATTATTTCACCTTAGTCCCCCCCCCCATTTTTCATTTTCCCTTCAGTACTACTCCTCTCCCCATGCGCCCCATTCCCCCTTCTCTCGCCATTGCCACCTTACTCTTCCTTCTCCCCGATTTCTCCCTGCTTTGCTTCCTAGGAAGCCCCCTCCCCTTTTGCAGGGAACAGGTTCTAAACCAGCAAGACGGGGTGGGCAGCTTCATGGCGCATGCTCCCAGCAACCAAGCATGCTCCTTAAGAAGGAGGGAGCCTAAAAGAAGGCAAAATCGAATGGGGAAGTTTCCTTGTTTAAAAACCCTCCGCTCCGCGATTCCAATGCAAAGTTTTCTCAGCTCCCCTCCCCCCAGCAAAGTACGTGGCTGCGTCCGCATCCTTGGAAAATCCCGGATAGTTGCCTTGCGTGGCTTGTAGTCCTGAAATGTTGAGCCTTGGGCTTCTGGAGTGTGTGTGAAGCGGAAGGAAAAGACTTTAGACTAGAGTGAGGGGATCCGCAGAGGGAAGGGAACCCCATAGATCAAGAGCAGTGCAAGACAAGGAGGAAGATCGCCCGATCATTCTCACAACAGGCTAGAAATCGGGAGGGAGGGAGCTTTGAGAGGGAAGTTTTGCTGATGAAGGAACAGAGGCGGCGTGAAAGGGGAAGCCACCTTTCAGCTCTTCCTCCGGCGGCCGATGATTAACAGACCCGGCGCGCCGCTGTCCGAAGTGCTGATGCAACTGACGCGAGGAAGCAACGCTTTATCATTAGGATCATGATTAGGAAGGCGCAGCAGAGGGAGGGAGAGGGGGAGGGAAGAGGAGAAGCTCAGCCGGGCTTTTGCCATCTAATCTCCAGCGCCCGTCCTCCTCCTCCTCCTCCTCCTTCCCCCTCCCCCTCTCCCCACTACCAGAGCCTCCTCCTCCCCCCCCTTCTTCTTCTTTCCTTCTTCTTCTCCTCCTGTAGGGGCAGGCGGACGGGGCTGCGCTCCTCCATGCCCACCCCATACCCCCACACCCCCACACCCGGCATCTCCGCGCACCGGCAACAGAAAGCGCCTCCAACTCCATCGGGCTGAGCCTGAGCAAAAGACACCACCACGAGAGGCATATCTCTTTCTCCCCCTTTTCACAATCGCTCACACACGCTCTCCCATCTCTCTCAACACGGGGGGAGGGGGGGAGAGACGATCACACGTACCTTGAGCTCTTCAATGTCCAGATCGGGTGCTCTTTCCATAGACCGAAAGTGAACGCCACGGAGGTGGGGAAAGAGGCGAGGTGGAGGGAGGAGGAGGAGGAGAAGAAGAAGAAGAAAAAGAGGTGGCGGAGGAAGAGGAAAACACCAGAGAAGTTGTGCCAATTTCTTCCTCTCTCTTCGGAGCGAGATCGAGCCAGCCAGTCATCGGTTCTCGGCGCTCCGTTTCCAACGCGAAGTCAGCCTTGCCCTGGCAATCCGGGCGGCTCGAGTCAATGGCATCCTCCGCCAAGCGCGCCGCCTGCCAGGCTTCCCAAAAGCAACAAATAAATGTGGAAAGGGGAATCAGATGCCCCGGCCCTTCCTCTCAATCTTTCCTTTTGGGGTGGGGTGGGGGGGAGATGGGGAGGGAGAAACCACACACACCTCCCTTAGCGATCGGGGTGGGGGGAGGAAGCGACAGGTGATCTTGGGAGCCCCCGGATCTTGTCCTGTGTCGAGGTGAAGGAATCGAGGGAGGCGGGGAGTAGAAGGTGGGTTTCCCGTCGGGGTGGGACGCCGAGGAGAATCCTCTCCGCCAAAGCTTTCCTCCCCGGCCGCCGCCTCAGCAGCCGGCAGCGGCGCCTCGCTGGCAGCCGAGGCGAACAGCGGCGCCTGCCTTTCCCCCGGACGGCACCAATGCAGCAAAACGGCGAGCGAGCGTCTCCTGGTGTTGCGCCTCCTTCGCCCAGCCGGAGAAGGCAGCGAGCGCCCGGCAAGAGCAGCGGCGCAGCGCGGGGCTGCCCGGCATGCTTACCCCGGCCAGCTCCCCGCGGGCGCCCGGGAGAGCGAGCGAGCGCCGGGCATCCGCCGCCGTCCCTTCTCGAGCTTTCACCGCTTAGTCCTGCATATAGACGCCCCAATTGTTGTGCGGAGGCTCTGGCGGGAAGGGAGCTGGAGGAGGGAGGGAGGGAGGAAGGGAGGAAGGGGAGAAGGAGAAGAGAAAGTCTGCGGGGGAGATATAGAGACGCTCTCCCTCCCTTCCCCCTCTCTCTCCTGAAGGTTAGGCTAAACAGAGTTAAAACCGGGTTGATTGGGGAAGGGGGGTGGGAAAGAGAGAGAAGGATCTCTCGCAAGGAGAGGAAGAGACGAGTAGGGGAGGGGGGGTTTCTCTCTCTCTCTCTCTCTCTCTCTCTCTCGCCCCCCTCTCTCCTGTTTTACTGTCCTTCACCGCCAGGTGACTGACTTCACTTCTCTCTTCTCACATACAGCACTGAGGGGATTTCTCTCCTCTGTCAAAAAGCAACATTTCCTTTCCAGGCTGCGGGCCCCGGGTCCTAGCGCACGCTTTTATCTTGGCACCACTGCTGCTTCGGAGCGAGCAGTCGTGAGCACGCACGGAAAGGCAGACGCCTCTGGTTGGAGATTGGGGGGCCGGCGGTGCTATGGCTTAGTGAAGCTCCGGCTGCAATCTTCGGAGTTTCCCTACATATCACATTCACCCCACCCTTGATTTCCTGCCTTATTGCACTCCCCACGGCGCGCTGCCCCAACAAATATTAGGGATATTTTTGAAAGGCGTTTTTATGTCGTTCCTGTTGTAGCTGTCAGTATCAACCTACACACACACACCTGATCAATTCAAAGGTTTGTGATAATACAGAGATATAATTCGGAGTGCCTCTTGATTTATAAAAATGTCCCCTTCTAATCTAAGTCGGCTAAAGTTCCCATTGATGTGCAGAGTTTCTTCCCCTCTCCATGCAGATCAAACAACTTCCTAAGAGTCTTCCACCAGCATATATATTTTTAACAGAAAAATACACTTTCCCAGTGTTTGTTATAAATTCATCTGCGCCACAGATCCTGTTCCACTGTCCTGTTGTCTACAACTCTTCACCCAAGCATCCATTCTGCATCTAAACTTATATAACCTAAACATATTTACATCTAAGCATAAGTTATTTTCATAGAATCCTTAGGCAGTTTTTGCCACATTAATACAAGTGCTGTCTATCAGCATCCTGTCCCCAAGACTTTTCCCTCTACTCCTAGAACAAGAATGAAGCACCCATGGACCTCCAAATGTTGCTGTTCTCTATCTCTCATCAGCCCCAGGCAGCGTCAGGAATGGCCAGAGATGGTCTGTGTAGTTTACAAATGTTCAACGTTCCTACAAGCCACAAAATCCAACTTTTATTTCCAAATTTCCTTAGCTTAGAATGGAATTAGGAGAATTACCTTGCCACCAGTGTTCGAAACTCCCATTGTTCCAGGCGCATTTTGCAACCGGGAATTTTATTAGCAGGAGCAGTTTCTGAGCTCTGGGCTCAGTACTGCGCCTAAGATTTCAGATTAAAACAGCAGAGTGGAAGGAAAGGAGGACTTTTTTCTGCCTCCCCACTTCCAGCTGCTCTCTGAAGACTGGAGAAGAGACCCTCTTAAAAATATTAGGGGGATAGGCAGGGGAAGGACTAGACCATGTGAAAAATGAACACCATATTTTAGCTGCAGCTCGTTCATTTTCAGCTTTGTATTCTTGTTATAAAAAGCGCACCTAGACATTCTGTTATTGCACTCATAACCCTTTGCCATTTAGCTCCTCACTTTCACACCTGTTTCTAACACTGCTTGCCACTGAATGTTGATCTCTTGGAGCACGCAGTACACATGGCCCCGGCTTGAGAATAAAGTTCCTTTAAAGTTAATTAAGCACATTTATTTGGCAGAGCTGGAAAAAGGGCTGAATGCCCCAATGCAATGGAAGCTTGGAGCTTTCCTGTCCAAAATGGTTGGTTGCTCCATTGATTCCCAAGTAGGGAGTCTCCTTGCTTGAGTTCCATTCTCTTTTCAGTCTATCTGCATGGTACTTGTTTAGGGTGTGAGAAGACCAGGATTCCATCCTGATCATGCATTTTGGGATGGGGGGAGGGATATGTTTCTATTTGATGGGAGAAGCTGTTGATCAGTAGTAGAATACATACGTTGTGTTCCATCCCTGGTATCTCTTGGTAGGGCTGATAAAGACCACAATCTGAAACTCTGTTGCCAGTGAATGTGGACGAATGGGGAACAACCTGCATTAAGATCAGCTTCAGAGACTCTGCCTGTAAGCCTGCTGATAAGATCAATTAGGTTAGCAGGCACAAGTGACTGCTGTTTCTTGGTGGAGACCCTCTGGCTATGAACTGCCTTCCAAGTGAATTGTGTATGGTCCCCACAATATAGGCTGTCAAGCAGACATTGAAAACTCACCATGAGACTTTGCACTGCAGACTTTGGAACTGATGAGCAATTTCAGTGGCAATAATTTCCACGCACCCTTGTTTCCTTTGTATTAAAGGGGAGGTTTTATCGAGAACTGAATTGACCCACCCCTTTCGTCTCATATTTGAGTTTCCTGGTGTTTTACCCCCTTCTCTGTATCTGTGTCTTATTTTTCTACTTTTACATTTATTTTTATTTACCATACCTATCTTTTTTATTTATTCTGCATGTGTTTATGCCAATAATTTTTTAATTAACAAAAAAAAAAAAAAACCACCTGATGTAAGAATCGGATAAGAAGAGCCTGGATAGATCAGCCTGATTATAATTGTAATAATTGTAATAATATTTTTTTTATTTATACTGCACCCATCGGGCTGGGTTTCCACAGCCACTCTGGGTGGTTTCCAACAGAACATTAAAAATACAATAAAAGATCAAACATTAAAAACTTCCCTAAACAGGGTGACCATCAGGTGGCTTCTAAAAGTCAGATAGTTGTTTATTTCCTTGACATCTGATGGGAGGGCGTTCCACAGGGCAGGCGCCACTACCGAGAAGGCCTTCTGCCTGGTTCCCTGTAACCTCCCTTCTTGCAGGAAGGGAATGGCCAGAAGGCCCTCAGCGCTGGACCTCAATGTCTAGGTTGGACAATGGGGTGGAAAAACTCCTTCGGGTATATTGGGCCAAGACTGTTTAGGGCTTTAAAGGTCAGCACCAACACTTTGAATTGTACTCGGAAATGTACTGGGAGCAAATGTAGGTCTTTCAGGACTGGTGTTATATGGTCTCGGCGGCTGCTCCCAGTCACCAGTCTAGCTGCCACATTCTGGATTAGTTGATGCCTTTTGAGTGTTCTGAGCAACAACTCCTATCACCCCCAGCATCAACCCTAGTCAAGGATGATGGGCATTTTAGTCCAAAGCTTCCAAGAACTTTAAGCCCAGGGCATCTGGTTGCAGAACGTGGCATTAAACCAAAGCTAAATCTAGTGCCACAGTGGCAGACTAGATGGCAAAAAGCTTCTAAGTACAAAGAGTGCTTTCTCAGAAATAAGCAGTTTGCATTTGCACATTATTATTATTTTAAGGACTTAACTTTTGGTCAGGCTTCTTCCTCAGTTTGGAGAAACCTTTGAGAAGCAAAAAATCACTGCGAGGATCTGGCAAATGCTTTGCCTTTTAGCAGAAGAAGGATCTCAGAGGAACAACAGTTCGTCATGGAAGCTGCTGCTAGCCCTTCACATGCATAAATTATTTCTCTGTTCGGTGCTACAGATATCTGAGGGCATAATCAAGTCTTAGTGCTGGAGGGAGATACTTTTGTTCTAAGAAACGGAGCCTGGAACGGAGCCATTTTGCTTAATCTCTGTGAGACAGTCTGCTGTAACTTTTATAAAAAGAGAGCTGCAATACAGCTACTGCGTGCCTCTTCAATTCTTGCCCACACTGAGGATTTCTTTAAATACCTCCAGGCAGGCAAATGTTCACGCAGACACTTTCAGCTTTTGCTAATTTCCATTCAAACACATAGCGCCAGAGTGAACTAGATTGTTCGGGGAGGGGAGGGGTGGCGGAATTACCAGGACGTGGACTCAGTATGAATGCCACAGATTGTTCGGGGAGCTCATGGGAAATGTACAGCTAGGCTCGCTTAATTTCCTCTGGAGCACATGTCTTGGCTTCAGTTGCCAGACTGCAACCCGGGGATCCTGCCTACACCTGTACACGTGCGAAGGGAGCAGGAGAGGCTCAGCTGCCACACTCCCCCCACTCTTATTTCTTTGCAGCCCTACACCACCCATTTGTGTGGGGCAAAGCTAGAGCAGCCTCCCCCCCCCCATCTTTAAGCCCCTTGGTATGTTTGGGTTTTTGAGCAAGTGCCATGGGCTCCACCTTCTCTGGTCACTTCTCTCCCCTACCCCAAACTCCCAGAGACAGAAAGAAAGAAAATGCATGCACATTTCCCAAGGGATCTGGGTAGAAGCTGGCTCCAGAGTAATTCCTCTACCTCTTGCAAAAAGAAGTGGGGAAAAGCACCAGTCTTCCAGCTTCTTCCTTCAGAAATACAGTTCAACCTCGGAAGTTGAACGGAATCTGTTCTGGAAGTCCATTCGACTTCCAAAATATTCGGGAACCAAGGCACGGCTCCCGATTGGCTGCAGGAAGCTCCTGCAGCCAATTGGAAGCCGCAGAAGCTGTGATGGACGTTCCAAAGGATGTTCGCAAACTGGAACAATCCAGGTTTGCGGCGTTCGGGAGCCAAAACATTCGTCTCGCAAGGTTTTCGACTTCCAAGGTATGACTGTATGCAGTTTTCAGTGGAGCAGAATGTAACCACCATTGACTTATTCAAGACAAATGAGGCACGGAGTGAGCAGGTGTGTCTGAGTTGGGGGGGGGGAGGCTTAGAGGATTCTCAGGCGTGGGGGAAAATCTCATCCTTTGGCATATCAGCGCTGCTGGAAATCTCCAAAATAACCAAACAGGTAATAGAAGCAACTCCAGAATTAGCCTTATTAAATACTGTATTACCAGACCATAAGACGCATCTAGTTTTTGGAGGAGGAAAACAAAACAAAAAAAATATTCTGAATCTCAGAAGCCAGAACAACAAGAGGGATCGCTGCGCAGCGAAAGCAGTGATCCCTCTTGCTGTTCTGACTTCTGGGATAGCTGCGCAGCCTGCATTCACTCCATAAGACGCACACACATTTCCCCTTACTTTTTAGGAGGGAAAAAGTGAGTCTTATAGATCAAAAAATACAGTATCTTCCAGGATAACAAAGCACACACACACATGACAAGGAACTCATAAATCACTTACTCTCAGCAGCTAGGAACATCACAACTAGACACTGGAAGGACTTATCAGGAGTGAACATAGACCACTGGGACCAAAATGGATGGGAAACCATCCTACTGGAACTTAAGTTAGCATGGGGACAAGCAAGGAAGGATGCCTTCACCTCAGTATAGCTCCCCTTTATCACATACACAGCACAACAGTACAAACAGTACAAACCAGACCCAACAACCTACCCCCCAACACATGCAGACAAGTCACATTGCAACCAACTAAATGCAACCAACCAAGCTCTGGACCCCTTAAACTCTCACAATGTCAGTAATACACACACACACACACACACACACACACACACACAACCTATCCATGTGACGCCAACACAAATCCCTACACTAGGAAACAGAATGAAAGAACACCCCCATTTTTCTGCTTCCCTCTCTCTCCTCTCTTCCACCCAATTGTACTTCCCCAATGCTTATTTGTTTGTTATGTAACACAGGAAAATCTTTAACAGAAACAAGTTGAAAAGGGGGAGGCACCATTACACCGATGGGGGCCAAAATGGCAGGTTGAGAGCTTGCTAGCTAAAGCAGGTATAGGAAAAGGGACTGGCAAAGAGAAATGGGTGAAGATGGATGAGCAGGCAGGAAAAGCAACCGGCACATAATCTAATACTGCATCAGTGCTTTGAAATATCCGCACAGTGATCAGGCAACCCTAATCTCAACACAAGCCATTGCACTGACAGTATAACATCAGAATGGGATTTAGGAAGAGACCAAAAGAGCAGAAATGTACATTGCTCAGCAGAATGAACACATATAGCTCCCTTATTGGGTGGGTTCTTCCAGATGTTAATGACAAGGGTGCTGCTGCTGGTGTCGCCTGTTTAGCATATTCACAGGCAATCACGTCAACTGCAACTAACTACAGCAGAAGATGCCTCAGCTTCTGGCATTAATTTATAAATAAGGCATACGAATGACCCATTCTAATTAAGTCTGTATACACACACACACACGGACCTGCAGTAACCATTCCAGGAGCTATCATAGGGAGGGGTGAAACACAAGGTTTTGAGTTATGGGCATTCAGTAGTGAGTCAAATATTCTGTGGTGGAAAAGAAGGCTAACTTCAGAACTGGAAATGATTTCTCTGTTCTCAAGGTGCTGGTAAGATTTCTTGGGGCTCCTGCTCCAGAAACAAATAAGCGAAGTGCTCGATTCAGCAAGAGTGCTGAGTGTCTGCAGCTCACAAAGTCACAAAAACAGAGAAGATTTATTGCAAAAACGTTGTTTTTATTCCACTACTTTGGTAATTTTTTATTTTCTTTCTTTTAAGTATGGGATGAGGGAATAACTAATGAATACCAGTAATTAAGAGAACATTAAAAAAGGAGAGAATACAGAGAAAGCAAATGAGCTGACTTTTAGAGAAAGGACCCTTCGTTAAAAAAAAATCACTTATTTTTGTATCTTTGTGACCCATGCATGTGGTATTTAATATGAACAACCTGTTTGTGCAAAGTAAATTTAATTCAGCAGGACTTACCTCCAAGTTACCGTGTTTAGGGTTTCAGGAGAATTTAAGATGAAGCAATGTTTTTTAAACTGTGTTTCAGGGAATGCTGGAGTGATTCACCGCTGTTGTTTATGGAGCTTATCAGGGGTTTGTCACTGAGAACATCAGTAATGGTGGACCTTCATCTCTTGAAGACCGATTGCTAGGCCGGTACTCTTCTGCCACTGTAATAGGAAGCCACAAAAAAATGTTGGCTGTAATAGGGTACATGCTTTCTTTTTTTACATGGGCTAAAGGAGGAGTCCTTTCTAGCATGGCCACCACCTTGAATGAACTAAATGTATGCATCTGAGAATGTTCCCCCATCCCTTGAATCCTTTGCAGGAGTACCATGGCAGATGTTCCTGGTTTTCTTGGCAGACACATCAGTGAAGAATGGGTTCTCTGAAAGCACAGAGCTTGAAAACTACTAGACTGAAGGTGACCTACATACGTTCTTGATAGATGTGGGCATTAATTTTAAGGGGAACCACACAAGCTCTATGAAGCAGGACAAATCCAGAGGCGATATGGACACTCATTCCCAGCTACTAATGAGCATCCTGATCTGCAACAGCCTTCTGTCTGTAACCTTAGTTTCTCTGCTCATTGGAACAGAATTCTTTCATTTTGCTTCAAAACGTACATGTAATGACACTCCAATATATTCATTTTGGGGGAACAACGTTTATCCATATCTCATGATTATTTGAACCTTCTTCCCATTGGCAGTGGTTACTGGCCAAACCAAATATGACATGCAGGTGCATGTCACTTTCTCCCAGCAACCTTTTTCATGTAAAGGAGCCTTGAAACACACTGAATTCAACTGGATTGCGGGTGGGGTGCTTGTACGTACACACATCCTTTCCCTGCCAGCTGTGTTCCCAAGCAAAATCACCTTCCTCCAGGCAGCTTTTCCCCCCCAGAGGAAAAAAGAAAGTGGTACCTAGGGATAGGTGAATGTGTCGATTTTTGTTTCTCGTTTTAAAAATCTTAAGTTTGGGTCACCACATTTCTGCATCAGTTTGTGGTTTTGTCTAAAGTGCTCACAAAAAGATCATTGATTCATTTATCCGAAAATGTGCACTTTCCTGTGCAATTTTGTTTCATATACAAATTTTTGCAAAGCAGTTTCCCCTCCCTGATATAATGCATTTTGATCTTATTTGCACTGACACATGCATTTATAAGTACACTTTACCCTAGTATATGCATTTTTGTACACATCACCTGGCTGAAGAACTGTACTGAAAAATTCAGGGAAGCACGGGTTTTGAAGGATGGCTGAGTTTCGATTTGTGTGTTGTTTTGGGAAGTGTGTATTAGGGAGGCTCTCCTTTAAATACAAAATGAATTGAATTCCCCAACAACAGCAACAAACCTGGTTGCACCTACATCTATTCCGTCACAGAGGGAAAAGTTGAAGGGGTGGCCAGCAAGGAAAGGGTTTAGCACACCCACCCCACTCATCAGTAAGATCTTGTCATGTTCCTGACGGCATCATTGGTAGGTCTATGGAGTCCAAATTCTGAATTGGCATTGGGAGAAAAACATTTCCTGATTGTTTGTTGGAAAAGAGCTCAGTCTGCTGAGCCCAGTTCTGAACTGAGCCAAGGGGAGCTCACCTATCAATGTTGCAGAGTCTGACAGGGACAAACGAAGGAGGACCATGAAGCATATGTCGCACTCCAGCATGCTTTTTCAAGATCCTAGAATGCCCTTAAAGATTTCGTTTATTCCTGTTCGTCAGTGTTGCCTTCTCACAGTTGCACCGTCAGAGCACAGATGTAACCCTAGAATCTCATTTGTATTATACGCAGTTGAATTCCACAGAATGACAACTGCAAAGTTTCATAACTGTACTGAGTATGCAGACACCTACTAAAATTATTAATAGATTGCATATCACCAGCAGGGTGCTAGGGGAACAAAGTAAGCAATGGTGTTGTGCCTGTCTGCTGCATTCATTAAGCCAGTGCAGGTGTCACTTAATTTGTGAGAAATAGGACGGACTATGGCAGGGGTAGCAAATGTGGTGCTGTCCCAGTGTTGTGAAGCAGAAGAAGTTGTTGTTGTTGTTGTATTTATTTATACCCCACCCTTCCCCCTGATAGGACACAAGGCGGCTTCCACATAAAACCAGAATTGGTAAAAACAGGAGAAAACAATAATTAAAAAGCAATTAAACAGTAATAGAATTGACACTATATATATACAATTTGTTTAAAACATACAAATAATTGCAACGAAAACAGGTCTTCACCTGCCAGCAGAAGGACAACAAGGAGGGAGCCAATCTAGCCTCCCCAATGAGTGACTTCTAGAGTCTGAGACCATTGACCATGACAGCTTGGAATGGTGGGAGCCGTAGCCCACAATATCTGGAGGACACAATGGTGCCTGTTTCAGAAGGATGTTATCAGCCTAACTTATCTTGCAAGTGGAACATCTGGTCCACTGAGGATTTGGGTAGCTGGACAGTCTAAAGTCTAAAGAAGTTACAAACATGTAGGTGTAAGAAGCAGACTTCCGATTACAGAACAAAACCAACTATATAAATACAGTGGTACCTAAGGTTACACACGCTTCAGGTTACATACGTTTCAGGTTACAGACTCTGCTAACCCAGAAATAGCACCTCGGGTTAAGAACTTTGCTTCAGGATGAGAACAGAAATCGCGCAGCAGCAGTGGGAGGCCCCATTAGCTAAAGTGATGCTTCAGGTTAAGAACAGTTTCAGGTTAAGAACGGACCTCCAGAACAAATTAAGTATGTAATCAGAGGTACCACTGTATATATATTTAAGGAAGGGAAGAGGACCTGGAAGAGGACCTGCTTTGAATGCGAAACTTCTGAGATTCAATCCCTGGCATCTCCAGGTAAAACTGGGGGTGTCCCATCTGAAATCCTGGAGATCAATGGACCAGTGTGCTCTGCGAATTCTACAGAACCTTCCTATGTCTCTGCCATACTTCCTTCAATCCCAAATAAACCCTGAGATCAGCTAATCTACAGCTGCTATTATGTCAGCAATTGAGGAATGAGTTCTTACAAACCACTCGAATCCTGCCTGGAGACCTCTAGCATTGTGAAATTCTGGGTTGACCCCCCCAGCTCCTCTAAACCATCCATGCTCTTTAAAGCCTTTGTTGCCCTGATATTTTATGTTTAGCAGCCTAGTTTGAGGAGTCAGGGTTTGGAGTTTGGCAGCCTCGACAACTTTCTTTGACACTCAGCATGAAAGATAAGACTCTAAATAGATCATTTGCATTTCAGAAGGCCTCCTTGCCTTATCCGAAGACATGAGGAACATACATGTTTGCCACGTTAATGGCATTTCAGCAAGGGTTTTTCAGGATTAGATTTGAAAAGTAGCAGCTCTCTTAAGTCGTGACTGACAATGAAAGCAAATTATGTTTTAAGATGATGGTGGCTGTGTGAAGTGAGCAGATGCCCGCTAGGGACTCGACTGAGTAGCTTCCTCTTAATCTTTGAATCCTAAAAAAAAATAAAATTTTAAAGCATGCCAAATGCATGTTGATTCGGGCAGAAACTTTGCCGATGCATTAATGAAATACCAGTCCATAACTTCATATTTTCAGATATGCTGCATCCTGTGATTCTTTATAAAATGAGCTCTGAGCACTGATTTGAAATGTTAGGCTACTTGAAGTAACAGGATTTTTCACAGCTGTCAATGGACTTGAACTCTTCCTGAGCCCATGCACTCCTTTTTCACTCACACACTTAGGCAATGTTTCCAAACTTTGGATAACTTCAGTACATACACACATCACCAGCATCATCAGCATAATAATAATAATAATAATAATAATAATAATAATAATAATAATAATTTATTATTTATACCCCGCCCATCTGGCTGCATTTCCCCAGCCACTCTGGGCGGCTTCCAACAAAACACTAAAATACAATAACCTATTAAACATTAAAAGCTTCCCTAAGCAGGGCTGCCTTCAGATGTCTTCTAAAAGTTTGGTAGTTGTTGTTCTCTTTGACATCTGGTGGGAGGGCGTTCCACAGGGCAGGTGCCACTACTGAGAAGGCCCTCTGCCTGGTTCCCTGTAACTTGGCTTCTCGCAATGAGGGAACCGCCAGAAGGCCCTCGACACTGGACCTCAGTGTCCGGGCAGAACGATGGAGGTGGAGATGCTCCTTCAGGTATACTGGACCAAGGCCATTTAGGGCTTTAAATACATCTATAAAGTCAATGGTAAGGAGTCATTTCTCATGCTCTTTCTTACGAGGTCTGTGTGGTGCCCAGTAACTTCTAATAAGAATGTTTTTTTCCGTTGCACAAACAAGATTTTAATTTATGATAGAAGACCTAATATTACATAGAGTGCTTCTGTTCTGACCTTTACAGGATAGGTTGTTTTAACTCTCTGTTCCACTTCTCAATATTTGTGTGTCAGGTTTGAAATGGCTGGATTACTGCTTATATTGAAGGGTGTAGCTGCAAGCATCATGAATAAATTGTTTAGGTCATTTAATTTCCCCTTCCTTGCCTCCCCCCCTCCCCGGATAGCATCCAAAAACAGGTGGCCACTTTTTACTCAATTAATACTGGAGACAAACTTCACTCTTAGGATCAAAATGAGTGCTTGACAAAGATACCCTTATCAACATAAATGAAAATAGGAACACTCTTTTGTACCTTCTATACCACTATGATCACACTCACTATCAGTGCCTGGCTGTACCCCTGTCAGTCTACAGTTCTGAAAGGATTTGCCCACCTACAGTTTCTTTATTTAGACCTCTTTTGCACTATACACTGAGGTCCAGCTCCAAGGGCCTTCTGGCAGTTCCCTCACTGTGAGAAGTGAGGTTACAGGGAACCAGACAGAGGGCCTTCTTGGTAGTGGCACCTGCCCCGTGGAACACCCTCCCATCAGATGTCAAGGAAATAAACAACTATCTGACTTTTAGAAGACATCTGGAAGCCCTGGAAGACAAACAGGAAGCCCTGTTTAGGGAAGTTTTTAATATTTGATGTTTTATCATGTTTTTAATATTCTGTTGGGTGTAAATAAACTACTGCTACTACTACTACTACTACTACTACTACTACTACTATTAGGTTTACACCACTATAAACAGTCATAGCTTTCCCCAAAGAATTTCCCACAAGGCAGTACAATTCCCAGAGTTCCCTGAGAAGAGGTATTGATTGTTAAATCACTCTGAGAACTGTAGCTTTGTGAGGGGAATTGTTCTCCTAAGAACCCTCAGCACTCTCAACAAACCGCACTTCCCATGATTCTTTGGGAGAAGCCATGGCCATTTAAAGTGTTACGATACTGCTTAAAAAATATAATGCAGATGAGGCAATGTAAGAGCCACTTGCTACTTAAGGAAGTGTGTTACTGAGCTCACTATATATATATAACTATGTCATTTGGGTTTGATTTAGATTTGACAGGTTGACACCGGTAGGACCTATATTAATAATAACCTGCTTAGGTTACATTGGTTTACTCTGAGTATCACAAAGATTGGAACTAATCCTTTTCGATCCTCCCAGGGCAGGTATGGGGTACCTACAGCCCCCCAGATATTGCCAGCCCTCCAGATATTATCAACCTCCCACTGCAAATAAATTGGATCAGTTTATATTTGAATTTACAAAGACCAAATTCCTCAAACATCAGCGAATTGCAGTTTAAACTTAGGTGTGTTGTGTGTGTATCAGACCCATTTAAAGTGATCCTTGGGAATATCAGATTTGCATTCCTTTTTTTATGAGGCATTCTTCTAGAAAGCTTGTTCAGTAAGTGGATTGAGCTAGAAATTGTCATTGTCACTCTCCCCTAGTAGAGGTTACGTGCTGATGGAGGAAGCATGGGAACTGGCAGGCCCTTGGCTCCAGCTGTCAGCTCTGAGCTACAGGCACTTTTCTTCATCTGTAGGGCAATCAGTCTAGGAATACCTGAAACTGGGCCATGACGGATTGTTTTCATACATTTTGCTAAGAAGTTTCTTTGAGAGCTCCTTATTTCTATTTTGTTTTTGTTGTTTGAAAAAGCAACCAAAAGGCAATACTGGGGAGGTTTGGAAGGAAAAGCTCCAGATTTCTCCAGCTTCTGACCTGCCTCCTGATATCCCTCTCTCCCCTCCCTTTTCTGGCCACATTCACAGCGCTTAACATAGTATCATACTACTTTCAAGAGACATGGTAAGTACAGTGGTACCTCGGGTTAAGTACTTAATTTGTTCCGGAGGTCTGTACTTAACCTGAAACTGTTCTTAACCTGAAGCACCACTTTAGCTAATGGGGCCTCCTCCTGCTGCCACGCCGCCGGAGCATGATTTCTGTTCTTATCCTGAAGCAAAATTCTTAACCTGAAGCACTATTTCTGGGTTAGCGGAGTCTGTAACCTGAAGCGTATGTAACCTGAAGCGTATGTAACCCGAGGTACCACTGTATGGTTTGTTAAGGATGCTGAGGATAAGCCTCAACTCCAAAGGGCCGAGGCACTGTGGGCCTCCTCAATGTTTTGTTTTGTTTAGCCAGGAACTACAATTCTATGATTCAATGAAACCTAAATGGCCTCTGTCCAGTATATCTGAAGGAGCGTCTCCACCCCCATCGTTCAACCCGGACACTGAAATCCAGCGCCGAGGGCTTTCTGGCAATTCCCTCATTGCAAGAAGTGAAGTTACAGGGAACCAGACAGAGGGCCTTTTCAGTAGTGGCGCCTGCCCTGTGGAACGCCCTCCCTTCAGATGTGAAAGAAATAAGCAGCTATCCTATCTTTAAAAGACATCTGAAGGCAGCCCTATTTAGGGAAGTTTTTAATATTTAATGCTGTATTGTTTTTAATACTCGATTGGGAGCTGCCCAGAGTGGCTGGGGAAACTCAGCCAGATGGGTGGGGTATAAATAATAAATTATTATTATTATTATTATTATTATTATTATTATTATTATTATTAACCTTCGGGTCCTCTCAGCCTGGTGAGTTAGCTGTTCACCGAGAAGGCTTACTCCCTGCAGAGATGGATTTAGGGGAGCATGACTGGTTATGTTGCACTGCGTGTAGAGCCTTGTGGGTGCTGCAGAGGGTTCTGCAACTATATATTTATTATTATGGATATCTATATTTTCATGCTTGTGCAATTGGGCTTTTATATTTGTAAACTACTTGGAAGCTTATTTTAGCATTAAGCTGCGTATAAATTAATAATACAATGATAACATAAGCAATGACAATAATAGTAATAATAATAATAATAATAATAATAATATGGTGATGATGATGATGTTTGGCTTTGTTAGACATTTGGAGTTTCCTCTGAAAATTAGATACCAGTGTTTTAAAATTTTAAAAATGCCTATTTACATGTAAATATAAGTGCAACTGTTTAGTGAAATGGTAATTTTGAGAGTGTGTTGGGAGGAGGATTCTCTTAATTTGCCACAACTATGGTCCAGTTCCTAACACAGATATTTCCCAAATAATTTATAGCTCATCTGAATAATTTATCACACAGCAACCTCTCCAGGGGGCTGAAAAAAGCAGAATTAACTGAATGCTCATATTCTTTTTCCTTTGTAAAATAAGTGGAAGTAAAACAAAACAAAACAATCTAAATCAAACACATCCTTTTCTTGAAGCTACTCGTGTATCTGCTGAATGCGGTAACAACTCATTATTGTTTGCATTTATTCCGAAGCCAAGAAATGACTGAAATAAAATATGCATGCTGGAAAACAGAAACGGCTGCAGATGCAACACACTGTGCAGGGGCTTTCTGAACTGGAACAGAAGTTGCAGGTCTCAGAATAATAACAATTATCATGTACCTATTTTTTCTAGGAAGCCACAGTTAGAGTCTTTGCTTCTGTACTAGCTTCCACGTGGCAGATAGGTTTCAGGTTTTGGTCTGGTGTAAGGATCGCCAACGTGTTCACCTCCAGATGTTGTTAGACAGCAAACAGCTGTAACCCCTGGCCACCAGCACTGTTGGCTGGGGCAGATGGGAGTTGAAGTCCATCATGTTGGCTCCCCAGTCTAATGGGAGCTTGGAGGTTGGGTTCAAGGAAGGCAAGAGTGATTTGCCTAAGGCCATCTAGTGAGCTCGTGGCTAAGGTCAGATTGGAGCCATCAGCTTCCCTAGTTCCGCTCATGTAACATCCCACTGAGTCCCTACTAAATGCGCTTAGGACTGATGTCTTACACTACTACACCATGCTAGGCCATCTGTTGCAGAGCAAAGCAGATGGTTGATAGGGCTGATCAACCACTTGTTTTACCAGGGACCACATTAGGCAGGGGGAGGGATAATAGTGGACACAGGTTTCCATATGTAGTTCTGGTAGGCTGGATGAATATGCCAATTTCAGTTTCTCTGAGTTTCTAATTTTTCCCTTTAAAGCTAGTCAACATGATAATTGCTCAGCATTTTAGTGCACTTGCTTCCAATGAATACATTATTGTATGCCTAATTTTTATTTTTATTTTGCAGAAGGTTAACAACAGAAAGAATTAGAGGAACCATCGGAAGTGACTATGAAAAGCAGTAGAAGTATGAGATGATCAGAACCCTCCAAACTCGAAGCATAGGAAGTCCTATTAAAAAATTATAATTTGGCAAAATATTCAGATTATTTGATATGTATATGTATAATTTGGAATATTTAGTGTGATTTGATTGGATTGTTAAAGTGGAAAAATTAAAAAAAAATGAATTTAAAAAATTTTTTGCAAGCACTTTTCCTATTGTAAGGCAATTTTTGTATTTATTTTCATGGATACATCCATTTTTAGGCACGCTTTTCCAGAATACATGCATGATTAGAGAACTGCATTGCAAAATTCAGAGAAGTGGGAATTTTTATGGATGTTTGCGTTTTTATTTGTTCATTGTTTTGGAAAGAATGAATTCAGTAGGTTCACGTTAAAATGTGAACAACCCCAAATTTCTTGAAGTGAGGAGAGTTTCTTTTTTTCTAAAAAAAGAAAAGAAAAGATCGAAAGAAAAAACACTCACATGCACACTTTTAGGGCAGCAAGTTTTGTAATTACTTTAAATAGGTTTAAAAGCATTTGTTTTGACAGATAATTTACTGATCTCATTATATAAGAACTAGCCCATCCCTCACTGAGCTTTCTTTTCAAAACAGTAGGAAATGAGGCTCTGAAACCGTGCACCCAGCATTTGTCCTGCTTAAACATATTCAGAGATTAATGAAATAATTTACATTAAGCTAATGCAAGGTGAATTGCTTCCCACAATAAAATCCTCTTTGAAGTCTGTAAAATAAGGATAATATGTTGAAAAGAGTAAGCATTTGTTTCTGCTTTATTCATTCCCTCAGCTCCTGTGGATTGTTAAACGGCTGCCACACACACTGACGTGGAGAAGACAGACCTTTAGATGCGATTTGGCAGCTCTTGAAAAAATGTGAAATGCACATTTGGTCCAAACCATCTAAAGAGCTCAGGATGGGCAAGAATGCTTCAGAACAGGATTATTATTATTAAGAACAACTCATACGAAGTTGAATTTCATGTGATCAGACCACCCAATCACAGGGAAAGAAGGCAAGGTGATGCTACAGATTCCAGTTCACCCTGGAAGCTCTTAAGTGTTCTTTATATTCATTTATATACTCCCTGATATAATGCACAACTAAGGAAGGAATAGCATGGGGCTGCTGGGTGTCTGAGCTTTGCTTTTGAGCAGATCAAATTAACCTTAAATAGCGGCTGGGGGCAAAGAAGAGACTCCTGCCTGATAAGCAGTAAGACAGAAATCAGCAAGGGTGGAGCCATGTGAAGAGAAGGAGAGGAGTTTTAGCCCTTTCCCTCTGCTGTGGTCCCAATTTCAGTCTTCCCCACATTGCTAGCAATTTTCATGAGAGACAGAGAGAAAGAGAGGTGCAATTGAACCAGCTAGGCTCTTCTTGGCAATGGAAAAAGCAGGACTACAGCAAGATCAAAGGGTTAAATCCTACTGTGCCAGGGTCCTATACCTGCAATTTAAATTGGAAAAAAGAGGACCCCCCAAAGCCCCCTCCCCCATCAGGGACCATACTAAGGGGGGGCTGCACTGAGGAAGAATGGTGCGAGCCACCTCTCCCCTGATCCTGATCCTGAATTTTCCCAGGAGCAGGAGGACAGCATAGATTTGGAACAGTGGTTTGCAGAGGGGCATAGTTCAGAAGGCAGAAGCTGGGAAATACTGGATAGGGAACAGCTAGCAGAAGAAACACTGGAAGAGAGAGGGTTAACAGATTCACAGTGTCTGGACAACATTCACCCCACTTCGCCAAAGTCTCGTAGAGCTCAGAAAGTGTCAGCACAGAAAGCACAGAGGGTATGAGATCAGATTACAAGATGAAGGAGTGATGTAGATTAATAGGGACGGAGGGGGGGAGTGTCCCTTATGTGAGAGAACCGCCATTTCTAAGTGATGTGTTCTTTGTTCTCTCGCTGTGATTATTAAGGATTCTAACTGCTAAGGCATTCCATTCATCTCATCTCTTATCTACTGCCACAGGGGGAGGAAGCTGATTCCCCAAAGCCTGACACCCCCAAAGTTTTGCCATTGAAGAAAGACCTAGCTGGCCAGCTGTCTCAACAGGAGCACTCCCCACCACACTGTTTTGTTACAGGTCTCCCTAGTCACACCTAATAGACCTTGAAAGGAAGAACTTTCATAAATAGATGCAGCAGACAGCCATTTTCATATTATGGAAGCTGCCAAAGGTGACACCATAATCACAAAAAGAGTTGGGGGTTTGCTGCATTCCTAACCTAATTCACACTGAGCTTCCTCTGGACAGTTCCCAACATGGGAGAGGATGTCTGGAGAAGAAAAGAGCTGGTGCTGGTGAGGGCCTGGCCTGATTTACAGACTTAAACCAGCCCACCAAGATCTGACATCTTTTATCAGTCCGCATCCCAGCAAATACTGCAGAGACGGATCTTTGGGTAAATTGCTTCCATGACCATAGGAATAATCTGCTTTGTGAATCCTACAGCTAGGGTTTAGTGACAGCTTCTGCAGCTTTCAGGAGAATCCTATTTTATGCCCATGTCTCACAGTTCTCCATTTTAAAACTTGGTGTGTGTGTGTGTGTGTGTGTGTGTGTGAATTTCAGTTTGAATATTCACTGTTTTAATATCCTTTAAAGTCAGGATTTGTGGGGTAGGGTGGGGAGATTAAACAGAACCCCCAGCAAAATGAAACTTTCAGGTTTTCTTTAGGAAAAATGTAAAGAGCTTGACTAATTAAGGAGGTGAATCTGTGTGCATCAGCTTTTTGTTCAATTCTGCACTAATTCCTGAACTGCTTAGTCAAGCCCTAAGATTATTAAGGTTACTAGTAGTCGGTATCTGAAATAATGGCCATTTTAAGCTGAAATCTCTTTCAGTGCACCTATGAGGGCTTTAAAGAGCTTCTCCATTTTGGAGCGATAAAACATTAAGTGCCAATCTTCGGATGTAATGCAAAATAGAAGGATGCATAGTCTTCTACAAAATAACTGTTGCTCTTGTACCCCAAAGTGGACATGCGGCTGTCCTTTATACATTACTTGCAGTCACATTCATTTAGAGCCTCAGACTATGTAGCTGGTAAGAAAATCCAGTTGCTCGTATGAACATGCATTCACAAGACCACACCATCATGTGGAAAAGGAGAAGCAGTGAGTATCTGCCTTAGAAATGGTCATGTGAATTAGCCCTCAGCCATGATGGGAAAAGCAGTGGGCCTGGGTCAGCCAGGATTGGGGGGGGGGTACTCTCTCTTTTTCATTCAAAAATGAATCTGAGCTGAGAGAGGCCCAGAATCAGTATCTGGCTTATTGAGGAGAGCCAGACTTGTGCCATTGTGTTCAACCATCTTCCTTCTGAACTGTGGACTCTCTAGTCAACATCCAGTTGCAATTAAAGTAGGGTGGATATGTTTTGTGGGTCACAGCACAGTGGGAAGTGTTACAATGTAAAGGCAATTGACTTTGGGTGTCTGTGGGAGTGCTTCCACCTGTGGTCAACCTGTACATTTATACATAAACACAACTATTACCAAAGGCCAATGCATACTCAGTGATTTCCTTTCAAAGGAAATCAAACCTGGGTATGCACTGATGAAACTTCTCTAAAGAGTGAAAAATGGGTTGAGTGTATTGGGAGTGGTGGTGATGCTGAACCTTCCTAGAAATCTGACAGCCCATGTGCTTCATTCTGCAGCCCTGTAATACCGGCTCAATCCAAGCTTTTGAAATAGAACATTATTATGAAGGTACCAGATATGTTCAGTTTGCTCTTCTCTAAGATTATTTGGAATTGTTAAGGCTAAGGGGAGCAGGAACCTGTATTCTTCCTGAAAATATATACCCACAATGGATGTTTGCCATGTTCTCCAATAGTTTCTCCAAGAGAATTATCACTGCTCCCTTTCTAGGGTTTAAATGCTGGTTGCGTATTAACATTATGAAGAGATAAAGGTAAAGGTAAAGGGACCCCTGACCATTAGCTCCAGTCATGACCAACTCTGGGGTTGCAGTGCTCATCTTGCTTTATTGGCCAAGGGAGCTGGCGTACAGCTTCCGGGTCATGTGGCCAGCATGACTAAGCCACTTCTGGTGAACCAGAGCAGTACATGGAAACGCCATTTACCTTTCCACCGGAGCAGTACCTATTTATCTACTTGCACTTTGACGTGCTTTCAAACTGCTAGGTTGGGAGGAGCAGGGACCGAGCAATGGGAGCTCACCCCGTCGCGGGGATTCGAACCGCCAACCTTCTGATCAGCAAGTCCTAGGTTCTGTGGTTTAACCCACAGCGCCACCCTCGTCCCTTCCTTATGAAGAGATACTGATTTATAAATAAAATGGAAACCCTGTCTTCCACATGCCTCAATTGCATTGCCTGGGTTAGTCTAATCTACTAGTCCTAGACTTTAAAACTTGGGTGAGAGTTTCATTTCGTTCAGGTCTTCCTTTCCAAATATCTCTTTTTTTATTTATAGTCAACAAAAGCTTCGCCTCAAGCACTTCAAAAGTTGCACTTACCAACCCAGCTGTAGTTTTTGATGAAGCTACATGACAGATTCAGTGCATATCCCTTGTACAGCTTCACTGACCTAATTCTAACCTGCATTGCAACAGATTAAGACAACAGCACTTGAGTAGAAACAAATGTACTCCTTTTCTTATTGCTAAGCATCTGTGCCTTCATGTCAGTAGCTGCCTAACTACTTATTAAGCTATGGCCCAGAATAAGCTATGCGGCCTCCGAGACCACATAACACCGGTCTTGAAAGACCTACATTGGCTCCCAGTATGTTTCCGAGCACAATTCAAAGTGTTGATGCTGACCTTTAAAGCCCTAAACGGCCTCAGTCCAGTATATCTGAAGGAGCATCTGCACCCCCATCGTTCTACCCGGACACTGAGGTCCAGCGCCAAGGGCCTTCTGGCCCTCACTGCGAGAAGCCAAGTTACAGGGAACCAGGCAGAGGGCCTTCTTGGTAGTGGCACCCACCCTGTGGAACACCCTCCCACCAGATGTTAAAGAGAACAACAACTACCAGTCTTTTAGAAGACATCTGAAGGCAGCCCTGTTTAGGGAAGCTTTTAATGTTTGATGCATTACTGTATTTTAATATTTTGTTGGAAGCTGCCCAGAGTGGCTGGGGAATCCCAGTCAGATGGACGGAGTATAAATTTATTATTATTATTATTATTATTATTATTATTATTATTACCCTGATTTCAATCATGCACAGTGGTAAACTAGTTCCTTTGCTCTACTAAAAGGAAGCTGTGGCCCACCAGATATTTTTGGACTCCAATTCCCATCAGCCCCAGCATTGTCAGTGGCCATGGGTGATGGGCACTGAGATCCAACAGCCTCTGTACAAAGTTATGAGAAAATAAAGTCCAAGGTACGAGATTGGCTCCATTATTTTCAAATAATGGAGGCCTATAAACAAGACAGGAAAATTGGTTTCCAGGTGGAGAAATCGAAACTAGAAACAGAACTGTTAGAACCCAATACTAAGAATCTATCAAGAATGTATAACTTGCTGTTGAAGTGGAATACATTAGATGAGACAGTGAAGTCTGCTATGGTTAAATGGGCACAGGACATAGGTCATGACATTATGTTTGCTGACTGGGAGCAGTTATGGACCACAGGTATTAAATTTACGGCATGTAATGCCCTACGAGAAAACATTATGAAAATGATTTACAGGTGGTACATGACCCCAGTCAAGCTTGCGAAGATTTATCATCTGTCCAATAACAAATGTTGGAAATGTAAAGAGACTGAAGGTACCTTTTTCCACCTTTGGTGGACCTGCCCAAAGATTAAGGCCTTCTGGGAAATGATTTATAATGAAATTAAGAAAGTGCTTAAGTGCACCTTTAACAAGAAACCAGAGGCATTTCTCTTGGGTATGGTCGGCCAGTTGGTGCCGAAGAAGGATAAGAATTTCTTTTTGTATGCTACTGCGGCAGCAAGGATTCTTCTAGCAAAGTATTGGAAGACACAAGAGCTACCCACGCTGGAGGAATGGCAGGCGAAAGTGATTGACTTTATGGGACTGGCAGAAATGACCGGCAGAATCCGCGACCAAGAGAAAGAGACTGTGGAAGAAGATTGGAAGAAATTTAAGATGTATCTTAAGAATTATTATAAAATTGAGGAGTGCTAAAATGCTGAGGGAAAAGAAGACGTAGAATTGCAGCGGAAATTTGTTTTTAATTTTAGGGTGGAATTGAAAAAGAGAATGAATTTACATTTAATTGGCTAAGAAGGGTTGCTGAATAATGGTTTAAAATTAAGGATGCAAAAAGGGAAAGGTATGGGGAAGTCCGGGAAAAGAGGGTTATGGAAAGAAGGATAAGAAAATATGAGTTTTTGTGTTTGTTTTTATGTTGTTTTTGTTTATGTTAAAAAATTGGAAATTAATAAAAAATTTATTAAAAAAAAAAAAACTGAGGTCCAACAGCCTCTGAAGGGCCACAGATTTCCTAATGTAACTAATCATCAGTATGTGTAGCTGGAATAACAATGTATTCTTTCCTCTTTTACCCTACATCTACTGCCGTCTTCTGAAGTGCCAAATGTTAAACTGCAAGCCCCTCGGAACAGAGAACTGTCTTCTGTTCCTCTGTAAAGCACTATGCATATTGACGTCACTATTTAAATAAATAAAAAACAAACCTTTATTGGGTACAAAGACCATTTGGCTACCAGCAGAAAAATAGCCTATTTATTTATTTATTTATTTATTTGGTAAATAAAAGAAAAGAAAAGAGTAGTATTTATTCTAGAACTGCAACATTTTCCAGTTAATTGGTCAGATTATCAACTGCAAACCAGTTGGTAGACGAAAAAGCTGTTTCCCTAATGTTGACACAAACTGCATAGGAGAGGGAATGTCTCTTCTAAAATGATGCTCGCTATAATATAGGCGTGCATCATTTGAAAGCAAATAAAGTTTGCCTTTTGCTTCAGAACTATTTTCCCCCCATTCATCTGCATGTTTAATCAATAAATTAGTCAACTAAATGCCTACGGTCTAGTTAAGACTTCTGAAATTGCAATATTTCACTTCCAAGACATCGCTATTCAGAAACAAAGAAGAATGGGTTACAATGTAGAAGAGAATCTTTTAGAAACTAATTGGTACCCTTCAGGCTGATTCCAGTATCTAACGAATGATTCACAGTTCTTCTGAATATCATTAATTTATTATTCTTCACTGGGTCAGGCATGTGAAACAGATTAACATTAGCCCAATTTGCACATCATGGTAAACTACAGTTAATAGCTCACCATGAATGTGCCAATCTCACCTGCTTTGTTCCTTCCTTCTCATGGGAGAAACAAAACCCAGTCCCTGACTTAGCATTACATTTAAAACATGGATCATGGTTTGTTTTGCTGCAAACAAGCCATTATACATATCCAAACTTGGTTCTTGGCTTCCCTAGCATGCTTATTTTATGCAAAACAAACTGTGGACTCAGCAACATTGGTCAATTATAACGTTAAAAATGCGTTATAAAAATGTGACACCAGAGGACACTGTAGAGAGGCGATCCATCACTAATGGAAATTGCCTTGAGAACTATATTTTTATTGCGTTTTTAAATAGTGTTTTTCAGATCAGTGTAGATCCAGCCTGTGATGCCTGGTTGATATACAGTGGTACCTCGGGTTCCATACACGTCAGGTTACATACGCTTCAGGTTACAGACTCCACTAACTCAGAAATAGTACCTTGGGTTAAGAACTTTGCTTCAGGATGAGAACAGAAATCGTGTTCCGGTGGCGTGGTGGCAGCAGGAGGCCCCATTAGCTAAAGTGGTGCTTCAGGTTAAGAACAGTTTCAGGTTAAGAACGGACCTCCGGAACGAATTAACCCGAGGTACCACTGTAAATACTAAGGCAGGAATCATGGTGTGTTTCCCACCTCCAGTGGACTGGTAAACCACATGCAATCAAGGCCATCGTTATTTTAGGTACTAATCAATATATTTTATAACCAACAATTGTGCTTTTCAAAAGTATTACATATTCTTATAGTTGCTTGCCAGTTCTTATGATGTTGCAATGGTGTTACAGCAGCATTGCAAGGAGATGGCGTTGCACCAGTTATGAACACAGGAAACTGTTGTATACTGAGCCACATCATTGGTCCATCTGGTGCAGTACTGGAATGGCAGTGGCTCTCCAGGGCAAGGGTCTCTCCTAACCCGACCTGTGTGTCTGGCTTAGGAGGACCTCTTGAATTCAGGACCTCTAGCATGTGAGGGAGATACTCTTATCACTGAGCTACAATCCCTAGTCAGGATCAAACTGTTATATTCACAGATATGTGTAGAGATCTTCCCTGCTCAGACTACTTGGCATGAAGTAAGGGTAAAGGGACCCCTGGACGGTTAAGTCCAGTCAAAGGCTTGTGGGGTTGTGACGTTCATCTTGCTTCAGGCCAAGGGAGCTGGCGTTTGTCCACAGACAGCTTTCTGGGTCATGTGGCCAGCATGGCTAAACTGCTTCTGGCACAACAGAACACCGTGACTGGTGGCAAAGTGCACAGAAACACTGTTTACCTTCCCAACTCAGTGGTACCTATTTATCTACTCGCACCAGTGTGCTTTTGAACTGCTAAGTTAGCAGGAGCTGGGACACAGCAACGGGAGCTCACCCCATCGTGGGGATTCAAACCGCTGACCTTCTGATCAGCAAACCCAAGAGGTTCAGTGGTTTAGACCACTATTCCACAGTTCACACATGGGTTTCCACTTCCATTTGATGTTTTGTTTTCTAGAGGTAAACATAGGCACCAGTATAATCTTCTAAATCTTCGAGGTAGAGTTTATGGCTGCCTACTCAGATAACTTCCATGCTCCAATCAAGATGACAGCCCAGAAGATTTCCTGGTGGGACTGCAGCCTTGACATGTGCAGAATCACGCTCAATACTTTGATCTCTAAGGGGAAAGCTTTTATTCTGTCAAAGACTTCAGTTATAGTCTTAAAATTAAACATGATGTGTCTG
The DNA here is from genome assembly GCF_951804945.1 of Podarcis cretensis. NCBI lineage: Eukaryota > Metazoa > Chordata > Lepidosauria > Squamata > Lacertidae > Podarcis > Podarcis cretensis. Next base: position 57,809,277 of record NC_137178.1, read on the forward strand.
CATCTACCTATTACACAAGCTCATGTCTCACGTACGAGCATTCAAAGGAGATAAAATCAAAGGAAATGTATCCTTAAAGTAACAAAATTAAGATTAGGCTAATTTCTCTGTTGCACTATGTGCATTAAATGTTTAAATAATCAAAAAGCGCATGACATTTCCCTCTTTTAATTAAAAGTAAGAAACTGTAGCGAAAACGAGCCTTACAATGAGAGTGCAGTTATTCTCTTTCAAACTTTTGCGTTTTTAAAACGCATTTCATCTGCATTACAGATTCAACATAATAAGAGAATTTGAGAATGGGGTATATTCTAATTTTTTTTCTTTTTGAAAGAGTTACCAGCTTGGTGGAGAATTGTGTGGACATAGTATATCTGGATTTCAGTAAATCTTTTGACAACCCCCCCCCCCATGATATTCTTGTCAAGAAGCTGGCAAAATGTGGTCTGGATGAGGTAACAGTTAGAGAGATTTGTAGCTGGTAGACCGACTGAACCAAAAGAGTGTTAGCTAATGGTTCCTTGTCATTCTCGAAAAAAGTGTGGTGCCACATGATTCTGTTTTGGGCTCATTGTTGTTCAATGTCTGTATAAATTACTTGGAAGAAGGAATTGGTGGGATGGTCATCAAATCTGCAGATGATACCAAACTGGGAAGGGTAGCTAATGCTGAAGAAGACAGAAGCAGGATAGCCTTAACAGATTGGAGAACAGAGCCAAAAAGAAGGATGTTGACAAGCCGGAATGAGTGCAGAAAAGAGCAACCAAGATGACCAAGGGTCTGGAAACAAAGCCTTGTAAGGAAAGGTTGAGAGAGTTGTGTATGTTTAACTTGGAAAATAGGAGGGTGAGAGATGTGATAAAGGTAAAGGTAAAGGTAAAGGGACCCCTGACTGTTACGTCCAGTCGCGGACGACTCTGGGGTTGCGGCGCTCATCTCGCTTTACTGGCCAAGGGAGCCGGCGTACAGCTTCCGTGTCATGTGGCCAGCATGACTAAGCCACTTCTGGCGAACCAGAGCAGCGCATGGAAACACTTTTTACCTTTCCACCAGAGCAGTATCTATTTATCTACTTGCACTGTTGTGCTTTCAAACTGCTAGGTTGGCAGGAGCTGGGACAGAGCAACAGGCGCTCACCCCATCGCGGGGATTTGAACCGCCAACCTTCTGATCGGCAAGCCCAAGAGGCTCAGTGGTTTACACCACAGCGCCATCCGTGTCCGGCCGAGAGATGTGATAGCCATCTTCAAATATCTAAAGGGCTGTCACATGGAAGATGGAGCAAGCTTGTTCTGTCCTGCTCCAGAAGCTAAGACCCAAACCAATGGCTTCAAGTTACAAGAAAGTAGATTCCGACTAAACAGCAGAAAGAACTTAGTGTGACTTACTTCTAACTAAACATGGATACAGGATTGATGTGTAAGTTTGATTTCATGTGCAAAAATCCAAAAGGATTTGGTATTGTTTGTATAATATTCATTTAATGTAAAGAAACATATGTATGAACTTATATTATGAAAGTGTTTTTATTGGTTTAATTTTATCAGACTGCTTTGGATATAGCACTGTGTGTGTGTGTGTGTGTGTTTATAATTTTCATTTATAATAAATAAACATTTCAAGAGCAAAAAATTAAACAATTCTCATATCAAACCTCAACTTACCTCCCCCTCTTCCAGTGGTTCCATGAATTTACCCTCTTTTTTCTTCTTCTGCATATCCCATTTATCTCTATTCTTTTCCTCATCTATTTCATATATGCTTTAGAAACTGCAAGTTTTTACAATAATCCTGCTAATGCTATAATTTGTTTGTAAATATTCAATAAACGATTTCCATTCCTTAATAAAAGAGTTTGTTGTCTTGATTTCTTATTCTTCTGTTAAGTTTCACCATTTCTGCACAGGCCATTAATTTCTGTAGCCATTAATCTTTCATCAGGACTTCTTTCCATTTTGGGGTGAATGTCAGTCTTGTTGCAGTAGCTGCATACATAATACATAAATAAATTTCTATATTGTTTATGTAATTCTGATCCCATAATTCTCAAAAGAAAAGCTTCTGGATTTTTTGTGGGGTTTGTTTTTTTTTACAAATATTTTGGATATAGTACTTCTGTATAACACTTTGACCTGTGATGCCATCCTCATCCTATTAAATTTCTTCAAAACCTGCTGCCTTTTTAGATAGCTCACTGGTAACATGCAAGCAATTTTTTAAAAAAAGAAATGAATAATTATTTGCAGTAGACATCTGTCTATTATTTCTTTATTTTCAGGAGACAGAAGGCAGTAATGGCACATTCCTACATAATAATGAAACCAAATTAGCTGAAATTTAGGACAAGCAAGGATGTTGCTAGAATTACAATTGCTGTGGTGCTAACCACAGTGAGATCTTCTTTATATTCAGAAGTGTGTGCAATTTTATACTATTGAAAAGTGTGTGAGATTTCTCCTAATATAATGCATTTTGTATTATATTTTCACCAATATAAGCATTTTTATGCAGACTTTACCCAGGGCTATGCATTTTTGCACACTTTAGTCGGCGGATGACCCGCATTGCAAAATTCAGAGAAGTTCTCATTTCAAAGGCTGCCTTTATTTCACTTTGCATATTGTTCTGGAAAGTGTGAATTTGGGAGGTTTACTTTAAATGGGGATTGAATCAAATTGTTCTCCCATCCCTATCAGTGAGTTTAATTTCCTCTAAATTAGTTATCTCACTGTACCAGTGAGATAACACTGGTGGTACCTCAGGTTAAGTACTTAATTCGTTCCGGAGGTCCATTCTTAACCTGAAACTGTTCTTAACCTGAAGCACCACTTTAGCTAATGGGGCCTCCTGCTGCTGCCGCGCCGCCGGAGCATAATTTCTGTTCTCATTCTGAAGCAAAGTTCTTAACCTGAAACACTATTTCTGGGTTACCGGAGTCTGTAACCTGAAGCATATGTAACCTGAGGTACCACTGTACTTTGAACTTTGTTTCAAAATAAATCTACATGCAACTGTTCTATTGCCAGAATTTGGAGCAGAGTAGCCCAAGTGGGTCTGCTGGATGGATCGGTGATGGTGGCATGCCAGACAAATAAGAATTAAGAGGAGCATCAGTGGTAATTTGCAAGGAGTAAGAGTGGCTCGAAAATAGCAGGATAACCCTTGACCCTCTAAACCTAATCTAAAAGGTTCTGGATTCTCCTCACATTGGAAAGAGCCATTTCAAATAAGGAGTTCATATTCAGACTGCCCCCAAATCACATTTTGTCCCTGTTGCTGTCAACCTGTGGTATCACAATGTTTTCCCCAAATTGCCTAAAAACACAAACCCCACCCTGCTCCCCACTATGAGGTACTGTCCTTACCAACATATTCCTCCATTCTAGTTATGCACAGCACTTCAACAATGAACAACCTGTACTGAGCCAAAGCAGAATATGGCTTTCATGTTTTCTCTTAACTGACCTGTCAATGTTTGTCACCAATGTTTCCTTTAGGCCCTGAGGACCTGCAGCTGTACAGGAGTTCAGGTTCTTCCTGAAGAACATGTCCAGCTGTGGTGAAACGTTGGCAGTTTGATTGGCTTTCAGGCTTCATTTAGAAGCCCAGCGGGAAAACCGGAGTGGGGTGTTTATGTAAATACGAGCACGGTTGCTTTCCCCAAATCATGCTTCTGAGAAAATTATAGCAGATTGAGCTAAATGAAATAGTATGAGCAGTACTGTAGGCTGAAATATTCGAGAAATGCCTTCTCAAAGATAAGATGCAAGAGTATCTGGTGACCATCTTCATGCATCTTGTCTGAACTACTGCACCACCTCCACCCAGATGTCAAATAAATGTAGCTTAATTGTAAAAGGAAACATCTTTAAAGTGCCATCAGAAGAAATATCTGTGTACTAAAATTCTTGTAGCAGGAAGGGGTGTGTATCCACCAGCTGTAGGATATACACAGCAATTAAAAAACCCAAAACAAACAAGCCAGAAACTGTGTTCACTGTTGTAGAGAGATATTTGAAAAGGGAGTGATGCTTTGTATATACAGTGGTGCCTCGCAAGACGAAAAGAATCTGTTCCGCGAGTCTCTTCGTCTTGCGGTTTTTTCGTCTTGCGAAGCAACCCTATTAGCGGCTTAGCGGATTTGCGCTATTAGCGGCTTAGCGGCTATAAGCGGCTATTAGCGGCAAAGCGGCTAAGCGGCTATTAGCGGCTTAGCGGCTTAGAAAAAGGGGGGGAAAGCGGAAAAAATCGCAAGACTCGCAAGACGTTTTCGTCTTGTTAAGCAAGCCCATAGGGAAATTCATCTTGCGAAGCGCCTCGAAAAACAGAAAACCCTTTCGTCTAGCGGGTTTTTATGTCTTGCGAGGCATTCGTCTTGCGGGGCACCCCTGTATTCTGAAGCAATTCCATCCATTCAGAATCCTTAATGGGGGGCACTCTGTGGTGTAGTGGTTAAGAGCGGTGGACTCGTAATCTGGTGAACCGGGTTTGATTCCCTGCTCCTCCACATGCAGCTGCTGGGTGACCTTGGGTTAGTCACACTTTTTTGAAGTCTCTCAGCCCCATTCACCTCACAGAGCGTTTGTTGTGGGGGAGGAAGAGAAAGGAGAATGTTAGCCACTTTGAGATTCCTTCGGGTAGTGATAAAGCGGGATATCAAATCCAAACTACTCTTCTTCTTCTTCTTCTTCTTCTTCTTCTGTACGTATAATCTGTGCAGGTGCTGAATTGATGAGTGCACCCCATAGTGGTTCGAATGAGGGCCCCCCATAAATTGAAGCTGAACCCCAACAAGGCAGAAACTCTGTGATTGGTTGTTATCGTGGGTCTGGAACTGTGATTATCAACTTTGTTCCGGATGGGGTTGCACTTTTCCTGAAAATGCAGTTGATCAGTCTGTGGGTAATCATTGATCAAAGTGTTGTCATTTAAGCCCTTGGTCTTGCTAGCTTCAGCCAGTTTGCCAGCAGTTTGCCAATGGCCAATTGCTGGGTAGGATTAGGCTGGCATGTTCCATGCTTGGATAACTCATTGGTTGGCTTCCTGTAGGGTGCTATGTGTGGGGCTGCCCAGAAGTTTCAGTAGTGCAGAACTCAGCTTCCAGAATTTTGATTGGTAGAGCCAGAGTCCCTCTCACACCAGCCGGCCCATGTTTTAAGATCTTATGTAGTGGCCCTGCTCCAAGTACTCTCTTTTGCAGAGATATACCTAGGAAAGGGACTTTTCTGTGGTGGTGCCCCCACTCTGGAATGCCCTTCCTAAAGTAGCAAATCTGGCACTGAGATTAAAATAGTTTCTGCTCCAGGTGAATAAATCCTCATCTGGAATTTTGCCCTTTTGTTTTATGGCTTTTTAAACTGCCTCTATTATTCCTGTGTATCAGGGTTGAGGAACCTGTGGTTCTTCAAATGTTGTTGGACTACAGTGTCCATCATCCATTACCATTTGCCATGTTGGCTGCTGCTGATGGGAGTTGGAGTTCAACAATGGCTGGAGGGTCATAGGTTCTCCCCCTACTGTATATTAAGTTCATTTGCTGTTCTTATTGCATTTCTATATTGTGTGAATAGTTTTATTCACACCTTCGTACACAAGTTTGGGATCTTTTCCACGAAGGGCAGATAAGAAATATTTTAAAGAAATTCAAACATAACCCATGCCTTTAGTTACTTTCCAAACTGAACCCCACAGCTGGAACAGAGGTTCCCAGTGCAATCTTGAGAAATCCCATTGGCCTTATCAAAATGCTTTTGGTTTCCCTCAATATTGCTTAAATGCTTTTAGGCACCTGCCCTAATATTGGGCCCTAATATTGGGCCTCAGGCAATGGATAGGGGACCTGTGGCCTTCTTGATTTTGTTGGATTTCCATCAGCCCCAGCCCATGATGGGGTTATATTCCAGCAATATTTGGAGGGCCACAAATTCACCATCTCTGTCTTTGATGAAATGTAGTGAGTAGTTGACTGACAAATAGAATGTATGAGGTAGGGAAAGGTTTTAGTGGTTGTGTGGAATAGATAGCGAGTGATACTGAGTGAGTAGTATTATGAATAATGTGTGCTGTGTTGATTGAAATTTTACATGACACTGCCTCATAATGCTCTTTGACTTGACATACAATGAGTGGAATTCAACGTTGCATTGTGATGAACATCCTGTCAATACATTGCAGTTTACCAGAGGGAAAGATTTCCAAAAAAAAACACCCCACTGTTCTGGAGATTCTCTAGGCCCACCAGAACCAATTTCAGGGGGGGGGCTGGGGGTTCAGGGGGAGGAAATCAAGGCAGCCCTCTCGCAGGAACCTTTGTGCATGTCTTGCACTGATATTGTGTTTATGTATATTTATATTGCGGGATTAGCTCGCGACGGGATGAGCTCCTATTGTTCAGTTCCAGCTCCTGCCCATCTAGCAGTTCGAAAGCACGTCAAAGTGCAAGTAGATAAATAGGTACCGCTCCGGCGGGAAGGTAAACGGCGTTTCTGTGCACTGCTCTGGTTTGCCAGAGGTGGCTTAGTCATGCTGGCCACATGACCCGGAAGCTGTATGCCGGCTCCCTTGGCCAATAAAGCGAGATGAGCGCCACAACCCCAGAGTCGGTCTTGACTGGACCTAATGATGAGGGGTCCCTTTACCTTTATTATATTTATATTGTATATGTATTTGCTTTTATGTACATCATTTGACATGTTTTTTAAAAATTATGCTTATATAAACCAGTTTGAGATATTCATATAGCAGGTTATCTATAAATGGAAATAATAATAGCAATATTATTGATAATAATAAGTCAGGTGTCAAAAGACGGGCTGAGGAGTGAAGAGGTTGCCTTCACTAAATGACAAAAGCTGTACAATAAAAGTACCAGGTGCACATCTCTGGGGAGGGGGTTCCACAGCTATGGGCTGCCACAGAGAATGCTCTCTCCAAGTCTCCATTACTAAAAACAGAACAAAACTTCAAACATTAAAAACCTAAACAGGGCTGCCTTCAGATTTCTTCTAAAAGTCAGATAGATGGGAGGGCGTTCCACTGGGCGGGTGCCACTACCGAGAAGGCCCTCTGCCTGGTTCCCTGCAACCTTACTTCTCACAGTGAGGGAACCGCCAGAAGGCCCTCAGACCTGGACCTCAGTGTCTGGGCAGAATGATGGGGGTGGAGACGCTCCTTCAGGTATATCAGGCCTTTTAGGGCTTTAAAGGTCAGCACCAACACTTTGAATTGTGCTCAGAAATGTACTGGGAGCCAATATAGGTCTTTAAGGACCGGTATAATATGGCTGCCACATTCTGGATTAGCTGTAGTTTCCAGGTCACCTTCAAAGGTAGCCCCGCATAGAGCGCATTGCAGTAATCCAAGCGGGAGAAAATCACCCCCAATGGATCTTAACACCTCCTATGGTCTGTAGGTAAGGACTTGGTCTTTCAGAAAGTTTCTTCATACATATTCCTCAGCAATATAAGTGCCGACTTACATTTGGTAATTTGATTTGGAGGGATGGGGAGAGATCTCTGGCACACAAATTTTCAAAGGCGCCAGAGCATTAACGGGATAACAATGGGGATCACACTGAACAACGTTTCCACAGAATTCCAAAGAACCTGAAAGCAACTGCGTGCGATTAACAAGAAACTTTGCCTCTTTATCTGATATTTTGCTAATTAAATACAAATACCGTCTTGATGCCGTGATTCAGGTTATATCCTCCCAAAGTACTTGACAGGGAAAATATTTGCTGAGGAGTTCTGAGGACATGTTGTACAATTAAAAAAAAGAGAGATTGGATACACACTGCTACCCAGGGAAGAGGTTTGAAATAAGATTTAAAATGTGTACTGTTAATGGTTTAAAGCTCTAGTCAACAGCCACGCTATGTACAGAAGTACAAATACGACCAGCTGAGCCACTTGGGAGGCAGCTCAGCTGGTCTACTGGAACTGTAGCATTTGGCAATAAGCCACCTTAGCAATGCAGACTCCTTTTAAATAAGCATCTCCGATTGAGCAATTGGAAACGGTCTCATGCATAACCCAATTTTCTAAGGAAGCTACTTGAGACTACAAAGATGGGCAGAAAGAAATTAACTTTGGCTGGCAAATCTCCTTATGGTGTTGCTTTGTAATAACAAGGGAATCTCAGGACAATACTTGGGAGGGTGAAGTGAAGTGTGTCTTTCCTTAGCAGCTGCTGACACTGTGAGGGATGGAACGGGGGTCACCTGGAAGTACTTCCAGACTGATTGGAGCCGAAGACATAGCCACTGTATAGCGAATTTATTTATCACTTAGGGAGAGAGTGGAGTGGTCCGCACAAATCATGGGATTTCTTGTCACTTGATGACTCACATCTGAGGGCTGATGTGTTTGAGCTGAAAAAGTATTGTGTTGGAGGTTACGGTGGGTGGGTGCTATGAAAGTCCTGTCTGCATTGTTAGATGGCCTGATGTTGCCACTATCGAGCTGTGAACATGCATGTTTGACTCAAACCCAAAGTGCAAAATATTGGCATACCTGAACCCACCAAAACTACACGAGTCTGAGTGGTAGGCATATGTATCAAAGTGATTAAGAAAGATTTAGTGGATTTTGATGACAGCCAGGATCACATCTGAAGTTGGGAGAAGTTTCCCAGAAGTGCCTCGTGAGACAGAGAGAGGAAGTCACATCTTTCTGGAAGTACTGCGCTTCTCAGGATGGGACGAGGATGGGGCAAAGAGGAGTTCCCCCAACCTCACTGTTGCCATTGCACTCCATCTCTGTCCTGATGAACACAGCACTGCTGCCACTAGGAGGACACCATTGTCTCCATCTCCACCAAGAGCCACCACTGAAGCTTCCTTCATGTTTCTGGTGACCCTAAGAGATTTATTCCCCCTGCTGTTTTGGCTTGACTTAGATCAGGCATGGCCAAACTTGGCCCTCCAGCTGTTTTGGCATTACATTTCCCATCATCCCTGACCACTGGTCCTGTTAGCTAGGGATGATGGGAGTTGTAGTCCCAAAACAACTGGAGGGCCAAGTCTGGCCATGCCTGGCTTAGAGGAACCATCTGAAATCATTACTCTTAAATGTGTTTTGTCTGTTTTTGAAAAAATTAATGCATATCTTAAATGTAAACAGTTGATTGTATATCTTCTGGTAACCCTCAATTAGTAATCACTCAGGGCTGGAAAGACACTTCATGCTATACCCTAGATAACTGATTCAAGAAAGTTAAGTTTATTGCTGTTTCAGAGAAATTGACATGTAATATTTAAATGGCTAGGGATGATGCTAATCCTTCTGATTTCACTTCTATTTGGGGGTTATTTATTAAATATAGGACATCACAGGTGGCAAATTCCTTTGAAATATGGTTTTATTTTCAGTGTCTATGAACAGGCAATACTTTTTTCCTATCTCTTTCATTGTGCAATGTACGTAGTGCTTTTTTTTAACCCCTTTTATAATTGTATCTATTTTATTCACTCCTGATATTTTTTTTTCTTTACTATCCAAAGCTCCTTGTATTATTTTGTTGCTACTGTTTATCTCATTTGTGTGCATTTTTTTTTATTTTTTATTAAATTTTCCAACATACATTTATAGTATCCAATCTAAATTTATCACATATTTTCTCTTTTAGACTTCCTTCAACCTCTCTGACAATCATCCATTATTCCAATTTTTTAAATACGCATTTCCTAATTTTATATTGCATTTTATAAACCTTCACACACTTAGTTTTCATCAATACAATAGTCCTCTATCATTTACAGAACTTCTTGAAATCCCACTAGCGTTATTTGCTCATCACATATACATTTCAGATAGTCTGAAAATTTTCCCCAGTCTTCAATGAACTTTTGATCTCGTATATATCTGATCTTTCCTATTAGTTTGTCCAGTCCAGCATACTTCATCAGTTTCATTCTCCATTCTTCGAGCGTCAGCAGTTGTTCCTGTTTCCATCTTTGGGCCAATAATATTCTCGCTGCTGTTACTGCATATTGGAAAAGTTTACAGTCCATTCTATTTATTTCATTTCCTACTATTCCTAAAAGAAAAGCCTCTGGTTTCTTAACAAACGTATATTTCAGCATCTTTTTCATCTCATTATATATCATTTCCCAGAAGCCCTTCACCTTCTTACAATCCCACCACATATGATAAAATGTTCCTTCTTTTTCTTTACATTTCCAACACTTATTACATGTTTTATACATTTTTGCCAGTTTCACAGGTGTGATGTACCATCTATAAATCATTTTCATAACATTTTCCTTTAATGCAGTACATGCCGTAAATTTTATACTTTCATTCCACAGTTTTATCCAATCATTAAACTGTATATTATAACCCAAATCTCTGGCCCAGTGTATCATAACCGATTTAACTTCCTCATCTTTTGTATACCATTCTAGCAAGATTTTATACATCTTGGACAAAATTTTATTTTCATTGTTTATTATTTCTATTTGAAATTTCGATTCTTTTTCCTCATAACCTCTTTCTTTTAAGTCCTTTTTAAACATTTCGTTAACCTGATAATAATGCAACCAATCATACACATACTCTTTTACTTCTTCATAGGATTTCATTTTCCATTTTCCTCCTTCCTTTATAATCAATTCTTTATATGTAATCCAGTTCCCCCTCATACTGACTTTCTTAAGACTCATAACTTCTAACGGAGATGGCCAGTGGGGAGTTCTTGATTCTAATAAACTTCTATTTCTCTCCCATATTTCTATGAGAGATCTTCTAAAGATGTGGTTTTCGAAACCTTTATGAATCTTTCTTTTCTCACACCATAGATATGCGTGCCAGCCAAATCTGTTATCAAAACCTTCTAAGTCCAATAACTCAGTATTTTTTAACTTTATCCATTCTTTCAACCAGCAGAGACATGAAGCTTCATAATATAATTTCAAGTCTGGCAAGGCGAAGCCGCCTCTTTCTTTCGCATCCGTTAGTAACTTATACATAATTCTTATATACATAATTCGTTTGTGTGTATTGTCTGTTTTTGGTTGATCAATAAAATAATAAAATACCCAATGCCACACACTTTTGCTGACCTCCTTTACTGATTCTGTGGTGTAATTTGCTGCCCAGATTTTTGTTTTATGCAATTTCATGCTATAGAACAACATCACCTTCACCATAAACTGCTCTGAATTCCCTGTAGGTTTTATATGCAGAGATGCCAGTATCCCATTGACTTTCATTGTTTTACCCAGGATCCTTATATGTGTACTATATCCACATTACTTTTTAATGCTAGGCATTCTAATTGACCCGTATTGGCCATTAAACAACTCGCATTACATATGCATATTGCAAAACTATATTTTCTTTTATATATATATATTTAAAAAACTTCCTCTTGTGCTTCTCTTTTAAGAAGGTTATAGTTTAGCACTGCTGTAAAATAATACTTGAGAATGCTGAGTGATTCCAGATTGCTTTTTTAAAAAAAGAAACATATTGCAAATAAGGTAACCTCCAGATGGGAATTAATTTGGAGGCTGACTGTTCACAATTGCTTAGGTGGAAACAATCACCTGCAGAAGGAAACAAGATTCCATTTCATTTTCTTTCATAATTAGGCTGCTGTTATTTTTATTTCTCTATAAAGGTATTGATGGCACATTTGCATCTATCTGGGCATCTTCGGGGCAAACACAATTCCAGCCCCTTCAGCAAAAGGGTAGTTATATGTCAAACTAAAGTACCGTACTTCTGAAGTCTAATGGATTAATCAAGTGTGGATGGTTGTCATTGCTTTATAAGAGTGCTAAGTGACAGCTTTCACCGTTTAAAAACAGTGTTGGCTGCTCACATGTGTGTTACAGGGTCTGTCTTCATTAGGGAAATTCTGAGAACTGGGATGAGGGTAAATAGGTAAAGGGACCCCTGACCATTTGGTCCAGTCGTGGCCGACTCTGGTGTTGCGGCGCTCATCTCGCTTTATTGGCCGAGGGAGCCGGCATACAGCTTCCGATTCATGTGGCCAGCATGACTAAGCCGCTTCTGGTGAATGGGAGCAGCACACGGAAATGCCGTTTACCTTCCCGCCAGAGTGGTACCTATTTATCTACTTGAACTTTGTCATGCTTTCCAACTGCTAGGTTGGCAGGAGCAGGGACCGAGCAAAGGGAGCTCACCCTGCTGTGGGGATTCAAACCACCAACGTCCTGATTGGCAAGTCCTACATGCCGCAGAGGGCAATTGCAACACATGTCTGTGGTCCTGCGCGAGTCATGTCATTCACACGAGAGCGTGGCCCCCAAAACGTGTATTTCAGGGCCGCAGCACTGCATGAGTCATGTGACTCACGTGAGAGCACAGCCACAAAAAGCGAGCATCTTTGGGGGCTATACTCTCACGGGAGCCAAAACAGGACATTCTGGGATCCCACCGGAAGCTGGGATGGCATCTGTAATTCCAGGATATCCCCCTTAAAGCAGGACAGTTGAGAATTTATGGGTGATGTACTCCAACAACATTTTGAGGGCAACAGTTCTCTATCTCTGCTTTTGAATATGCTCATGTGCAATCTCTTTATGCAGGCAATATTCACACCCTAAATTCAAAGCACTGTGATACCACTTTAAGAGGCATGGATTCCTCCAAAGAAGTTAATGTATAAATCAACAGTTACGGGAAACAATGGCAGCTAGCATCCCTCCGTAACTTTACACTAAATACCTTGGATGGTTTTGACCAATGAGGAACCTCTGAAATCACTTTAATTTTGCTTTAGGCAGATTCTGGTGGCAGTCTGTGGTTATGCAGATCCCTCCTTGAGAAATTTCATTAGCCTTATCAAAACTCCTTTCGGCTGCCCTTAAAACTCCTCAGGTGTTTTGCCTGAGGAAACCTGGAATTTCACTTTGAATTTTGCCTTGGGTGACATTTCCATGGCATCTCTAGGTGTGTAAAGCTCCTTTGCATATGTAAAACTGTGCCTTTTGTACTACGTGTGACCAGCATTTCATTATGTTCAGTGACTGTCTTATGTTTGAAACTTATAACAGATTCATGTTTTGTTATGGTTCTAGCTGACACAAGACTTGGACACAAGTCCATCACTGAGATCTGCAGGGGGCCCATTGGTCATTCTCCAATAAGAAGCTGAGCCTTTCATGTGATTGGCCCACTGCTGTGGAATGCTCTGCCAATAGAGATTCAGTAGGCACCTTTTGTGTCAACTTTTAAATGCCTGCTGAAACCTCTTCTATTCTGTCAGGCCAATTCAGGACAATAAAAGTACACCTTTCCACATGGCTTCCTTGATTCTGTTTTTAACTTCTCTGTGTTATGCACTAGAGCTGTAAACCGCTTTAATGTCTCTCTTTTTGTGATACCACAGTGTATCAATATTTCTTATGATCAATTAAATAAATAAAAGGACGGAGGATGAAGTGCTGTTTCAATGAAAGACATTTACTTGGTGGCAGCAGTGAACACCACTGTCCCCTCCTTCCCACGATGTACACCCAAACATGAAAGAAAACCAGTCCAGAAACATCTTTGTTCTTCAGTTTAGGTCCTCTGCCATTTCAACAGGGGTGGCATGTTCAAGAGCAATTACGGGTTTTCTATCTGGCCTGGACACTAGAGGAAAAATTTCACGCACTGCTGGTGGCTTTCAGTGTTGTTTGTTGACAGTGGAATAGGGCTCTGAATGTGGAGTTTAAATAGCTGCTCCAGGTACATCTCCTTATCATTTCCCTCCCCGGTGCTGAAAATATAGACACTTGGGAAGATTTGCATAGCTCTGATGCACTTCAGTTAAGTGTAGCATTGCACCATTTCACAGTGCAGTTTCACAGACTATAGAGCATTTTAAAATGGAAGCATCGTGGCAAGTGTGAGAGAGGGTGCAATTTGCAAATGCATCCAGAGTGTCTTGCATTGCAGCAAAACCCAATTCCAGATACAGCAGTTCCTCCTCTTAGATGCTGACTGCTGCTGTGACACATGCAGGCATCACAGCCAATATGGTCTCAGAAGTGAGTGAGACAGAAAGAAATTTTGCACATGCTCAGAAGCATTCTTTTCTTAGTTCCACACTTAGGCCAGATCTGATTCCTAGAACTGGCGGGTGGTGGGGGTGGTGAGATTCTGGGAACAAATCTGCTTCTAACTAAACTCTTGCTGCTGGTTCTTTTAAGGTTTGATTTGGATTCCAAAAAAACTAGGTCAAACTTCAAAAAATCATTTTTACAAAGTACGTAGTATCTACTTTAAAAGCTATTTTACTAATGTAATTCTAAGCATCTCTGCTAAGCAAACTTTTTATTTTTATGATATTACACCTGGCATACTCTGCTTCCTTTATGGCCTTTTGTTGCTTTGCAACAATGTATAAACTTTTTTTTTGTTAGAAAAATCAATAATTCTAGTATAGCGTACTGGGTCCTGATTCCTGATAAGTTGATTGTGTTTCTAAATAAGCATACATTTTAACATTTTTATTGCAAAATCTATACAACTGTGTAGAATTCACATTTCTCCCAGGTTTTGCAAAATATGACCCTCACTCTGAACCTTTATTTCTGAGCAAAGATTCAGATGCATTTATTTCCTTTGGCCCAAAGCCAAAGCAACAGAGGCTCTCTTAGGGCCGAACTAAAGAGTATCTCAGCAAATGTGTTGATTCCTAATATTCTGGGGCTTTTGCAGCAGAGAACCATAGGGCAAGGGAAGGATTATGTACTTTTCTCCTTTTCAAAAGCTCTTCCGTCTCCCACATTGGCATCACAACAGAAGCATGGGCTTCAGTACTTGGCCTTTCATTTGTAACATCTAGTATGACCTTTATTGCATACAAGACCGCTCACCTTCTCCTGGTGGGCAGCATTGTGGCGGGGTATCTGGGTCTAGCAATTTGAAAGCACATCAAAGTGCAAGTAGATAAATAGGTACCGCTCCGGCGGGAAGGTAAACGGCGTTTCTGTGGTTCGCCAGAAGCGGCTTAGTCATGCTGGCCACATGACCTGGAAGCTGTACGCTGGCTCCCTCGGCCAATAAAGCGAGATGAGTGCCGAAACCCCAGAGTCGGTCACGACTGGACCTAATGGTCAGGGGTCCCTTTACCTCCCAGTGACCCTGCAAGAGGGAGGGGGGATGCTGCCCACATCACCAGGATTCCCGGCCGCATCATGCCCCCAGCTGACCAATCGAGAGAGCTGAGGGTGTGGCCAATGGCCGACTAAACTGTGGCATGGCCGGTGGAAGGTGCACCCTCCTTTTTGCTTCCTCACTGGATCTCCCAGGCAACTCGCCCTCTTTTTTAAGCTCTGGTTTGACATGACCTTGATATGGACATATGCCGGCCGCCATATTGATGGGGCCGGGTAGGAATTTTCCCACTTGGCAAATTGGCCCCAGCCATTTGGTTTTTGTCTACCTTGTAGCAATCGTTGCAACTTTGTGAGGTTAGGCATTGGGTAAGCCTTGTTTATGAGAGGGGAGGTTGTAGCCTCCGTCTGCCCCTTCTCATTAAGGGTATCCCATTAAAGGGCTCCAGGGGTGTGGATTCTGTCCGAAGCCTGGGCGTGGGCTAGGGCCATGCCACGACCCCATCAGGGACCCTTGGAATGCCCTGATTTGATGTATATCATAGGGCTTACCCTTAGGAGACTCCTTACAGATGGGCAGGAGTCAGGATATATTCTGGTTTCACCCAATGCCTAAGCCAAACCGCTCACATCTGGAACCAATAAAGTTGTGGCCTATTTTATCCCATTAACCTAAATATTTGTGTTGGTGCATTTATTATCTAAGGGGGCTGTGGGGCCCTGGACCTTGGCATGCAATTTAATTCAATGGGCCATCTGTCGAGACACAATGGTGAAACATGTTCTCCTGGAAGCCACTTCATTCTCTTCTCAAATCCCACCGAAATGAATGAGAGTTGCACAACAGTGACCCACCCATTTTAATTAGATTGGATGGATGGATGGATGGAAATGACATTCCCAGGGATTGGTGGACATGTACCAATATTGACCCAACGCTATGTGATCTGAAATATACTTTTAAAAGTTTACAGGATTTGTTAGATCAGGTATAGGCAAACTCGGCGCTCCAGATGTTTTGGGACTACAATTCCCATCATCCCTATCTAACAGGACCAGTCATCAGGGGTGATGGGAGTTGTAGTCCCAAAAAATCTGGAGGGCCGAGTTTGCCTGTGCCTGTGTTAGATCCTGACTGGATACACTTTGTGAAACCTTGCTGTTGATACGATGTTTGATTTTGGAAGCACCAAACTTTTACGATTAATTAGACAGCCTCAGTTCTAAGGCCTACAGTGCTGATAGAAAATGTACAGGATAAATATTTCTGCCTACTGCCAGCAGAAAGCTATAATATCTGGTGTTGCGGTGACTGCAGGAGGCAGCCCCAGTTGAGTGGGTGGCATGGAAGCAGACATCATCTTAATGCACCAGTAACAGCAAGTGAATGAAATGATTGTGAGACTTTCAAGTTTCACATAAAAGAAATCAGAGAATGAGGGAAATAATGAAGAGGAGGCAGAACGTGTCTTTCCTTACATAAGGTTCCTACTTCACGCAAGCAGTTTCTTTCCAAGGTGGTCTGCATTTCTGATTCAAGGATGAAGGTTGCATTTCAGCTGACTAAAGATTTGTGAAAACTCAGTATGATTTACAAAACTATGCTGTCAGAAGAATTAGGACAACCAAATTCAGTGGAGCTCACTCCCAGGAAGCAATGACAATATTCTTGGCCTGACTACACTTGTCTGCCAATTAGTTTCTGGGCCCAATTCAAAGTTTTGACCTCTAAAGCCTTAAATTGCCCAGGACCACAATACTTCAAGGACCGCCTCTCCTGTATGCACTGATCATGTCATCATTATCTGAGGCCCTTCTTTGTGTCTTCCCTACACGAGAGGTCTGGAGGGGGGCAACACAAGAATGGGCCTTCTCTACAGAAGCTCCTCATTTGTGGAATGCTCTCCCCAGGGAGGTTCTCCTAGCGCCATTGTTATATATCTTTAGGTGCCAGGCAAAATCTTTCCTCAATAACCAGACCTTTGTCCTCTGTGGCCTTTTAGAAGTAGGCAGCATGTTTTTAAAGTATTTCAATTTCCTCTTAGTTTAAACATATCTATGTGTGGGTTTTTTGGTCTCTCTCTTTGGTTGGTTTTAAGTCACTTTGGCTTGCCCTCGGCACGACAACGCAACTAACCAAGTGCATAAAATAAAATAAACAAATAAATAAACAACCACGTGTGGAATTTCATTCCATGCACATTCCAATATGCTAACCACTGTGACAGCACCTTTTGCCCGCTCAGTATTCTGGGACTGCCATCTGAGCCTGATATATTGGGGTTTCTGCTATGCAAAATTATTATATAATTGATTGATACAGCTGCTTGCATTTCTGGACTGTCCTAAGTGACATGGCTATGGCATACCCCCCCAAGTGTCCTTATTTTCCAGGGGCAGTCCCATAATTATGAAAGCCATCCTGGCTTCTGATTTGATCCCAGAATGTCCCTATTTCCCCCACCAGTGCAGCTGCCAATCTCGGGGAAGACAATGAGTCGATGCTTGGCCTGAGCAACTGCAGCTGCAGCAGTGGTGGCTGCGAGGGAGCATCTGGGTTCAAAATTAACCTCTGCACCACTGCTTACCTGCGATAGTGAATATGCAGGTGCCTTTTTGCACTGAGACTGGGAAACCACAGATATTTGTGGCATTCTTAAAAGAACAGCTGTGTTGCAACATTCTGAATAAGCTGGGCCTGCTGTTTTCCTGCTGTGTCACCCCTCACAAAGCCTGTACCCTAAAGGTCCTTCCCGGGAGTTTGGTTGATTGATGTTGTTATACATTTCTAGATCAGAGTCCAAGGAAGTCAACTTGAATCCCAGTGGCATTTTCAAGGGGTAGGGGGAATAAAGAAGCAGACAGCCATAGGGCTGATCTTTCAAACCAAAAGCTAATGCTGTTCATTTGTTTCCTGTCATCTTGACTGCTGAATCCAGGCCTTTTCAAAACATCAGGCACAATAACATTAAACTGCGTCAGTTTAACTGCAACAGCTACAAGTACAGTGGTACCTCAGGTTACAGACGCTTCAGGTTACAGACTCTGCTAACCCAGAAATAGTACCTCGGGTTAAGAACTTTGCTTCAAGATGAGAACAGAAATCGCGCAGCAGTGGGAGGCCCCAGTAACTAAAGTGGTACCTCAGGTTAAGAACAGTTTCAGGTTAAGAACAGACCTCAGGAACGAATTAAGTTCTTAACCCGAGGTACCACTGTATAGAAGTTCTGCAGTGCTTGGCCAAACATTAAAAGAGAGCTTCTCTTTAGTAATTCTGCCCTTGGATATAAATCTTAGCAGAAGCTCCACCAATCCCAACATAAGGTCGACCCAAGGAGGCACACCTATTTCACTGTAATATTCCCCTTTTCATGTACTGTGAGCCCCACCCCACAATTAGACTTGGGAGGGAGGCTCCTATTGACTCCAGTATGAAGCTTTTTTCAGCTTAGTTATAGTGCAGGGACACTTCCAATTTTTGGACAGTTGCAGATGGGGAGGGAAGGTTGTGTACTGTATTTGTGATCTGATGGCTGAGTCAGACACACAGGCTGGGTTGAATTTATCCTGCCTTGGTCCAATCACACCTGGAGTACTGCGACCTGTTCTGGGCACCACAATTGAAGGATAATTGACAAGCTGGAACACATGCAGAGGAGGTGACTAAGATCATCAAGGAGACTGAGGGGAGATAGCCATCTTCAGATATCTCAAGGGCTGTCACTTGGATGGATCAAGCTTGTTTTCTCCTGCTCTGGAGATTAGGACCTGAACCAATTGCTTCAAGTTACAAGAAAGGAGATGCTGTTTGACAGTGGAACAGGCTCCCACAGAAGGTAGACTTTCTTTCCTGGGAGGTTTTTAAGCAGAGGTTGGATGGCCATCTGTCATGGATGCTCTAGTTGAGATTCCTGCATTCCAGGGAGGTAGACTAGAGGACCTTCCTAGTCCTTTCCAACTCTACAGTTCTATGATTCTCAGATTCTATTTCTCAACTCTTAGCAGCAGCCCCGGGCTCCACTGCCAAATCTTGGAAGACCTTCAATCTTAATAATTTGGATTGCTGGATTTGGCAAATTGCCCACCTTGGAAAGATAACTCATAAACTAAAAGTATCTAAAGGGCAGAGCTTAAATGGCCATATTTTTTTTTTGCAGGGGTGGAGTGGGGGCTATATGGCATGATTCTATTTCTTATACAAATATTGTGGCACACAATTGCTCAGCATCACCAGTACATGCAAATGTCTGGCTCATCTAAGACTTTATAGAACCTTTATTCTCAATAATGATGGAACTCACAGGTGGATAATACTTTCATCTTTACGTATATTTGTTATTTGTAAAAGGAATCTTTGGATGAGTCAATACTCCAT
Source organism: Podarcis cretensis (assembly GCF_951804945.1). Taxonomy (NCBI): domain Eukaryota; kingdom Metazoa; phylum Chordata; class Lepidosauria; order Squamata; family Lacertidae; genus Podarcis; species Podarcis cretensis. The sequence continues at coordinate 57,828,725 of NC_137178.1, forward strand.
TATTCCTTTGGAGCTGTGCTTTTTACTTTTGTCGTTCCAGAATGTGACATTTTATGATTTGTGTTTTTTGATTCTTTGTTTTATTTCTTTTTGTTAACAACATCAGTAAAATGTTATTATTAATAATTGGAAAAATAAGAAACCAGCAGCCCTATAACTACAGTAGAATCACTAAACTGGGACATGGGCACACTGATTCTCTCTTGCAGAACCTTGATTCTATCTACCATGTCCCCCCCACCACCACCAAAAAAAACAAAACAAAAAAGAAAAGAGTACAGCCACTCTCTTGACCATCTCCAGGTACTTATCAATTTCCATAGGTGGAGATAAAGTCAGAGACAGATCAACCTCCCCAGCCCTTATAGCTGTTTCATGCAGGTTAAGTTGCACATTCTCTTTTATATTTGTACCACATGCCAGTTTGAGCATAGGGAAAAGTAGCCCATCAATACTTAAAATTTTGCTGAATTCTACTAAGCAGCCATGTACGGTGGCCCACCTGGAAATTGGCAACCGTCCTCTCTTTTTTTGCTGTTTGTCTGGGATTACTAGGCTTGCCATACATCAGGAAAATTCCTGACATGTCCTGGTTTTGGGGTGTAAAAACAGTCAGGGAAAAAAATTTGTCGAAACAGCAAAATGTCAGGGAAAACCTGTATGTATGGCAACGTGACCAAAAAAGCATAGGAAACAGCTCCGAAAGCTTAAAATCACTTTTTTTGGGGGGGTGTATCCCCAGAAAGCTCAACAATTTTGTGAGCGTCAGGAATTTTACTTTTTGAAATAAGGTAACCCTAAGGATTACAATGACCGCTCCCCACTTAAAACGGGGGGCGCCTTTTGCGTGGACGCGTGCAGCCCTGGATCTGGAGTGGCCCCATCAGCATAGGCTTTGCCTTCCCTCAGGTGGGATACCTGGAGGTCCCCGCCTACCCCAGTGAGTTGTCCAATCCCACCTGGGGGAAGCGTTGCCAGGGAAACCAGGCCAGGTAAGGGGAGGGATTACCTGCCCACACAATAGAGGGTGGATCTTAATTGTTAATCCTCACTTGGCTCCAGAGCTTCTCCCACCCTACCCACCCTCAGTTAATGTCTTTTGCAGGTTAACTTTTCTTCATAGGTTTTGCAGGTTAACCTGTCTCCACAGGTATGTGGGCACTGCTACGATAAGGTCGCTGTTAAAGGGCCGGAAAGGAATTTCCCTGCATTGGCAGGTTTCGCCTTTCCCGTAGCAAAACGTCACAACTTTGGCGGTATCAGGCCTTGGGCGGAATCCTTTAGTCCATCTTCCTCTTTGCGGCGGCGATACCAGGGTTCCCTGTTAAAGGGGTTTTTGAAGGGAGGCTTTGGCCGTACGCCGAAAGGTCGTCATTGCTCTCCCCTGCGGCGGCGTAACGGGGGCGGCTATCTCTGCTTGAACATATGTTCTCCAGAGCTGGCCCATCCCCCCCACACACACTGGATAACCCTGATGCTCCCTAGGTCCCCGGCTGGGGACTAGGGAGGGAGAACGCCCAATGCCTGAGCCAAGGTCTACCCACATTTGAAATTTAATAAAGTTGTGGCCAATTTAATCCCATAGCACGTTGTCTAGAGTCGTTATTCCACATGACGGGGGGGACCACTCGGGATCTGGGGACTCCGCCTGTCCACGCAAAAATATAGAGAAGTCAATTACACGGCTCGTGGCAACAATTCAGCTTGGTAGCTCACAGACTGGGCAGATCTTTCAAGCAGAAGTTGTTGTTTACATATTAAAACTTTACCAAATGTTGCTTAACAGTCAGGAATAGTCATCTTTGTTTTGAGATATCTTTTGAAGGTTTATATCATAGGTTTTTTTGCTTCCATTGCAATATTTTTATTTAGTGTTTTTTTCTGATTGTGAACTTCTTGCATCAGGTTCCAGGCAGAATAAGAATCTATTTTAACTTTTGTGTCTTGAATGGCATGTAATTTTGTTTCCAGGGAAACTGCAGATTTTTCCTGCAGTAAATACCACGTTAGAGGAAGCATGGGGAGGGAAGAGGAAGAGTCCGTGTAGAAGACACACCAATTACATAGGTACAAGAAGATGCCAGGCAAAAATTCAGATTAGCATCCTTATACATGCTCAGTATTACTGCTCAAGAGCTTACCCCATTAATTTATCAGACACCAAGGGCCAAACTAGCCATGAACTCAACCCTACACTGGTTATTTATTTTTTGAAGATCTGGATTACAATAATAGTGTGGGAATACGATGATCTTTGCCCCCACCACATTATTGATCTGAATTTGGGTGGATGCACACTTGTTATTCACAATGGGAGAAAGAGTTCCCACTGGAACTATGGTGAATATCAGACACTGGCATCAGGACCATGGTGATGGCAAAAACTGCGAAAAAAAGAAGGTTGCAGAGTTTATGTGTATATTGGTTCCTAGATTATGCAAACTAATCCTCATATCTACATTCCAATCCACACATAGGTCTGTGGGATCAAAAGAGGGTAGGCTATCTCCCCAATGAGGATAGAACCAGAATAGTCCAACACCCTTAGCTGTGACATTTGCTAGAAGTTGTCTTGCTGCTTTGGACCAAATCTATATAGGATGCCATTTTGTAAATCCTACCAATATTGATGTCTGGGGAATTATTTTTGTTTGGGGGAGGTGCAAGATCAATTGAGGGATGACGGGGAAGAAGATGAAGTGGGTTGGGACAGGTTAAAAAAAAAGCAGAACTGTAGCAAAAATTCTGAATGTATAAAGGGACCCCTGACCATTAGGTCCAGTCGTGACCGACTCTGGGGTTGCAGCGCTTATCTCGCTTTATTGGCCGAGGAAGCCGATGTACAGCTTCCAGGTCATGTGGCCAGAATGACTAAGCCACTTCTGGCGAACCAGAGCAGCACACGGAAACAATGTTTACGTTCCCGCCGGAGCGGTACCTATTTATCTACTTGCACTTTGACGTGCTTTCGAACTGCTAGGTTGGCAGGAGCAGGGACTGAGCAACGGCAGCTCACCCCGTCGCGGGGATTCAAACCACCGACCTTCTGATCAGCAAGTCCTAGGCTCTGTGGTTTAGACCACAGCTCCACCCGTGTCCCAGTCTGAATCTGTAGAAGAGGCTTAGTAAAAGAAATTTATTGCTAAAGAGATACTGCTAGCTGCAATTGTTTTAGCTAGAAACAGAGTTGATTGAGACAAAATCAAATTTAGATGAATCCCAAATCCTTGCTAAAGATGCAGACCAAAGCTAGGAGGAGAGCATAAAATACAGAGGAAAGTGGGGGGAAAGAGAGCTAAATATACAATAAATGGATAGAAGAGAAGTAGGAACAGAACAAGAATGGTTACAGATACATGAGATGTCAGGCTGACCTGACCACATAACAGTTGAACTAAATAAGACAAATGTAGCAATAAAAGTTTGTACTCATTATTTTATATCAGAGCTAGAAAGTGCTGTCTTTTGGGGTTTTTTGATCACAAGTCATCAGCGACCCGCATTCTGTGGGAGAGCTGATGAGCTTGACCTCTCCCAATAAAGATGTAGTATTCCTTAGGAGATGCCGCATCAACAATATGTTGTCATTTTTCCCAAAGTTCATCATGACATTCTTTTTTCCCCTGGGCTCTGTATCTCTCTGTTCCCAACGGTCGATCTCTTTGTGACACTCTAGCAATGCCGTGCTAGAGTCAGACAGTAAAGCAGAAGGGGTTTCTTGGGTTAATATCTGATTGCACGGAAGCCCAGCTGCATGATGCCTCCTCCTCTGTGATATCCTTGTACAATAAACAATTATGGGAACGAGTCCCCTGTGCATTCACAAGTCGGACTCAGTTCACACTAAATTATCTGGAGGATGGAGAGAGGCTCACAGCTCCTCCAAGCTACGCCAGTTCCAGTTCAGGTAGACATATGAGCCAGGACAAGGACAGACTTATATAAGATTGAAACAACCTGTTTAGATCTAGATAGCAGAGAAAACATATGGGCTTTTCAGGGGCTGGGAACCTCAGGGGCAAAATGCAAGCCTCCAGAACGCTCTAGCTGGCCCAGGCTATGTCCCTAACTAGACCTGCTTCAAGCATTTTTGCATGGCAGGAGTCTGTCCCTGAATGCCTGTTTGCCTGGATGTAGGATAGAGAGGGAGGGGCTGTCTGTGTGTAGAAACTAGCCTACTGTGCAAAGGTGAAATTTGCATTTGTTTCTCCGCCCACTTCTGACCCTATCTACCACTGGCCTGTGGACCTCAGAAGAAGGGACTACAGCCTTCTGGCTGTAAAAGATTCCCTACCTCCGGACTATTTGATTGAAATGAATCTTCCAAAATACCCTAAAATGTACACACAAAAAATAATAAAAATCCTGAAACTTTTCTGCTAGGGATTATAGGGACAGAAATTCCAAAAAAGAGATGATTAAGGGATTTAGGTATGTAAATACAACAGCTAGGATTATTTTTGCTCAGAAATGGAAAGATGAAAAAGTTCCCGCTAAAGAAGAATGGCTAAGTAAAGTGATGGACTATGTTGAATCAGCAAAGTTAACAGCTAAAAATAAGAGAACTTAGTGATGATTGCTTTATTGAAGAATGGAAGCCCTTTTCGGATTACTTAAAGAAATATTATAATGCAATGAAATCACGAGGAGGATTTGAATTTTGAGCAACAGAGAGAATTAGAGATTACTGTATTAGGGATATGATATAAAAGAGGGAAGATAGGGTGCAGCATAGGGGTTGAAAAGAAGAACATCATGGAAAATGGGATGGGAAGTCAATAGAAAAATTCATGATGTATTGGAACTTCATGTGTAATTTGTGGAAGTTCAATAAAATATATTTCTTTTAAAAAAGAATCTTCCATTTATATTTTAACAAACATACAAGCAAGGCTTGACACCTCACATGTAAGGTTAGACCAAGAGCAGGCAATCTCCACTGCTTTTGCTTGCCACTAACACAAAAGCCCAGGTGTACTGTATACCAAAGAGTTGCATAGCACAGACGGTACAGAAAAGGTTTGGAGGTCCACTATCCCAACATTAGTACACTGCTTGACCCCATGATGAACAGGATAGGTTTATCTGTTTTGCATTAGGATTTGGGAATCACATAACTACGAAGACAAGAACAGTTTCGCCTCAGATAGGACATACGGTTCAACTGAGCAGATGTTTTTATTCCTGCTGCCCATCAACCACTAGGGTGACGGAATGACAATTCAGCTGAGTGCAAAAGGAACTTGCTTTGTCAAGTTTTGATGTCAAGACAGGAGACTTTGTCTACATCCATTGAATAAAAATCCTCTGATACATGCAGTGATGATAATGGATAAATGTCAGTAGAGGAGGCAAGCTTAGCCAAACAAAATAAACAATATTCCAAACAAAATCAAAGCTGGGCTTCCTGTCATATGCACCACTTGTTACAGTCTTTTGTACAAGGCAAAGAATATGACTGGGGAAAGATTGAAAAGCAAGGTGCGGCAGAGAATTGTCTCTCAACTACCCCTACACTTATCTCAGCCTGCCTCATATGGCCAGCTCTACCATTAGGTTGAATAAAGCAAGGGCAGCAAATTGTTGTTATCTGATATTTTTGCTGCCAGAGAGAGATTCTGATGCAGGTGTCGAAATAACTTGATTGTCCTTCTGTATTTTTGCAGTGCGCCTTCACTTTGATGTAGGGGTGCCATTGTGGCTCTGCCTCACGTGGCAAAATGTCTGGCCCCACTAGAGTTGAACAAATTTCGGCTTCTCATTTTTCCAATCTGAATTCAGTTCTCCACATTTCCATGTTGGTCTGCACCAGCATTTTAGCGTGAATTTCTCCCAATATACACAATTTCTAATGAAATTTTGCCTAAGGCACATGTTATTTTCAAAGCAGTTCCCCCATATATAATGCACTTTGTCTATAATTTCCCTAATATAAAGTAGAATATAATATAATATAATATAATATAATATAATATAATATAATATAATATAAGTATGCCCTAGTATATGCAGGTTTGCAGGATATTCCTTGGCTGCAGAACTGCATGACAAAATTCAGGAATGTGTGATTTTTCAAACGAAATTTCAAAACAAAGTGTGAATTGTCTAACTTTCCATGTGAATGCAAACTGAATAAAATTTATCTCTCCCCCCATCCTAGGCCTTGCTCCTATCACCCACTCACAGTTCCATTAGTTACAGGTCTGGTGCGAGTAAGGTCCTTTCTAGACCTGAATAATGCAGGCTAATAATAATAATAATAATAATAATAATAATAATACCCCGCACATCTGGCTGGGTTTCCCCAGCCACTCTGGGCGGCTCCCCACAGAATATTAATATTATTAATGATGATGATGATAATGATAAAATGATAAAATATCAAACATTAAAAACTTCCCTAAAGCAACAAATCCCTCTTTGTACACTTTGAAAAGTTCAATCCCTGGAGCAGAGGCAACTTTCCCAATCCAACTGCTTGGTGCTTCTATTTTCATTTTATTTTATTTTTTGCAACAGGTGCCCATGAAACATGGTTGACAGATGCCGTCTCCAACCATGTATTGGCAGATGCCTCCATTCAGGCTTTCTGGCCCATCCTTTTTAGAAAGGCCTTCCATGTATTGGGTGCACAGCAGAAGGAGAAGGAGAGGTATTTATGGGCTGAAGTCACAGCAGGCCAGCACTTTGCTGAAGCCAAGAAGATTTGGGTCTGGTCAGTGCTTGGATGGGAGGCAGCCTAGGAATCACATGTATGCCATCTTGGGTTTCATGATGGAAGAAAGGTTGGATACAAATGCAAGAAAATAATAAGAATAGACGTGGTGGTAGTGGTGATATTGTCTTTTATTACACTAAGATGTAAAGGGGGTTTCCCAAAATTTTATTTTTATCTTTAAATACCCTGAATTCAGAACCAGGGATTTGACAGGGATAGATTTTTAGCAATCAGGCTGCTTCTCCATCCTACCGACTCTCCACTTTAGCTGCTTGAGTACATAGAAGAAGGAGCGGTGCAAATTTAAAATCAACCAATTAGGGCCAAATCTAGGGCTTAAGAGAGACGGAGCAGATTTTGAGGGTGTGCAGCAAGTTGGAAGGGGCAGTTCCATTACGCAAGTGGTTAATTTGCTGCATGAATCGGCACAACTCAGATCTATATCACAAATTCACATTTGTGGAGCAGGATTCAAAGTGCTGACAGAGCTTCCATGTGGACAAAGGAGTTTCTACAGAATTTGGGGGTCTTGTCTGGGTTCCTAGTTGATGAATTGTTAGAAGATATGCTTGTGACCCTACACATTTGGCCTGCTAGAATCACCCAGATTTATTTTCTTAACACAATCTCATTTCAGCTGTATTTGATCTCCTGACCAAAGAGAGACAAAATAGAAATAACTACAGGTCTTTATTAAACTTACCCCTATTTTAATGCAGCCCTCTTGGAGCTGCTCATGATTACTGTAAATATACTCTTCATCAGTCAGCATTACTTCATAGTTTGCACATACCATTTTTAAACCTTTGAGGCATTGACAGAAAAGTGGTGATTCAGAGCTTATATTTCTGTTCATGTACTGTAGATGGCATAATCATTGCTCATCTATTTGTATCCAGTCTCATTTCCATCACACTCCCCCCCCTTTTTTTTTTACTTCTTGGTGCATCATTGAGAACTTAATTTCTCCTAAAATTATTCATTTCATCTCTGTAGGGCAGATTCTTCTAATGTTAAGTCCACACCATTTCGCCTTCTCTTGCGGCACATAAAAGTAAACCCTTCTATGACAACTTCATGTGCTTTATAAATAGAAGCACAATAACCTGTCACAGAGATTCATGTTTCTAGCAGACATTACCAGATGTTAAAAACAACAGCAAGGGGACTCCAAGAAATGACTACGGTTGGATAAGACCTGATAATGTGATGGAGAACGTGAAATGATTGGAAGAGTAGCAATGCTGTGAAGGAAGAGGATTGCCTTGATTCTTAGGGCATTAAAAGACCATCCATTCATTATTGATTTTACAAACTACTCTTACTGAAGAAAATGCTTGGATTCTGTAAGTAGGTGTGATGCAAGAAGCATGAAAGATGGATTAAGGGTGGACAGTGTCAGCCGCAGATGTCAATCTTATTCATGTCTCACCTACCTAAAATATGCACACATTTCAACATGCTCCATACAAGTGATTTAATATACACTGTCACCTGTCCCTGAGTGGTGCGAAGTTCCAGAGATACAGTGCTTACCCAAGTAAGGTTCTTGGGGATTTGTAATACATAGGTTTATTTGTAAATATACAGGTTGAGCGGATGTTGTGCAGATGCCTGATGATCGTCTTCCAAAGCAACTACTCTATTCCGAACTTAACAATGGAAAGTGTAATACTGGTGGTCAACAAAAGAGGTTCAAAGACTCTCTCAAGGCAAATCTAAAAAAAATGTAGCATAAACACCAACAACTGGGAAACACTGGACTGCGAGCACTCCAGTTGGAGAACAGCCTTTACCAAAGGTGTCATGGGCTTTGAAGACACTCAAACTCAGGACCAAAGGGAGAAACGTGCTAAGGGGAAGGCACGCTTGGCAAATCCACATCATGATCAACTCCCGCCTGGAAACCTATGTCCCTACAGTGGAAGGACGTGTGGATCCAGAATTGGCTTCCACAGTCACTTACGGACTCACTGTTAAAACTGTGTTTATAGAAGACAATCTTACTCAGCTATGAGTGATCGCCAAAGAAGAAGACAGGTTGAGGATAGATGGAGATGTAGCTTCAGTGCTCCAGCAAATTATCAATACCCATGGCTCCCACATGAGATCTCTAGGGAGGCAGCCTAAAATGCCTACAGAACCCCCTCCATGTTGAACATCTGGTGCTTGGTACAGACCTTTTGGTTTAAGCAGGCATTTAAAGTAAGTTTTCTGGTTTGTTTTAACTGTTGTTGTTTTTTATCTGTTTAATCTTACTGCACCGTACTTAGAGATTATGGTGCTAAGTGGTATGTAAGTGTCAAAATACACAAAAATAAATATGAAGCTTATCATGCTGATACAGTTCCTCACTAGCTTATGAGCGGGAGCAAGAGAGAGAAGCTGGAAACAGCCTCTCTCTTTTCTTCCAGGGTTTTTAAAATAATAGCACTCCATCTCAAGATAAAGCAGCCAAGTCACCACTGCATGGAACACTAACGGGGACTTCAGCTACACTTCCCTAATGCCAGAAAAACATGGCACGACTTGTCTCCTGACGACAATAAGTAAAGAGCTAATTTGGAATAGCCCAGCCTCTGGCCTTTCATGAGAACAGCCTAATGAAAATGGCTTTGCTTTGATTATATTTCACTGAAGAGTGTAATGCCTTGAGACCCAGTGAAATAAGAGTGGCTAAGAGACTGCGATAGGTCCAAGCCTTCTCAGTGTCAAACTGCGCCTCAGCCATTGAACTCAGTAGACTGCCTTGAGCAAGCCATGGTTTCTCAAGCTCAAGCCCACCTAACTCCAGACTGGCCTACTTTATAGGTCTGTTGGAGGGATTACTGAGATGCAGTGCAATCCTACTCAGGTGTAAGGCCCCTTGAGTAATATTGGAATTACTGCCTGGTAAGAGTGTATAGGGTTATAGTCTTAAACGTGATACAAATAAAAAGTACTACTGGTCAGGTCCCAGTTTTTGTTTTCATTTTAACTTAACTTTGCAAGCTTGGGGGAAAGGGTGTCTTGGGTGGCCTTTTAGGTCCTTTCCAACTCAGGAATTTTCTAGTCATAAGACTGGAGTCTGGACTAGAGGCCTACTGCTAGAGTGGCCAAACAAGTTGTAGAGGAGAAGGTTAGCAGAACTGGAAACTGCCTTAACAGACTTGGCAAACTTGCCAAATACCTTTCCTTTGTTAGGGAGATTGACTGATTCTTCTCAATAGGTGGCCAATAATGAGGATGAAAAAGTTGGAGACTCCTCTGGAAGTCCAGAAGGGGGCCTGTCTGATCTTAGCTGGAAGGGAATGCCACAAGCTTGAGCCCACAATACTGAAAGCACAGCTCCTGCTGTGCGTGAGCCAAGTGTCCCCAAGAGCCATGGGGGACCACGAACAATGGCTATCATGAAGACCTCAGTGGTTGGGCAGTGATCAAGGAGGAATCAGGAGGTCCTGAAGATTTTCTGACACATTTCATGACATTTCTGTATTTAAATAAATGTGTGTTTCATTAATTGAGAATAAAAATGTCATTTCATGCTATTTTTAAAGTGTCATTTTATGTTGTCCCCCTCCCATGAAAATTCCTTTAAAAAAAACCAAGGCATCTACAGTAAGAGGGAGCAAGGTAGAGCAGTTGCCCCCCAGTGATTAGTAAAAGGTAAAGGTACCCCTGCCCGTACGGGCCAGTCTTGACAGACTCTAGGGTTATGCGCTCATCTCACTCTAAAGGCCGGGAGCCAGCGCTGTCCGAAGACACTTCCGGGTCACGTGGCCAGCGTGACAAGCTGCATCTGGCGAGCCAGCGCAGCAAACGGAACACCGTTTACCTTCCCGCTAGTAAGCGGTCCCTATTTATCTACTTGCACCCGAGGGTGCTTTCGAACTGCTAGGTTGGCAGGCACTGGGACCGAGCGACGGGAGCGCACCCCGCCGCGGGGATTCGAACCGCCGACCTTTCGATCGGCAAGTCCTAGGCGCTGAGGCTTTAGGAGGCAGATCTACAGTGTAGTATTCCTTATTTATTGGCATTTGTATAATAGTAAACAAGACCCCCAAATTTCAGCCACTACCAGTTATAGTTTTCTTTTTGTACACAAAAAAACACCTGGGCAAAGGGGGTGGGAAATCCCAAGAAAACCAGCTGAATCTTACAGATGGGGTGCCTTTTATCTCATCCTGGCAAAGATGTTGTGTTGGGGTAAAAAAGAAGAAGAAGAAGAAGAAGAAAGAAATGCCCCATGGCAGTTATCAAGAAAAAACTGACCCAGAGAAGCAGATAAAGCATGTGAACAGCAGCAAGTAATTTGGGAAGTGCCCCATCTCCTACATGGAAGTGATTTAGGATGTTCAGTATCTATGTGTCTTCCCCAGCTGTTGCTCATAACTTCTGGCATGCTGCAAAAACTTGTGGCAATCATAACTCTCTCAACAGTTACAATGCTCAGTGTAGGTTGTAAACTACAACCCTGCTGAACTTTATAAAGGTTTTTAATTGTTTGTAAGCTCTTGTGAGTTTTTATTGAGTTTTATAGATTGTTTTCCTTCCTTTCCTGTGTAATCTTTGTGAGGATTTGATTTTTTGTAAGCCACCTTGAGAGTGCTGATTGGACATCAAAGACCATAGGGGGCTCCAGGTGCCTGAGCACCCAGAAAATTTTTGATGTGGGTGCACCCAAATTGCAGGGGCCCTGATGCAACTTTCGAGGTCTTGCAAGGCCTCGGAGATGCTGTCCGAGGCCTTGCGAAACCTCAGAACCTGATATCTGGTGGCACCGGAAGTCAGGTTCCAAGGTCTTTTGAGACCTCAGAAAGCATCTCCGAGGCTTCGCAAGACCTTGGAGATGCTTGCCGAGGTCTTGGAACTGAGGTCAGGGTCCACGCATAACACCATGACATCACATCCCAATGTGACATCATGATGTCACACACATTGGGCACCCATAACCTGGGGTCCAAGTCGGTTCCCCTGGCGGAGGCGTAAATTTAAGGAACAAATAAGTTCCTCATTTCTGCACAAATAAGTTTTTTGTGCTTTCAAAACTTGAAAATGTTCCTTCTTTAAACAAAAGTAGAAAGGAAATGTTCCACTTGTTATTTATGTTTTACTTGAGTCACCCACATGTATGACAGGCAGATAGCAAGATATCCCATGGACATTAAGGGTAAGATATCCCATGGACATTATTGGAAATTACTTCCAGCTCAGTGTGTGTAGGATTGCAGACATAATTTGTGACTTACATTTAAGAAATGGAGGGGTCCTTGACAAGTCATTCACTATTGGTAGGAGAAAATGATTTAGTATGCATTTTAAACCAAACTGACCTAGTTTATCAGGCTCTGATATATATATAACATTCAAAGCTGTGGGTTTTATGGGGAAATGCAATGAAAAGCATACAGAAATATGCTTTCTATGTGATGAACCCAAATAAAATTGACATCAGGTATATAGAAGGAAAGAATTCCTTAGGCAGAGTCTCAGTGATGCCCTGAATTCAATGCTAACTGTCCCCTTGGCATTGTTTTGGAGTCTCTCTGCTTCTCTGCCCACTACAGGGTTTCTTAGTGCAGACCCAGGTCACTGAACCCAAATATTCACAGCTACTGCCTGCCATAAACCACCATTGGCAGTGACAATGAGACAGACAGACAGACAGGCAGGCAGGCAGATAGAATTGTTATACTTCTTAACTTGGTATGTTGAGATGATGGTGATATGTTCTCTGTTTAATATAATATTTTATTCTCTTGCTAATTATGCAGTTTTAAGCATGTATTCTATATTTGCCCTCTTTTAGTAATGTTATATTTTGAAATGTTTAACAACATGTTTTTGTTTCCTGTTAATTATGTTGCTTTAAATGTATACTTTATATTTGATCTTCTCCTGTAATGCTTTGTTTGATTTTTTAATATAGGTTGTAAATTACTTTGAGCGTTTTTTAAAAAATATATAAAGCAGTGTAGAAATGAAATTAATAATAAGGTGGATTTGGGGGGGCAAATTTCTGTGTGTGGTTTTTTTTCCAATTAATGCACTAAAAATGAAGTGAAATGGACCTTTCTTTGAGCAGATATGAAAATGACCCAGAATGATAAATCCATGCTTAACTATTTGTAGTCTATCTGGGGTTATACAGTGCTGGATTACCCAATAGACAGATTAGGCATGTGCTTAAAGCACAAGCAAAGCAGGGGCATAAAAAAAATAGATTTTAAAAATGGGATTTGACATTTGACATTTCAAAAAAAGGAAAAGAAAAAGCACCGATCATGGGAAAGATGAGAACTTTGTTAGGCTCCCTTACAATTTTATTTTATTTTAGTATTGTATTTATTTTGATTTACACATGAGGACACCATAATCTTTTCAGTGCTTGCTTAGGGCAGGCATCCCCAACCTGTGGCCCTCCAGATGTTTTGGCCTACAACTCCCATGATCCCTAGGTAACAGGACCAGTGGTCAGGGATGGTGGCAATTGTAGTCCAAAACATCTGGAGGGCCAAAAGTTGGAGATGCCTGGCTTAGGGCCTCTAACTGTCTTAACCTGGCCCTGTACATCTGGGTTGCTGACAGGTCAAATTATATGCTTTGCTCACTACACAACAGTTGCAAAAAGAGGGACATGATGAGCTGACCAATGTAGCAGGGGGCAGGTGACCCGAGGAACCAATGGGGACGTAGCTGGCCCTATAAAGCCCCGCCTGTGCAATTTGTCTGTGGTGTAAAGACCAAGCTGCCATCACACTGCCTCTCAGCTTGTCTCAGCCTGTCCATTTGCCAGCTTGCCATCTGCCTAGCTCATCTATCTGTGTCACTTCCCTTCCTCCAGGCCACCAGCCCTGACACCATTTGGGAAGTGTATGATAATATTCTTTGAGGCTGAACTGTTCCTGTCTTGAAGCTAAGATTATCTATTAAGTGCTTTGGAAGTCCAGAAGATAGAAAATGACTATGGCTGTCAATTATTAAAGAGGCATTAATCAATTTAAGTGTCTTTTAGATAAATTATTAGTCTGCAACGAGGGCACTTCTCTTGAGAAAACAAAAGGGATGGGGAATTTCCTTCGGTCTGACCATCCTCTCACTAAATTGTTGTTTGTGGCTTTGGTGCCACAAGCCTCCAGCCCCTGCAAAAACAGGGGGAGAGCACAAAGCATGTTGCAATATCACTCAAATCTCCGTGCTGCACTCTTTCCAAACTGACCACAATACTGACCATCCTTTTACTTACAAAATCTTGGGTTTGAGCATTTTCAAATGATGACAGAATCCCCTGCCCACAGCTTCTGGTGTAAAAGTGCATATTCATTTGTACCAAATACTAAGACTTGATAGGAAGCCTTACAGCATCTCATATACTCTGCCATAAATGAATCAATTCTATTCTTGAACGTGGCGCAAAACTCGAAGCCAGTCGCGGCGAAGCAGTTGATTACTGCAGTATCTCCACTGTGTTTACAAGTTATTTATTCTTGGGCTAATAAATTATCCTTTAAATCTGCGGACCGTCATCAGTGAAATGCTACAGAGCTACAGGCGGTCTTTTAGCGGCCTCATGTTGAGTTATAGTGGAAGACATAATAGAATAGGTTTCCTGCTAATTAATCTCCACCATTAATAAGTTCATTTAATAACTTCGTGAATAGAACTGTGAAATTCTTGGGAATATGAGGGCGTTTTGTGTGTGCTTCTAAGTGGGTGGGGATGATGACATTAAGGGAGGAATTGGAATTAAACTACTGACCCCTTCAGCTCTCTTTCCATTTTTTGCAGTTGAAGCTTTCAGTAAAGCCTGAGCATTTTGGCAGTTTTACCTCAGCATTCCAAAGGAGACAGAGGCACCTCCAGCCAGAGTTTTTGGAGGGGGCTACACCGCCATGGTAGAGCATGTCAGGAGTTCAGCCTACACACGAGTAGGACCCTGGCAGGGACACATGCCTAACTGGCATGTTCTCTCCCTCCTGGTCGATCGTTCGGGAGCTTCAAAAGCTTTCTTCAGCCCAAACATCACAGCGACTGATGCCAACCGACACCGGGACACTTAGAGATCCGCAAAGTTTGCGCACCTTGCGTGACAGACCCCAGTAACTCAGCATTTTGGCTAATCTACTTTATTTACATATAAACACACACGGAGCACTGCAACATGGCTCCCTCTTTCTCTAGCATCAGAGAGCAAAAAGAAAAAGAACAAAGGACAATAGTCCCACTTCACGGAACACAGTAACACAAACATCCTATTGCTGTCACTTACCACTCTGTAGAGTCAAAACATACACCGTCATGTGATAGACAAAAATCCCATGACTGCAATCACAGATCAGGAATTCTAACAGAGCATACACATGCCAAAGGTCCCATGTCCACTCTCCAGCACCAGGGACGGAGGGAGGGAGGTGCGGTGGGTGCGGGCTACCCTGGGTATCATCACTGAGGGGGGTGACAAAATGCTGGGCGGCACTCACCACGGGGCCTACAGTGTGCCCAAGCCATACGTCTCTCCTGGGAGAGATGCAGCGGCTTGGGTGCACACAGGCGCCTCACTGCCCAAACAGTCTGCCCGCTGCCTCCCCCCCCCCAGCTGTGGGGCAGCTGAATGGGAGGAGGCAGGCAGACTCCAGAGGCCCCGCCCCTATGGGTGGCTCTACCTGCCCCTGGGCATGCCGCCCCAGGCACCCGAGTGGCTTCCTCCACCGCTGTCCAGCACTTCCAGGTAGACCCAGGAAGGACTTCTGTCTAAAACTCTGGGGTACCACCACCAATCTGATTGTACAGTTCCAAGATAGATTGAGTCATGGTCTGACTTGGCGAACCTGAATATCACCAATAGTGAAAAGTCTGCATTTTTCTGGGTTGCTGGTGATGATTTTCTTTTCCGAAACAATGGCGGAACAAATGCTCATTTCTGCATGTGAACAAGGGACAAGATGCCCACTAACCTTTATCTGTAGCTTCCTGCTCGCAGTTGTTGAGCTGAAAGCATATTGCATTGCATTTGGTATTCAAGTGCTGTCAAGGTTGGTTGCCAGCATGCAGTCTCCAAGCCACATTTTAAAAAGCATTTATTTTAAAGACTCCAGAAGCAGTGCTTTATATGATTAAGCTATTCTGAAACACTGTGCAAGTGCTCATGAGGTGAATAACTGGCAGTTTCTATTCCAGAAATGGCACAGCTCCATGAACTGTTGAACTCATGTACAAAATGTTCTCCGCATGCTTCGTCGATATAGACCATTGGATTGCAAATGCACTCTCTGGTTTTAATCAGGAGGTCATTAATCTTAACTGCATCAGTGTGGTGTTCGTGTGCATTGCTAGTAAAGGAACAATACATTGGCAAGGAGGGTTCGGTATACCCTGGGATGTCAACAAGTCTGTGTGTCCCTAATTACCTGGCAGCAGGACATCTCATATGCCATAGCATGGAAATCAAAGCAGAGTTTGAGGCTATGCCCAGTGCTCCTGATGCATCCTGTATTTCCAAGGTACATTGTATACAGGGTCATTGTTCCAAGTGCACTTTGTGCCTTTAGATCAGTTTTATTCCACTGCTGGGAAATATTGAGTAACTTGGCAGTAGCTCTTATGTTTGGACTGGAAATAGCCCCCAAGATGTTGCATTTGAGTTAGCAGGAGTGGGTTAATCTGCAGCTCCCCTGCCCATTGTGCCACTTGTATTAGCAGATTACAGAAATGAGAAAGCTCACAAGATCTGATTTTCACACCAAAGCTTGTTGACTGCATGGCATTCAGCCTTGCTGCCATTCTCTATCTGTGGTTTAAAGCTTTGATAAACGCTGTGTAGAGACTAGCAAGCAGCAACGGCAATGAAACATGATGTTTTACCTGCCTCCTTTTTCTGTGTCCCCCCCCCTTTGTTCTTCATTTCTTGTTTAATGGTATTTGATCATCATTTTGTTATTGCTGTCAACTGCCTTAAGCACCATTGGGTGGAAACGCTGCATATAAATTTCACAAATAAAAAAATAATGCATCTTTATACCATCAAAAAAAATACAAAAATATTATAATTAGTGATCTCTTTTTGGAGTTGAACCATGCAATGTTTTGTGGCTGCAAAGTAGATGCTTCTTTAAATCATATCGTTAGTGACCATTTGTGTAATGGTGGACGGGCCAGTTTTATTCACACCTCCACAGACTGCCCTACAAAATGCTATTCTAGGCTGCATCACAGAAGTGTCCACATCAAAGGAAGCAATAGTACTATTCTGCCTTGGTCAGACCACACCTGGAGTACTGTGTCCACTTCTGGGTACCACAATTTAAGGATAATTGACAAGCTGGAATGTGTGTAGAGGAGGACAACCAAGATGATCATGGGTCTGGAAACCAAGCCTTATGAGAAAAGGTTGAGGGCAGTGCTTTTGGGGGGGGCACAGGGGTACGCATACCCCTAAACATTTTGTGAATCGTAGTATTTTTGTCCATTCACTGTATTTATTTTTCTTGATTTGAACTATAAAATGGTGGTTTTCCCGAGTCAAAATGAGAGTACCCCTAAACATTTTTTTTTAGGAAAAAAGCACTGGTTGAGGGAGTTGGATATGTTTAACCTGGAAAAGAGGAGAGTGAGAGGAGATATGTCATCTTCAAATATTGAATGGGCTGTCACATGGAGGATGCAGCAAGCTGGTTTTCTCCTGCTGTAGAGGGTAGGACCTGAGTCAATGGCTTCAAGTAACAAAAAATGAATTTCTGACTAAATATCAGGAAGAACTTTCTGATGGTAAGAGCTGTTTGACAGTGGAACGGATTCCCTTGGAAGGTTGTGGACTCTGCTCCCTTGGAGGTTTTTAAGCAGAGGACCATCTGTCATGGTTGCTTTATCTGAAAGACCTACATTGCAGGGGGTTGGACTTCCGGAGGCGGCGCGAACGGCAATGGCTGCCCTTTCCTAGCTGGGAAAGGGAAGCTCCGCCGAAAAGGGTCGTCCGCTGTGGCAAAGCGGAGACCCATCTTGGAAAACCACAGGCGGCAGAAGCCTGTGGTCCTGGGATCCGGCGGGTGCCAGGAGCAGCCCCCAAAACGTTGAAGGAACCCCATAAGGGGCTCCAGATCGCGGAGGGGGTTGCGGCGCTGTGGATCGTTCCGCAATCGGCGGAGTGAAGCCGCGTTGCTGCTGTCGGTGAGCGCTGACCTTTCTTCCTAAACTTCTGATTCGGAAAGCAACAACCCGTGAGTAAAAAGGACTTTACAAAATTTTGGGACTTAAAGCATTGAATCTGGCTGAAAGCGGAGTGACGAAAAATAGGAAGTCCGTCTCCCGCTGTCATTGAACTTCTAAGCAAAGAGCCGGAGGAGTGGAGGCAAAGAGTGAGCTTTTAACTTAACTGATCTGGACACCACTGGAAATTATTTTCAAGCAGAATAAGGACTTTAAGTAATTGATTATATGACTTTTATCTGGACTGTGATACCTTTCTTCTATTTGGATTACAATTTAAGCAAGAAACCCAGGTGCTGGAACTGCCTGAGTAACTGAGAAGTCAGCCTGCAGGGTTGGATACTTTGAACTTAAACTTTGAAACAATCTGAGGGAGTTTGAACTGGCTACTTTGAAGCACCTTTTGGAATACCAGTAAGCACTGTTTGAAACACTGTGGCTTTTTAAACACTAACTCTGCTAAAAGCTACCTTATTGAAGGTTCCTGGAAATTAAATTGGATTTTATTATTTTTATTGGAATTGTCTTCTTCCCTAAAGACATTTTAAGCTCCCCCTAGAGGATTTGGGATTTACAGCAGTGACATTGTTTTACTTTCCTTTTCCCGGCCTCCTGTTTGACTATTACCATCTGGGCCGTTGCTCTCTCATGGGAACAACTCAGCTTGACCTTGAATTTTAGATAACTCTGGAATGAGTGGCGCAAGAAAAAAGGGACCGAGAACCAGACAAACAACTTTAACCGCAGTCTCCCAGGCACGTAGATCATCTGTGCCTACTGTGCTTACTTTGCCTACTCTGACTTCTGAGAAAGAAGCTGCTTCTCTGCCACGGGCAGAAACTGAGGAATTACAATCGGAAGAGATGGCCTCAGGAGAAATTAGCTCTACCTTAGAGAAAATTCTTGAAAAACTGGAATCTTTGGATAAAAAAGTTGATCAGCAAACAGCTAAAATTGATCATAATACAGAATGTTTAAATAGATTAACTGGACAAGTTGCACAGAATGTGCAAGCAATTGGAGAACTGAAGGAGACTGCAGGTGAAAATCGGAAATTGGCTGAGGATACCAGCCAAAGACTGGGAAATTTAGAGAAAGAGGTAAGACCACTCAGTAAACAAGTAGGTGAACACCAGACCTATCTTTCTATGATAGAACTACAGAACAGGCAGACTAACTTAAGGATAAGGTCGGTACCAGAAGTGGAAGAAGGTAACCTAGCTGAGTTCCTGACTAAAGAATTTTCCAAGTTTTGGAACTTAGAGGAAAAAGATTTTAAAATCATATCAGCCTTCAGACTTGGAAGACTTATAAAGAAAGAGAAGCCCAGAGACTGTTTAATAATACTGAGATCAAAGGAGGAAAGGGACAAGATTTTGGGTCTACATTACGGAAAGTCACTGGACATTTTGGACAAAAGAATTGAAATATACAAGGATATTCCTAAACAACTGTTGGACCTTAGATCTGACTACTTGGAGCTAGCAAGATTGTTAAGGAGCAACACAATCATCTTCAGGTGGGATTTTCCTCAAGGATTATCTTTCACTTTTAGAGGGAAGAAGATTAAAATCAGATCACTGGAAGATAGAGACAAGTTTCTGACTGCGTACGGAGAGGACCTTCAAAAAGGACTTGAATTACCCTCGGGGCCTGTAGTACCAGGGGTGCCTGCACCCTCGGATCCTGAAGACCCAGCGAACAAGGTACCATCCCTAGAAAAATAACCAGATTTATTCAGGATGTCTCTGCAACTTTTGAGCTGGAATATAAATGGCTGTAACATTCCGGAAAAAAAGGAGAAAAATTTTTCATATATTAAAAAAGGAACAATTGGACATTATTTGCTTACAAGAAACACATGTGACTAGGCTCCACAGAAAAGTATTAATAAACAAAAGACTTGGCCAGGAATTTATATCTTCAGACAAAGTAAAGAAAAGAGGTGTGGTGATATATGCAAAAGAGAGCCTGTCACCTAAATTTTTATTTAAAGATGAACATGGAAGAATTTTGGCAATTGAAATACAACATCAAGGAGAGAAGATTCTGATATTAGGAATTTATGCACCAAATGATGGGAAATCGGAATTTTTTAAGAAGTTGCATGAGACCATGCTGGATTATCTGGACTATGACAACATCATTATGATGGGAGATATGAACGGGGTCGTATCAACTAATATGGATAAGTCACAAAGCCAAAATGTTACAAAAGACGGCAGACTACCAAAGACTTTTTTTGAACTGACAGACAATATGGAATGGATTGACATTTGGAGAACGAAGAACCCCTTGGGGAAAGAAGGAACATTTTTCTCTGAAGCCCAGCTGACTTGGACAAGAATCGACCAAATATAACTAGAGGTCTGGCACCCAAGGTCAGAAGGGTGGAAATCTGCCCAAAAACCTGTTCCGACCATAACGCACTGAAAATGGACATGATACTATTACCAACCGGCTCCTTTAGATGGAAGATGAATGACAATTTGTTCAGAGATCAGGAGATTATTAAGAAGGCCCAGAAAGCATTGAAGGACTATTTTGAGATAAATATGAAAACTATGGTGGAAAAAAGAATTATTTGGGACGCAAGCAAAGCTGTGATGAGGGGGTTCTTGATACAACAGAATGCTGTAAGGAAGAGGACACAAAACAATAGAAAAGATAAGATTTTGGAGAAAATAAAAGAATTAGAGAAGAAGTTAAGATCAAACCCGAAGTCTTTGCCGATCTTGAGAGAAATCAAACTCCATCAAGCACAATATTCTAAACTGATAAATCAGGAAATAGAGTGGAAGATTAAATTAATGAAACAAAAAACTTTTGAATCAGCAAATAAATGTGGGAAACTGCTAGCTTGGCAGTTGAAGAAGAGACAAAAATTGAATACAGTTACAAACTTGGAAATTGAAGGAAGAAACATTCAGAACCCCATGGAGATCAGAAAGTGTTTCCAGAAATACTTCAAAAAATTATATACTCAAGGGCCGCAGGACGAGGTTGAGATTAAACAATTTTTGGAGAAAAATGGACTTAAAAAATTGTCACAAGAAAATAGATCTCTCCTGAACAGTAAAATAACACGTCAAGAGATTGAACAAGCCATTCAAAACATGAAACTGGGCAAATCTCCAGGGCCAGATGGGCTAACCTCCAAGTATTATAAGACATTAAAAGACCACTTGATACAACCACTGATGGAGGTTAGCAATGAAATTATGGAGGGGAGGAGGGCGCCGGAATCGTGGAAGGAAGCATTTATCACATTGATACCTAAATCGGATTCTGAAAAGACACAACTCAAGAACTACCGTCCCATCTCCCTTTTAAATGTGGATTACAAAATATTTGCAGATGTCTTGGCAAGTAGACTTAAAAAAGTTTTAAATGAAGTAATTCATAAAGACCAGGCAGGCTTTCTCCCAGGTAGACACATGTTTGCTAATACAAGGAACATTATTGACATCTTGGAACTTTTGCAAACTGATATAAATACAAAAGCAGTGTTAATTTTCATAGATGCGGAGAAGGCTTTTGATAATATCTCTTGGAAATTTATGAAGGGAAATTTAAAAGAAATGGGAGTGGGTCGGGGTTTTGAGAATGGGATTGATGCAATATATTCAGAACAAAAGGCTAAATTGATAGTAAACAATGTGGTTACAGAAGAGTTTAAAATTGAAAAAGGAACACGACAAGGCTGCCCGATTTCCCCTTTGTTATTTATATCAGTTCTGGAGGTGCCCTTGAATATGATTAGAGGGGACCGGTTGGTGGAAGGGATTCAGGTCGGAACGAAACAATATAAACTTAAAGCTTTTGCAGATGACCTAGTTCTGACCCTGCAGGAGCCAGAATCTAGTACAAAAAGAGTACTACAACTGATTCAAGATTTTGGTCGGGTGGCGGGATTTAAACTAAACAAACAGAAAACTAAGGTGTTGGGGAAAAATCTGACAGATACAGAGTCGGAACGGTTTCAGAGAGAAACTGAACTAACTGTGGTTAAAAAAGTAAAGTACCTAGGGGTAAACATAACAGCAAAGAATCTGAGTCTATTTAAGGATAACTATGAAAAATGTTGGTCTGAAATTAAGAGAGACTTGGATAGTTGGACAAAATTGAAGCTTTCTTTGTTAGGCCGAATTGCTGCTGTTAAGATGAATGTATTGCCAAAGATGTTGTTTTTGTTCCAAACATTGCAGATAGTTGACAGAGTGCTTCCGGAAGTGGCAGAGAGATATATCTAAATTTGTCTGGCAGGGCAAAAAGCCCAGAATTAAGTTTAAGATACTAACTGATGCAAAAGAAAGAGGGGGCTTTGCCCTGCCGGACTTAAAGTTGTACTATGAAGCCGCAGCTTTTTGCTGGCTAAAAGACTGGCTACTTCTCGAAGACACTGACGTATTGGACCTGGAAGGTTTTAACATTGCTTTTGGTTGGCATGCATACCTATGGTACGATAAGGTTAAGATCAATAAGGTCTTTAAGAACCATATTGTCAGGAAAGCAGTTTATAATGTCTGGACAAAATACAAAGACTTATTGGAAAATAAAACTCCGAGGTGGCTTTCACCTCTGGAAGCTAAGGCCCGAAAAAGACCCAATATGGAGGCCAAATGGCCAAAATATTGGGAAATATTAGAAAAAGATGGAGACAATTGGAAATTGCAGAGTTTGGAGAAAATGAAGGATAAAGTGCGAGACTGGTTACATTACGCTCAGATTAAAGAAGTTTTTAAAAATGACAAAAAGGTAGGGTTCCAGGTGGAGAAATCGAAGTTGGAAACAGAATTGTTAGAACCAAAAAATAAGGTATTATCAAGAATGTATAACTTGCTGTTGAAGTGGAATACACAAGACGAAATGGTTAAATCGGTTATGATAAAGTGGGCTCAGGATATTGGGCATAATATTTTGTTTGAGGACTGGGAAAGGTTGTGGACCACTGGGCTGAACTTCACTGCATGTAATGCTTTGAAGGAAAATGTAATGAAAATGATATATAGATGGTACATGACCCCAGTTAAACTTGCCAAAATATACCATTTGTCTGATAATAAATGTTGGAAATGTAAAGAACATGAAGGAACATTCTTTCACCTCTGGTGGACTTGCCCTAGAGTGAAGGCCTTCTGGTAAATGATATATAATGAGTTGAAAAAGGTATTTAAGTATACCTTCACTAAGAAACCAGAGGCCTTCCTTCTGGGCATTGTCGGCCAGAAGGTGTTAAAGAAGGACCGAACATTTTTTATGTATGCAACAACGGCAGCAAGGATACTTATCGCTAAGAGCTGGAAAACTCAAGACCTACCCACACTGGAAGAGTGGCAGATGCAGCTGATGGACTATATGCAACTAGCCGAGATGACTGGCAGAATTCGAGACCTGGGAGAAGAGCGGGTTGAAGAAGACTGGAAGAAATTCAAGATTTATTTACAAAAGTATTGCAATTTGGTTGAACGCTAAGAAGGATGCTAGATCATAAATAATTGCCTACCATTGAATTAGATTTGAAATTTGACGATAAGTGAGATTGAGGAAAATATAAAAATTTTGGAGAATTATTAGATTAAATTAATTGAGTGAGATATAAGAATGTAAACAAGATGATAAATTGCTGGAAAAAGTTCACAATGATGCAAGTGGGAGCAGGAGACGTGAGGGAGTCCAAAGACGCTTTGAAAATATGTTATGATACATGTTATATTGTGTATTATTTTTGCATTTTTGTATTTAAAAAATCTCAATAAATATTTATAAAAAAAAAAAATACATTGCAGGGGGTTGGACTAGATGACCCTTCTAGCTCTATTATTCTATGTTCCATTTTCTGCAGTTTATAACACTATGTATCTTGCAGCTGTAGATCTAACCACTCAGATTTGTATCTCTTTCGTCAGGTTGATGTAACTGGTGCTGCTTTATACTTTTATAGTATCAATTGGCCTGCACACTCTAGAACGCTTGTGCTTCTTGATTAAATGGGCAAGTTAATTTACTATGTGCCATTTGCAGTCATTACACTGCAGTTGTGCCCTCCAGCTGCTCTTTCAATGATGCAGCATTCCGGATTCTTCTATTTTTAATTGAAATTTGCAGCCGACTAAGATATTGTTGGCCTACAATGCCTATTACCCCCAATCATTGACTTTGCCAGCTGGGGCTGATGGGACTTGGAATCCAGAAATATCTGACTGGTTAACAGGCTGCCCATCACTGCTGGGCTACATCTCTGATGTATGTGTAGGAGATAAGACAAGGCTACCAGGTGATTGCTTCCTCCTTGGGTTGTCTTCTGCTGACTTCTCTTTTGACACCTACCTTCTCCTTCTCTAGGGACCAGAGAAGGGAAGACTGAGATTTACCCCAAAATACCACTATGTGGGCCACAATTTTTTCATATATATATATATATAGAGAGAGAGAGAGA
Organism: Podarcis cretensis; assembly: GCF_951804945.1. NCBI lineage: Eukaryota > Metazoa > Chordata > Lepidosauria > Squamata > Lacertidae > Podarcis > Podarcis cretensis. The sequence goes on from NC_137178.1 coordinate 57,853,063, forward strand.
GAGAATTTCATAAGGGGTGCTAGAGATATCTCCAACTTTTTAGACGGAGATATGAATCAACATAGCTAAATCAAAATATGCTTAATGAAATTATAAGTAGAAGCACAAACAATATTCTAACTACTTCCCATACCTAATGAAAATAGTTATGATTATAATTGACATTCCCAAACAATGCTTTTTCAGTATTCAATAGAGTTGAGCTTTCAGATAATACATGCGTAGTTTACATTCTAGTACACTTATGCCCCATGTCAAGCAAACAAAATTAACCTCAATGGCATCTGTTCTGCAGCAATAGAGATGTATGTTTTTCCAGCTACGAGATCATCTTTTATAATGATTGAACCTGTTAAAAATTCTACAGAAGTGTTCCCAGGGTGAATTTCTCCTATACTGCAATAAGGGAGAGAAAGCTAACTTCATGCTTAATGCATTCCGATACTTAGCATTTTGTCAGTATTTGCAAAAAAGGGCATTTTTCATATTATGCATTCTTCAGCTCAAGAACTTTTGGAAATAGTTTCTGCCAGGGCATGTTGCCAGTTTGATAATAATATCGCCAAACAGGGGAAATATGTTAACTGTTGAGTTTTCCAGTGAGTGAACTGTAACTCATTTTAAAATAAGTATCACTTTCAAAATATATCTTAGCAATGTTTCTCTCCATTTCACTTGTAGCGCTCCAGCAAAAGGGAAAGGATGACTTACCACATCTGTCTTTCCAGTAGCTTATAAACAAAAGTGTTTTCCTTTCCTTTGTGTTCAGGTAGAGACAGGAGTCCCCCTTTTTCTCTCTCTTCATCATATGGGTTTTAACAAAAAACCTAACACATACATGGGCAGTAGCAGAGAATGAGTCTGAAACTACGTTTTGCTTTTAATTTGAAGCTAAAATCAGTGATTGCCCATTTAGTTCTCTCTGCTCTTCTATAAATGACTAGGACAGGGAGAGTAAACATGGTGTCATCCAGATATTGCTAGACTACAACTCCCATCATCTCTGACTGGTCAACAACATCTAGAGGACACCTGGTTGGCTACTCCTGGTCTAGGACAAATTATCCATCTTATGACATCACGACATTGTGTCTCTCTCCTTCCCACCCAGGAGCCAAAGATATGTGTTGGGCTTGGTCGATGGCCAATGTCATGACTGTGGGAATGAGTAGGTTGTCATAGTAAATGAATAGGTACTACTTATGATGACAACTATGTGTTTATAGCACAATTCTATAAATGTCTTCAATTAAGTTTAATGAAACATTCTCCCAAGGAAGTGCACATAGGGTTGCACCTTAAATATAGCATGAAATATGCATGGCCCAAAATCCAGAGGAATTTGAGGTTTTAAAGAAAATGACCTATTCATTTATGTTGTTCTGAAATCAATGTAACAGTGTTTAAAGCATCTTGCAGTGTTTCTGTTGAATGCCTAGTTTGCTTTTAACCAAACAACAGCCTGATTTAGGCTACATTCTGATGCCCAAACTCAACAGAGCTTACTTCTGAGTAGACACACACAAGATTACACTGTTTGCTTCTTACAAGTCTGGAGAACTATAATAAACAGCCATTATAAACAGGTGCCATTCCTCAATGGCCCTGAAAGGACTTTTTGATGACAAATCCCTAGTGTGTGTGTGTGTGTGTGTGTGTGTGTATATATATATATATATATATATATATATACACACACATACATAAATATACATATACATATATATATATATATATATATATATATATATATATATATATTTCTAACCCTCATTCAAAATGAACCCATGAAAAAGTGAGCAAAGAAAAAAAACTGGAATAAAATTTAGACAAAATCACGAATATACATATCTGATGCAGTCATAGAGGATGGATGCTTCTACTTCTTGGGAAAGGAATCGTATTCTATTCCATTGATCCCAGTCTGGGGTGCTATAAACAATCATTTTAATTCTCACCCTTCCATCATGGTCCCCATCTGCCTCAGAGAGGAGGAATCCTTTTTCAGCTGAAAGCCTGCATTCCCTCATGGGCATCTTTCCGGGGGCTACATACCAGTGGTGTGGGGGGCAACAGATGTGACTCCAGCCCATAGACTCCAGCTCGTAAAAGCCTGAGCTTCCTACACTAGCACCTGTCCCTCCAGGCAAGCAAGAGGCATTATTAGAGTTAAAGGACACTTTCAAACCAGGCGTAAGAAGACAAGATGAGAGCATGGAGCAGGACCAGTGAGGAGCATGGCCTGGGAAAGAGGTGTGGTCTGTGGAAAGTCCCACAGACCAGACAGAAAGGCTTGGAGGGCCATATTTGGCTCCCAGGTCTGAGTTTCCCCACCCCTAATCTACTTTTAAGAGAAATAGGAGCAGTGATGCCTTTGAGGCCAGTCTGAACTGTGCCCCCCCCAACATGGAGTTACAAATAGCATTTCCTTACTGTGTAAGCTTTGGGACGCAGGTGGCGCTGTGGTCTAAACCACTGAGCCTAGGGCTTGCCGATCAGAAGGTCGGCGGTTCCAATCCCCACGACGGGGTGAGCTCCCGTTGCTCGTTCCCTGCTCCTGCCAACCTAGCAGTTCGAAAGCACATCAAAGTGCAAGTAGATAAATAGGAACCACTCTAGCGGGAAGGTAAACAGCTGCACCGGTTCGCCAGAAGTGGCTTAATCATACTGGCCTCATGACCTGGAAGCTGTACGCCGGGTCCCTCGGCCAATAAAGCGAGATGAGTGCTGCAACCCCAGAGTCATCCGCGACTGGACCTAATGGTCAGGGGTCCCTTTACCTTTACTGTGTAAGCTTACATGTCACGAGCACCCAAGGTGGCTTTTTCATAGAGTCCATTGGAGAACAGTCCTCTCTTTGAAGAGCTGTTTGGTCTGACTGTGATTTAAGGACAGAGAACCATCACAAGGGAGAGTAGAGGCCTTGGGGTTGCCCATTAACAGCTCTTTCCACGTTCTTCCTGCTTAGCACTGGTAGAGCAGCAGGCAAACAGATAACCTGATTGCAGTTTCCCCCTGCTACGGTGAGAGGTATTGTATTTCTATTTAAATTATAGTAATTATTTCTAAATTTGTAGCTAAAGTTATAAAATAGTACAGGTATGTTTCATGCTGATCAGGGTTCTTTTCCGATGACGCATTTCCTCTTTTTCAACGATGCACGAGTCCATCACCTACCAGCAATTGTCAATATCAAATTGACTTTAGCCAACTCACAGGCTACTTGGACCATTTACTGTACTGTCCAGATACCATGTTTGTGTATTTGCACATATATGTGTACACATATTTGGGATCAAATCAGATTCAGATTGCTGTGGGCATTTTTATTATTATTATTAGTGAGTGATGAAATTTCTCTGACTTCTCCCACCCCCCGATCTTTCTCCATCAATTAATGAGAAAAGAAATGGCATTCAAATGATACCAAAGAAGAAAATAAAATCCAGTGGCATTCTTGGGATGGGGGCTGGGTTTTGAGGAGAGTGGATTAGTTTTCTTCTGAGCTGATGCTTTTTGATACAAACCATCTTTCCAGTGTTCTGCACACTGCAGTCTTCCTGGGGGCCCGAATTTCCTTAAAACCTCATGACAAATTCAGCTGAGCTTTCCTATCAGTACAGAAAGCAGGGATGATGCCTATCACAGTGCAGAAAGTTTTGTTGTTTTTTGTGTTGTTTTTTGTGTGGTTTTTGTTGTTGTTGTTGTTGTTGTTGTTGTTGTTGTTGTTAGGTAAAAGAAAGACTTCCCTTAAAAACAAAATCAGTGAGTGCACTGATTTTGGGTGCTTGAAAGTCACCACCACTTGGCTTTCCACACGTCAAACTTAAGGAAAAATGTTGTAGGGCAGGCATAGGCAAACTCGGCCCTCCAGATGTTTTGGGACTACAACACCCATCATCCCTGACTACTGGTCCTGTTAGCTAGGGATGATGGGAGTTGTAGTCCCAGAACATCTGGAGGGCCGAGTTTGCCTATGCCTGTTGTAGGGGTTTCTGAGCCCAGGAAGTGTGGGCAGTTGGGGCAGAGCACTGGAGAAATGTTTGAAGGAGAGAAACAGGAAGGATGTTCACAAGCTGGAACGCAGGCAGAGAAGGGCAACTGAGATGAAAAGGGACTGGAAATCAAGCCTTCTGAGGAACGGTTGAAGGAGCTGGGCATGTTTAGCCTGGAAAAGAGGAGACTGAGAGGAGATATTACAGTCATCTTCCAATATCTCAAGGGCTGTCACATGCAAGAGGGAACTAGCTTCTTTTCTCCTGCTCTGGAGGGTAGCACTCAAACCAATGGTTTCAAGCTACAAGAAATGAGATTCCAACTAAACCTCAGGAAGAACATTCTGACAGTAAGTGCTGTTCAACAGCTGGATGGACTCCCTTGGGAGGTTGTGGATTCTCTTTCCTTGAAGGTTTTTATGCAGAACTTGGGTAGCCAACTGCTAGGGATGTTTTCACTGAGATTCTCCCAAGATAACCCTCAAGGTCCCTTCCAACTCTATGATTCTGCGATACACACCACCCACAACCACTTCACGATGCTAAAGTAAGCTTAATCCTGCACCCATTGGAAATGTCAAGAAATTCTAAAAGGCCCTGAAGAAGAAGAAGTAGAAGTAGAAGTAGAAGAAGAAGGGAATTCACTTTTGCAAGTGAAGAAAACTTTTGAGAAATTGAAGGGCACATTTTGACACAGTGCTGGTTTTTTTAAAATGGAGTGAGATCAAAAAGGTGACTTTCCTCACTCTGTGTCAATGCCCCATTGGTTATCTCTGTGTACAATCTTCCACCATTGCTGCTTTCTTTGTGACCAGCCTCACATTTAGGAATGATTCTGATGCTTAAGTACATGGATGCGCTGCTGATTTAAAAATTGAATTTGTACTGTTGGAGGAAGGGTGGGAGGTGTGGGTGGGTGAAACAAGTTAGAGAATCTAAAAAGGCGGGGGATCACAAACCAAGTTGGAGTGTTGGTTTCATCTAATGAATACTCAAATTGAATTCCCAGCCTTGGAGAACTTGGCATCTGATTCATAATACTTTAATTGGCTTTAAATCTATGTGCTCTGTTTTAATTTAATTTATGTAATTTGTCCTCGGGAAACAAAAGGGAAAAAGCCCAGGATTGCCACATATCCAATAAAGTAATATGCCCTGGAGCATGAGATGCATTATTAACCTGCTTAAAGTTACATAATTTTATATGATACTATAAATATATATATATATATCAAAATAGTGTTTACTTTTCTGACATTTGGTTGATGGCCTTTCCCTCAGTATCATGCTGAGTGCCATGGCTTAAAAAAGAGAGAGAGAGAGAGAGCCCATGAAGGAAGCTACAGAATCCTTCAAACCTTGAACAAGTTTCCTGTCAATGATGAATGGTAATAAGCTATTCCAATTTCCATTTTAAAATGTTCAGATTTATACTGAGTCACAGTGTTCTTCCATCTAGCTGAGTTTTGTCTCAAACGACTGGCAGAGGCTCTCTAGGATTCCAGATGACGTCCTCAATCAGCCCTACCTGGAGATGCCAGGAATTGAACTTATGACCTTCTGCATGCAAAGCAGATGTGTGTTTAGGGGGAAGAGCATTATGACAAGATCACAGTGTGTGTGTGTATGTGTGTGTGTGTGTGTGTGTGTGTGTGTGTGTGTGTTAAGGGCACAATCCAAATAAATTAAGTTAATCCAAAAAATGGCCCATAGCTCCATGGATGAGCTCAGGTTTGATCCGTAGAATCCAAGGTAATTATTTCAGGAAGCATGGCTAGAAAATACCTCTGCAGAAACCATTGACTGAGAGAATACCCATCAGGGTGGATTATTCAGGGCTAGCTAGGCCTCACATCTGCCTCACACAAGGCAGTTTCATACATTTACAAACCCCTTTAGCTTTCATTGATTTCATATAAATCAATGGAAGAATGGATGCCTTTTTTGAACTATTTAAAGAAATATTATAGAGTGATGATATCGCAAGCAGGATTTGAGCTATGAGCAACAGGAGTAATTAGATTATAATATTGTGGTGATTATTTGATAGATGAGAGATAGGGTGCAGCAGAAGGGGAGAGACAACAATTCAATGGGGGAAGGGGTGGGGAGTCGACAGAAATAAGAGAAAAGATGAAATTGTGTCTTGACTGCATATGTTTAAAATGTTGAAACTTAAAGTTGATATAGTGGATATAGTGTATATAGTTGAGATACACTAGCATGGCTCATACCCAAACATGGATCCATTTGGAAAGAAGCAGAGAAGGGACATTCCAACTTCAAGTGGGGCTATTAGTACAGTGGTACCTCGGGTTACAGAGGCTTCAGGTTACAGGCGCTTCAGGTTACAGATTCCGCTAATCCAGAAATAAATTAATAATAATAATAATAATAATAATAATAATAATAATAATTTATATCCCGCCCTCCCCAGCCAAAGCTGGGCTCAGAGCGGCCAACAACAGGAAAATAATACAACATTCTAAAATCATTTCATTATAAAATCAGTTCAAATCAAATTAATGGCAACCATTGGGCTACAGTTCTGTGAGGATTGCCAAAGGAGGGGGTCAAGCTGTGCCCTGGCCAAAGGCCAGTACCTCGGGTTAAGAACTTTGCTTCAGGATGAGAACAGAAATTGTGCTCCAGTGGCGTGGCGGCTGCAGGAGGCCCCATTAGCTAAAGTGGTGCTTCAGGTTAAGAACAGTTTCAGGATGGGGGGCCACAAGGGGCGCATTGGAAGATGGCCGACAATACCATCTCTCCGACCCACACAGGGTAATTAAGAGGCTGTTATGGGAGTAAGGAGCCTCCCTTGTTGCCCCAAGGAAATGGGGAACACTGCCCTTGCCTGCGGTGCCCATAAATCACCCCCTAATTCGAAAGAAGGGGGTGAGGGCCCTAGGCAGAATGCCCCCCTGTGGACCTCGGCTCTCCTGGACGCTGTCTCTGATCGCGCACTAGCTGCAGCAATTTGGAATAATTAATTACAAAAGAAGCAAATGCACATATTTCAAGTGAAGAAGGGGAGTGAAGTCTGCTAATTTAAGTGACCTCTGCGAAAGAAGACGACGGGTTGGAGAAACAGGAATATTTTATGATGAAGATACACCAAAGGCTGGGTATGTTGACAATGGGACTGAATGGGGGGGGACCTTTTTTACTTTCCTTCTATGTGATTTACAAGAACCCCTCCTCATTAGAATCGTCGGTTGAACTGACCCAAGCAGGATGATTAAGGTCTGTGTGGAGATAAACTTTAACCAAAAGTATGCTTTATGGAGATTGAGAAGCAATAAGAGCTTTTGGAATGGCGCAGTAATTAATTCGGAGTCGCCATCTTGCCAAAGGATTTATAGCCCAGAGGAGGAACAGACCTGTTTTCAGGCTGCATTCCTGGTGAATCTCCTCAGAGGTTTTGAGAAAGAAGGCAGATTGGTGAAGATTAATGACACTATGTCTGTTTAGATGTATGGAAGTGATGTTAAATGGAAAACGTCTGGATATGGCTACTGGATAAAAAAAATTATATCCACGCAGGATTACAAACTGTTCTAACCAGCTTGTGGAGACTATCAGAGGTCACAAAGAGAAAGGAAAAATATACGAAAATAACAAGAAGAGATGTGGAAAAACAATAAGAAAGGACTGGATAGTACTGTGAACATCATAAGGTTAGATTTGTGGACATTAAAACAGCAGTAAGAAGCAAGAAGTTGATTGGATCCCCTTCGGAACTTGAAATATGGATACCCCCAACAAAAATTTAAAATTCGGTTGTGTAATTTGGAATTTATGTAATTTGGTTTGATTTGATGTGATTGGTCAGTTAATAAAAATTATTCTTAAAAAAAAAAAAAGAACAGTTTCAGGATAAAAAGGGACCTCCAGAACGAATTAAGTTCTTAACCCAGGAATGGGGAACCTGTGGCCCTCTAGATGTTGACAGGCTCCTCCTCCTATCACCTTGCACAATGAGTGTACACGCCAGCTAGGGCCAATTGGAGCTGGAGTCCATTGTCCCCTGGAGGGCCACGAGTTCCCCACCCCAGTGTAAAAATAAAATAAAATAAAATAAAAAGTCGAAACCATGCGTCAGCGTAATGAATCACTGGCTCATTTTTTAACATCTCACAGAGTAAATAGCTCCAAGAGTCTTCTGGCATAGTCTTTTCCTTTGTGAAACAGGTGTCCTTAATCTCAAATCTCGTAGAGAGCTGTAATCTCCTCCTGCCACCCCGTGTGCTCACTGGACGTGTAGGCGGGAGCCTGCTGCCTTGTTTTTCTACTTGGAATTCTCTCATAGAACACCGTGCTTTTTAAAATCATGCCTGTCTTACTTCTACCTTTTTACTTTGAGAAAGATCTTTGTTGTTTTCGCTGCTGCTGCTGCTGGACTCTTCCCTCCAGTTTTCTTCACTAAAGCATACAGGGCTTCCTTCCCTTTTCTCCCATAAGCAGGGCTGCATCTCTCAGCAGGTAGCCCTCAGGAGAGAGCTTTTGAGCAACTTCAGCGTAAAAGGAATTGCTAATGCTTAGAAACCAGGAGGCACAAGATACCATTCCACTGCCAAAGCTAAGCAGATGGAGACTGATGGAACAATATATAAGTGCTCTGAGTTCTTCAAAGGAAGAACATGGCAAAGGGTACAAACAAATAGCTTATATATTATTGTGGCCTTGGGGGTGTGGGAGATGGATTGAGGATTAAAGCTGTACATTTAGATCTAAACCTCCGATCTCACGTGTGGGGGAGAAATACAAAAGTAATCTGGCTGTGAAGCCTTTTTAGCAGGGTAAAAACACTTATAAGTTTCGCAGCTTATGAAAGATTAAGAATTAAGCAATTGCACCTTTCTATACATTTCATTTGTGGTCTGTTGACCTTCCACCTCTTCACTCCCATTGTAGAGAATGAGCCACATGTTTTAGTAATATAAACGAAAAAATGGTTTACTTACATTTCAGTGCAGGCAGCAAATACTGAAAAGTAGTGTGAAGAAAAATACTTCTAAGTTACAATAAAATAAAAGTTCGTAGTCTTAGCGAACATGGTAGAAATAAGGAGCTTTAGCCATGCATGTCTGGTCAGCTTGGAGGCATGGTGGAAAGACAGTGTGTCCTCACAGGCAGAAGGAAATATAAAGGATTGCCACCTTTGTTAGAGTTTCCATCCAGAGGAGGCAAAGGAAGTGACCACACACAGGGGATCCTCTCTAGGAAGTTCAGGAATTCTCTATGCTTGTCTAGCAAAACATGCATTTGTGATTTGGCTGCAAACTCCACAAGGGGCTGCTAGGTTGAGAATGGCAGTTCAACCTTCTGATTGAGCCCAGGAGGAAAAGACCGCACTATCTTTCCAACCCCCTAGACTGAAAGCAGCCCTGGTGGTCTAAGCCCAGAATTCCCAGCCTATCACCAAAACCAACCAATGATACAGTCCTCTAAATATAGAGCGGAACAGGTAATGTGAAGTGACAATTTCAAATGAATCTCAGAATGGGGATAAAATGGAGATAGTAGACAGGTTTTAATGAGGATTCGTGAACGTTCTACAACACAAACTTGGGTGTTAGATGCAGGGATTTGTTATGATTGATTTTTTTTGTACTGAATCCTTCTGGAATCTTGTACATATATACCAATAAGAGTTTGGAAATCTAAGAATCTGAATGAGAACCACATTTGAACATGGTGAGATCATTTCCCAACCATATATAAATGGAAACGAAGCAAGAGAAAGAAGAGAACATGTGGATATGGTAAGAATATATATATATATATATATATATATATATATATATATATATATATATATGGATTCCTTCTTTTAGATTACGGCTAAAAGTGGGTCTTGAGTCTGAGAAAGTAGAAAGCTATTGTTGTGACCTTTCCTTGTTCTGTGTTTTGTTTGCTTCCAAGTAATAAATCTATATTGAATAATTTCATTTCTTGCAAGAAGATCTTAAAACTCTCTCTCTCTCTCTTCTAGTATCTTCTGCAATATTTGCTTAAACAATGTATTTGGAACTGGATGTACAAACCCCCAAGCCAAATTATCCAAATTTTATTGAAATTTCCACTCTGAGAATTTCCATGGGTATTCTGGCTGAATGGGATTTCCCCTGTTTGCCTAGCGTTTCACTTTCAGCAAAATTCTGTTGCCATTTATAGACATGTGTCAAACTGAAAATGAATGGTAATGGTGACATTTGAACGACCAATATCCTAGGAAACTCTTCATCATCTTTAATGCAGACCCATTGATCCAATAGCAAAACCCAGCACATCAAGGTACTCAAGGTACTTGGGTCCTGACTCATTCATCTGTAATGTGATTCAATATGGCAGTGGATTCTGCACCAGCCTTGACTGCAATATTCTAAGTCTTTTGTAAAACAACCAGAACAGAAGATATGAGAATTCACATATGTTATTTATTTTTATGGATTAGAGGTTAACTGTTATGTAATTCAGGCTAATTTAAAATAGATTTCATAATTATTATGGTGGCACTTTAATTATGTTTGCATTATCTTTTAGTGTGCTTTATTGTATATGGTGTCACTGTTTGATATTTTAATGTGTACTAATCTACAATTAATCTGAATAAAGGAAATGACGTTGAGTGACATATAGATGCCGTCAAGTTTTTCTATATAGAGTTGAATTCACAGTATAATATCAGTGCCTTCTGATTTAAGATCTGTGAATTAATTGAATTATTGTTCTCACTGATTGCATATATGGATGGAACATAAGCATAGTTACATAATACATGTATGTACAAAACTTACTTTTAAAAAAAGAAGCAAAAGGGAAATTTTTGAGGAAGACCTTTCTACTCGACTATGGTAGGTTTTCTAGATCTAATTATCATATACATCCTTGAAAAAGGCTCCTATACCAAGATTTTGAACATCATCATTATTCATTTTTATTGATTAATTAAATTTAGTTATTTACTAAATTGTGAGTGATTGATCATAGGAATATAGAAAGCTGTCTTTGACTGAATCAAACAATTGGTCCCTCTAGTTTAGTATTTTCTGCACTGATGGACAATTCCTCTCCAGGGTTTCAGGTAGGGCACATCCCCATCCCTCTGGAGAAGCCTGAGTTTGCATGCAAAGCAAACACTCTGTTCCTGAGCCCACCCCTTAATGTTATCTTACAGTAACATTCTCTACCTGACTTGACAACTCTAACCATTCATTCTGATCTACGGATCCACATCCATTCAGATACTGTATTCATTTGTTCCATTTCTCGATGACAAAAATGTATTGAATTTAATGGATGCGGGTGGTTTACATGCAGAAAGAAGTATATATAGAGAGATGGATAAGTTTTCCCAACAAAATTGATGGATGTGGTTTTTCAGACTGGGTACTCTTTGGTAAATCAAAACGCATATTCAGAACAGGTTACCAAACTGAGGCACAAAGTTTAGGTTGAAAGCACAAACATGACTTCCAGGATCTTGAATCAAATACCTGATAAAGCCTAAGCATTTTTCCTTCCTTGTTTACTGTGCCTCTGTGGTACACACAGAAGACTACTAACTCTGATATAAATTGTGGAAATGTTATATGCTTGCAACGGAACAGTTACAGGGCATTTACTGTGCTATCTGAAAGCGGAGATTCCTCTGATGCTTTTGCTGATCTCGAAAAAGATCTATTATTACCAGTGTCTATATAACTTGAAAAATGGGAAATTTGTGTCTTAATGGGAAAAAAGCTTCAAAGGATATCAAGCTTTCCTGAGACAGGCTGTTCTGTGCAGCAATGCCTTCATTTCCTGCTAAGATCATGCCATTCCTCCATGATGCTTTACACAAACTGTGCAAAAAGTGGAAACTACCAAGATGTTATGATGAAACCCTGTTATCAAGATGAGTGTTGGTCACAGTTGGCCTTTAGATGTATTTGCCATCATCAGGATGGCTAGGGGGTGAGCATTTGCTAATACAGGCACTGCACTGAGCAGCCAACAAATCCTGTTAGACTTATTATTATTATTAATATTATTATTATTATTATTAATCCTGCATACATTCACTTAAATGTGGGAAGTGTATGAGCACATACGATTCATCTTGTCATTCTGAAGAAACCGCTGATACGTTCCTTCAAGCCTAATTACCAACGACAACATAGGATCTCATGGTCTCTGATTCAGATCACTGTTCTTCCCCACTTCCCATTTTTTCCCCTGTTCCTATTTTACTTGAAATTAAAATAAATCCCCATCAAGAAGTTAAAGTGTAACTAGTAAGCCTGTCACATTCACACCCTGGAATAAAGAGGTGAAATACTTGTTGATCGCTGGAGATCAACAAAACTGGTCCCTGTTCTCTAACAGAGCCCAGGTGAGGGAGGACAGTCAACCCCATTTACCAGAAAAAAGACTGGGATTTGTATTTGGACAAAATCCAAAGGAACCCCCTCCAGTATATCTGAAGAAGCATCTCCACCCCCATCGTTCTACCTGGACACTGAGGCCCAGCACCGAGGGCCTTCTGGCGGTTCCCTCACTGCGAGAAGCCAAGTTACAGGGAACCAGGAAGAGAACCTTCTCGGTAGTGGCACCCGCCCTGTGGAATGCCCTCCCACCAGATGTCAAAGAGAAGATCAACTACCAGACTTTTAGAAGACATCTGAAGGCAGCCCTATTTAGGGAAGCTTTTAATATTTGATGTATTATGGTATTTTAATATTTTGTTGGAAGCTGCCCAGAGTGGCTGGGGAAGCCCAGCCAGACGGGCGGGGTATAAATAATAAATTTCTGACTGTGCAGAGAGAAGCAAGGAGGCAGTCAGGCAGGTGCAAGAGCTTGGAAGCCCAGCTGCACAGCTTGGTGTCCAGAGCATCTTCCTCAGGAACCCTGTGCTGGTCTGTGATTGAACTTCCTGAACTCCAAAGCAGGTTGCCTTAGCTCGTCGTGTTTGGGCTGAGGCTGCCCTGAGCTGCTCCTTGGGTGGGATCTGCATGAGTTGTTTTTCCTTGGTGTGGGGAGAGAGAGAGAGACACGCCCCAGGATATGGGAAGCCATTTATTGCTTTTGGGCTCTTGTTCATATCAGATCATGAGGGTGGGGCTTTCTGCATTGCAGTGGTTTGGACCAGATGATTCAAATGAGCTTTTTGTTGACATTTCTATTCCACCTTAAGGAACAGACATGGGATTGTTACGTGTCACATGTCTGTTTACATTCCAGCACAGTATGCTGGGAACTTCCGTTGTGTATAGCTTTTGCTTTTTAGCTGTTCTCTCTGAGATGACATGAGAGAGAGACGACATGTTTCTTTGTCCTGATTTATGATTAATAAATCTGTAGTTGTAGTATGCTTCCACAAGCCTCAGGCCTATTCTGTGTGTGCAGTTCGATCTGCTGATAGTGTGCCCTGGCTTTGAAGCCCGGGTCGCTGATTTACGTCGGAGCAGAAGTGATGGTCTTCGCAGCGGCACAGCTGGAAGGAAACGGCCCAGCCAGAGCTAGCCAGCTGGCCTCCCGGCCCTCTGCATGCTGACACTTTTAGCCCAAGGTGGGTGGGCTAAATATTGAGTAAAATATTTACTCAAAATATTGAGTAAAGTTAGCTCCCAGATGGCGGGATGAAACAACACAATAATGGGCCTGAACCAGTGGCCTATAGTGACAGTTTTGTGTTACTTAAATACAGTTCACACTTGGAATGTTTAGTGTTGTCACCTGTTGACTGTAGTCACCTGTATGAACATCAAATAAATTGTCAGCCTTTTGCAAGTCTTCTCTGTTAATAGGGCCACCTGTTGTAACAGATGGGAGAAATGACAGTGCCTTTCCATCTCTATATATTTTGAGTGCACCAGTAATCTCTGGCAACTCCATCACCAGGTTTGAGGATTTCAGCTTAAGATATTAGCTGCTACTAGAGGTGGAAACCTCAAAAGCCCTTTTCATTCTCCCTGTGACAATCTATAGTATAAAATGGAATAAATCCTCGTTAAGAACGAGCAAAGACACCTAATTGTGAAAATGTTACAGGAAGAGAAGTTGTCGTTTTTTTCTTTAAGCAGGTATTTTATGCCAAACTCATGGCTGCCCTATATAAAATGTGGGCAGAATAACATAGGCTGATTTGTATATACATTTTTTCTCCACTTAGAATGCACAATGAAATGCATAATGGACGCTTACCCGTCTTCCCAATGTAAAGGTTTCTGCCAGCAAACAATAGGGGGAAGAGTGAGGTGGCAGGAGGTCAGTGTGGTTTGGGCACTGTGGCGGGACCATCAGATGGGCTCTGCCATTTTGCTTGCATCACAACAACCTCCCATTGCTGTGCCCCTCTCAGTTACTAGCAGCAACCTCTAGATTGGAAAGCCTGGTGAGCAATGCTGCCTCACCCCCTCTGCCTGTCAACCACTACATTGCAGCCACATTCACACCATACATTTAAAGCACTATAATGCCGCTATAAACAGCCATGGCTTCACTCAAAGAATTCAAGGAGCTGTTTTGTGATTTGTTAAGGATTCATTTATGTGTGAGCATGAGAGAGGGTATCTTTATTTTCCATACAGCATGGGTAAACCTTCATTACCTATAATAATAAAGAAAAAAGTTGTAAGGGGGTACTAATAGCAGTTACAGATTCCTTTTACAGAAATATAATTACGGAAACACTGTAGACCTTGGAAAACATAGCCTCTAACCCCTATATGAAGAAGTGAAGCAAGAGATTATGGAAGACATGCACACTCCCTGGAAGTTGAAATATGTAACTCAAATTCTCCAATTACAGATAGGTAGCCGTGTTGGTCTGCCATAGTCAAAACAAAATAAAAGAAAAAAATTCCTTCCAGTAGCACCTTAAAGACCAACTAAGTTAGTTCTAGGTATGAGCTTTCGTGTGCATGTTGTATCTGAAGAAGTGTGCATGCACACGAAAGCTCATACCTAGAACTAACTTAGTTGGTCTTTAAGGTGCTACTGGAAGGAATTTTTTTCTTTCATTTTGTTTCAATTTCTCCAAGCAACTCTGAAATCATGGAGAGCAACCATGGGGGAATTTCCAGAAATGTTGTTTATTTGCACAAAATGTGGTTGTTATCTTTCACTTTTCTACTTGGAAAAAAAAACCCTAGTAAGTATCATATAACATCCATGCAAACGTATCAAGATGACATGTTTTGATAAATAGATGGCATTGTATAACTTCCACATACATTTCCTGTGGGCACATCTGCATGAATATTCAATAAAAAGCCATCCCAGAAGCTTCCCCACTCAGTTTTGTAACATTTCTGTTGGCCTAGAATTCTCTTATGGGATTTTGGGAATTTTAGTCATCCGCACTCTTTTTTAAAAATAGGAGCCAACTTCAGTGTCCGTCTATCTGGTATAAAAAGGCTGATTACTGCCCCAATCCCACAAAGGAGATATAGCTGCAGAAACAGATTTCAGCATGGGTTTCTCAAAAACAAGCCATGCCAAATGAACCCCATTTCTTTCTTTGATAGAGTAACAAGCTTGGTGGAGCAAGGGAATGCTGTGGACATAGTGTATCTTGACTCCAGTAAGGTTTTGGGCAAAATCCCCCCTGATATTCTTGTGAAGAAGCTGGTAAAATGTGGACGGGATGAGTTTACTGTTAGATGGGTTTGCAGCTGGTTGGTTGACCGAACACAGTGAAGTGCTCACTAATGGTTCCTCCTCATCCTGGAAGAAAGTGACAAGTGAGGTTTAACAGGGTTCTTTTCCGGGCCGGTGTTCTTCAATGTCTATAAATTACTTGGATTAAAGAACTAAGAGGATGTTCATCCAATTTGCAGATGATACCAAACTGGGAGGAGTAGCTAATGCAGTAGAATACAGAATCAGGATTCAATTTGACCTTAACAGACTGGAGAACTGGGCCCAAATGAACAGGAATAACCAGCAAAGAGAGGGTGAAAAACTTTCTGCATCCACTTTCTCCTGTCCCTCAAGCATAATTTTAACATTACTATCACGTCTCACCCTTACTAGTCATTTTTCTAGGCTATAAATGCCCCCCACCATCACCCCACAACATTGGAACCTTTTCTCATGGAAGAATTGCTGCAGCGCCTTGATCATTTTGTTTGCCTTTTTCTGACCTTTTCATGCTATAAAAATGATTGATCATTTGACATTTGATTGATCAAATGAAACAATTGATAATTGTTAATGAAATCAAAATGTTGCATGTACTAAAGTGCACAGTGTACATTTTTCATAGGAGTGGGATTGTATGCACATTCCTTCCTATTAATTTTTTTGTAGCTCTCTTATTACACCAGGCTGAAGGGTCTTTGGTGAATTCTGGCTCGTGGAATGTGAAGAGGTGTGCACAGATGTGGGAGCCCCAGAGGACTGTGGCACCAGGTGTCAGGTTCAGTTAACTACATGCAAATGAGTTTCCAAGGTAGCTCTAAGGCCTTTTGGAAGAAGGGGAGAAAACAAACAAACCCCAACCGGAGAGCAAGGTGATACGGCAAAGATATAAGAAGTGATAACGCGTGTGGTTGTTTTTAACCAACATACAGGTCTGAAAATTCTGCTGAATGGAACAGGAAAGGAGATTTATTTCCTATTAAAAAAACTAACACTTGTTGATTGTCAGAGTAAGGCAAAACTCCAAATATGTCTTCATGACAAATAGAAAGGGGAGGGTGTGGATTAAATAGGTATCATAGTATTCAGAACTCACCTGCGTGATTCATATTGTTATTAGTAATGGTGGAGGATTTCAGAAATAGACAGGGCTTTATGGGAATCATATTATATTATTATTATTATTATTAATAATAATAATAATAATAATAATAATACCCTGCCCACTCTGGGCAGCTTCCAAAAAATATTAAAATACAATAATTAATCAGATATTAAAATCTTCCCTAAACAGGGCAGCCTTCAGATGTCTTCTAAAAGTCAGATAGTTGTTTATTTCTTTGACATCTGATGGGAAGGCATTCCACAGGGCGGGTGCCACTACCGAGAAGGCCCTCTGCCTGGTTCCCTGTAGTGAGGGAATCACCAGAAGGCCCTTGGTGCTGGACCTCAGCGTCTGGGCAGAACGATGGGGGTGGAGACACTCCTTCAGGTATACTGGACTGAGTGAGGCTGTTTAGGGCTTTAAAGGTCAGCACCAACACTTTGAATTGTGCCTGGAAACATATTGGGAGCCAATGTAGGTCTTTCAGAACCAGTGTTATATGGCCTCGGTGGCCACTCCCAGTCACCAGTCTAGCTGCCGCATTCTGGATTAGTTGTAGTTTCCAGGTCACCTTCAAAGGTAGCCCTACATAGAGTGCATTGCAGTAGTCCAAGCAGGAGATAATTAGAGCATGCACCACTCTGGTGAGACAGTCCATGGGCAGGTAGGGTTTCAGCCTGCATACCAGTTGGAGCTGCCCTGGACACAGACTTGACCTGCACCTCCATGGACAGCTGTGAGTCCAAAATAATGGGAACCAAGCTACACATAGTATTTTAGGTTAGTTCATAAATTAGGGTTGTCATATGTCCAGACCTTGCTGGGATTTGGCTGTCGGAAACAGTGTCCGGGAGGAAATCACTTAAATGTCCAGGGAAAACTGGACATATGACAACCTATGTTGGCAGCTCAACAGCTTTTGAGTCTGGATTTTCACTTTTTAAAATATGGGAACCTTATCATAAATGGAACAGTGCCAAGAATACATAATACTATTTTAATAATTTCAGATTACATTTTAAAGGATATTATTGTGTGTGCAGGTGTCCAACAGGTTGCTAGTCCTATATACCCTCATTTGCATGTCTGCATTCAGAGAGAGAGATATCAAAGAAGAAGAGAAGCGCTGCTCCTCTATTAGCTGACAATTATAGTTTGAGAGACCAATAAGCCCAAGAACGCCATGTTCTCCTTTAGGGAAAACAGTCATCTGTGTTGTTTACAGTGTTGGCCCAACAAAGAGAAGTGAAAGCAAAACTAGGAATCAAAGTCTACCATGACTCAATCATGACTGGCTGTAGGATTTATTCTCATGTGCAGCTGGATACATTTTGTGCACAGAAAATATGCCAAGTGAAATAAGTTTTTGTGCAGCTGGGCAAATGGGATTTAATAAGGAGCTAGGTGGTTTCTTTAAAGAGAGATGAGAAAATGAAGGTGAATACTGGTTCCTTTTAAATATTGATATTAAGTGCATATTATGGGACTAATTACTGGACTGGCCAAAGGCATTTATTGACTCATATTGAACTCTACTTAAACAGTATATGTAGCTATACAATCATTACCTACCGGTACAAAGCAAAGAGAATATTTCACAGTGGTGCCATGGTGCGTTCTCTCACAATACGCTGAGCATGTTAAAATTTATTCTGCCGTAGTAAAGGCTGTGAATTCAGCTTTGTAGTTATGCTTTGTGTGGAAAAGGAGTCTCAGTACCAAATTATAGCTTAAGGAAAGGAGATAATATCTTCCCCCTAATAATTGGGAGCATTCTCCTTACTCCCCCATTCTTTTCAAGGCATCTCTATTTTTCTTGCTCCTTCTCGGTTTTTTTTTTATTTATTATTTGCCCAAATTTCCAATTTTTTCTTCTTTTCTTTCTCCTCCCCCTCCCCCTTCCTTTTTCTGTCTCTTTCTCTGTTAGTTCTGATTTTGTCCTTCTTTCAAGTTGTTTTGGTTACAAAATGTTCAGGGGCAGGCATTGTGCTGGCTGCTTGTGCAGCTGGGGGGGGGGGCTTAGAGTGAACCCTGATTTGTTGGGCCTAATTTGGGATCACAGTCTGAAATACTGATCTTACCATATTGTAGGGAAAAGAGGAGCCATGTATTTAAGCAGTTTAACATAATTACATATTTATAGGTAATGTAGATCGTTTGAAAGAAACTTGGCTTTTTTTCCTCCCCCGATTTTGCTGCGCTGCATGTTGTGTAAGAAAAACTCAATACACCAGTCCAAATGCTGATTTACTGTTCAGTCTAGGCCTGCAATACACTTTCCATAGCGTGAGCACAGATTCATGGAGAGGCAGCGTGGTACAGTGGTTAGAATGCTAGACGAAGACCTGGGTGGAAGAGCAGGGCTAAAATCTTCATTAAGCCACAGAACACACTGAATAGCTTTGGGTTACTCACTGTCTCTCGGCCTAATTTACCTCATAGGGTTGTTGTGAGATAAAACAGTGAGGTGGAGACCCATTCATGCCACCTTGAGGTCTTTGGAAGAATGGTGGAGTATAAATGAAACAACGACAACAACACTAAATGCCTAGGTGAGGTGATGACCGAGGTTCAGTGGCACACCAGACTCATAAAACACCACATGGCAACATTTCCACATGTCAATTGAACCACAAGCACTTGGAGTGTATTCTAGATCCACCGTTTGGGAAACCAATCCATTCGACAAACGGATTACGTAAGAAAGGGAAGACAAATTAGATACTGAATATTGTCATGGAGTGGTCCTGGCCCTATAGCCAGAGCCATTTCCATGCCTGGTTTGCTTGTCCGCTTTAATCAGCTTCTGCTGGCTGTGGATGAATAACACCGAGCCAGGAATGGAGGAGGGAGACTGCTGAAAGAGCAGCCTTGTGGAGAAGTTTCCCAGAGTCTGACTAGCCCAGCCAGGTGATTGGCACAGTGCTCTCTTTAACAAGGGTAAAGCCAGTATGGGTCACTTGCTCCTTATGGAAGGTTACATTCAGTGCTCATTCAGAGCTGTGTAAATCCAGGTTAACATCCAAAGCCCATAGGTCAGATTTTTATGGTTGCTCAACGGAACAATATGCAGCCACAGGTGGGACCAGCAGCCAAGTCTTGCAGTGGGGAGTGCTCCTGTTCAGGATTCCAGGCAGCCACACTTTCTTAAGGATACTCCACTCCATTCTCCCTGCTCCCCCCTGCCTCAACATTTAGCCAGCATTCTGTGGTCACTGAGTCTGACCAATCCCCAATGGATTATTTCTTTGGCTTCATCTCCCCTTTAGGTAAAAGTAAAGGGACCCCTGACCATTAGGCCCAGGTGCGGACGACTGTGGGGTTGCGGCGCTCATCTCACTTTACTGGCTGAGGGAGCCGGCGTACAGCTTCCAGGTCATGTGGCCAGCATGACTAAGCCGCTTCTGGTGAACCAGAGCAGCGCACGGAAACGCCGTTTACCTATTTATCTACTTGCACTTTGACGTGTTTTCGAACTGCTAGGGTGGCAGGAGCAGGGACCGAACAACGGGAGCTCACCCCGTCGTGGGGATTCGAACCACCGACCTTCGGATCAGCAAGCCCTAAGCTCTGTGGTTTAACCCACAGCGCCACCCGCATCCATCATCCCCCTTTAGCTTTGTTCTAAACCATTTTATATTTTTTGTACCTCAGGTTTCTGCCAATCCTGTTAATATCTCCCTCTTGTGCGTGAGTGGAGATAAAGAAGGAGAACGTGTTTGCCGTCGGTTTGCTATTGCTCTTTTATGAGTGACATTAATAAGACTAGATGATGTCTGTGAAACATTCCATATCCCTCAACTGTCCTGTTTAAATTGGCACATCCCATTTTTGGGCTCTCAAAACACATGAGATCACGACTACCCAAAAATGTGACTCTTGTGCAGGTCGTATGACTGCCAGCCTGGAAGATGTGTGGACCAGTTTTTGCTGCAACGTGTTGGAGCGTATGGCAATTTGGTCCATTTCATTTGTCCATTGATGTGTATGAGATTTTGGAAATTGTTTGGCAATTAGAAAAATCAAGCAATCTCTATCACCACGGCAGAACCATTGTTCGCTACTTTTGTAAACTTAGCGTTTGTAAACTTATTCACATACACACCATATGTATTTTGGAACTCAAGTTTTCTAAGTGGTGTTCATTCCAGGCATTGACTGGTTGAGGTAGAGAGAGCCTTCTGGATGGAACCAATTAACCTCATGTCTTGTTGTCTGAGAGGGGTTCTATGGAAGATCACCATACATGGCTTGAAAACGGTCGGTAGGCGATAGCTGGTACTCACCTCCCGATGCTGTTGCACTCAATTTGCTACATACAAGACAGGCTAAGTGCTCCAATGTATGTATTCAAAATGGTGAGACTTTAGGGAATAATTCATAAACAGTAATTTAATTAGAAGCAATCGTTTTATTTTTCAGCTTCAAAAGGTTTTGACATTTGGCATGGCCTCGACTAAATAATTTAACTTCTGTAGTTATAGAACTGAACTCTCCTGAAAAGAGGATTATTTCTGCCTACTGTAGTACAATCCAGCATGACAAGACATTGGAGGGAGGCTATTTGTGTGCCATATGCTGTTACCTTAAAACGGATGCACCAGTCACAGCTTCTGGAAAGCAAAGAGCTTCAGGCATGGTATGAAAAATCATTTCAGTCAAAGGGTATTTCACTTCTAAAATTTAGCATATTTCTCCCCAAAGTAGTGACACCATGAAAGTTGGATCTGTTTCATTTGACAACGCCCTATCATGCAGCTATTGCCAGGAGCGTTTTCTGTAGCTTTTATAATAAAAGAATATCACTCTGGCATTTTCCAGTTATTCTTGATGCTAAAAAAATTGAGAAGTAGAGAGAATGCTATGAGCCATGAAGGCCCTAGAATGAAAGGCAGAAATATTTGTTTTCTGTGAGCAAGGATAAATAAATAAATAAAATTGGTTGCCCCAGCCACTCTGTGCGGCTCTCAACAAAATATTAAAAGCACAGTGAAACATCAACAATTAAAAGCTTCCCTGAACAGGGCTGCCTTCAGATGTCTTCTAAAAGTCAAATAGTTGTTATCTGTTTGACATCTGATGGGAAAACATTCCACAGGGTAGGTGTCACTACTGAGAAGGTCCTCTGCCTGGTTCCCTATAGCTTCACATCTCGCAGTGAGGGAAACGCCAGCCTTTCTAACCAATCTTTCTGGGCACCTAGATTTTAGTGCAAATGAGCTTTCCCAACTGGGAGCTCTGCAGATGTTTTGGACTACAACCTTCATCAGTGCTGGCCAGCATCGCCAATGATCAGGGATGTGGTCCAACAGCATCTGGGTGGTCACAGGTTCCCTAGTCTTGTTCTAAAGCAGCTTCCCCCAACTTAGTGTCCTTCAGATGTTGTTGGACTTCCATCATCCTTAACCAATGGCCATGCTGATTGGAGCTGATGGGGGTTCAAGTCCAACAATGTCTGGAGGACACCAGACTAGGGAAAGTTGCTGAGTTCTAGTATCATATGAAAGGGGGAATGCTCCCTTCTTATCCACTTTCTCCACACCAGACATTAGATGGCAGACCAAAATGTGGCTTTGGTGAGACTTCACCCGTTTGTCAGTGTGACAGATCCAAACTCTCAAACTATCCCATCCATTTAAAAAACCACAATTATATTTGGTTTCTAAAAATAGCCATGCAGCACTAGGCAGTTTCCACCAGTACACTAAAATAGGAGAAACTGCTTGCAAAAATGTGTTTATTAGGCCAAATTGGACTAAAATGCTGAATAATTTTCACGAGGCTTAAAAAACAATGACACATAAATTTCTGCAGAACTATGGAAAATTGCATTTAAGATTGTAAAAATGAGAAACTAAGAGACCTAAAATTGGCAGATCCTTCCATCTCTACTGGAGCTTCAGGTTCTCCATCCATGGGGGACAAAGACCTCACAACGTTTTTTGGGCAGCAACTGAGAACTCTAATACATTAAACTTCTAATGAAGAAAAGGATTTTGTTATGTGAGAACTTCAAATTGTTTTTAGCTGTGAACTGTTATAATAAAGAGCAGTACATTTCTAGTCTGATTTCACAACTGAACTGTACAGTGAAACTCTTCTTGTTTCGAAGCACCTCTAGTCCTGTTTCTCCCATAAGCATACAAGTTTGCTATCTCAATGCAAGCATATAGCAGCCAATAAAAATGAGCAAAAAATACAGCTTACCATTGCCTCATGAAGATTACTGCATTTTATTTTAGAAGTTTAGAACATCCCGAGGAAGGCCAGGCCCATGTATTAGTGCCATATTTTAAAACACTGCCCATGTCTATGTATTCAAATTGTGTCAGATTCCCCTTCCAGATAGAGATTTATTCTCAAAATGCCAATCAATCTCTCCCCCCCCCCAGTTCTTATCTTAATAACTTTAAATGGGATTAGTACAAACTGTATCACAATTATCTGTAGAATAGAAAAAGGAATGGGAAGGGAGGCATCCTGAGATACCTTCTTTATTTTAATGGCTCTTCTTATGTTTCTGATCTCACATGAGAGCATTTCATTCTTACATCTTCATCCTATAAACCAATTCTCTAGCCTGGGAGCCAGGATCAGGTGCAAGAGTTCCTCCATTGGCAAGAGGTTGCAACACACATGCTGCCAATACCTGGCCCCAAACCCAAAACTGATGTTGGCAAGGGCAGTTGCATCATGCCAGCTGGAGGCTGGGTGGAAGGCAGTGGCCTGGTCCTCAGACTGCCAGCTTCACAGGAGAGCTGGAACAACACAGACAGTTCTGAGTCCTCAAGCAAGACCACTGCCATCCTAGCCAGTCTGAGAATGAAGATAATAGCTATTCTGCGGCACGTTACTATTTATACCCTAGCCAAAGCATGAAGAGAGGATTTATATGGGTAGACATCTCCTTCTAGGAAGTCACTGGCTCAGTTTCCCAATTCTACATCTTTGACATTATTTGTCTGTGGAAGAAGACCATGCCAAAGGCTCATCTAATCCAGCATTCTAGACTCAAAGTGGACAACCAAATGGGAAGTCTATAAGCATGACCTGAGTGCAAAAACACTCTCCCTCCTGGCAATTCCCAGCCCTCTGGTATTCAGAAGCAGGGCCGGCCCACCTATGAGGCAAGGTGAGGCATGAAATATCTTAGTCTGGCGCTGTTCAGAGGCATGCTGTCTCAAGACAATGGCAAGCCACGCTGTCTGTCCATTTTTATTGACTGATATATGCTCACATTGTTAGCCCTTCACTGATATCACCTCCAGCTCATTCCTGTTCGTTCTCACTTCCCTTACAGCCAACGAACTGCAGTAGTTCACTGCCCTGAAGTTCCACCGCCACCTGTAATTGCCTGTCTGTTCCTTTAGACTCCTGCGCACATTTGTTTGAGATGAGCTTCAACCTCAGTGGGACTTACTTTAAAGTTGATATGCATGGGATCAGGCTGTCACTCCTCTCACTTACTTTCCCTAAAGCAACTCCTTGACAACCCACTTGGGATGGGTACACGAACATGATGAGAAGAGATGTAACTGCTGTAACCATCACAACATAAATGGGAATGATTAAAGAGCAAGCCTTTCATATTGGAAAACATGATGGTCTTAATTACCTGCTTCTTGTTTAGTTCAGAGATTGGAGCAAGCCGTCTGAGTGCTACAGAAACTGCAGAGCTGGTGCAGTGAGGTGACAAAGGACCAAAGTAAATGTAACAGGAGATCCATGGTTTTTGAAGACCGATAGCAGGGGAGTCTGAATCTAATCAGGATGGTCGAATTGAGGGAGTGGGAACTCTTCTTTGCATACCAACAGATCTGGACTCAGTGGGGTCCTCTAACTTGAACAAGGCAGGACATGCAAACTGAGGATTCTCTTTAGGTTGTCCTGATCTTGAATACTCTATGTAAAGTTGAAATGGTTAGGGCAGTGTCCCTCTCCTGGGCTTAGGGCCCTGGAAAATGCCTAACTTGCGACTCTCCAGAAACTGCACTATGCAGTCATTTGAGCTGCTATTGGTTTATCCTGGTAGGCCAAACACCTAACAAGGGCAAATTGCATCTAGGGGGAGAGATTTTCAGTGAGAATACGGCATGTGGAGAAGGACTTAAACCTTACCCCCATGCAGAAACACACAAGCACACACACACTGCTGCAGCCCTGATCGTATTCCACACTTCCACTTTGACATGACTGCTGTTAAAAATTGACATCCAATGACAGCTTTCTCATTGTCATGTCTATCTGACTGCTAAGAGCATGAGCTGGGCAGATCTTGCACCAAGAGCCATGAGTTCAGTAGTTGTCCATGAATCTATCTACAGTCGTACCTTGGATCATGAATGCCCTGGAACTCGGACGTTTTGGCTCCCGAACACTGCAAACCTGGAAATGATCGTTCTGGTTTGTGAACATTCTTTTGGAAGCGAAATGTCCAACGGGGCTTCTGTGGCTTCTGATTTGCTGCAAGAGGTTCCTGCAGAAGCCGTGATTTGGTTTTCAAACGTTTTGGAAGTCAAACGGAGTTCCGGAATGGATTCCATTCGACTTCCAAGTTACGACTGTATATTCTTTCAGAAATAAGCACCACTTTATCACTGTAAGAGTACATAGAATTGCAACCACATGGTCCATAAACAATGTGCACATGAAAGCTTATACCCAGAACAAACTTAGTTGGTCTCTAAGGTGCTACTGGACAATTGTATTTTTTTTTTTTTTTGGAATAATCTTTTTCAAGATTTTTATTATTTATTTCGACTACAGCAGACCAACATGGCTACCTACCTGAATCTAGAAATGTGAAGTTTTGTTTCATTGGTGCATTGGAGTGGGGTGGGGAAGAACTGTGATTGTTCCTACCACTGGTGGGTTTTTCTGAATGCTAACTGCCATGCAGGAGGTGATTTTCACTGATTATCGTTAATCACGTAATTGACATAGCATGTAGTCAAGCCCTTGTTTAAAGCAAAGGCTGCATTCATGCAACAGTTTATTCCATTTCCCCAACATTTCCCTGTTTATTTCTGCATTATATTTGAGCTGTCACATGAGACACACAAAAAGCCACTTTTAGAACAGAGTGCAAATTGAGATCTTATCTCTGTGTTATTTGGTTCCAAAGGGTGGGGGATCCTTAACCCAGAAAACTACAGGAGTAAAGTGATGAAATTTGTGGTGGTATACCACCATAGAATACTTTCCTGCTGTTTTCATGGGGGAATGAATCACGGGGGAGCAGAAACATGCATGTCTCGAAAGGGTGGGGCAGTTGCAACATTTTCCATTGATATTTGTTGTCATGTCGCACCACACCCACTGTTGCGAATGAAATTGAGAACAACCTGCCAGTATGTCATTCAAAGCCACCATTCCATAACAAAACAGGTACTCCAGTGCAAAAGGAACATTAAAAAGAGAGACAAAAGTGCTTGCATTGCAAGCAGGAAAAGTAACACAGCATTCCCCATGTCTGAATGTACCCAATATGTCAGCGCTAGTTCCTTAGTCGCCTCAGATAATAACATTGGTCTACCATACACAAATGCTAGATAATATTTGCGAAGTGTTCTGAAACCCTGAAATACGCTACCTAATTTATGTTGACAATGAGAAGGCTGCATTCCACCCATTAAGGAAAGCTAATATTTCCCTTCCATCTAAACTCTATTAAAGCCATTTAAATATACAAGCAACCCAGTGTGAGGCAAGCGTTAATTAATCCAAAATGTATTTAGGCTGCCGGTGTCTACCACCTTCGGTTCCTCCCCAAGCAAATTAGCAGGCAGAATACGAATTCGTGTAGTAACCTACCCAGTTGGGATTACCTACAGGCAGCTTTACCTATTTCAGGTGACATTTACATCCCTAGTACAGGGGCACCTCTGTCAGTTATTATGTATGAAATGTTATGGTTTCAAAAATATATCCTCACATCTCCCATCCCGGCACATATGGATCAGTTGAGGGATTGAACAAAAGGCTACATTAGCATTTCGCTCAAGAGAAAGCTACCTTGAGAAAATGCAGAAGAGAGAGAGAGAGAACGAGAGCAAGAGAGTGCGAAGTGGGCCGGGATACCTTCAATGGCATAACATTATAGACTGCAAATAAATCATTTTGATTGGGGGAACAGTGATAGATAGTGGATTACTTGACTGGACACATTTCTCTAGGGTACACCCCTCCCCAACACCAAAAGAGCTGACCTAGTTGCTGGTACAGTCAGTTTCTACAGAAACTGGCAATTACTTCTTTCCCCCAGAGTTCTTGCGCCACTCTGAATGTCAAAATTGTTTTAACCATTTTTACATGTGCGATTGTTTTACATATGCTGTTATTGCATTGTGAAGTTATTAATTAATTGAATTTATACACCACCCTATATCTGCAGGTCTCGGGACAGTTCACATGATAAAATTGCAATATAAGAACACAAAATACATATCAAAATAAAAATGAAATCAATCCAATAGCGCCCCCCATAAAAACAACACAATTTAAAAGGGTATTAGATATTAATCAGCCAAAGGCCTGTTTAAAGAGGGACACTTTTGCCTGGCTTCTAAAGGTGTATAATGAAAGCACCAGCCAATCCTCACTGGCAAGAGCATTCCACAAATGTGGAGCCACTGCAGAAAAGTCCCCTTTCACATGGAGGTATTCAGAAGATGATCTCAGGGTCTGGATAGGTTCGTATGGAAAGAGGTATTGCAATCCTGAGCTGTTGGCTTCAAGATGTTTCATAGGAAGCAATTCATAAATGAAATTAGTAAAGATAAGAATGATACCATCCAGCGGCATGATAATGAGAATGCTTCATGCCTCTGGACTTACATGGCTATTGGCCTACAGCTGGAGGGTTAAGGCCCCCACATGGGCTGTGCCATCATTTAACTTCCATCCAGTCTTGAAGAGGGAAACCACCCTAATGGTTTTCAGGGTCCATTTTATGCCCCCAATAAGATTTCCAATGCATAGTGCAGTAGAAGGTAGACCTCGGGTAATATCTGTCTGGGTGTAAGATGACATGCGCTGCCAATACCCAAACACTGAGAGCCAGAATACACCTTATTCAGAGGAAGTAGATTTTTTTTCTGGGCAGTAAATGTTTTCCCCAGCCCCTGCATACGAAAAAAAAAATCTGTTCCTTTAATAAGCTGTTGTTTTTCTTTTCAATTACAAAAAAAAAAAATACAAATTAAATTAAAAACTATCTTTTAAAGTAAGCATGTGCTGAAAATATTGCAAACTGTCAAGAAAAAAACCTGAGAACTAGCATCAACTAACACAGCTTTGCAAGGGAGTTTCCCCAGTGGGTTCCGCAGACCCATTAAGAGGCACAGAAACATCTCTGCAGCATTCCACCTCTCACCTGAAATTCAGGTTCACTTTCATTCCTCCCCTTCTAGCTGCTCCAGTCTCTCCCCTAGAAGCAAGCCCACCTACAGCCAATCCCTCATGGGACGAGCCCTCTCCCTTGTCAGACCCTGAAGTGTCCCTGGTGTGACTCACCTTTCTGCAACCTAAAGGGATGACCTCAGAAGCTGTCCCACCAATGGCAGCCTCCAAATCAATTTATCCCACACCCTGCACCCCAGAAACCAGCTTCAGCTGTGGCAAGGTTCTTGAGGAACAATGCTAGATGGCTGAACTTCCTGGCTCCTCCAACAAGACGCTTTTCTCCAGGTGCAGAAAAAGAGAGTTGAGGAGGCTCTCCCAATCATAAATAAGTTCTCCTATTGCTACTTGCTTGTTCTCTCAGCCAAATAAACAGGCTATTTATTTATGATTTTTTAATTATTTTTTTTTAAAAGTGGGTCTGTGAATTAGGCTGAAGTTGTAGGTTGGCTCCTGGCTTGAACAAGCTGAAGACCACTGCACTATAATCGCACAGGGACCACTCTGCACAGTTCTGAATCTTTTCTGACCTTATTGGTGCACAGAGCTTTTCTGCCACTGAGCAAAGAATCCCATTTAGGTAACATGGCTGATAAGGAGGGCAGGAAAGGGAAGCACAATGGACGATGCAATGGAGTTGTTCCCACTGTGGGAGAAGCTTGAACATTAAGAGGTCCCACCGAGATGAGCAGTGATTGTAGTCAATGAAAATGTTGATTGAGGCATCTTTATTACTATTATTACTGCATATGCTCTTTCCTTTCAAATCCTCAGGTCTTAAGAAAAGGAGCTTATTGAATTCACAGTAAAGCTAAACTGCCTACCTGCCATGTGCTTCCACTGAATTTATAAACATGCAACAAGATTACTGAAATGCAATTTCCCTCCTATCATTATTTTTATTCCCTTCTTGACTTCCAGGTTATTGCTCTTTCTATTTCTTTGTCAAATGGGAATCATTTGCCTGCGTGTTCTGTAGAAACCAGGGTAAGGAAGATGTATTTCTTCCAAACAGCAAAAGCTCATCTTTTCTGTTGTGTAATGAACTCAAAACCATGCCTACAAAAATCGTCCATCCTGGGGGATCGCACAGATAACTCTGGGTTCGGGCTGCAAGTTATTTTTGTGCGATTGGAGCATGATTTATGCATTTCACCTCTTTAGCGCAAATGCCACACACCCTAATTGAAAGCTGAAAAATGGATCCCATCCTCCTGCCAAGACAAGTAAATGCCCCTTTGTGTAGGAGGCAATTTCCATTGCGGGGAGATTGTCCTGGTAAGTTGCAGGTAAACATCTTTGGTAAGAAAAATACAAACTGTACTGCTGGTGAGCTGAGAGTTAATGGACATGTTCAAACATCATAATAAGACTATAGTTTAAAGGTAAAGTTAAAGGTACCCCTGCCCGTACAGGCCAGTCTTGACAGACTCTAAGGTTGTGCGCTCATCTCACTCTATAGGCCAGGAGCCAGCGCTGTCCGCAGACACTTCCGGGTCACATGGCCAGCGTGACAAGCTGCCTCTGGCGAGCCAGCGCAGCACACGGAACGCCGTTTACCTTCCCGCTGGTAAGTGGTCCCTATTTATCTACTTGCACCCGGAGGTGCTTTCGAACTGCTAGGTTGGCAGGCGCTGGGACCGAACGATGGGAGCCCCCCCCCCCGCAGGGATACGAACCGCCGACCATGCAATCGGCAAGTCCTAGGTGCTGAGGTTTTACCCACAGCGCCACCCGCGCCCCTGAGAAGATTATAGTTTACCATGCACAAACTCAGTATGCCTGCATTGCTACTCCCCACTAGCAGCAAGAGAAACAAACCACAATCCTTGTTCTTGGCCTACTCATCATGGTTCGAGAGAAACAACCAACAACACATGGTTTAGACATAATGTTAAGCCAGATTTTTGGAAAAAGCAAAGACCACCTGTGTCAAAGCAATGATTCTTCAACATCAACTTTGTTGGACTGGTCATGTTGTTCGAATGCCTGATTATCGTCTTCCAAAGCAACTACTCTATTCCAAACTTAACAATGGAAAGCGTAATGCTGGTGGTCAACAAAAGAGGTTTAAAGTTTCTCTCAAGGCAAATGTTTTAAAATGTAGTATAAACACTGACAACTGAGAAACACTGGCCTGTGAGCGCTCCAATTGGAGAACAGCCTTTACCAAAGGTGTCATGGGTTTAGAAGATGCTCAAACTCAGGACAAAAGGGAGAAACATGCTAAGAGGAAGACACGCTTGCAAACCCTCACCACGATCAACTCCTTCCCAGAAAACCTTTGTCCCCACTGTGGAAGGACATGTGGATCCAGAATTGGCCTCCACAGTCACTTACGGACTCACTGTTAAAACCATGTTTATGGAAGACAATCTTACTCAGCTATGAGTAATCGCCAAAGAAGAAGTAGCAGCCAGATTTATTTCTCCCTAGCACTAGTGAAGAGGACCAAAGTGGGTGTGAGCAGCTCACACATGGCAAACAACTGTGGTTTGCCCTGACATCTGAATGCTGTCAATACTGCGGTACCTTTGGTTAGGAACTTAATTCAGTCCGGAGGTTCGTTCTTAATCTGAAACTGTTCTTAACCTGAGGTACCACTTTAGTTAATGGGGCCTCCCGCTGCCGCGCAATTTCTGTTCTCATCCTGAAGTAAAGTTCTAAACCCAAGGTACTACTACCAGGTTAACAGAGTCTGTAACCTGAAGTGTTCGTAACCCAAAGCATTTGTAACCCAAGGTACTGCTATATTTAATTGAGGGACTATCTGCCTCCTAGGTGTGTGAATAAGAAGCCCTTCCGATTGTTAAGATGCTGCTGAAGTAATTGTAGTCAGAGGGAAAGCAATTTGGGGACAGAGGTGGTTACAGGGGATCATGAATGGTGCAGGCTCACTGGGCGCAGAGTTTCTGGGGTGCCTCAGCAGGCACCGCCACTATGACATCTAATGGAAGGTGAGAGGCAGGAGGAAGCTGGATTCTGACATCACACAGGATGTCACTGAAGTCTGAGACCCCAAGGTCCACCACAGCTGGGGGTGAGACAGGTTGAAAAAAAATTAAACCAGCTTGTTGAGTTTTGAAAAGTCCCCTTACTGGGAGTCTTGATGATGCTTTTGCATGTTGGGATTTAAAAAAAAAATAAACTGAACTTTTTATAAAGTTGTTCTATGAATTAATGTTTACATTTTACTGAAATGATGGTATTATTTGGACATTGTTATGTTATTGATTTTTTTAAAATCAAAATGTTCATTTAAATTTGTTTTTATGCACTTGTTACCTTACTTCGTATCTTGTTGCCATGAATATAGTATCCCCCCCTCCCTGCAGTTTTTATCTTACTTTGTATATTGTGAAGTGTCTTGGACAATTTTTGTGTGTGGAGAAGGGCATATCATTCAAAGTTTTATCTAATGTAATTCTACCCTGCTGGGGCTCAACTCCACATGAGACAGAGCTCGAAGGCAATCTTCTCCTCAGGCAAGGAATTTATACAAAATCACTTGTGTGTAGGGTTGTGCGTTAGAGTCTGATAAATCCTGACCCAAAGCCGTCTGCTTTGGAAAGATTTGTGCATTGTCCAAATGGAATCATGATCCCCCCAAAGGGGTCTGAACCAAACCACAGGCATCCAAAGTGATTTAAGGTACTTCAGAGATTCAGACTTTTTTTAAAAAAATAACCTACTACAGATAACGTGACTGCAAAAACGAAAACATTTCTCCCCAAAATGTCATGTTGGGAAGGGGGAATTTTTTTTGTGACTGACAGGTCTATCTTATACTCAGAAAGAATTATTTCCCAAGAATCTCCAATCACAGTTACTTGAGGGAGGATTCTCTCGCACAGCAGTGTTTCACTGCCGCAAAATGTTTCACCAGAGGAACAAATATGTCACTAACTGACTTAGTGTGACAAATTAACTGACTAATTTAGTGCAACAATGGATACAACCCAAATATGCACTGGGTGACACCAGAAAAGTGCTCTCTGGAGTCAAAGGGCGTGATGTGGTGAGCAGGGAAAAATCCCACTCCATCCCTCATTCTATGTGTAATGTGTCACTTCTGTAAACTGCTTAGAAGTTATTCTTTACAACCCAGTGGTATATGCATTTTGTTAAATGGATTAATCAACAAAGCTGGCTTGAGTTTCTTAACATGAAAACATTTTCCGTTCGAAATACTAACATTACATTTTCTTCCTCAAGACTAAAGGACCCATTATCCTCCTGCAATATCATTTACAAGAGACACGGTTATTTGACCTCCGTGGTTAAACTGCAAGGCTCCCTTTGCGTGCACAGTATTTTGAAGTGCTGAGTTATTCCTGACATTAAAACCCCAGCTGGTTTATTTTACCATTGAGGAAATGCAGGTACTTGTTCAGCAAAAAAGAAAACACCATGAAATAAATTACTATTTTTTCCCCAATGAAATTAAAGGCTTCTTGTACACAGTTTACTACAGTCAAGGTCCAATGTGCAGCCTGCTACTTATCTCAAGAAAGGTCTAGTGTTGTAATTATCACTGTGTGGTTGTCAAGTCAGAAACATTATTTAAAGTGAGGACCACTCCACCTTGGATTCACACAGATGTGGAAGTTCATCCCTGTGGGGGATGAACCAGTAAATCGTTTGTTTGACTCACCCAAAGACCTGTGAATCCTGTTATTCAAAAACTAACATATTGTAATGGAAAACATGGTTACACTCACCTCATTTTTCCACGTGGGTTGAAAAGTTCCAGCCGTGCTGCACTGAACGCAAGTTTCCTTTCAGTTTGGCAGAAGGTGACTTGTGCCATTGTTTTATTTATCCAATTTTATTTGCAAATATACAGGTTGAACATAGGTGGTTGATGGAAACCATAGGAGGGCAGAGTGCTCTTGTTCTTCTCCCTGGTTTCCCACATGGGCCATTGGCCTAATCCTGCCGGCTATTCTTATGTTCTTATGTGGTGGTACAGTTCCAACAGATAGTCAAAGCCAGGGGCCCCACTGCAGATCTCTGGGCAGTGGTAGGCAGCAGCACAAAATGCTTTTAACTTACAGATCCTAGCAACTCACCTTCCCCCCTCTCTCTCTGTTTCTCACTTTTAAAAC
Source organism: Podarcis cretensis (assembly GCF_951804945.1). Classification (NCBI taxonomy): domain Eukaryota; kingdom Metazoa; phylum Chordata; class Lepidosauria; order Squamata; family Lacertidae; genus Podarcis; species Podarcis cretensis. The sequence goes on from NC_137178.1 coordinate 57,886,299, forward strand.
AGAAGTTTCTTACGCCACACAACTAGTTCACATCTTCCTCACTTAGGAAAGCCTTCTGAGTATTCCCTAGTGTCCTGAAGCCCTGGCCTTCCTGGCGGCAAGTCAGTATGCCAAGTCCACTGTCTGGGGGTCAAGCCACACAAGCAAAGTCCAACAGTCAGGAAACACAATCCAGGGTTAATCCAAATGCCAAGTCTGAGGTCCAGGAGTCAGAATACAGTCCAGAGTCAAATCTTAAGCACAGTCCCATAAAGGTCCAGGAGAATCCAGGCCGAGGCCCATCAACACGGGCAGTTGAACAGACACAGCTCCTCAGCTCAGCTTCCCTTTTGACTGCTGATTGCAGCATCTGGGCTTGACGAGGCATATGACCCTCACCTGTTCCAAGCCTACTTCAGCTGAGGAATTAAACCTCTCCTCCCAGAGCTAGCGAGCCCCACCTGACCAGCTAAGGAAATGGACAGTAGGCCCTTGCATTTATCAGCCTCTTAGAGTGCCTTTCCCACTGCTCCTTATGACTCTGCCATGTCTGTGGGGACAGGGGACCCTTTGGCTCTGGTGAGGGGGCCCTGCTGCTCTGGTTCCTGTACAATGGTACAGGATGGACTCCATTCTGGAAGTCCGTTTGACTTCCAAAATGTTCAGAAACCAAGGTGTGGCTTCCGATTGGCTGCAGGAAGCTTCTGCAGCCAATCAGAAGCCGTGGAAGCTGTGTCAGACATTCGGGTTCCAAAGAATATTCACAAACTGGAGCACTCACTTCCGGGTTTGTGGTGTTCGGGAGCCAAAATGTTTGACTCACAAGGCATTTGGGATCCAAGGTACGACTGTAAATAAGGCTTAGTTCCTTTAATCATCTTGGTTGCCCTCCTCTGCACACCTTCCAGCTTGTCAATGTCTTTCTTAAATTGTGGTGTCCAGAACTGGACACAGTACTCCAGGTGTGCTCTGACCAAGACAGAATAGAGTGGGACTGTTACTTCCCTTGATCATGATCCTATGTGATCATGAACACAACCATCCTCACTCAGTCCAACTACTGTTCATACTGATCTAACTAATGGTTAGAAACATGCTCTTTTCCGATCAGTCGTTTAACCCCGTTCCCAAAATGCATTCCTCATAGCTAGACTCTTTCATGCGCTCCTGTTTCAACTGATCTTGCATTCCCTGGGATAGAGATTAAAACTAATCCTTAACAGAAGCATGAAGGCTTTTAGTTTCCAAGACAAATATGGGCTTGGGAAATGCTTGAACAAAATGTGAAGGGGCTGCATTAGAGAGTTTCTTTGTGGCTGTGGTGGGGATTGAATTCATTGCCATGGGAGAAAAGGGGGAACTTTAGATGGGAGATGAGCAGCAGGAACATCTCGATGCTTTTGTGCTCCTCACCAGCAGTGGTCCCTGTGATAGGGGCACAGTGGTGGAGCCATCTTCCTGAGGTCACTGCAGCTTACCTGCATGACATTGGGGTTTAGTGAGGTCAGGGCTCTGCACTGATGCAGCCAATCCAGTGTTCCCAAAAGTGCACCTTGCCCCCAGACCTGTCCTGTTAAGGGGCAGCAATGAAAGGAATATTGGCCTTACTCAGCCTGTGGTCAAATGTTCTATGGTGCTTATGCTCTCTTTGCTACTTGTCCAAATGCTTCATCCACCTTTTTGAAGGCTAACTGCTCCTCCTGATGCCATGGAGCTATCCCAGGGAATTAGTTGAAGTTCCAGATTGCTCCAGCTGTCCGTCCTCCTAATGAGTGACCAAACAAATCAGAACTCCAGCAGGTGTCAAAAGCCAATATCATTACCTTCTTTCCTTTTTTCATTTGTTCCATTTCTTCCAGATCTTGGCCAAATAAAACACAGAAACTCTGGAGTCTAACTTTTCATTTCTTTGATTTGTGTTTCTTCCATGACTCTGACCTGACTCTGCTCTGGTGTTATTTTTTGAAATTGAACATCTTGTCTGGAAGTGTCCTTATGGTGGTTTTGCTCTTGCTGAAATGTACCTGGCCAGAAATAAGGATGCCGTTATAAATGGCTTATCCTGATGAAAATGGTGTTATGCTTCTTTTATATACCACCTGCCTGCTATATATTACTGTAGTTTTATTGATTGTGTGTTTTGTGTTCATGTGCTGGAAAAACCACCCATCCGCACCTACATACATATATAATGAACATAATATTTTTTATTATTATTAAATTTTATTTCTCATTTTCATTTTTACACTTAAAACACTAACAATAGTCTAAATGTAAAACACACATTAAATGTTCACTCCCCTCCCCACCTTCCATGTTTAATTTTATTAATTTACTTTCCACTACAGATTCTAATTTGTCTCCATATATTATTTCCCCCAATTTTATCTATCAATATTTATTACTGCTGTATAATGAGCATTTTATTTTATTTTATTATTTTACTGTCCTTCATCACACAATCTCAGGGCAGTTCACAGAACAAAAATATTTCAATGCAACAGTGCTTGGACCATAGGAAAATGACATCATAATCACTTAGTAAATCCTCTAGTTTACCACTTAAAAAGCAATCACTGTGAAGATACTTATGATACATAGTTAGTAGTTACAGAATTTTGTATTTGTACATGAAATTGGGCAATATTATCCAAACATCACAAGGGTGTAATTTACACATTTTTCACAGAGGAGCACCATCAGTCATCTTCTCCCAGTAGACGGGATCATGATCTGCCATCTCTATTGTGTCTGCCAGATAACCTGTGCCAAATGCAGATACATCCGGTTATAGGTATTCTGCATATTTGGGACTTAGGTGGCACAAAACCTATTGTGCAGAATATGGCATCCAACCATAGTGTGGTGCAGTGGTTAGAGCACTGGACCAGGACATGGGAGACCAGGATTCAAATCCTCACACAACCATGAAGCTCAGTTGGGCCATTCACTGCCTCTCAGCCTAACCTATTTCACAGGGTTGTTGTGGGTATTAAATGAGGAGGGGGAGAACGTGGTGCGCCACCTTGAGTTCATTAGAGAAAAGGTGGGATATAAATGTAATAAATAAATGAAACCTTTTTTATTTTCTTCTTAAAAGTCGTGGTCACACTCCTCAAGCCAAATTTGAGAACATGGATGAAGAATCTGTTTAAATTTTAGAAAACAGTAGGTTTTCTAATTGCTCGCTGTTCTGCATAGATACACCCTATGACCAGCATTATCAGACTAAACACTGTGTTACAAACTAACATGGGAGTCATTTTTAGCTGAGCGCTACATTTCCTTCTGGGAAGCCATATGCCAGGGGTTCTGTGAGGAAAGAGTCACAGCAACTCACCTCTGGATCCGTGAAGGAGTTGCAGAGACTGAAGGTCCCTGCCTCCTCACAGCTGCCTCTTCTCCAGGGTCGTCGTCCCCACAAGCAATTGGAGACTGCATCTGCATGTTGCCTATATCGTCTCCACCCTTTTCATGCCTCTTCTGGTTCTGGCAGACAAGGGGGAAGGGGAGTTTGTCGCAGCAGGAGGGGAAGACAACTGTGATTCTTCAGCAGCATGATTCATTTCTGTCTCTTGGCCTCCTTCCTTCCCTGCTTCAGCTTCTGCCTCTGATTCTGGACTTCTTTCTGCCACAGACTCTCCCAGCTCGCTAAGCCCTGTTACCTCTTCAACTTCTGACACTTCCTCCTCCCTGTCATCTCCCCCTTCTCCCTGTGACCACTCACCATTGTCCCACCACCACTCCCCGGGCTCTGAGCCTTCTTCCCTCGGTGGTTCTCCAGCTGGTTCCTCCTACCATTCCTCTGGGTCCAACCAGTCAAAGACAAGCAAACTTGTAATACGTTGAGAAAATGTCAATTTCCTTCTTTAAGGGAGAACATGAGTAGGCAGGTAATGAGCAATGCCCGTCTTGATAGGAGACACTTATATAACCTGATGCAAATGAAAGGAATGCAATCATCCAAATGTCTAACTTTGTAAAACCACTTTTGGAAGGCTTGGTCCCCTTATAAATATGAAACTCATAGCCACCTGATCTTCAAGGTGTTAAAAATAAAGGTGCAGTGGTCCAGAGTCGTGGAGGTTTGAAGACCAATTACTGTTTCAGCAGCCAAGTCCTAGAGCTGGCCAATCAGAATGAGAGGGGAGCTTTTTAGCCACTCAGAAGATGTTTTCTCACCCTTTGTGCTGATTGGAGCAAATCATGGTGAAAGCAGGTGAGTCATTCTATGTGCTCCAAAGCTAAGCATTTAGGAACATTGAAAACACAAGGTGCTTCAATTTCCAGAGACTAGCATGCAAGTTTGGATGCAGACAAAGGCACACCAAGGAAAACGCAGCTTAAGTCACTCCGAAGGAAGATATTGGAGCACTCCAAATCATTTCCCCATGCAGGTGCCCAGAACCTAGCTGAAAGGCCAGGCATGGAGATCTGCATTGATGCTTGCAATGCATCCTTAAATATTATTATGATTGTATCATTACAAGATGATTGTACTAGAAGCTTGGTTGTGTAATCTTAGAGGTACATGGCTGTGACTATCATGAAGGGACCTTTGATTTTGATTGCTGGCAACATGAACACTTCTACCCCTTTGGCATGCACCCCATTTATGGCAGCCCCAGCGATTGCCCACAACCGAGGCATTATTATCTCTTTGCGTTCCATCAGCTTAGCTCCGGACTGTTGGAGCAAGCCATACATTTATGTATGCGAAAACAGCGGCAGTCGCCGTTAATGAAACTGCAGGGAGAAAGGGAAGACAAAGGGATTTGTTAAGTGCCAGAACCAACTCAACCCCAAACAAAGTGACAGGGTTTTTACAAGTTTGATGGAAGCTTGCTGTTTCGGTACGCAGAGGAGGGATTCAGAGGACTTGTGCTCCCCTCGGGACCGCCAGAGACTCAGTGAGCTCGAGCCATTTTTAAAATATATGTGTGCGCTTTCAGACAAGTCATTTCTGTTGTGGCCTGAGAGAGTTTTCCCAGTGTATCCTGGGTCCTCCATGTAGGCAAAATCATCAATCTTGGGGAGTTCAGAAATCTGGAGCTGGCAAGCAATGGTTGCTAGCGGTCTGTGGAATAAGAGGCAGCCCAGGGCAATTAAGAGAGCTTTGACTGTCTGCTGTTGGTAAAGAAGGGCTTGCTTTGTTTACATGTGCTTAGTGCTCATCAGGGAGTATCAGCCTATGATGCCCTCTAGAGGCATCAGGCCACACTGGCAGTCTCCATAATAAGGGATTCCCATGTTCCTAAGATAGCTGGGAAACTGTTTTTGGTTTGTTTTTTAATATTGCTTGGTGCAAAAGAGACAACTGTGACGAGTCCTCCTGGACTTATTCTGCCATTTAGGGATGGGGAGAAATTTGTTCAGTTCACATTTTAGTGTGAGCCCGCCTAATGGCATTTCTCAAACTAATGTGAAATTTGCACTTTTCCAAATTTTGCAATGCAGTTCTCCAACCAAAGGAGAAATGCAGACTGGAAAAAGTGCACACACCCAAATGTGTGCATTAGTGAACATACAAAGATGTATTATGCTAAGGGAAATGGCTTAGCGATATGTACATACTTAACAAAAAATGCATTAAAATATTAGGAGACATAAGTGTGAAAAGGTGAATATATCGTGCAGCAGACTTACTGTGAAAAAATGAATTACACAGTTGTTTTAAACTGCTTTTGATATTATGCAATATTGTGTTTTAATATGAATACTGTATTTTAATTATTGTAATCTGGGACCTTAGGGTGAAGGGAGGTAAAAAATTGTAATTGTGATGATGATGATGATTATGATGAAAGAAAGAAGGTAAACTGGACTTAAGGTTGGAAAAATAAGAAAAGATGAGAAACCAAAACTGACAAATTTGTCCATCCCTATTCTGCATAAAGGTGTGGAATTGTATTTTCAGCCCCAAAATTCCTACTCTATTTATATGTTTATGTAGAAATTCCAGCCCCTGCTGTGATTTGTTCTTCTCGATCCCTAAAAGAGCAACAATTATAACATCCCATTACATGCTCTGCAGATATATCTGATTTAAATTCACAAAGCAGCGTGCTGCTCAAAAGTCAAGCATCTACCATGTTGCGAATTTGGGATAAAATCAGTAGTGCATTACGCTGTCCGTGGCTGACTTGAATTGTAGTATTTTGTGTATGCATGCTTTAATCTGGAGTGTGCTCATTCGCAGGCTCTGTGGTCTTTCTGCTGCATCAGCACTATATTGCTCTTCCTATGCATGCACACTGGGTTTTGTGGTTATATGCTGAGCAAACATTCTCGAGCTTCCATTGTGGCAGCTCATTTTTACACCCAGCAAAAGGACCTGTAGTGGTTCCAGTGAAGAGAATGTTGATTTCACAAAAGCTGCAAGAAATCTTAGAAAGCTCGTTGTCGTCGTTAGAGCCACAAATACCGTATGGGAATCTTTTTGGCAATACTCTTGGCATGTTATATTTGGACAAGGGGAACAGCTTAGATGGAGAGGATGTTAACAAAAACAAGAAGATGGGAACATCTGAGGCCACGTCTGGCCCAACTGCACTAACTGTCAGTTTCTAGGTTCAGTTCTAATGGCTTGTTGTTGTTGTTGTTTAGTCGTTTAGTCGTGTCCGACTCTTCATGACCCCATGGACCAGAGCACGCCAGGCACTCCTGTCCTCCACTGCCTCCCGCAGTTTGGTCAGACTCATGCTGGTAACCTCGAAAACACTATCCAACCATCTCGTCCTCTGTCGCCCCCTTCTCCTTGTGCCCTCCATCTTTCCCAACATCAGGGTCTTCTCCAGGGAGTCTTCTCTTCTCATGAGGTGGCCAAAGTACTGGAGCCTCAGCTTCACAATCTGTCCTTCCAGTGAGCACTCTTCGGCGATCAGCCTTCTTTATGGTCCAGCTCTCACTTCCATACATCACTACTGGGAAAACCATAGCTTTAACTATACGGACCTTTGTTGGCAAGGTGATGTCTCTACTTCTCAAGATGCTGTCTAGGCCTGTCATTGCCCTTCTCCCAAGAAGCAGGCGTCTTTTAATTTCGTGGCTGCTGTCACCATCTGCAGTGATCATGGAGCCCAAGAAAGTAAAATCTCTCACTGCCTCCATTTCTTCCCCTTCTATTTGCCAGGAGGTGATGGGACCAGTGGCCATGATCTTCGTTTTTTTGATATTGAGCTTCAGACCATATTTTGCACTCTCCTCTTTCACCCTCAATAAAAGGTTCTTTAATTCCTCCTCACTTTCTGCCATCAAGGTTGTGTCATCTGCATATCTGAGGTTGTTGATATTTCTTCCGGCAATCTTAATTCCGGCTAGGGATTCATCCAGCCTAGCCTTTCGCATGATGAATTCTGCATATAAGTTAAATAAGCAGGGAGACAAAATGCAGCCTCCTTTCCCAATTTTGAACCAATCAGTTGTTCCATATCCAGTTCTAACTGTAGCTTCTTGTCCCACATAGAGATTTCTCAGGAGACAGATGAGGTGATCAGGCACTCCCATTTCTTTAAGAACTTGCCATAGTTTGCCATGGTCGACACAGTCAAAGGCTTTTGCATAGTCAATGAAGCAGAAGTAAATGTCTTTCTGGAACTCTCTAGCTTTCTCCATAATCCAGCGCATATTTGCAATTTGGTCTCTGGTTCCTCTGCCTCTTCTAAATCCAGCTTGCACTTCTGGGAGTTCTCGGTCCACATACTGCTTGAGCCTTCCTTGTAGAATTTTAAGCATAACCTTGCTAGCATGTGAAATGAGTGCAATTGTAAAGGTACCCCTGCCCATATGGGCCAGTCGTGTCCGACTCTAGGGTTGCGTGCTCATCTCGCTCTAGAGGCCATGAGCCGGCGCCGTCCGAAGACACTTCCGGGTCATGTGGCCAGCGTGACGAAGCTGCAGCTGGCGAGCCAGCACCAGCACAGCACACGGAAACGCCATTTACCTTCCCGCTATAAAGCGGTTCCTATTTATCAACTTGCACTTAAGAGTACTTTCGAACTGCTAGGTGGGAAGGAGCTGGGACCGAACGACGGGAGCTCACCCCGCCGCAGGGATTCGAACCACCGACCATACGATCGGCAAGTCCTAGGCACTGAGGTTTTACCCACAGCGCCACCCGCATCCCCTGTTGAAGCTTAGAAATCCAATATATAAAGAGCCATCTCTTCCCATATGAACTTGCCTGGACATTGGAATGTCTCTTTGGGGAGGCACAATTGGCACTAGCTTTATTAGCATTTGGGGTACAAGCAAAAATGTTTCTATTCTCCCTGGCAATTGATGATATTTAGTAGCATTGTTGTTATTTTGATCCAGGCTTTAGCGTGAGTTTTTAAAAAATTCTTACTAGATTTATTACTGTATTGATATTGTGCATTGTTTAATACTTTTTTTAGGTTTTATCCTCCTATATACATAAAAATGCAGTGTGTTGTCATGCTCTGCAGTTCACATAGTGGCCAAATGGTGGCCACATCAACTGCAGCAGGAGGAATGGCAGGCTGCCCCAGGCAAACAGTTTAATGCAGATAGCTGCTATGGAGTACTTTCCTCCCACAGTTAAATGTACCCGCAGCAAGGTTTAATGGAGGCAGGAGGCCCTTCGCACAGTGGAGTGTCTTCCTCTCCTTTAAAATGGTGGTGGGGCTTGGGTTAAAAGGGGTGGGGCTTCAGGCGAGCCATGAGAGGAGTGAGCTGTGGGAAAATAGGTGTAAAGGGAGGGGTGTATTAAGGTGTGGGTGAAGAGCAAAAGGGTAGGTGGGGTTGTTGCAGAGAGTATGCAGGGGCTGCAGCCCCTGAAATGTGTGTGTGTGTGTGTGTGTGTGTGTGTGTGTGTTCCAAACTTGGGTTTCCAGTTGTTTTTGGACTACAGCTCCCATCATCCCTAGCGAGCAAGACCAGTGGTCAGGGATGATGAGAATGGTAGTTCAAAAACAGATGGATACCTAAGTTCGGGAAACACACACACACACATGCACACACACACACACAAGACACATACTGTCTGTCTGTCTGTCTGTCTGTCTGTCTCTCTGTCTCTCTCTCTCTCTCTCTCTCTCTCTCATAGAGCAATATGCAAGTCCTATACTCTCTGGTTAAGAACTTAATTCGTTCTGTTCTGGAGGTCTGTTCTTAACCTGAAACTGTTCTTAACCTGAGGTACCACTTTAGCTAATGGAGCCTCCTGCTGCTGCCACGCCACTGCTGCTGTTCTCATCCTGAAGCAAAGTTCTTAACCCGAGGTACTATTTCTGGGTTAGTGGAGTCTGTAACCTGAAGCATCTGTGACCTGAAGTGTCTGCAACCCGAGGTACCACTGTACAGTAAATCCAATTAAAATCTAACAATACAAACAAGGCACCCCAACATGTGGATGAGGTATGGAAAACCTCTGGCCCTCCATATGTTGCTGACCTAAAACTCCCATCATCCCTGGCCATTGGCCATGCTTGCTGGGGTTGATGGAAGTTGTAGTTCAGCAACACCCAAAGAGCCAGAGGTTCCCTCCCACCTTGAACCACGGAGCAGGTGAAGTAATAATAAACAACTGTTTGCCTCTGATCACGTGCAATGTTTTCCCAGATTAGCACCAAATAGCTCCATATAACTATAGCCAAGAATAACAACTTTCAGTTCAATAAGGGTGACTGCAGGGAGGTGCAAGTTCAGGGCTAAGCCCAGACAAACTGCATAACAGGAAATGTGTCAGAGCTATAAAAAAAGGTAACGGTACCCCTGCCCGTACGGGCCAGCCTTGACAGACTCTGGGGTTGTGCGCCCATCTCACTTAAGAGGCCAGGGGCCAGCGCTGTCCGGAGACACTTCCGGGTCACGTGGCCAGCGTGACATCGCTGCTCTGGCGAGCCAGAGCCGCACACGGAAACGCCGTTTACCTTCCCGCTGGTAAGCAGTCCCTATTTATCTACTTGCACCCGGAGGTGCTTTCGAACTGCTAGGTTGGCAGGCGCTGGGACCGTGCAGCGGGAGCACACCCCGCCGCAGGGATTCGAACCGCCGACCTTTCGATCGGCAAGCCCTAGGCGCTGAGGCTTTAACCCACAGCGCCACCTGCGTCCCGAGCTATACTGCTTTGCTTTTCTGCGTCAGAGCTATACTGCTTTGCTTTTCTGCTTATTGTTCAGTGATTTTGGTGGGTACAATTCATTTCCATTTGTAAAAGATAATGCCAGACCATAAACTCCAAATATGTCTGCTGTCCTAATTTTAAACTTGGTTGTTATGCTCCAGTAATTATGAACTGTATGTTTTAATGGATTGTCCTTATGTAATATTTTAATATTTATGTGTTTCCTTATTATGATTTTTTGTTTTAACTATGGAGATATTGTAGGCTAATAGTTTGTGATTTTTGATTTTTGATTTTTTTTGTATTCTAATGCTTTTGTCAGTTTGATATAAACTTCGCTGAGCATCTATGGCAAGGTGACATAAATTGTTTTGTATTATTATTTTTTGTGGGTTATATATATTGTTTGTATGCCACCCAAGGAATATTTATTTATTTATGGATGGCTGTATATATGCAGTAAATATATACATAAATGAAAAATCATTTTATATATAAATGATGATGATAATGCTGAAATATGCTGCTATCTGGAACTCTTAGTAACTTTTCAGCTTCAAGAGAAAATACCATAAGACCCCCAAGGAAAGCATCCTTATATTTATTAACAAAGCAAATTTGATTATATATAAAAGACATGTTACTACCCCGCAATATCAATAAATATTATTTTCTCCAAGAATTATGAATGCAAGGTTGAACACAGCCATTGTGGTTGACAGCCATTAATAGCCTTGTCTTCCATGAATTTCTCAACCTTCTTTTAAAGCCATTGAATTTGGTGGCCATCATTGCCATATATATATATATATATATATATATATACATATATACACACACACACATACATACACACTTTTCAGATATATACATTTCATTGATTTCACAGTCATTTTGACATTTTAAAACCTGACTTCCTTCCCCCTCTTTCTGAGGTTCCTTAAATTTATTTTTAATATCTTCTGCATATGCTAATTAACTTAACTTACTCATTTATTTATGTTCTTTAAATATATACTGTACTGTAGTTGCAGGTTATTCCAATAATCCTGCCAGTGTATCTGTCTGTGTACAATTTGTCTGTAAACTGTCAATAAACCATTTCCATCCTTTTATAAAATTTTGATATTTTGATTTCTTATTCGTCCGGTAAGTTTCGCCATTTCTGCATATTCCGTAAGTTTTTGTATCCATTCTTCCTTTGCTGGGAAGACTTCTTCTTTCCATTTTTGGGCACATTCTTGCTGCTGTTGTTGCATACATGGATAAATTTCTATACAGTTTAGGTAGTTCTATCCATATAATTCCCAAGAGAACGGCTTCTGGGTTATTTTTACAAACGCTATTTTAAACATCTTTTCATTTCATTGTATATCATTTCCCAGTAGGCCTTAACCTTACTACAAGACCACCACATATGATAAAAAGAACCTTCTTTCAGCCATCATTGCCCCCTTTGCATTGCCTTCTATGCAATGAGAGCCAGTGTGGTGTAGTGGTTAAGAGCGGTAGTCTCGTAATCTGGGGAACCGGGTTTGCTTCTCCGCTCCTCCACATGCAGCTGCTGGGTGACCTTGGGCTAGTCACACTTCTCTGAAGTCTCTCAGCCCCACTCACAGAGTGTTTGTTGTGGGGGAGGAAGGGAAAGGAGAATGTTAGCCGCTTTGAGACTCCTTAAAGGGAGTGAAAGGCGGGATATCAAATCCAAACTCTTCTTCTCTTCTTCTCTATGGGAACGAGTTCCATAGTTGACATATGCACTGCATGAAGAAGTACATTCTCCAGCTTCAATAGAGGTCCACAAGACATTATGAGAGAAGGAAAAGAACTTTTCCTGCCTACTTTTTACATGCCATGTCACGTCACACTCACTGTTAATCTAAATGAAAAAGTCCCAAATGCTGCAAATTTGCCTAGGGGCATAGCATGGGGCAGGTGGTGTTAGGAGGGCCGTGGCCCTTGGGCACACAATTTTGGAGGAGCGCAAACCAGGCCCTCAGCTCCAGCCTGGCTTGACAACAACAACAACAACTTATTATTTATACCCCGCTCATCTGGCTGAGTTTCCCTAGCCACTCTGGGCGGTTTCCAATCAAGTGTTAAAAACAATACAGCATTAAATATTAAAAACTTCCCTAAACAGGGCTGCCTTCAGGTGTCTCTTAAAGATAAGATAGCTGCTTATTTCCTTCACGTCTGAAGGGAGGGCGTTCCACAGGGTGGGTGCCACTACTGAGAAGGCCCTCTGTCTGGTTTCTTGTAACCTCACTTCTCGCAATGAGGGAACCACCAGAAGGCCCTCGGCGCTGGATCTCAGTGTCCGGGCTGAGCGATGGGGGTGTTGATGCTGTTCTCTACCTGCCAAGGGCCACATAGGCCGGCCAGGCTCCCCCTGTATGGGTTAGTGGCTCAGTGTGGCCCTGCTTTGCTCCAGTGAGGGTGGAGTCGCTCCGGCAGTGAGGGCTGGGCTAGAGACCCCCCTGCCTGGCATGCATGCATATCCCTGGGTGCCAGCAACAGACGCTATGCCACTGACCTTTCCTCATAGGTGAATTGCTCCACCCCCTTGATCATTTCGATTCCCATTTGCATGTCAAGACCCTGGGCCACTACACTTGATCTTAGCCAAAAGGCCGAGAGGCTATAACATGTTGAAATACTTGCAAGTACCAAACTGGCCTAGGATTAAAATATGTTGAATTGTATAATATTATGGATTGAGAAACCATGAAGAGGAAGGAAGATAGTAATTTGAATAAGTTAATTTTATTAGAAAGTGGATATTGGAAAATTGCTACAATGAGATTTAATGAAACTCACTTAGGGAGGATTCGAGGAAGTCACTTAACAATGGAAATCAAAATGGATTTTTAATAGTAAGATGTTTTATATGTTTGTTTGTTATTTTTTTAATGTGCTTTCTATTTTGTGTGTGCTATATTTGTCATAAATTTGGAAAAGTAATAAAAAAATGGGGGGGAAGACCCCGAGGCCTCCCCCTTATGTTGAATAATAACACGTGGACACCATATATTAGGTTAATGGGCAAAATTTAGGCCACAACTTTATTGGTTACAGAATGTGAGCGGTATTGGCTTAGGCACTGAACAAGGGAGATCACCCAGCCATGCGGCTGCTTTAAAGGGGGAAGCCACGCCCCCGGCTAACTGGATTGGCTGGCTGGGGACCGGGGCACGGCCGGTGACTCCCTGATGATGAGGGGGCTTAGCCCAGCCCCCGCTGGGTGCAGAGGGCACGTGGCCTGCTCGCAACACCGCCCCACTCAGAAGTGGAATGGCCTTTCTAGACCTCTTCCAACTCTGCAACAATTTTTAAAACAACAGCAATTTATTTTATTTTATTTTATTAAAGATTTTCTTGTTTTACAGAAGTATGTGTAATGTCTCTCATTTTTTTTCCATGTAACATTTTTACAAATCCGTTTCATTTGTTGAGACATTAGGGGGAAGAGAGAAAAAGGGAGGTGGAAGATGGGTGGGGGTGGGGTCGGGTGGCGATGTTTCTATTATGCTTAATGTATGTAGGGTTTGGTGTCAGCGTTGCTTGTGCTGTTCACTTGAGTTCCTTTGGTGGTGAGAGAGGTTGGGGTTGGCCTAGGGTGTGGTTGTTTGTTTGTGATTGGCTGTGGTGATCTTTGTTTTCGTGTGTGAGTGGGGTGGGTGGGTGTTTTGGATCAGGTTAACCATATTGATTTGTATGTTGTTGGTGGATTATTCAGCCATTTAAAAAAAGCATCAATTTGTGAATTCTTAATACGGGGTTTGCCTTTGTAGTGCTACAGGGTATCCTATATTTTGCTGGCTTCCATGAGTTTTTCTTTTTCTTTCAATGAAAACCCCTTGGGGGAGGGACTTAGTCTGATCATAATCCCAACCATTCTGCTGGAACCTTGTCATAAAGAGAGTACAAAAATAGATGTGCAATAGGAGACTTTTTAATGATGAATCGCATGTCAGGAGACATTTTGATGGTTCCTTCTATCTTGGCAACCATGTGTGCTTGTTCCCTCTAAGGAAGCTAGCTTACTGTGTTTGCATGGATTGTTTTAGATTATACTAATATTTCCTACTTTCATATTCCATAAAAATGTGATTCATTCCCCCCGCCCCCCATGCAGTTATCTGAATCAATTCTTTGAGCTCCATGTAGCTAATATTGCAGCTGGAGACTTGTAGAAATGGGGCTCATGATTATCTGAATTTCTGATACAGATGTGCTGAGCTGTTCTCAGACTATTCAGATAAATCTTGTGGAACTGAGATGTATTTTGAGTACATAACACAGAGAAAAGCATGTAGGGTTTGGCAAGCTCCCTTCGTCAGCGTGGTGGCTCTTAGATAACATTAATTTAGACAAGGCTCATTACAGAGAAAAACTGACACAGAAGGTCAGCTCTTCAAGAAATATAGAAACTCAGTGGAGCAACACCAATTAATCCATTTTGAAGATGTGTTATTGCATAGTTGCCATCTGGAATTCAATTTCATTAAGATGCTAGGATCTGAGTGCTTGGAGTGTAAGTCTTGCCTGCTGGAATCACATATAACTTACTTCCCCCTTAGGGCCAAACTAAATGCTATGTTAAACATACTTCTGCCACCCAAAAATAGCAGCTGCCCATTTAGCTTCTGCGATCACACGCAGGAATTTAATTGTAGGAGGCTTGTTGAATTAGGTACCAGAAGCTCTTGCAAAACTTCCCTATCGCTTTTCACTTATTACGTGGAGTTTCTGGTCACTCGCTGGACTTGGGGGGGGGGGGGGGGAATCAGAGCAGATGAGGTTCTCGTTTAACAGGAGGGTTTTTTTGTTTGTTTGTTTCTGTCTTTATACATGCCCACAGCTCCATGAAAACAAAGGGGTCATTCCATTTGATAGTTTGTTTTTTCTTGCCCAGCCACCATCCCGACACAAATCACCTTTATGAAACTGCTGTTTGCACTTTGAGAGAAGCTTCCAAGGTCCAGGACCTTTACATCACTAGACATTATTGAACAGCTTGCAACAACCATCTGATTGTGCTTCCTTTAGCATTGTCACATAGCTGTAATCATGACATATGGAGCAGTCCTGGCTTCGTACCACGTCTCTCACGCCTGTCATACCACCTTGCTACATGTTTCAGTGCTTGCCACGTAGGAATCATATGCCTTAAGATCAACAGACTCTTCTCAAAGTCCTGCTGCTGAGAGATATGCATTATGCAGTGACATGGGAGAAAGGTCTCCTTACTGGTGACCCCCCCCCCCATTTGTGCAGTGCCTTGCCGCCACAAGGTACATTTGGCACTGACTAGCTTTACATTTCGGTGCTGGTGCCAAATAAAAACCTTACTTGTTCACCTTGGAATTTGTAGAATATTCAATATTCACTTGCCAGTTTTCTTTTTGTTTTTGTAGGCAATATAAAGTCCACACTGTGTTTTTAAAGATGTGTTTTAATTATGGCATTTGACTTGTTCATTTTTTGTTTGTGTTTAGCTACAGTGTTTTAATCGGATTGTTTTGGTGGCATTGTACATTACCTTGAAATCAGTAATGATGTTTAGGGTTGCCATATTTCAAAAAGTAAAAACCAGGACACCTTGAAAGTTGCTGGTAAGACCTCAAAAATTTTGATGTATTCCCCCCCCCCCAACAAAAATGTCAAACAACCATGATTTTTCAATTGACTTGCCTAAAATCCAGGACAAAGCACCACATTTTGGAACCCCCCCCCCCCCCCCGTTGATTCTGCCTTTGAAATCCTGGTAATGTCTGGGGAAAATCCGGATGTATATGGCAGCCCTAATTAATGTTAGTGGGTTAAAAATATAATAACTTCCTAGCTGCTGCTGCTAGTTCCTTGACTGCTTTGCCGATAAATACTATGAATTGGGAGAGGACCTGTTGATTTATTTCCATAGATATTTCTACCTTCCTGGCATAGAATGTACAGAATCGCAATCAGGAAAAACTGGATATGTGATTTCTGCAATCAGATCCAAAATTTTGTTAGACATGTGTATGTGTTGAGTACAAGATGCCTCAAGCATCTTCAGATGGAGAGGAGGGCTAGCAATTTACTTAAATTAATAAATATATCCCTGCATTTGCCTAATAGTGCATTGATTCCCCTATCCAAACACACTATCCAAGCATTGTAAAACAAATCATTGCTGCATATTGAAAGTGCTATGCTGTATTTGCGAAACAGCATGGGCATTCAGTTGTTCCTTTTAGATAAACAAATTTGTCTCCCAGAGTCATATTCCTAGTCTTGCTACCTTTTCAGAGCACTTAGTCACAAGAAGGAACATGTAGTCTTTGCATCAAGGGCTATTCATGGTGTCTTTTGCAAGCCCTGCCCAACGTCCTTTATCAGCCAATCAGATTCAGTGTGTCTTACCTGGAGACATGACATAATGACATGTGATGGTTCAGTGGGTGGGTCTCAGAACAGCATGGTAGAGTGAGGCAACTGCCTGAGGTAGCAGGTGCTGGGGCAGGGCGGGGAGGTGTTGGAAAACTGAGCTGTATGTGCCACATGGCCTACCTTGTGCCTATATGCTAGCCTGCTACCCTCAGATGCAGTGTAAAATGCTGTCTCATCATAAGTGTTGAAGCAATAGTCAGTTGCTAGTTGGTAGACTTCTACACATTGCAGTGGGGAGTGGGGCAGACACCTGCCTGGATTCAACTAAGTCAGGGGTCAGCAAAAATTTTCAGCAGGGGGCCGGTCCACTGTCCCTCAGACCTTGTGGGGGGCCGGACTATATTTTGAAGAAAAAAAATGAACAAATTCCTATGCCCCACAAATAACCCAGAGATGCATTTTAAATAAAAGGACACATTCTACTCATGTAAAAACAAAAGAAAAGAAAAAAATTCCTTCCAGTAGCACCTTAAAGACCAACTAAGTTAGTTCTAGGTATGAGCTTTCGTGTGCATGCACACTTCTTCAGATACACACTGAAGAAGTGTGCATGCACACGAAAGCTCATACCTAGAACTAACTTAGTTGGTCTTTAAGGTGCTACTGGAAGGAATTTTTTTCTTTTCTTTTGTTTTGACTATGGCAGACCAACACGGCATATCTGAAGAAGTGTGCATGCACACGAAAGCTCATACCTAGAACTAACTTAGTTGGTCTTTAAGGTGCTACTGGAAGGAATTTTTTTCTTTTGTTTTGTTTTGACTATGGCAGACCAACACGGCTACTTATCTGTAACTACTCATGTAAAAACATGCTGATTCCCGGACCATCCATGGGCCAGATTTAGAAGGCGATTGGGCCGGATCCAGCCCCTGGGCCTTAGTTTGCCTACCCATGAACTAAGTAGTCCCACTAACTGAAGTCTCAAATCGATTGGGGCTTTCCCTTGCTCCTCCCTGCACTAAAATTGTCCTGTGGTGTTTGAGGAGAATCAGGAGAACACCTGGAACAGGATGCAGAGAGTTGAGCAATGCTTGTACGGACGGCAGGGACACAGGTGGTGCTGTGGTCTAAACCACAGAGCCTCTTGGGCTTGCCGATCAGAAGATTGGCAGTTCGAATCCCCACGATGGGGTGAGCTCCCGTTGCTCTGTCCCAGCTGCTGCCAACCTAGCAGCTTGAAAGCACACCAGTGTGAGTAGATAACGAGGTACCACTGTGGCAGGAAGGTAACCAACATTTCCGTGCACTGTGGCTTCCGTCACGGTGTTCCGTTGCGCCATAAGTGGTTTAGTCCTGCTGGTCACATGTCCCAGAAAACTGTCTGTGGACAAACGCCGGCTCCCTCGGCCTGAGAGATGAGCGCTGCAACCCCATAGTTGCCTTTGACTGGACTTAACCGTCCAGGGGTCCTTTACCTTTACCTTTTACCTACTGATGGAGCAACCTGCTTAGCACAATATTGAACTCCACCCAATATCATGTCCTTTGCCTCAGGAGGCAAAATGTCATAGATGAGCCTTTGGACTAACTGACATTTTCAAATCAGGGGCAAGTGGAATGTGTTCCTCTCGATGCCAGTCATGATCATTTCTAGGATACTCCATTACATTTTCCCTCCACTGCCCCAATTTTCTACTTTTATTCTCCAACAGATAGTCAGCGTTCCATGTCCACTAAACATGCTCAGTCTCATTGAGCTGTTTTGCTGTTTTCTTTCCCACTTGTGTTTCCAGATACAAATAGGTAGCTAGCTTGGGGTTCCCCTTAAGTCTGCTGGTACCTCCTTCTTGTACAATAGATGGTGCCATTTTGACTATACGGAAGCCCACACAAGGAGAACGAGTCTGCTTATTCATTTATAGGATGTACATATCCACATCTGTTTACGAGGGCTTCTGGACTGGCAAAGTCAACCCCAACGTGGAAAGCAGTTTTGACACAACCATCATTCTGACACTCTCATTCCAGGCTGCTGACAGCGTAAGCAATTTGTTTTCTAACAGTCTACTTGTTAGCCCATCAGAACCAGAAAGAGGCTATTTGAAGAGTTTCCCGAATCGCTTCTGAAAAAGAAATGCAAATGTAAAATAGCACCTTTTCCATTCAATATTTGTTCCCTTTCTGCATTCATCACCATGCCCAGGTTTTTCCAAAGACAAAATTATTTGTACTGCTTCCACTTTTTCTGCATTAGGGAGCCAGCAGCGGAGCTATGCCTGAATTAGACAATTGGACAGAACAGAACAGGTTATTTTCTCTTTGATGTACCTGCAAACAAAAAATGTCAGCAGATGCCTAACTGCATTGCCAGATACGCCTGTGAAAGTCATGCAGGGAAACAGTAACTCAGGAAAGAAGTTGCCCTGGTAAATTATTATTGCTTTTGCTTATATAAGCTCAGTACAATGGTGATCTCAGGATGAGATTGCAGAAACATGGGGTGGGTGGGGGAAAAATACTAGTAAAATGTAAGAGCATATGAACAGCCCGGCTGGAGCAAGCCAAGAGTCCATCTAGTCCAGCATCCTTTTCACACAGTGGCCAACCAGATAGATGCCCGAGGGAAGTCTGCAAGCTAGAGCTGAGCACAAACAGCTCTGCCCCATCTGCTAGTCCTAGCAACTCACATTCAGATGCTTACTACCTCCAGCAGTGAAAGTAAAACCATTTAGAAAATCAACAAATGAAAATAACATTACAGTGAATATAAAATCTCCTGTAGAACTGCACCAAAGACTTCAGGATCCAGATGCCCAGTCAACTGAAAAAATCTTCACTCATTCTTTTATTTTATGTTATTTGCAATGGGAGAAGATTTTGATACTCTCACCGAGTCTCCTGTCTTGGCGGTTTGTGGCCCATAGCGTTGGGTGAGGTCTGCAAGGAAACTGTAGGATCTGTATGGACAGGCAGACATGGGGTTAGTAAATGAAGCCTAAGGGTCTTTATTTATCCCACATTGTGTACCTTTCAAAATTCATTGTGACCCCTAAAGCTGGACTCACAGATAGAATGAATATAAACCTCCAGAAGGCTTTATTTCTTTGCATCAGGTGTTTGCTTACATTTTGGATTAAGACCACCCTCATTTCTCTAGCTCTGGAAAATATAACCTGGTATCCATCTACACTACTACTGGAATATATTGTCATAAATAGATGAAGTCATTGCTTTTTGTGTGACTGTACTCAACAGTATGGAGTACTGTCAGCTCTTGGATGTGGCGTTCCAAATGTCACTGCTCTGAATCCAACCAACGGGCTTTTCACTCTTGGATTTGTTTTGCTGTGACTCCCAAGCAAAGCTGAACTGAAATTACCAGGACTTACTTTGATAGAATTGGTTTCCAACTCAGGTGCTGCAGGGCTTGGATTAGGGATTGTTCCCTGCTTCCTCCACTGGTAGGACTGCTGGCTGGAAAGCCACGAGACTATTGACACAACCCATAATCCTCCTGGCCCTATAGAGAGCCAATCCCATGAAAATGCCTGTTATAAAAGCTCTGAGAGCTGCTGCTCTTCCGCAAGATGGGCAATTTGTCTCTGAGAGAGTCCAACAAGTTACCTGTCTCCTGCTTCCAGCTGCCATCCTGTCTGCCCCAGGTGCTTATCAGCAGCCCGTACACCTAAGTGCTTGGCAGTACAATTGGGATGGAAGATGCTGGTTGTACTTCTCAGGTTGCCAAAGGAAGCAGATTCTTCAACGGGAACAATCCAAGTATTACTATTTTTGTCTGAACTGGATTGCGAACAAAGCTGATGGCTGGGCTTTCTCTCTGTGTCCCTTTCTTCTTCCAAGGCCCTTTTTTCCTTGTTACGAACGAGCACTAAAACACCACAGCCATATTGTCATCTGTCATTGCAGAGCTTCCAGGAACCAGAAGCCAGAAAGCCCATTAGTGTCAAGCGAGCGAGCTTTATTTTGTCCCCGGATCCTATTCCCAATAAATTGGTATGGGAATTAAAAAGAAATAAATGTTCTGCTTACATTGGTGAACTGTCCGGCAAAGACTTGGGTGTTATACTCGAGCTAAAATTCCCATATGGACAGAGAATTGAAAGGATCAGTTGTCATTAAAGCAGCAGAAAGCAAGCTGAGAAAGCAACTGCGGTATTATCTTCCACTCACTCAGCTGAAACCAGAGCTACTGCTGTTGCTGACATTTCTTTTCATTCATTTGTGCCTCTGTTACTTTTCAGTAAGCCTCCCACTGTTTGCTCATCACCCATAATAATATTGCTGTATATGCACATCAGGGATTCTGAGCCATCATGCTCTATTTCACATTTTTATATTATTATTTAAAACGAGTGCCTCTCTCTGCCGCCCTCCTGCAAAGGGCTTCCGGATGTCGACCCTCCAGACTATATTGCGGGGGTGGGGGGAACCAAACCAACCAACCAACCCCCCACCCCTCCAAAAAAAACCCCTTCCTGGATTAATAATGCCTAGAAATGGATTGGTCTGCCGATTAAGCCTTTCATAAACATTTCCTAACCCACGTCGGTTGAGGTCACGAGATCATGACCAGCTTCTGGACTTTCATTAAGTCGTCCCAATAACAATCTGATCGCTCGCTTATCAGAAGGCACGCTAGGTATTAAAATACATATCTAAGATGCCTGGAACAATTTTATAAATACTGCTGACTAAATCATACCCTAGTCTTGCTATTTTAAGGTTTAATTTTATTCTGCTTTGCCGAGAACTGCTGGTGGCATGGCTATATATGAGATGTGAAGTCTACAATGAGATTGTGAAGTCCTTTTCAGGAAGCTAATCAGGGGCTGTATCTAGCTAAGTCACTGTGCAAATGGAACGACTTCTCCGCATGCAACGAAACTTCCCTTCCCTGTTCCCCTTGCATGCACCCAGAGGCAGTGCAGGAGGGAAGCAAGCACCCCACAAAACAAGAATCTTACCCCCCACTTGCTCCCTCATTTCTTCTGTCATTCTCCTGTCATTAGCATATCCTACCCAGAAATACACTTTGCCCGTTCCCAGAACAGTTTAACCACCAATCCCTCTTCATGGAGAACTCACAGAACTGTAGCTCTGGGAGGGGACTAGAGGCCTCCTAATAACTCTCAGGACCCTTAATAAACGGCAGCTCCCATAATTATTTGGGTGCTGAGCCATGATAATTTGAAGTGGCACCATAGCACTTTAAATGCATGATGTGAATTTGGCCTGAGATTCTCCCTTTCAACCTTCTCCCTCCACACGTTTAGCCTGCATGCATTCAGGTGAATGACTTAATAGGACTTCCATTTGAAGGCAGTAACCACAATTTTGTTTTTTAGGTGTGACTTTTTGTGTGTGTTTAGAAAAAGGTACCTGAATTATTAGAACACAAAGACAAAACCCTCTGTTGTTTTGATAGAACAAATTAACTTTGCAAATATGGGTGCTTTCACTCTTCCACCACCTTTTACATAAATACCTTGCTCTCATAGAAAAAGGTTATTTTTTGCATTGTGTCCTTCGTTCCAGGCATCTATTCCCTCTGGGATTTGGCACACAATTGCCCCGAACAATCAGGAGCTGAGTGTGCTGGCTGAAGGGGATTCTACAATGATAAATATTTTAGAGGCAGAACCAAAGAATTTTAGCCAAGTGAAGGTTGCAAGAAAACAGCTTTGAGAAATGTAAATGTACATTTGATGGCGGGGGCGACGACGACACATTTTCCCTGCTCTATCGTATATAATCATTTTCTCTTTAGGCATGATTTGAACATTATGTGGGGCCTGAGTCAAACCATTTCATATGGCAGATTTTGGGGTCCAGTTAAGGATGCCATTAGGGCTTTTTGTTTGAATCATGCAAACTTTTTCACTTCCTTGACACTGTTGGACAAGATGAGGGAGCAAAACTCATTAAACAGGGAGTGAGTGATTCTCTCATATTCCAGCATTCCATATTTTGAGCCATGTGAAAAGAGAGGTAAAAGTATCTGAGATATGATATCCAAAGCACAATGGCTGTCTGAAACTAACTCACTCCATCATTATACTGTAATGGGATCAGAGGAGATTAGTGCAGGCAAGGAGAGCCACAATGCAACAAAGTTAAGGTCACCAACAGAGCAATCCTATAGATGTCCATTTGGAAGGAAGCACCATTGACTTCAATGGAAATTTCTCCCACACAAGCATGTATAGGGTTGCAGTCCACGACAAACTCTTCTTGTAGGACTGTAGCCGAAAGAGGAGTTTGTGACTTTGACCAAAACATTCTGTTTTGAGCCAAGAGGCCTTATGAGAATGAAACCACTAAAGTGTTAACGACCAAACTTCAAAACACTCTTAGTACTATCATATTAGGGCACCTTGCAAAGTCCATGGGGAGTGACACTGCATGGTGCAGGCTACTCTCATCAAAGTATACCTTGAGGTAAGTCATGCTGTTCCTAACTCAGTTACAGAAAAGACAAGAACATCTTTTTAAGGATTACCTTGTCAGAAGCATGCTGAGGACTTTAGAATCCAAAAGGGATGTATGGATGTGTTTTGAACTTAACGTCATTGGCTTTATGCAATCCCCATGCCAGAAATGAAGAGTCCATTGTATTTGGGCACCAAAGTGTAATAATAGAAATTCTCAGCTAAATGACTGGATAATTATATATTGCATTGTTTCTATGAATGTATTTTGCATTTCAAGAACAGAAAGCTGATACAAAACTTTGCATCGGGGATGAGCTCTACCCATTTACCAAGTCGAAAGAAAGCCACTTAATGTGTCTTCCTGGTTAGTAAAGATGGAATGAATCTGCACTTGACTGAAGCCCCAGTAAGACATTCAGGAATCACATAAAATCAGTGATGGAGGAACAGGATGGTATCCATTTTCTATACTCCTGGCCTCCGTGAGTCAATCCAAAGATCACAAAAGAGTTTGTACACATACAGTGTGTACACACTGTGATTTTTTTCAGTCTTTTGAATCAATGCAGGTAAGCTGGGAGTAAGGTAAAAAAAAGGTAAAGGACCCCATGGCACTTATGTCCAGTCAAACGTGACTATGGGGTGCGACACTCAGGCCGACTGAGCTGGTGTTTGTCCATAGGCAGCTTTCCAGGTCATGTAGCCAGCAGGACTAAACCACTGCTGGTGTAACAGAACACCATGATGGAAGCCAGAGCACACGGAAACGCCATTTACCTTCCCGCCACAGCGGTACCTATTTATGTACTCGCACTGGCTTGCTTTCAAACTGCTAGGTTGGCAGAAGCTGGGACAGAGCAACGGGAGCTCACCACCATTACAAAGATTCAAACCGCCAACCTTCCGATCGGCAAGCCCAAGAGGCTCAGTGGTTTAGACCACAGCGCCACCTGCTGTGGAGTAGAGATGGTGGGCATGATATCTCTCCCCACCACCACCAACACACACTGATTATCCATGGTTCCCAAACATCTTGCTTGTGTCTCTGAACTAAAAGAAGAATAAATTGACAGCTGCGAAGACCAGGAAACCCTGGAACAGAATTCTCCTGGTAATAATATTCCCTCAGTCCCTCCATAATATTGCTATGGGCTGCTATAACAGATCCTAGCCTGTGGCTCCCATGCTAGCATATTCAACTGTGTAATGAAGCAGCCCTTTTCCAAATTTGTTTCACCCCAGGGATGAATCCCTGAGTGTGACAAACCTCTCTGAAAATTTAAGTACCAAACAGATAGGCCTCGGAACCCATGATTGGTTGCTATTCCCCTTTGATTACACTTGTGCCCATTCAGACCTCTCTATCTGAACTTGGAGACTTTTTCTGGGCAGACCTCTCAGTGCTCTTAACTTACAATTACATGCTACAACATTCTCTTTAAACTTTCTAGAATCCTTCCAAGAAGGCAGCCCTGATAATTTGTAGTTTATACAAATGATGTTGGTTTCTTTCACTCATCTGACATATAATACTTCACTGATGGATTTGTGCATAATCACATCTACAGTAGTTAATGTTGAGTGTTTCAACACCCAGGCTCTCCTTGTGGTTTCTTTTTCCTGCTTATACGAAGGAAGCCTTCTCAAGACAAGGAGGCAAGCTGTTCCTTTAGCTTAGATGTAGGGCGGGGGAATCAAAGGAGGAAGTGTGACAGCAGAATTGCACAAAGTATTAAAGAGCATGTGCCTAACCTTTTGAAACCGTAACTCTGTAATATGCAATCTTAATATGATTGGCAGGAACGTGTAATAACTAAACTGTGAAATTGAGTTGCACAGTGCCCAGAGTCAAATGCTTCAAACAAAATGAACTCTTTGACTTCAAAGGAGGAGCACACTGAAAGGACACAAAAGCATGCCGCAGTCAAAGACTACCTATTACTGAAGACATACGCCAGACCAAAGCAGCAGGTTATAAACTGCTACAGAAAAAGATACTCCAGAGTTAGTGACCTACATTTACACACAGATATGTATGTACAGTTTATACACATGTACACACACACATACATACATACATACATAAAAACATACATACATACACATATATATTGTACGTACACAGACAGAGAGCACACATTGACTCCTTTAAAAATAATTGTGTACTAACAAATTTGCATTTCTCAAATGGACCCTATGCCACATAGGGTGGGCATAATCAATGCTACAAGTGTCATTCGGTTACAGTGATTAAAAACCACCATGTGCTACACTATGGTCCACTGAGAGGTCATGATTAACCCAAAGGTGTGATTTTAGCTCATGGAACCCATTTCATTTATTTTCTTATGTTTACATTCTGCCTCTCTTCCATCACAGAACTGAAGGTGCCATTCATGTATTTCTCAGGCAGCCGATGATTCAGGCAACTGACCAAATCCATATCTGCTTAGCTTCATCAAGGTGATGGTCTCATGTGCTTTCAGACTAACTTAAGTCATGTTGATTTCAACTGTTCTCTTCTAAACACGACTAAGGGTGCTTTGAGATGTAGGGATTTGTGCATTAGTTTTCCTAATTATAATGCTAGCACTTGAATAAAACATTCCCTTTCTACTGTGTTACCTGTTGTGTTATGGAAACGTGGCTTTCTGATCAATTTCCAAAGGCAGGAAAGAATTGTATGCCAAAACACTGTCCAATATATCATCATTACGGTGCAATGATGAACATGTTTTTGGGGGGTTAAAATGCTTACCAAAAATAAATAAATCTGGAAGCAAATTACAAAAATGAGCACCAAAACTTTCCCTAGATTTTGCTTGTTTTTCCACAAGTGCCTTTTATGTCATGTGAGAGATATGTAAAATGTGGAAAATATCAGGTAAGGAAATGTGCACATGGAATGAAGCATGGTCTGAATGAAGCCTAAGGATGCACTCCTAGCCCCACTTACCTGGGAGTAAGCCCCATTGAATTCTATAGGGCTTACTTCTGAGTAAACATGGTTTAGATTGTGCTGTATTCCCAGGGCCAACCCTCTATGTGTGGCAGATAACTGCCCACCCCCAGCCTTAGGATCACAGTTAGCATTGATTACTCAATACAAGAGGATGGAAAGTGGGTCAGTTTGCCAAAATAGCTACATGCAGTGTTCCCTCCAAAAATGGTGCACATGCTTGTTACATTAGACTTCCTATTTATTAAAAACCTATAGCTTGGAAGAACTTTCTGGCTAGGGTTCGTGGTCTTGAGATGAGCCTATAAGCAGGTAATCATGGGTAGCTGGAGAGCTTGCTCTATGCCTGAGTGACAAGTTTCTGTGACAGGACAGGTCACTTAGGCCACTTGGCCCCTGCTGAGCTTATAGCTGCAATGCCCCATCACACTCCCAACATCTCCAGCACTGGTGCCAGAGTATCACAGACTACAGGTTACTCCTTCCTCTGGCATGTTTCCATGGCAACCCACAGAGTAAGTGCTTGGGTACCATTGCTAGAGTCTGTCAACCCTGACCTCCTGAGACTTTGCCGTGAGAATAAAATGAGGCTGTAGAGAATGTTTCTTCAAAATATTTATTGCTCTCCATCACTGCATTTTGGGTGAAGAGGAAAAAGGTGGATAAATTAACATGCCCTACTGTGACTAAGCCAAGGCCCCACAGTCTCCCCGTATTGAACTTTAGATTTTATTTAATTGATTTATATACCGCTTAATCACTAAAAACCTCTAAGAGGTTTACATATGCTTCTCAGACACTTCCCTTTTGTTCTTCATGAAGCACCATGGACATGCATTTAATAATAATAATAATAATAATAATAATAATAATAATAGCTATACTTTTGAAATATGGTAGGGAGATACAAAGTTCTCATTCCTAACTTCCTAGCTAATATTGAGCCATGCCATCTCTTCAGGGTTTGCTTATGAAGCTTTGATTCACGTGGCTTTTGGTCCTTGTTTTTCACAGAACTAAAAAAAGCACCTGAAAAAGGAATTTGCCTTCCCCCTCGTGGCTCTGCTCAGATATTGTTCCCGCTGTTCATCTCTGACAGATGTTTTATGTTCTTTGGAACTCTGTTGGATCTTCAGGTAGTGCCAACCTTTTGTTCAGAGCATCTCAACCTCACAACTTTCACCATTTTCTTCCCAGGTATTCCACAATACTGAACCTCCAGATCCGTAACATAACAATACGTTTGAGTGTGTATCAATGTGTGGTTTTTTTGGAAACAGACAGGGTTTGAAATTGGCTGTGACTCCCTTACGATGACCTCTGCCTCATAGTACTCTGCTAGTATTTTACGCCTACCTTTAGGAATTCTTGCCAAGAATTGTTGAATGATTTCACAGCACTGTTTGTTTTTTGATCTCTCGTGCTGTGGAAGATCTTTTCTATATACCCCTATTTTTGTGTAACAAGGCAAGAAGGAAGAAAAAGGGAAGGGAAAGGTCAGAGGTGATTCTAGAAGTGTTCTATCTAGGCAACCTTACTCAAGCTAAAGAGAGGTGGTTGAGTATCTCTGGTTTGTACATTGCTCTAAGTGCTCTCTGTGTGATAAATGCCTCTCATAAATTTAACAAAAAGTCACACAATCAAAATATATTTGGAACACTAAATACCACACTGTGTTCTTATCAGAGTCATACTAACAAATTCCATTTTTAAAAGGCCACAGTGAGATCCCTGTTTGTTCAGCTGCATGTTAAGCAAATCTAATACATTATCTATCTCAGGTTAATTTAATTCTAGATTTTGGCTTGTGCTATACTTATTATAACACACTCATCTTCATGATGTGTTATAATGCACCAGATACGCATCCAACGGACATCTGGCTCCCAGAGGCCAATGGTGAAAGGCAGGGAGACTCAGAACTGTATTAAGTTAAGTCGTATTCACAGAAGAGCCATTGAAATGAATATGGTAGTTGTGACCATTAACTTCAATGGATCTAATCTGAATAGGACTACTGTCCACAATTCAAATCCTGATTCAGCAATGAAGCTCTCAGTGGATGACGCTACCTCTAACCCAGGCAAACCCATAGGCAAACTCCAGCCCTCCAGATGTTTGGGACTACAAGTCCCATCATCCCTAGCTAACAGGACCAGTGGTCAGGGATGATGGGAATTGTAGTCCCAAACATCTGGAGGGCCGGGGTTTGCCTATGCCTGATCTAACCTTAATGCACCTTGCAGGAGTGTTATAAAATAGAGTGTTTGTGTGGTTATGTAGCCCACTCTCAGGACTTTGGAGGAAGGTTGGGTTAAAAAGATGATAAATACATTTTTAAAGGAATGCATTTATTATCCCTTCTCACTCTGATCCTCTACTTGCAAAAACCCACCCAGACCATTGGTAACAGCTTTGAGCTCAAAGGGTAATCTGTGCGTCCAATTCGACGTATGTAGTCCTCTGAGAATATCAGGTTGCAAGAAAGGAGATTCCGACTAAACATTTGGAAAAACTTTCTGACAGTAAGAGCTGTTTGGCAGTGGAAAAGACTTCCACGAGAGGCAGTGGACTCTCCTTCCTTGGAGTTTTTTAAGCAGACTTTGGATGGTCATCTGTCATGGATGCTTTAGCTGTGATTCCTGCATCGCAGGGGGTTGGACTAGATGACCCTTGGGGTCCCTTCCAACTATAAGATTCTATGGTTCTGCTATCTTTTTCTTGTGTTTTGGATATATCTTTGTGAAATATACCTGTAGGTTTGCTAGACGGTCTAGTTTTAAAAAAAAAAAATTAAGTGTTCCTGGGTTGCGTAGACATGGACCAATAAAATCTGTTTCTTCTTGGCAAAATAAAATTTTGTAAAGTTTCTGTGCGTGCACGTTCACCAATAACACCCCTCAAAGGACTCGCCTATAAGAATGGAATGTAGCTGAACTTAATGGAATGACTGAATTTAAAAAATTGTATATTGAGCATTGGAGGGAGAACAATATAAATAGAGACACATTTGCCAAGGCCGAGACATTTCTGCAGTGTGGCAAAGCTGCGTTCCTGTAGTGCTTGAGGAGAAATGGTATCTCGAGCTGATAGTAAAGGACATAGTGATGGATCTCAAGTTCATAAAAAGTGCAAGCCTATGGGGTTTATTGTAGTTCCAAGGTCTGCAGTATTCCCTATACACAGTTACATGCCATCTAAGATGAGTGCTACAAACTAACAATATGGCTCCTTGCCATATTCTTGATAATGTTCTTGAGAACTACCGTGTCTCGCATTGGACTCCTTATCATAAGGCTCCTGTCCTGCTCCAAAATAATATCTAGATATTACTTCTACATCCAATTCTGGAAAATGAAAGTAAGTGCTCTAATTCATCAAAGGAAAATCTGCAAAATGCATTAGTATGAACAAAGAACCAGCTTACCTAAGAATATAAATACAAGAGTTATTACCAACCCTTTCCCCACACATCCAATTAAAGTAACACCTTAAGCCTTGCTGAAGACCTTGTATGGCAAGAGACTTCAGATCAAACCTTCCGAGGGTTCTAGATGAAAGATTCCCTCTGATAAAAATTAGACGATAACCATTACTCACTTCCTTGCAGGACATCTTCAGGAGAAGAAGGGCTAAGAAGTAAACATTACGCAAATACCATGTAGAATCCCATAGGTGGTTGGATAGAAGAAGAATAGAAGAAGAGTTTGGATTTGATATCCCGCCTTTCACTCCCCTTCAGGAGTTTCAAAGCGGCTAACATTCTCCTTTCCCTTCCTCCCCCACAACAAACACTCTGTGAGGTGAGTGGGGCTGAGAGACTTCAAAGAAGTGTGACTGGCCCAAGGTCACCCAGCAGCTGCATGTGGAGGAGCGGAGACACGCACCTGGTTCTCCAGATTACGAGACTACCGCTCTTAACCACTACACCACACTGGCCCATAAATAGCATCTTGTACGCTTCCTTCCAGCAAATCCTGAAGCCAAGGTGGTGCCAAATGTATTGCTTTGCTTTCCGTAGGACCACATCAACAAGGCCAAGAGTGAGGTCATAACGTCTGGGTGCAAAATTGCCCTGAGTGCAAAATTGTTAGGGGCACAAAATTTAAACACCCTGTGTTGCCTCAATACTGCTGCATACTTCCGTCACTTAGCTCCATTGAAAATGGCTTCCCCATGTGAATCAGAAAGTGACCTCTCCAGACAATGGAACGACTCTTCTGATCTCTGCAGCTGCGATCTCCTGGGTGATGCGGATGCCATTAGGCACATGAATGTATATGCATACTCTGTCCATTTCCTTCCCTCCAATCCACACCCTCCCCACAGCCCTGGCAACCCATGCTACACCACTGCTGGGGAGTCCAGGCCCTCTCTACACACTGCCCAGGCTTGCACTCCAGAGAGATTGCTTCCATGCTGCTGATGCAGCAAAGACAATGTCAGAGGCAGCAGTTAGGAGTTATTAAACTCAGACTGATTGGCGTAATGTATGAGCACTACAGGTAGCCTTTGTCAGTGGGAGAGATCATTATGTCTCACTGGTCAGCTATTGCCCACCTTAAGCCAGGTAGTCCCAATCAACCCTGCAGATGAATGCAGTGCCTGGAGACAGGTGGTTATGTATTCACAGCAGTGACCAAAGGAGAAATGACTGCTGGGAGGGGTGCGGAAAGAAGAAACGCCATGATACACCAGTGAGCGAGATAACTAACATCTGGAGATAACTGCAGTCAGTTATTATTATGGCATACATTGAGGTGGACACACATGAAGCTCCTTTCGGACCTTTAGGTGGACACACAGAGGTGAGAGACACCTAGCATGTGCGAGAGATGGATTGAAATTTCTCAAAGGAGATTCTTCTGAGATAATTTCTGAGTTATTTCCCCTTCCTAGAAAAAGAGTGTCACTTTGTCACAGGATGTTCACCAGCTTTTTTGTGGGGGGTGGGGACAAAGACACTGCTGGTTTACAATTGTTAATGGTGAACTCAATCCCCCTGGAATTAATTGGTGGAGAATTTCTCTTTCCCTAGATAAATTGACTGAAATAGTTCTCTCCCCTAATCAGTGCCGGTTTTATGTATAGGCTAAGTAGGCTGAAGCCTAGGGCCTCTAAATCTAGGGGGCCTTGTCAGCCCTCCCTCTCCCCAGCGGGCAGACTCCCCTCTTCCAAAATTGCAAACCTAAGACTTCATGCGAGGGCAGGGCAACCCAGGCCTCTAAATCTAGGGGGCCTCACCAGCCTGCCCTCTCCCCAGTGCCGCAGTCTCCCCTCTCCCAAAATTGTAAACCCAAGACTTCATGCAAGGGCAGGGCAACTCAGGCCCAGCAACTATTAGACTCAGGGCTAGCCAGTGGGGCCCAATTTGAAGCAGTGGGGTGCAAGTTTGTTTGTTTGTTTGTTTGTTTGTTTGTTTGGTAGGGCCTCAGTTCACAGCCAAAGTCTTCAAAATCTTATAGATATAAATAAAATCCATCTACATTGCCCTGATGCAGGGGGCCGCTTAGGAGTGGCACGCGGAGCCCAATTTGGGCAAATTGCTCCAATTGTCTTAAGGTCAGCCCTGATGAGACTGTGCAGGGGATTGGACTGACAAGCCCTGCACACTCTAGGTCCCTGGTGTCACTATTCAGAGTACAGACTCAAGGACTTGTTGTGGAAATAAAGGGAGGGCACTTACTGGAAATCAGTTTTATCACCTTTCCCCCCCAAAAAAAAACAACCCCAAGACAATGAGCCCAGCCACCTTTTATTCACAGTCGCATAAGCACTACACTACAGCATGGCCATAAACCTGTACGTTCAACCACTGAAATATACACCCAATATGTAGCAATGGAGATTTATGTTACTGCTTTATGAATGAACACTGTGTTTTATGAATGGACTCTGTATTTTGTGAATTACCTAAGAGCCACCAATAGGGAGCTCTAGAATCTGACAGCTAACCAATTGGGTACTACCAAACAGCAACCCCTATTGCTGAAAGCAGGTAACCAGCAGGGAATGCTTCAGCTCAGCCTTTGCACTGTTGACTGAACACCCCCTGCTGTGCAGATAATGGAGAAAGCTCGTAAATTGTATCCCTTCTGGCATCCTGGCCAACTCTATTACGTTGGTGTAAACCTGGTGCACCAGAAGCCCAGAATAGCAGCAAATAAAACCCGTTCATACGTCAGCGTTAGTCTTCCTAAATTTTAAAGCTCCAAAATACATGCCAAAATATAGCAGGTCTGGGAAGAGCAAGGCATACAATGGGCACCACCAGTGAAAAAGCCCTGCTCCGTGTAGCTCCTGCCCTGTCATTTGATAGGGTGCCCACTTGCCCTCCTTCTTGACATGGAATGCTGTCTATTGGAGTTTCCAGGTCCAGTACAAAGACCATAAGAAGGGAGAACAGGGACCTTGAAGTTCCCAACAGCTGTTAAGCAAGCAAGCACACAGGTCACCTTTGTCACAGACAGGCCACTTATGTCCTGGCCAAGCATGTACCCAATCTTGTTTTTGTACAATCTTGTTTGTCCTCAGTAACCAAAATTATATTATCAACATATACAAGCAGAAAAGTTGTTTTCCTTCATTTGCAAGGAATCGTACAAAACAAAGTGGGACTAATAAAGAAAAGTTCCATGGTGGCAACAGAAAGCAAACTAAAAATGCTTTTGCAGTTCATCAAAACTATCCAGGAATATCAAGTTCTAGGAAAACAGTAATCCTTCTGGTTGGTTAATTGGTTCGGCAACTTCCATGCACATGATGTGTGATGCTAATTATTTCCCCCAAGAGTTAAATGATAACTAATCAGAGGCAGCTACAGTTGCAAATGGCAACAAAATATCTGTGAAAGGAAAAGGAGCAGGTTTGCTCAAGTGTGTTGCAGGTAGAAACACTGTTTGTAATGAAGTGAGAGCAGTAGTTTACATGCTCGGATTAACAAATAAGAAAGTTTGAGAATTTAAATTCTAGATTAAAATTGATTACTTAATTGAGAAGGGGAGTGTAACAAAAACACTGGGGCCTAATTTTAATAGTAGAGTGCCTGGTATATGGAGGGCAATCTCATCCTTTTATTTCCACACTGTGGCTGCAGTCTAAAGGACTCATCACGAGAGCTATGAGATTCAGGTGAGGGTCAGATGCCTTGTCAATACCTTGTCAATCCCAGCAAGTATATAACAGGAAGACCTGGCCTGCCCAGGGTTTACAAAGTTCAGATATTGCAAAAGTTTTTCAGTGTTAATTTTATGCATTTTTAAAAATCACCATGGTATTTAAAAATAATATCTTATGTTCTTTAAAGGAGAAATTGTGAGTTGCAGATTTTTTAAAAAAAATCACCATGGTATTTAACAATAATATCTTATGTCCTTTAGAGGTGAAATTGTGAATTGCAGAATTTTAAACACCCATCATCATCCTTGGCTTCACTCAATTTTGTTTATAACACACTTTCATTTTCTTCTAGTTGTGAGAGTAGGGGATTGGGAGGGGCTTCACAAGTAGAGTAGCCTAGGGCCTCTCTTCATCTAATTCCAGCCTTGCCCCTAACACATTTTTTCTGCCCACAATTAGGATGGAGAATTTTGGGAGACTATTTGTGCATAACTCTACTTTTGATTTCCCCCTCACATCCGTGTGTTCAATCTATGCGTGAGGAAAATATCCCAAAGCAGCTAGGATCAGAGCAGTAGCTTCTTATTCTGTAAACACTGGTGCTTTTCCTGATCACTATTATGCCTGCTTTCACATCTAGCAAAGTGGCTTCTGACCCTAAAAAGCTTAAACCTGCAAGAAATCTATTAGTCTAAGATACCTCATGGCTTTCCGTTTGTTGCAGCTACCAGAATAAAGGGACTACCATTCTGGGACTGCATAAATTAGGGTTTAAGATACATTTTTTTAAAAAATAAAATAAAACCAAACAAACTCAGACATGAAGTATTAAGTAACTTAGTACTTAAAAGTATTGAAACATTTCCATTAGCCTTCAACTGTACTGAGTTTCACCTTTCACTTCCATTCTGCTTCCAACTTTGAAGTTATTAATCCTCTCTCTAAATGAAGTGTCTTTACTGCATTTGTCAGTATCTTCATCTAGGGGATGAGACCATGGAATGTGATTGCATTAAAAAAAAAGTGATATTTTAAAAAATGATACATTTAGACTGAATTGAGAGCCATCGTTTACAGGTACAGGCAACATGATGCTGTTGTTGGTAATTAAAAGGGCAACATTTTATGCTGCATTAATTAAACACAACTAATGTAATGTGTCACTTTATTTAATTTTCTTATAATATGAGGATTAGCCACTGCTCATTAGCAAGGATTTCTTTATTTTTGTTAAATCTTTGGGCGAGATATATTTATTTTAAAAATACTTTTCACCTTTCTTTTGTGCCCAAGGTCCTTCAAGGCAGCTAACAAGACATTTAAAAAAATTAAAAGCATCAAACTATATCAAAAAGTAGCTGAGCTAATAACAGCTGAGGGAAGAAAGGGACAGCCCAGCAACTCAATGAAAGAAAATTCTGTCTTGGGGGGTGGGCTCCAAATGACCCCAGAAATAAACAGCATGATCTTGACCTGTCACCAGAAGTTCCACAATAAAAGGATGGAATGAACCTCCTACAGGAGGGAATTTCAGAATTTCTGTAGCACTGTATAAAAGGCCCTACCCCAGGTAAGCTTCCTCTACACCTTGCATGGTGAAGGAGCCTACAGCAGGTGTCTGAGGAAGAGCTAAACAAACAGGTAGTCTTGGGCCTTGGGCAAACTCTGGTGCAATTGAACAAGCATCCACAAGGCCTGAGTCAATGAGGTGCTCAAAAAGAGTGTTGTTGTCTATGTTGTCTATAAGAATAAAAGAAAATTACTATAAATTAATTTGGAGATGGCATTTAACAGCAGTCAGATGAAATCAAATAAACAAGGAATATTCTTTGTTATGTTGGAGAGGATGCCAGGAAACCAAGAATTATGTTCACATGTGATGGGGGTATAAATATGTACAAATTCTCTGGCAAAGGGTGTTTAAGGAAATAACAGAAATCACTGAGTTAAAGCTGACCAAAAGTCCAGAGGTAGCATTATTATCAATTTACACACAGGCTATGAAGGACTTGCTCACAAATTTATTGACAGCTGCACACATTATTATATCTAGGAAGTGGAAGGGGCAAGCAGAATATAAAATGGAAGAATGGTATAAAGAGGTGTGGGAAATAGCTATTAATGATAAATTAACATGCGCCATTAATGTAAGATGGGGAACATGCAGGAGAAATGATTTTGAGGAGATATGGATGGTGTTTGTATAATTTGTACTGTTAAAATGGAAAGGGACCAAACCATCGCAAGAGGTGTTGAAATTTTGGGAGGTTGGATAGTTAAAATGGAATGGTCGTGGTGGTGGGGTGCACATTGTTATTTTTATTTATGTATGATTATTGCTTTGTCAAAATAAAATAATAAGTGTTAGTAATAAGGTTCCACAACAGACAGACAAGGATTAAATAGGCCAGAGGCAGAGGACTTGATTGAAGATTAACTGGAGGTCACGTTCCAGATCAAGAAAACAGGGCCATAGAGTCTGCTTGACTACCCCTTGAGATGACCGAGGAACTGATTTTTACATCTTCATGATTTCTGTCCCTTTCACAAGCTGTGGGGGTACAAGCCTCACTAAGTAACTGACTAACGTATTATATATATTTTCTTGTGTGCAATCTTGCCTAATACATTTTACGATTTTACGATTCTGTTATTTCCCCACAATATAATGTGTTTTTGTTGTTGTTGTTTAGTTGTTTAGTCATGTCCGACTCTTCGTGACCTCATGGACCAGAGCACGCCAGGCACTCCTGTCTTCCACTGCCTCCCGCAGTTTGGTCAGACTCATGCTGGTAGCTTCAAGAACACTGTCCAACAATCTCATCCTCTGTCATCCCCTTCTCCTTGTGCCCTCCATCTTTCCCAACATCAGGGTCTTTTCCAGGGAGTCTTATCTCCTCATGAGGTGACCAAAGTATTGGAGCCACGGCTTCACGATCTGTCCTTCCAGTGAGCACTCAGGGCTGATTTCCTTAAGAATGGAGAGGTTTGATCTTCTTGCAATCCATGGGACTCTCAAGAGTCTCCTCCAACACCATAATTCAAAAGCATCAATTCTTCGGCGATCAGCCTACTTTATGGTCCAGCTCTCACTTCCATACATCGCTCCTGGGAAAACCATAGCTTTAACCTTTGTTGGCAAGCCACAATATAATGCAGTGTTATATTATTTTCACTAGAACCAGGGAAATAAGGATTCCAATCTGTACTCAGTCATGAAGCTCACTGGGTGGCCTTTCAGCCAAAACTACATCCCAGGGTTGTTGTGAGGATAACATGAGAGGAGGAAGAACCATGTATGCCACCTTGGGCCCCTGCTTTTAATGGCAGCCCCAAGTTGAGCACATTATGGTAATCTAATATGGAGGTTACATCCATCTTGTCTGGATTAAGTTTCATTTTGTTGGCCCTCATCCAGCCCATTACAGTCTCCAGCCACACTCTATTGTTCTCAGAACACCCTGTGTGATTTGTGATTACGTATAGATTTGGGAGAATGAGGATCTTATTATTCTACTTTTGCTCTGAAGACCCAGAGGCTGAAGTGATTGCAAGATTTTGAAAGCCAGAAACCCTTTTAAACGATTAGGCAACAATCCCTGGACTGCAGCTTCCCCCACTGAACTTTCAGAAACACTTTAAAGTGCCTTTTGAAAGCTGGTTGCAGGAGAAACGTTGCACATAGATTATCACTTGCACTTATACCAGCAAGCAGAACTACATGCTACGAAAATATGTGTGACTGCCTCACATCTCCTAATGTCTCCCCGACAAAATGAGTTTCCCCACTCCAACTCTATCACATTGCTCCCACACAGGAAAAATCCTACTGACACCTCCTCGTGCATTTTGCTTCACTGAGGAAGAGAAGAGATGTTTTGGAGCTGGTTTCACATAAAACCCAACAAAGAGGAAATTGTGCCCCACTTCAACAGGTAGAAAACCAGCACGCAAATTGAGATCTGAACATCAAAAAGCCACGAAATAGTATAAACCAGTTAAATACAGCAACTTTATATCATAAATACAAATAAATTAAATGTGACATGGTGCACCAGGCCAACTCGCGGACCAACTCTACTTTACAATGATCTCTGCAAACATGCCATGAAGTCTGGTAACTTCAACCCTGCCATGTGGGAATCCCTTACAGACGACCACAGTGCCTGGAGACAGGCAGTCAAGTCATATATCCATAGCAGTGACCAGAGGAGAAACACCATGGTGTATCTGCAGCAGCACAATTGGTTGCCTTCATCTGCCCTAGCTGCAACAAAACGTGTCTCTCCTGCATCAGTCCCTACAGCCATAGCAGGTGCTGAAACCATCCAACAGCTTGCCCTCTCCCCCAAAGGTGCAGTCCTCCATTGTCTCCCAAGATAGATGGATGCCAACTCAGCAACTCAGTTGTGACATAACCAATAAATATTCGGGGGGGGGGGTGTCAAATAAAACAATACAATTAACCAAATGCATTTCAACCAACGGTCTTCTTCAGTGATCTCTGAATGTACACACACTATATAATAGAGACAAACAATACTTCAGTTCGGATACTCCATGCAAAAATATAAAACTGAGTTACAACACCTGCAAACATTTATGATTAAAAAATTGCTTTGTATGACTAGTTCATACTATTCAGCTTTCTGGTCTCATATCAGCCATTATTTGTAGCCACAAATGAATGAAATTTCATGCTGCCCTGAATATCAAAAATGACTTGAAAGGATTAATAAATCCTTTTAATAAATAAGTTCAGTAAAGGAAAATCTCCGGTAAGCTCTACTTAAAATTGTCCAGGAATGGGAAAGAAATCGACTACCTTTTTCTGCCTTCCAAGATGAGTGTGGAATGGTGAGGAATAAAACAGCTAGGCTAGTCCTTTCTAAACATAACAAACAGACTTGTTGTTGTTGTTGTTTTATCTGTTATTGGTAATTCCTTCTTTGCTTCCATCCCCACTATTCCACGATTACATTTCTTTGTCATACATTGTCTGTCTTTTAAAAATTATTTCAAAGTCCTTTCCCCTTATTTCATTTGCCAGCTTTGCTTTCATCTTGTGTAAACTCATCTTCTTTTGCTTCTCTGTGCATCATCTATACAATGCAGAGTTGTTACATACCATGCTTATATCAGGATACATTCAGTTTTATTTTATGTTTTTCAGCTCAGAAACTGCAAAGTCTGAGGAAACAATTTACAGCTCCATCACCTTCATAATCTATTTTGCGCGAATATGGAAGTTTAACCCTAGGCTACAAAAAGAAGTTGAGATTAACCAAGAAATGACAGTAGACGTGTCAAGATCTAAGCAGCCTAATATGAATGCCACAAGACTGGCTAGGCAAGACCTAGAATATTAATGAATATTACCTTCCTCTCCTTAAAACAGAAAGGAAAAAAATAACCACTTTATTCGGGGCTAAATCATGTTGCTGGTTGATTTGATGTTTAGCCTGCCCTTCTTCAATTTTATTGATCCCAGAGTTACATGCTATTAAGAAAACAATAAAGCAGCTGTTTTAATTTTAATACAGTAAACAAACTATGCTTCCATCTGCCCATCAAAAAGACATGGACAAGAATGCTGTCAGACAAGCCTATCTCTCAAAATGTTAGATATTGTGCCATGTTGTATTCAAAATATATGAGACTACTTGAACGTTTACATTTTATTGCTATTGGTATTGCTCTAGTCATTGTTTTCCTTTGTTCGATTTTTTTCAAAAGACGAAGCTAGATACCATGCCCTACCTTATAAAGTTATGGGCAGACATCAGGTTTGTGTGGTCTACTTTGTTGTTTTACTAAAACCCTAAGGGCTACTGACTGAAGAGGGGTACAAAATAGTGAGTGGAACCATATGCAAAAATAATTCAAGGGGTGGAGCAAATTACCTACTGCACTCCCATCAGCTTAAATGACTCAACACACAATACAAGTGCAAACCGACACCTGAGCTACTACATATCTAGGATTCTAAATCTAGAAGCATAGTTTAGAAGGAAAAAAGAGGGTTTTATTGTTAGTGCTAAGCAACTGGGAGCCGATTGCTGATCTACTGCAAATCATTCAGCAGCCTACTAGTCAATTCAAAATGGTATGAGGCTGTTGAAAGTACTAGATGTTCTCCTAAATATACATCTGCTTTGAGATTAATACATTACTCCTCAACATCAGGGATTGGGGGAGCTGCAACCCTCTAGATGTTGCTGGACTACAGTGTCCATCATCCTTGGCCTTTGGCCATTCTGGATGGGACTGATGGAAGTTGGAGTTCACCACCTGGATGGCTCTCTGGTTCCCCATCCCTGCTTTAGCTTTTGATAGGTATAGATATAACCTGGCAAGCCACCACTAGCATATGCAACTGAATGTTACGGTACCACAGCTTTTAATTTAGCCTCTTTGTAGGTAGGAAGGTATATCAATCCTCATCACAACAGATCTGCAATTAAATTATTCATTTTAAGTTTATATATGACATAGCCATTCGGGATAATTTATGCAGTAGATTTCACCAAAAGAAATGATACATTTGCAGTGCTGTCTTTATTTATGCAAGTGTTCAGCGGGATAATTTAAAGACTACAGAGCCAAGTAATAAATCCTACTGAGAATAAATGCAGAATGCCTAGCAATCCGATACCTGAAAGAGAACCAATGCCGTATGTGCTCAGCATCAACTTTGTCAGAGTTGAAGCACCACCTTTCAGATAAATAACTACTTAGAGGTTGTTGTTTTATCACTGTGCACCTAATGATGGCATCTGAATTGAAGGCTGTGGTGAACTTTGACCTGTATACCTGAAGGAGCATCTCCACCCCACCCCCCTCGTTCAGACACTGAGGTCCAGCTCCAAGGGCCTTCTGGCGATTCCCTCACTGCAAGAAGGGAGGTTACAGGGAACCAGCAGAGGGCCTTCTCGATAGTGGCGCCCACCCCATGGAACACCCTTTTATCAGATGTCAAGGAGATAAGTAACACTACAACCTTTACAAGATATCTGAAGGCAGCCCTGTATCGGGAAGTTTTTAAGGTGTAATGTTTTATTATGTTTTTATATATGCTGGAAGCTGACTAGAGTGGCTGGGGTAACCCAGTCAGATGGGCAGCATAATAATAATGTGTGCCGAAGAAGAGAAGGAATGGTGGAGGTCTCCCCGCCCTTCTCCTGTAGCTTACAGTGAGGAGGAAGGCAATCTCAAATTACAGCAGGGCTTTGAGGAAGATAGCAGCTCAGAGACAGGTGAACAGCTGAGTTATGCTGTGTTAGGAGGAGGGGAGATAGAGCAGCTAGCTAACAAGTCATTGCGCAGAATACCTGACCCCTCTTCTCTCAAAACGTGGCGTTTGTTAAGGTTGTTAGAACAAAAAGCAGAGACAATTGTCCACAGACAGATGCTATAGAACATGGGTAGGCAAACTAAGGCCCGGGGACCGGATCCAGCCCAATCGCCTTCTAAATCCGGCCCGCGGACGGCCCATGAATCAGTGTGTTTTTACATGAGTAGAATATGTCCTTTTATTTAAAATGCATCTGTGGGTTATTTGTGGAGCATAGGAATTTGTTCATTTTTTTTTTCAAAATATAGTCCGGCCCCCCACAAGGTCTGAGGGACAGGTTTGCTGAAAAGGTTTGCTGACCCCAGCTATAGAAGCAGGTATTGTTGCTAGAGAGGGAAGAAGGAGGAATTCAGTGCGAGCAACTCCATTATGGAGGAATGACCGCCATTCTTTGTATTTTACTGTGATAACTGAATAAATCATACGTAATAACTTTCTTGTTTCCTCCCTGCCTCTGGGTGCTATCGGGGGGAGGGAGAGGATTCCCCAAGCCTGACAGATAACAACAACAACAACAACAACAACAACAACAACAACAACCATATACCTTGAAGCCATTGCAGGTAATTAAGAATATAACAAGTTGCCTTATACTGAATCACATCATATCTAGACCAAGGATGAAGAATCTAGGACCAAATGTGGCTGCTAGGTTTCTCCATCAGGCCCTCAGCTTGCCAGGCTACCCTGCTCAATGGCCATGATTCACACCCCAAGTCTTTTGCCTGGCTGGAATAGTTCCTTGAACTCTGTAATGCCTGTTGCTTGCCTCCATGGGGTGTGTGAGTGCACATCTAGCCTACTGTGCAAAGTAGTTACTGTACATTTACATCTGTTGCTCTGCCCACCTTTTCTTTCACCTGCCCCAGTCCACCACTGACAGGTTGCCCAGAAATTAACATTGGGCCTGGTCTATCTCAGTTTTGTCTACACTGGTAGCAGTTCTCCAGCATTTCAGAAGGACATTTTTACTAGCCTTACCTGGAGTAACCAGAAATTCAACCCGAGACCTTCTGCATGCAAAGTAGCTCCTCTACCACTCAGTTGGGTTCTTCACCATATAATTGGAGGTGTCCTATTAGGGAGATTGTAATTAAAAAAAAATTCATTCCCTTTGTTCGTGCAGTAGAAATTGTATCAACATACATCACAGGATTCTGGAATTAAGTTGTCTTTATGTTCTTCTTGCCTTTATAACAAAGGCTCTTTCTAGAAAACAAAAGGGGTTTTCATAGGAAAGGCTAATGCAAATTGGAGTTCACTCTAATGAAAAAAAAGGTACAGGGATATGGCTTACACAAGAAACAGAGACAATTCCTTTTCAGCGATCTTTGCAAGAAATATGCTCTTTTTGTTCCCCATGAGCCAATTATGTGTTCCTTCCATAGTAACCATAAATGAAAGCAACTCTGTGAACATTTATTTAATTATACAGAGCCTTATTACTTCTTTGTTAGACTCAGGTTGCCAAGTTGTTGGTGAAATGTTTGTAGAACAATTAGCCACTAGGGAAGTTTATTCTAATGACACAGAGAGAGTAGCCTATAGCTGCAAAGCAGCAGGAGCTGTCTCATTTTGGAAAGTCCAGCTGAATGACATCCCGACCTCTGTCGCTGCCCAAAATGGAAAGGAGGAGAAGTGTTCATCTTTAGGTCAGAGGGTTGGTCCTTTACAGGGTCACAAGAGGGAAGAGCCTGGGAGAGGTAGTTTAGAGACAGAGGCTTAAAAGGGATCGGTTTGGCCTCAACCTTTCTTGGAGCAAGATGCTCATGTGGAGCTATCCATGGTCCTGAAATTGCTAACGTGCCTTGTTCTGTGGCACCCAGCATCAAACCTGCTCTCTAACACAGTTCAACTAGATGTTAGTCACTCTGTGTATATTTGGTTTATACCCTCCGCTACTTAGGATAACTGGTAACAGCCTTATCCTACATCTGACACGAGTCTATTTGCACATTTAAGGTCGGTCATGTAAGTGAACTATTCAGTTAAGCTGCTGGTTCAGGCAAGGTGGTATTCAGGGGGCTGAAGACATGTTTGTTGGAAGGTGGCTGGGCCCCCTCAATTTTGAGGGGCCTAGCGTGCATCATGCATTGCAGGTTCAGTGGCCGGCTCCTCCGGAGGGCTCGGCCTCCCCCAATGACATGCCGCACGGGTGATGCAAGCCAGGCCCCCTGAATCTTAGGGGCAACTTGGCACTTCTGGTGGTGTCTGCAAAGTGGTTACCACTTTTTAGATTTTGTAGTAAATACAGATCTTTCTTCATCACTTGCATTGATTCTATGTTTTGTTGCAATTTATCCCCAGTAATTGGTGTGCTAAACCACAGAGCCTAGGACTTGCCTATCAGAAGGTCGGCGGTTCGGGGTGAGCTCCCGTTGCTCGGTCCCTGCTCCTACCAACCTAGCAGTTCGAAAGCATGTCAAAGTGCAAGTAGATAAATAGGTACCGCTCCAGCGGGAAGGTAAACGGCGTTTCCGTGCGCTGCTCTGGTTTGCCAGAAGCGTCTTAGTCATGCTAGCCATATGACCCGAAAGCTGTACGCCGGCTCCCTCAGCCAATAAAGCGAGATGAGCGCCGCAACCCCAGAGTCGGCCACGACTGGACCTAATGGTTGGGGTCCCTTTACCTTTACCTAATTGGTGTGCTAGGCAACATGCCACTATGTGCTGTGACTCAGGGTCTGAGATCTTGGAAACTGCATCATATACAGTTGCAAAAATCACCAAGGTTGTGTGTCAACTATCCCTAAAGTATTACTGCACCTCAATACTCCAGTATTCCCAGTATTGGTTAAGGCAGTGGTGGCAGACCTATGGTCTTCCCAAATGTTGTTGGATGCCAACTCTCATCAACCCCAGCCAGCATGGTCAATAGTCAGGGAGGGTGGAAAATGCAGACCAGCAATGCCTAGAGAGCCACAGGTTCTCCACCCTTGGATGAATGCAACAAATTATGTTTACAACCAATTGTTTTAGTTTATTTGCTTCTGTTTGTGTGTGCCCTTGCATTGCAACTGGCGCATTCACATTTGTGTATAGCAAGACCAGGAAAGGGAAACAGTTTCCATTTTATAAATGTAATTAGCATTAATAGGGAAACATACACCTTGAAATTTCAGATAATATGGCTGCTTTTATTCTCCTTCCCTAGTTGATTACAAACAATTCCAAAATAAGCTTTCGTCTAATTAGGTTGTTCTAACAGGGATAAGTCAGCAGGATGAGCCTACAAAGCTCAGTGGTGCTTGATGTTTGGAATATCCTTTCTCAAAAGAGGAGAATAAAAAGAAAGGAACTAGATTATTGTGGATTTCCCCTCTATCAAGTTGTGTTGTATGGAGATTTAGCTCCTTATCTCTGTGTGGTAACCTTTAAAGAATTATTTTTCATCGGTACCTTTGAACAACTTCAATTAAATCTGACAGTGTAAGCTCCATTGAAATCAATGTGTGGATAGGATTGTAGCCTAAGTCAGACATAGAATCATAGAATTATAGAGTTATAAGGAACCCTTAGGATCATCTAGTCCAACCCCCTGCGATGCAGGAATATGCTGCTGTGCCTTATGGAGATTGAACCTGCAACCTTGGCATTATCAGCACTATGTTCTAACCAACTGAGCTATCTTGTCTTGGATAAGATGTTTTCACCATTTCATAAGAGTTTTGCTCCAAGTTTTTAGGTCTCCATTCTTTTTCTTTGGTGCCAGTATTTGGGAGATATTGTTGGTTTGGGGGCAGGTAAAGATGTGTCTGGACCTAAGTCAGTTTTCAGGCACTGCTGTTC
The DNA here is from genome assembly GCF_951804945.1 of Podarcis cretensis. Classification (NCBI taxonomy): domain Eukaryota; kingdom Metazoa; phylum Chordata; class Lepidosauria; order Squamata; family Lacertidae; genus Podarcis; species Podarcis cretensis. The sequence continues at coordinate 57,930,412 of NC_137178.1, forward strand.
AGCTGATCAGAGCGCCAGGCTTGGGAATGATGGCCTTGCGGGGAAGGGGGGTGGGATTCCTCGTCATGGTCTATCTATTCAGCTGTCAAAGTAACAATCAATGTGATTAACACAAACCATACAACCTTACATGTAAAGCATAGCCAGGACTGTGTTAATATTATTTCTTCTTGTAAATTTTCTCACATGTTTAAAAGAACACCATTCAATAAATTGTAGTGGTGTGGGTGGGAGAGAGGGAGGGAGACTGTGACCAGACCCACGTGTGCAAATTTATCATATTGAGACTGTGATAAATCAAACCCATTAAATGGACTACAAATGGAATAAATAATAAAGCATTCAAAAGTTGAAGAAATGGAGAGAATACCAAGGAGGTTCCTGACCTGGGTGCCATTTAGTCTATGACCAGTCTTAGAGGCATCTGCGGGCATATCAAATGAAGACACAAAGGCCACAATTCTTCTAGTGAGGGCCAATTCCATGCTGTTGTCTACTATAGAACCCCAAATCTGTCGGGCGTTTTGTTTTTTAGGGTGGGTTGCACAACTATACTGCTTGCCTAGCCTGCCAGTCCTTGAACCGAGCACCTGACATTCTCTTATGCTCCCAAAGTGGCAGTAGTGCCACTGTGCCCATGACCACCACCTAGTGTGGCAGCTGAGCAAAGGACCTGTTGTTTCTATAAAAGCAATATGATAATCTAGGTCTTAGTTCAAAACTGAATTCTCTCTGAAGCCTCCCTCCTCCTGAGTAGACCCTTCCTCCCCAAGAAAACCCTGGTGATAGACCCCTGGACATCAAATGAACACTCAGACTCCAATTCTCCCATTGGGTTTGCTGTCCCGTTTGATCTTGAAATATGGGACAACGGAGGAGAATCAGGGGTTGAGGAAGGATGTGGTTGAAGTGGCTGTTAGAGGAATCTGGCAACATGTCAATGAGACTAGGTATTTGGTGCTATCTCAGGACTACAGTAAGTTCTTCCTGGTCCCCAGATGTGCTGGGTTTCTCTGAGGGTCCCACACCTCTTCCTTGAAGGAAGTCTCTCCAGGGTCCTGTTCTGATGGGATTGTGATACACTGGTACAACCTACATTATGTTGTGTTTTGAACACCAGTAGATTGGACAAAACAGTGCAAATCATCAATAGAACTGGCCACAATCAATGCAGACTTCAGAATATTGAAATGCAACATTTGCTTTGGACCAAATGGTTGAACGTTTGTAAGTTGAGAATCTATAAGTGGATATGGATATGGAACATTCCCCACATAAGAATACGGAGAATCCATACAACTTGGGTTGTATATAATAGTTTTTAACTGGACAATCCAGCCCATGGTTAAGCTTTCCATCAAAATGTGATTTCAGAATTGGAAGGAAAAAGAAACCTTGAATTCACATATTGTAGTGCATTCTGTATGGCTCCAACCTATACCAAGAGCACCACCAGAAAATGATCTTGTATCTGTTGTTAGGCAGTGAAATAATGAGAGGAGATAACCGACTGTCACTTTGTCTGGATTTAAAACCAACCCTCCCTTTCCTGCCCTCCCTGCAAAAGGAAGGAGGAAAAATCCCTGTGCCATTTGGTTCATCAGGATTTATGGTACACAAGTTTCTTGCTTGATGGAAATGCTGTTTGTCTCTATACACAAAGAGGACAGATGTGCCACATTAATAAGTGATCTGTGGTGCTGTTAACATCACTTTGCCTAGTAACAGTTAGGCGCAGCATACTAATACTGCCGAAAGAAAAGATACATATGTTTGGATGGGCTTTTGAAGCAGCTGCATTGCCACCTGTCTTAGTTTGATGAGGACATTTCTAGGTTTTATGGCTGTCACATCAAATCTTGCATCAGGTAGTTGTAAGGTTGAAACGAGAGCATTTTTCTTTTTTATTATCAGGGATGCCTATGGAATGAAGTCACATTGAAAATGCCCTAAAGTGCTTGTTTGTTTTTCCAGCAGATCGCCAGGGCAGTGCTGTTTGCTCTGGTCAGACAGGAGTATTTCCATAAGCCTATAAATAGTCTTATCGCTCCACATGTGATCACCGGGACAACTTGGGGAAGGTCTGTAGCTCAGTAGCAGAGCACATGGTATGCATGCAAAAGCTCCTGTGTCCAATCCCTTACATCATCAGGTACAGGGCTGGGAAAGATTCCTTTCTGAAACTCTAGACAAATATTACCAGTCGGCGTAAACCACTGTCTGAAATGCCAGAGAGCCGCTGCTTTTCCAGTGTAGACAATACTGAGCCCGATGAACCAATGGTCTGATTTGGTACAAGGCGGCTTCCAGTATCCCTAATGAGATGTAAAGGAAGGAGAACATCTTCATGCCCTCTCTGTATGTTAACCCAACTCTTACGAACAAAACCTTCCGGCTGCTTCGGGAGCAATGATGAAGTTGCCTTCATGCTTGAATGCGCTGGCAGTGCTCTATTCAGAAGTGGAGAAATGCACAGACAGTGCCACTGATGTTATGTCAGCATAAATGAATGAAGGGAAGGCAATTAATCTAGCCTTCCAAACAATTTCAAATGCGGACATAATTCAAGAATAATGAGGCAGAAGGAGGAAGGGAAGAAAAGAAAAGAAAAGGGATTGCTAGCCTGAGCAGGAAACGGCTTAAGTATTGCCTGGGTCCCACGCAGGACCACACTGCTAAACTGTCCCCAGTCTAGGGTAGGAAACATGTCCAATAGCCCATTTCTCATGTATCAATATCACTGAAATGCCACATACACTGGCTCATCTGAGCTGTTTTGCCAAACTATTGAAGCTGCACCATGGGCTCACATGCTCTGTGTTGTATCCAGCTAAGTTCTGCTCAAGTGTATAATCACTGTAATAAAGGAACATAAGTTAGTCATCTACATTAATTTCAAAGGATCTATTCTGAATAGGACTGTTGATTATAACCCGCAGCCTTAATCCTTCTTGTTCTCTAATCACCTCATTCGTCTCTCAAAAAAGGATTTTCTCCTCCATTTCCAGATTGCTCCAATCGTAGTTTACAGTGACATTCAAATCTGGCAACTATGGCCATTGCTAAGCTTCAAACCATGGTTAGCCAATGGACTTCAAAACCATGGTTTGAAAACATAGTCTGAAGTCAGTATTTACCAGAGTTTGGCTGAATTGGAAGGGAGAATGAGGAAGCATCATGTTCCTCATGTTTGGAGATCCAGAAGTGTGGCATCTAAACTGGACAACACAGTACTCAATTTCAAAGTCTGAGCAAGGCTTGGAGTGGTGAGTACAAATGATAGAAGTTCTTAGCAACACTCTGCACAGCAATATTTTTGAATGCATGGAGTAGGGATGCATAGGCCACAGGCAATTAGTCACAGGCGAAGCACTAGAGAATGTACACTGGAAACTTCACCCTGTATGGCAAGGGGTAGTGAAACTTTTATGGTCCAAGCACCCTATTTTCTGTTGCAAACCCTCCCACTTTGCAGGTTGGGTTCTCACGCACCAAAGCTGAGAGGGCTGAAGCCAAACCGAAATTCTTACCAATGCATATGATTAATTCTTTAAAAACATATTTAAAAAGATAATTTCATTGCCCTAGAATGCTTCTTACAAGCACCAACAATGACTTCAAATGCACTAATAATTGCTCTGTTATAATGATCCATAATGATTATTAATTCCACACACACATTAATGAATTAATTGACCTGGAATAATTTCACAAGTGCCAACATTGAATTCCAATGAATTAATAGTTTGTAGTAATAAGGATAACAATTATTCCACCATCCCCATCTGAGACCTGTTGTTTCTTCCTTTGCGAGCACACACACACACAGGAGAGACTTCTTCTTTAGGAATGTCTTTCTCTCATTAAAAGCATTGCCCAATAGCCTTTTCTGGGCATTTCTAGCTGGCTTCACTAGACACCACAGAGTTGCAAGGAATTAGGACCCAATTTGTTCAGTGGTAGAGGAGGTGAGGAAAAATCAAAGCTCTAGGGGGAAGGTGAGCTTTTTATAATGTTCAAGGCGAGCTGGCCTGAAAATGCAACACAGTAAATAAAATGACCAGTTTGTTGCAACCATGAGTTTTATATCTAACATGTTTTCTGAATGAAAGGAGGCAGGCATGGAACCATGTGGCATGTTGTCCCCAGTCAGACCTGCAACAATGATGTTCCAGACTGAAAACGCAATGGATGAATTCAGCAATGAGATTTCTAGAGGATTTAGTTTGAAGCAGAGATCATAACGCCCATGTTTCTTCCCAGAACCCGGGAGTTCAGCTCCAGAAACTCATTGATTCTACTAGAGGTATGTCTAGAAATTATGCACTATGCCTCCTCCATTCTCTTTCCATCTGCCACTATGGGTACTTGAAAATGCTACATTTTTGTCAGGGATGCATGTGCAGGCCCCGAAAGCTGTATCAATTATTTACAATTGTTAAATTAATTAACAGAGATATGCAGCGTCAGCTAGCCCCCTTTGAAATGATCGTCAAGGTAAACGTATCAGATTTTTTTTGAACTCTTCTAAAGTTCAGGCAGAACAATTTTTTTAGTGCAACAGGACCCATAATGTTAATAATAGCTTTGTGAGAATGCCATCTATATTAATTGCTTTTTGGGTTCTTTCCTAGTTATTTTTGGTACTGGGGCAAAAAGTCAGCCCTTTTATCCTGAGGATCCCTCCCCCACCCCAAGCCATTATTCTAGGTATTATTCCAGCTCTTTTCAGCTTTTTCTGTTCATAATGATAAGCTGGCAAGCACTTCTGAAAAGTTAATCTTCTGTTAGTTTTGCTATTTGTACTACTATGGCAGTTGATTTGCTTTCCCTAATCCGGAGCAGAATCTCTTCCTTACGCACATAAGTGTATATTTTCATTTGATTAGTTCCGGGAGCCTGCCAATAAAACTTAAATTACATGGAGGCCATTTGTGTACAAGTTAATTTGATGGCTGCAGTCTCTAAACTGCCTATTCTAGTGCAGCAGAGACCAAGGATGGCCACAGACCAAGCAGTGCCCCAGGCAAGGAGTGCATTTGAAGCTCCACTCATTTATTCCAATTTTTACTTCTATTGAGTTGTTATCTGTCTGTCTGTCTGTCTGTCTATCTATCTATCTATCTATCTATCTATCTATCTATCATCTATCTATCTATCTATCTATCTATCTATCATCTATCATCATCTATCTCTTTCTGTCTGTCTGTCTTTCTATCTATCATTATATTTATATCCCACCTTTCCTCCATGGAGCTCAAGGTGGTATCTATGATTCTTCCCCCTCCTGGAAATTTAAAATGATTTCTTTAAAAAAAAAAAAATCAAGCTGCGGTTATAGGTGGGTGAGTAGGCCTAATCCTCAGTCCTCACATATGCTTGGGAGGGTCCTGCGAGGCTCAGATCCTCCTCAGTTGACCGAGGATCCCAGGTGTTGCTATTGTTCCTGAATAGAAGCAAATAGATCAACAGAAACCCTCAGGTGCCTCACCATAGCTGGGAGATTATCAGTATTACCTTCGCACCATCCCAAAGCATTGAGAAACCATAAACCTGAGAGATTTCTACCTGGAAAAAAGGTTCACCTTCTGTTCTATTGACTAGGAATCCAATATAAGCTGTTTGTTTCTGATAGCTGCCAAACATATTCTTCTTGGCTCAGTGCTTTGAGGACAGTTTGCTGTCAAAGAAGATGAGCCTTCAGGATTGGTGGAAAATAAGGGTGGGGTGGAATCTTGATTTTGCTCTCAGGTACTTTGTTAAGCACTGTTCATTTGGATATGATGTGTCATGATTAATATTCCCATCACAAAAATTGGTGCTTAGGTAGGAACCCAGATGTAATTTTTCTTCCAACTTGGTCTCCATTTCACTTCTTTGTCATTCCAGCACACACGACATCATCGATCACGCAGAATGAAAAATTATGTCACCTGCAACTTTACTTTGCTTTCTTGCCAACTTCCAGATGTGGTTCTTTGGCTTGGTTGTTAGGTTATTCAGTGGTACCTGAATCATTAGGAGGCTTCCAGAACTTATCCTGTGTGGGGCTCAATGGCGTGTGTTGAAATTTTTTGTAGAGGAACAGTTGGGGCCAGAGGTGCCAGCTTGTGAGTGCAATTGCTGGCAGTGGTGGTGCAGGGAAAATCATGACGTCCTGATGTCATGCGTGTGAGCGTTGCACCTGCCTCCCTAAGCTGGGCAGAAGCTTCCTGGGTTTGGGGAAGGAGGTACCAGGTCTCTGACAAGATGCTGGAAGCCTGCCCCCTCCTTTCCAAATCCGGGCAGGCTTTGGGAAGATGGCAGAAGGACTCTTGGCCCTGTCAGAGCCTCCCTCCCTAAGCTGGGTAGAAGCGTTCCAGGCTTTGAGAAGGCGCTAGGCTTTAATACTCTAATTTACCAGAAGCATTTAGGCGACTAGCTTAGTCCCCCTAGTCCAGTGACTGCATGCCTCTGGCGCTGGTTGTCTCAAGCATGTGAGAAGAGCCTGGCTGAATCAGATCAAAGATCTATCATGTCTAGCAATCTCTTGCCCACAGTGGCCTATAGAAAGTTTGCAAGCAGCACATGCTAGCAATAGCCCTCTCTTGCTGCTGTCCCCCAGGGGGGCATAATGTGTCTACTTATCTATTTGCAGTGGTACCTCTGGTTACGTACTTAATTCGTTCTGGAGGTCCCTTCTTAACCTGAAACTGTTCTTAACCTGAAGCACCACTTTAGCCAATGGGGCCTCCCGCTGCTGCCGCACCGCCGCCACACGACTTCTGTTCTCATCCTGAAGCAAAGTTCTTAACCCAAGGTACTATTTCTAGGTTAGTGGAGTCTGTAACCTGAAGTGTATATAACCTGAAGCGTATGTAACCTGAAGCGTATGTAACCCAAGGTACCACTGTATTATTAAATTTGTATACCACCCTATGCCCGCAGGTCTCAGGGCGGTTCACAGGATAATCTAATTCTGGAGTTAGGGAATGTGCACACAGACACACACATTCATCATGAGTTTTAACCATTACCAGACTTGTTCTGAAATAATTAGTCATGTTAAAGCCTTTTTTTAAAAAAAAGAAAAGAAAAGAATTGAAAGCCAATATTTTCCAACCATTTAAAATACCGCATTGGCCCAAAAATAAGGCACACTTTTCTCCCCAAATTCCGACCATGAAAAGTTAAAGTGTGGCTTATATTCGCGACCCTATAGTATGCAGCCAGGAGCGCGGGGCAAACAGCGCCAGGAGCGAGGCAAAGCAGAGCCCGCCCTGCGCATAGTCTCTCGTCCTCTCCCCCAAGGCTGGGAAGGGAGAGAAGAAAGGCCATCAGCAATGCAGCCCCGGCTCAGGATGCAGCCAGGAGCAGTGAGGAAGGGAGTGGCTTATATTTGTTTTTTTGTTTTTCTTTCCCCCTCCCCTCCAATTTTAAAGGTGCGGCTTATATTCGGGTACAGCTTATGTTCGGGCCAATTCCATAGGAGAGCAGCTTGCACAGTATATATGGGATTTCCAAGTGGCTTTCTATCCAGGCTCCAGGTTTAGCAGGAAATTTTAGAGGCTGAAGCAGCTAAAAGAACCATCTGCAAAACGCCCTGAAGTTGCTACAGCAGTGATATGAATTAGGAGTTTATTTGTGGTAAGTAATTTTACAGCGACTTATAAAAGCAGTTCACAGCAACCCTCTCTATATAATATTACACAAACGGCTGAGGACACAAGGATTGCCTTGTATGAGATGGGAGGGTCAGGGTGTGAGGGATCCATGATCGGAGCTCCTGACTTTTCTTTCTTTTGACTGTAAAGCAAGACTGTAAAGCAAGATGTGGATTCTGATTTTGATAGGCATCTGGCTGGGCTTCCCCAGCCACTCTGGGCAGCTCCCAATAGAGTATTAAAAACATGATAAAACATCTAATATTAAAAACTGTCCTGAACAGGGCTGCCTTCAGATGTTTTCTAAAAGTCAGGTAGTTGTTTATTTCCTTGACATCTGATGGGAGGGCGTTCCACAGGCCAGGCGCCACTACTGAGAAGCCCTCTGCCTGGTTCCCTGCAACCTCACTTCTCACAGTAAGGGAAGCACTAGAAGGCCCTCAAAACTGGACCTCAGTGTCTGGGCTGAACGATGGGGATGTAAACGCTCCTTCAAGTATACTGGGCCGAGGCCGTTTAGGGCTTTAGAAGTCAGCATCAACACTTAATTATGCTCAGAAACGTAACTGTAGAAACCACTTACAGAAACTAGCATTCAGAATATGAAATATGAAATGCTACTCATAGATTTGTCTTAGAGTGACACATCTGTTTGCAAAATATTTACAGATTGCCATGAAGATAGGGCATAGGCAAGACCATGAAACCATCCTAGCTGGTTGAGAGGCCCTTCAAATAGAACACCTGGGAATTACCTGGCCACTTCCAGGAGTTCCAGCTGTCCTCTGATGCTCTGAGGCAACCTAGAAGACAAATGACTTATCTTGAGAGTGGCTAGAATTAAGGAGAAATCTTGCAATTCTCCCTACTTCTGACATCTGAATAGCTATTAGCGCTGGGCCAGATGGGCCATGCTCTTACTTAGCTATGGCAAATCAGGAAAAAACCATACAAATAAAATATTCTACACCGTTTATATTTTTAAGTTTCCACTCAGTTTTCGGTCACTGCTTGGACCCCTGCAACATTGCACTACCTTGGCTGATTATAGTGCAAGCAAATTGTTCCTTTTGAGAAGAATTTTCTAGCACAGCTGTCAGATTGGTTCAGTCGATTGTCTAGTTTTAAACATCATGGCTTCACATAGTTAAAGCACTGATGCACAGCTTGGCCAATTTACATGAAGCTGGGGATACTACCCACAGGGCCTGAAATGTTGTGAATGTGAGTGGATAAATGAAGGAAAGCTTTGCCTGTAAGCAATTTGCATTGCCATAAAAGCTCAGTTGATATTAACAAACAAAACGCTAAAATAAAATAAATTAACCCCATATTCCACTTGCACTAAAGACATATAAAAGTGGGGGAAGTATTACTTTAGTTCCTTCTGGTTGTTTTTCATGGCTTAACAGTTTGACAATGAGAATTTTGTTTTTTAAAAGTCCTTGTGTATGTCTAGATTACCAGTCATACTGTAATCTCAACTTTAATTACAAATACGTAAGTACAGCATAGCTGAATCAAACGAGAACTCCTTCAATAAGTCTGAATTGGATCTAGAGAGAGTACATCTTCTACCAGACTTTACCCCTCCCTGTTAAACTCTCAGCTTCTTTAATCAAACCGTAAAACTCCTGTTTCCTTGCACTGAGCAATGGTATCAGTCCCATCACCCTGCAGCTAGATTTCCTATTGAAGAGAACATAAAAACCATTAAAGGATCATTAAAGTTATTTTGACTCGACCTCAGTCATTCATGCCCTAGTCACCTCTAGGTTGGGTTACTGTAATTCATTCTATGCTGAGCTGTCTATGGAGACAATTCAGACAATTCACTTGTTTCAGAATGTTGGATGCCAGGGGGTTGGCTGAAGCCCAAAGATCTGAATGCATTACTTCAATCCTTTACCCGGTTCATTAGTAACAACTTGCTGTTGGTTTTGACCTTGAAAGTCAAGGTATGGCACCAGAGCATGTTGGGCACTGTCTCCACTCATGAGAAATGATTTGAGAATTTTGTGGGACCCAATTTTGCATGAGGAGTGGCAAGCGGAGTCAAGAGAGAGGGGCTTTTCAGTTACAATATCCAGATTATGGAACACCCTACTCAGGGCAACATGCTTGGTCCAACCCAGATGCTTTATTCCAGTGTGCTTCTAGTTAAACATTACATATTTTTACATGATTGCCATTTTATTATTTTACAGTTTATTTTATCTGTAGCTTTGTTGTTTCAATTTCAGGTATTGTAGGAAGGCAGGCTATTATTATTATATGTTTATTTTGCAGGGATTTGACACTCATTTTTTAAGTACTGCTGTCACAACCCCAAGTAAAACCATAATAATAGACCCATTCAGAGTAACCAGACAGCTAATCTCACAACAATCTACTACAACTGGAGGTCTTATGTCGAAACAGGGCCCTATCTCAGAAAAAGTTCTACAGAGGTGCGAAAGATGCAGAAAAGGTCAACCAAATTAATCAAAGAATTGGGGAGGGGGCAGTTTCCCTAAGAATAAAGAGTCAAGAGTTTTGAGCTTTTTAGATTAGGGCACAGAAAGAACCATTTACAGCTCATGAGCCAGATTTGCACCTGTCCACCTTTCGCTGTGGGTTAAAGCCTCAGCGCCTAGGGCTTGCCGATCGAAAGGTCGGCGGTTCGAATCCCTGCGGCGGGGTGCGCTCCCGCTGCTCGGTCCCAGCGCCTGCCAACCTAGCAGTTCGAAAGCACCTCCGGGTGCAAGTAGATAAATAGGGACCGCTTACCAGCGGGAAGGTAAACGGCGTTTCCGTGTGCGGCTCTGGCTCGCCAGAGCAGCGATGTCACGCTGGCCACGTGACCCGGAAGTGTCTCCGGACAGCGCTGGCCCCTGGCCTCTTAAGTGAGATGGGCGCACAACCCCAGAGTCTGTCAAGACTGGCCCGTACGGGCAGGGGTACCTTTACCTTTACCTTTACCTTTCTGAGGCAAAATGGATGTGGTCAGGGGAAAGGGGGCATGGTCTGAGGGAAAGGGGGAAATGACTGGGGCTCACGGTAGGCATTTGAAAACTATATACTGTATGATGCAGAAAAGTAGTCAATGTTAGTAATTCAGGGTAATTAATTTAAACTGATAAGCAGTAGATTCAGGAGAGGCAAAATCATAGAACAATTCTGTGACAAAAGGAAACCAGCCATTATGTAATTTATTGTCACAAGATGTAGTGATGGCTTTAAAAGGGGTTTAGATGAATTAGTACAGGTTAGGTCTACCTGTAACTATTAGCCATGGTAGGTTAGTAGAACGTTCAAGCATGGAGACAGTATTCCACAGAACATGGAATAATGTTTGACATTTTATTATGCTTTTATATTTTGCTGGAAGCTGCCCAGCGTGGCTGGGTGTAAAATAACAACAATAACAATATTATTTTAGTATTTGGGGTGGGATGGGGTGAGGGTGGGGGATACACAGAATAACAGCTTCTGGGAGCAGGTGGAAGAAAGTATGTTGTCTTCATGCCCTGCTTTCTAGAGACATTTGGCTGGTTATTGTGAGGAGAAGGCAGACAGAAGAAGAAGGGTCCCTGGTGTAATGTGCCAGTTCTCTCTTTATATATCAGACTGCCCTAGCAAGAACATAGTCTTGACAATAACAAAAAATATATATGTTGCATTTCCTAAATAATTACATACTGAAGCTTGTGAAATTTTTGTTGGGTAAGAGTCAAAGCCTGAAATCCTAGACAGTGGGACCTCCACGAACGTAATTTGTTCTGGAGGTCCGTTCTTAACCCGAAACTGTTCTTAACCTGAGGCGCGCTTTCGCTAATGGGGCCTCCTGCTGATGCTGTGCCGCTGGCGTGCGACTTCTGCTCGCATCCCGGGGCAAAGTTCGCTACCAGGAGCATCTACATCTGGGTTAGTGGCGCTCGTTACCTGAAGCGTTCATAAGGAGAATGGTACGTAACCTGAGGTTCCACTGTACACACTTATCTAAGAGAATTTTCCATTGAATTCAATAGCACTTACCTCTGAATAGACATGCACTGGATTGTGCTGCATAGGATATCCCAACCATCACATTTATTATCGCTAGTTTCTGTTTCGAGTAAAGAGAATAATATTTTAACAGCACATCCATTGCTCATTTATCTTAATCATGACAAGCGTTAACCTTATTTAATTTAAACAAACAAACCAGCAATAAATTCCAGGATCCTTCTTTAATTTGGTTATGAGAATTGGCCGTGAACCTTCTTATGGCAAGATTTTTGTGCACTCACTCAAAAACTATTTCATAGGCAGAAAATTAGCCTACAAAGCTTTATTTCTTGAAGGGGGGGGGGTAATCTAAATTTGCTATATTTCTGTCTGCTGGCCAGCTATTAAAGGCATAGAAATCTGCAATCACCTCTGATACTGTTGATGGCATTGTCATTATTTTTATCTCAGTCGGTAGAGCATGAGACTCTTAATCTCAAGGTAATGGGTTTGAGACCCACATTGGGGACAGATTCCTGCATTGTAGGGGGTTGGACTAGATGTCCATCATGGTCCCTTCCAACCCTACAATTATATGATTCTATGATACTAATTGTAATGTATGGGGGCTAGATAAAGGTGGTCATATACTATATATGCAGCAGCCCAATATCCATTTACTTCAGAGTAAGGATGTGGGTGGCACTGTGGGTTAAACCACAGAGCTTAGGGCTTGCTGATCGAAGCCCTGCAACAGGGTGAGCTCCCGTTGCTCAGTCCCTGCTCCTGCCAACCTAGCAGTTTGAAAGCACGTCAAAGTGCAAGTAGATAAATAGGTACCGCTCCGGCAGGAAGGTAAACGGCGTTTCCGTGCGCTGCTCTGGTTCGCCAGAAGCGGCTTAGTCATGCTGGCCACATGACGCGGAAGCTGTACGCCGGCTCCCTCGACCAATAAAGCGAGATGAGGACCACAACCCCTGAGTCGTCCATGACTGGACCGAATGGTCAGGGGTCCCTTTGCCTTTACCTTTAAGGACCTCTGAACTCAACTCGACTTACTTCTGAGTGGACACGTATCAAATAGTGTGTTTTAAGTTGCACAGAATGCTAAAACACACACACTTCTCTCTACCCCACATTAAAGGCAAGCTACCGATATTTTCTCAGCTTCATATCACTGTGTACATTTGCTTTCCTATGTAGGGAAAGGGGGCTTAGGTCAAAACAACAAACTTATTAATTAAGGCTGCTATCCAGGTTGCACCCTTGCTTGCAGGTGTTAAGTCCCATTGAATAAAGTGGGACTTACGTTAAAGCAAGCAAGCAAAGAACCAGGTTTCACAGTAGCGATCGCTTTATGTTCAGGAATAGTATACATAAAATAATAAGGAAACCCTACGAAAGAGGAAGCGCGGGGGGGGGGGGGGACTCAGAACAGTGGTTCTCAAACTTCTTCCCTCTGAACCACATTTTCCCATCAGATGTCAAGGTAGTAAAGAACTACACAACTTTTAGAAGACATCTGAAGGCATCCCTGTATCAGGAAGTTTTTAATGTTTGACGTTTTATTAAGCTTTTATATGTGCTGGAAGCCACCCAGAGTGGCTGGGGAAACCCAACAAGGTGGGCCGGGTATAAATAATAAAACTAATAACGAAAACATATTTAATAATAATAATAGTAATGTGCTCATGCTGCACTAATTTTTTTTATCAATAAGAAATACATTGGGAAACAAAAAGCAACAACTCCTAGCAGTGCTTGATTTTGAAAAGATGCATATTCCACATTCTGCGAATATTTATGTGTGTATGTGTATACAGAATGGTACCTCTGGTTGTGAACGAGATCCGTTCCAGAGGCTCGTTCGCAACATGAAAAGAAGGCAACCCACAGTGGCGTGTCTGCGCACACGCGGGTTGCGACTTGCCACTTCTGCGCATGCATGTGACGTCGTTTTGCGTGTCTGCGCATGCGCGAGCAGCAGCGAAACCCGGAATTAACCCTTTCCGGTACTTCCGGGTTGGCGTGGGACGCAACCTGAAAAAACGTAACATGAAGCAAACGTAACATGAGGTATGAATGTATATATATGTGTGTGTGTGTGCGTGTCTGTGTGTATAATAGAAACACACACACACACATATATATATATACAGAGAGAAACACACACATGCACACATATATACATACGCATGTCTAGTACTGTATAGTATAGTATAGTATAGTATAGTATAGTATAGTATAGTATAGTATAGTATAGTATAGTGAAATGTTTAAACGCTTCTTTGAGCGGGTCCCGCCACACCTGCCATCCTCTCCTGCCGCACCTGCGCGGCGCTCCGCACCCTTTGAGAACCACCGCCACGGAACGGACTACATTTCCCAGAAGGCTTTGCCCAGTAGCAGGCTCGCTTCTGGATTGGTGCTCCTCGGGGCCCAATCAGCGCGGAGGAGAACGGCGTGGATAACGGCGTTTCCCAGGTGCTTGTGGCGGAGACTGACGCGCCGGCGCCCGTTGGAAGCCATGGCCCCGTCACGGCGCCTGGCGCCGCACCTGCCTGTGGGGAGCAGCCTCCTTCCCCCCCTCCTCCTCCTCCTCTTCCTCCTTTGTGTCCAGTTCGGGGGAGGCCAGAAGAAGAAGGAGGTAGAGCCGTTCTCTTCTCTCCCGTTTCCACGCGCCCCACCCGCGCGACCCTCCTGCCTCCCTGTGTGTGTCAAGGGGGGGGGGGGGGGAGAGATAGCTAGGGTTCAACACACAAACCCCTCCAGCTCCCTTTGTTTATGAGTTTAATATATTCTCCACCTCCCCCCCCCCCGCAGCTCCTTTGTGTTGGTATATATATATATATATTTAATATCCTTTTCTATTTGTTTGTTTGTTTGTTGTCTTCTATTTACAATTTTATTTATACAATGTGAATGCCCACATTTAAGATTTCATTATTAGGTGTCATTTATAGCAATCGTTCCCACCCCCCTCCTTCTCGCTGCCTCTTCCCTCCACACAGTCATCCATCCCTCTGAGGGACAACCATAGGTTGGACATGTGGGAAAGATGGATCCTTAAGATTTCTGGAAATGCCTAGAAATGTTCGTTATTATGCTACGTGGAGTTTGTGTGTGTGTGTTTTTGTGTGTTGTAAGCTGCCCTTTGATCTTCGGATGAAGGGCGGTAAACATTAATAATCAGTGCTTTTAAAAATAATAATAATAATGTTTAGGGGTCCTCTCATTTTGACTCAAAATCACCATTTTATAGTTCAAATCGGGGGGAAATAAACACAGCAAATGGAGAAAAGTAGAACGATTCACAAAATGTTTAGGGGTATGCGTTCCCCTGCGGAAAAAAAAAGCACTGATAATAATAGGAATGTGGAGAAGGTTAGGTGGGTGTTTTCCTTGCTCAGGACTGCTGATCAAAAGCTGTGTGGCAGGTGAGAATTCTACCACTGAACCACCAATGCAAAAGCTGTATCAGATAAGAGACATAACTAGTGTTTAAACCCAGAACCTGTTTTCTATTGTTTAATATGTTTTTTGAATTAATTACAAAAAAACCCCACCCCTCAAAAATGTTGTTAGATCGTGTAAGCAAAATCAGTTCTACATCTCATATCCCACAGCTTGTTTTATCGATGGAACATGTGGTGTTACAGTGGAGAAAAAGAAAGTGCCTCTGAGCATGTGATGAAAGTCTCTTCTGACATAAACACAAGCACCTATTTGGAAATAAGTGGAAAGGAATTCCTGATCACACTGTGTGATTTTCACATGGCAGGAACATCCTTTTAGTAATTAATGACTGCTTTGTTGTTGTTTTCCTTCCTTTCTCCCTTGTACTTCTCACTATGTTTTGATACCACCAGTGACATTTAAGCCCACCTTAATCACTTGTACAATTTCCTATTCGTTGGCCATTGTCCTTACATTTGTCCCATATATACACCCTCTCCTAACTGCTGCATAGTGCAGAATGTTATATATTGAAATAGCTGTTGTGGTTAAATTAATATCAGCAATAATTCTGCCTCTTAAGTTTTCATAAATTAGTAGCACATCCAATACTGCTTTTGGAGATTTCTGTAATATAGACCCTTCCCTAGTCTTTTTGCCATCAATACATGCTATTTTTTCCTTCTCCATTCCTTTCTCCATTTAATGCCAGACATCCAGTATTATCCCCTGAAAAATGGGGGAACCTCCTGTCTTGCAGAGATAAAATAACACTGCTGCTCTTGGCTTGAATTAACTGTCTCTCTAGCTCACTTGATTATGTTATTATTATTTTATTTTATTTTATTTGCATGTTTACCAAGAAAAAAGGGAAAAGTGAATTAAAGAGAAGAAAAAATAAAGATAAAATATAATATACAAATAATAGTAATAATACAGATAATAACAGTAAATCAAATCAGCATCAACTATGAATACCATGACCATCAGTACATGGGTCTTAAATTAAACATATAAGTAAGTACAGTATAAATCCTTCAGATTTCCAAATAGGTATTCCCACAAGATTGATGCTTATGTTTTTGAATGTAGCCATGGCAATAAGGTCTTCAGACAACTACATAATAGACAGTAGGTCTGCATCCTTCCACACTTATACTTCAAGTCTCTTAGCCACCATTGGCTACTGATTGGGATTAGACTCCTTGCTTTATCATTTAACATGCATAGAAGGGGTGGGGAAATACTTTATATCTATGAACCTGGATTAATTATTCTGAAAACATTTAACTTTCTGGCTTTGTAGCATGTATTCAGTGAGTAATGCCTTTTGTGACTGGACAACTTCTAACCAGTATATGAATAGCTGGTATGCAACAACACTATGGAATTATTCATAATATATAAATATTGTGAGATGAAGTTTATAAATATAAGTGTTCTACTTTGTGAGCCTCGTAGTCAGTAAATGTCTTCTACCCTATCCTTTGTGATCACAATATGCTGGGCACATGATTTACACCCAAACAAACAATTGTAATTTGTTTGAGATAATGAGAAACACTGTAGCTGCTGATCTTAGCACTTATACAATAAAAATGTGACAATATGCAACCCTGATGCTTATCTGCAGCTTGTACTAATAATAAAAAATACATGTGGCTAGCTTTTATACTAAATGAACTTGTAAACAAATTTGCAACAGCCTGCAAGCCCTCACCATTGCTTCAGCAGCTGTCTGTTCCCCATCAGGCTACTGCTGCAAATAAAGGAACGCTGATGTATTTAGGATCAGGATCTTTAGGAAGTTTTAAAATTATTTTTCCATTGCTTTATGTATTGCAGGATGTGTGTCTCTTTCTGATTCATCCAGGGTTTTTTTATGAGCCAAGTGCTGTATTTCATGACTTCAGTTAAGAGTTAACCAGTAGAAAGTGAGTCTCCTGAAATTGGTGATATTTCTGAGTAAAAATGGCCAGAATAGTAAAGTGTTGAATTATTTTAATTTGAATCTTTGCTATAAACCAAGTGGGGTGCCATTTGCTTTTACCAAAGTGTGGTCTGTAAGCCTTAACCTGGGAATAGCCCCATTGAGCTTGGTGGGACAAATTCCTGTGAAGGCATATCTACAGGTTTGTGTTGTTAGAATTAGATTGGAGGAAAAGTAGAAATGGAGACCTGAGTGCATCAGTGGAAAAAGGGATCCTGCCCTTGTTTGGTTTTATTATGGCTTCTGCTTCTCATAATAATAATAATAATAATAAGGCATTATTAATACCCCGCCCATCTGGCTGGGCTTCCCTAGCCACTCTGGGTGGCTTCCAACAAAATATTAAAATACCGTAAAACATCAAACATTAAAAGCTTCCCTAAACAGGGCTGCCTTCAGATGTCTTCTAAAAGTCTGGTAGTTGTTGTTCTCTTTGACATCTGGTGGGATGTCGTTCCACAGGGGAGGCGCCTCTACTGAGAAGGCCCTCTGTCTGGTTCCCTGTAACTTGACTTCTCGCAGTGAGGGAACGGCCAGAAGGCCCTCGGCGCTGGATCTCAGTGTCCGGGTAGAACAATGGGGATGGAGACGCTCCTTCAGATATACTGGACCCGAGAGGTGGGACCGATATCCCTAGCCCTTATCAGGCTGCCTTTTAGTTAGCACTTAATTCAGAGACCCATGGTTCAAGACTTGGAAAGCAGAGCCCTTCCTCCTGCTTCATGTGGCTTGTGGTTGCCCTTTTCTCTCTACTGAGTAATTGTGGTCTGCCTATACCTTCATTCTTTCCTTCTTCTGCTACAAGGCCTTTCCATAAAAAAAAGGTTCTGGAGCTGTGCTCTTAGGAACATAAAGAAGAGCTTGGCTGGGTCTGGCCAAAGGGCATCTTCCTATGGGAAACCCGCAAGCAGGACTTGACTGTAACAGTACTCTCCCCATGTGTGATTCCCAGCAGCCGCTCTTCAGAGGCATACTTCCTGCATTGTAGCTAGTAATGATTGATAGGCTTATCCCCCATGAATTTTTCCATTCCTCTTTTAAAGCTGTCCAAGTGGTGGGCCATCACTACACCATGTGCAGGTAATATCCATAGTTTAACTAGGAAACCCCAACTCCAATTAAGACCTGCTTCTAAGTCCCAAAAAGTTAAAAAGGTGAAAAGCAAAGGGTAAAGGACTAGAATTGAGTGAGAGAAATGGGAGGGCAAGATTGCGTTTTTAAAAGGCTGTGTAAAACTTGTGGAGAGGCTAAATAAGAAGATGTTGACATGGGGGAGAACTTTGTGGGAAAGGAAGAAACTAACAGAAAGAGATAGATATGCTGGGATGAGGATTGCATGGGAAAGAAGGAGCATGAACAAAAGCGCGGCAGAAAAGATAGAGAATAGAAGAAGCGGAGGAAAAGTGGGAAGCAGAATTAGCGAGAATAATAAATTTTGAATGGCATACATTGCATTGAATCTAGTCACATAGTTCTATTGTAAGTCATGTTGTTCATGTTTTAAAAGAAAATCAGTGTAGGCACAGAAACGATGTAAGAGAAATATATATATATATATTGGGGGGGGGGGGGACATGAACTGTCTTAAGTAGATCTTTAGTCCTGCAGGAAAGGGAGGATGTGTGCTATGAATGTGCTGGAGGGGATAAAAATAGTCTCAGTATTATTTTAGTGTATTGTTTGATGGACTAAGTAAAATGAGACAGCAGCCAAATCTTGCTGCTGTACCACCAAAATGTAGATAAGTTGAGCTGATTGAGTTTGAAGGAACAAAGTTGGGGACAGAGGGTGTAAGGGAAGGCAAATGTCAGGTTGTATATAGAGTGCTCCTTGTTGGAGGAGGAGATGCTTGCTTTGTGCTTTCTTCAGCAATCCAGGTGGCTAGTCATCAAGTCATTTTTGTTGTTCCTAAAGCTCACCCCAGCGCTTTAAGTTTAATCTGAACTTCTTCCCTCCTTACATGGATGGGGTGGGTGGGGAAAGAGAGACTGTATCAAAACTTTCTATTTTACTGGACCTAGACGTGTACTTGAAAATCTATCATCCTCTCCCCCTTCACTCATTAGCTATGGATACTTAATTGGCCTTCAAAAGCTTTGGAACCCTTCCTGGTTTTTCTGGTGGCTGAGCCAATTCTTTATTCAGTTCCTTAGAGATCATGGGGCGAATTGCATCTGGCCTTGGCGGTCTGATATGCCAGATTCTATTTTTAATGTGTTGATCTCACCTGTCTTAGTATTGAGAACAGAATTTGTTTGCAAATTGCAATAACACAGTTTGCATGTTTTCACAAAGAACGTTACCACACTTGTCCTTTATGAACCCTATGTGTTTTGATTCTTTTTCTCACAAGGAATGGTGCGCTACTTTCACTTTCTCTTCTTTGTATTAAAATGCATTGCTTGAAAGATGAAAATGATAACTGAGGAGGCTACCTTTATAGCATTAGCATGGAAAAGTTTGTGATCATCAGTTTCACGAACTTTCTCATGAGTGTTCCTTGTGGAACAGATGTATTGATGACATGGATGTTAGAAACTTGTATTTCTATTTTAATTCAGCTGTTTTAATAAGTAGTGGTGATATCTGACTGGTTGGAAAGGTAACCTGTTAATTCATATTGTAGTTTGGTTGAAATAGCTAGGACAACTCCGTGGTGGGTACAGTGGTTTTGGCCAAAGAGACAATGTGTACATTGCAAGAAAGGGTATGTTCAAGAAATGAAGTTTTAATGCATTTTGCATGAGGCTACATTTGTGGAGTCTGGATGCCTTCAGGCATGGATCTCACACATTTTCTTCAAAAACACAAATTGTGTTCCTGTAAATCATTTGATCTATTGCACAAAGTGTACTTTAAATCAGTGATCAAACGACATGTTGGGGCATATTAGAGCCAAAGCATGTTTTGAAAAATTAAGCAGTTATATTTTATGCAACCATTACTCTAGGGCTGTTGAAGAAGGGTGGCCTAGTTACATTAGGGAGAGGAAGTAAGGAAGCGCTGAGGTTTCCTGATGGCAACCTTTTCAATCAACAGCTGAAGAGAATCTCTGAAGAATCTTCATTGCCTAGAAAGCACTGGGTAAACAGGGTGGGTATGGTGCAAAAAGATGTCTGGCCTTTATTCTTGAAACTGACTGAGAAAGTAATATGTTTTTTGAGCACTGAGGAGAGAATGCCTCCAATTTTAATCCAGGAAAAAAAATGTGCTCTCGGTATTGAGAAATGCGACCTTGAACATTGCCAAATAGAAGCACAAATTTCTCCTCTAAGGCCCTTTCTCTCTCAACTCTACTGCTGTATTTGGTCTGTATATCCCATCAGGCCCAGCTAACATAGCCAGGGGCTGGGGATGAGAGGAGATGATGTAGTCCAAAACATCTGGAGGGCACCAGGTGGATGAAGGCTGGTCTAGACCTTTATTTTCTGCAATGCAGTTGATTCAGTGCAATGAATTGCTTCATCTGCTTTCCTAGCCATGCTTTAGGCCGTCTGCATGTGGAAAGTATAAACTCTGGAGACAAAACACTCCTTTGAAAAATGCAAAAGGCCTGTGATGCTACCTCCAGATCTTCCTTCCCTTTAAAAAAGAGAATCAGGCTGAAAATGCAGCATGTGCAGAAAAATATCAGGATCAGCCTTTAGATCAATTTTGTCTTAATTGTGCTAGATTTGACTCTTGGCCAGGGTGGTACTAATGGAGAGCAAATGAATGTAAAGTAAGAGCAGAAAGGTTAAGGTGTCCTCTTTTGCATTTTTGGACAAAGTTCAGAAGATGCTTACAGAGATTCTCGGTGAAAGTAGCCCTGGAAAACAAAATAAGTGATGTCTGTTCTCTTCTGGTAGAGGAATCCCTAATTTTAGATGTGGAACTATTTCTGTTGTTAAAAAAAATTCTATACCACCCTTCATCCGAGGATCACAGGGTGGTTTGCAATATAAAAACACAAAAATACAAACCATAATAAACAAAAGCAACACAGAGACAAATGTTCTCTGGAGGAAATTTGCCTCTCTACTTCACACCATATTGCCCTTTCTACAGGCTATCTGACTTCTTACACATACCACTTTGAAATACTTCAGAATATATTTATGAACTAAGGTTAGGAGAGTCTGAAAGGTAGATACATGTTGATTGAAACATTTATCTGTGGGAATGGTATTGTCCATGTTACAGGAATTTGTTACAGGAATTTTATAGGAAGTTGCCCTGAGAGGAGATGAAAGTATAGTTGTACCTTGGATCCTGAACGCCTTGCAAGTTGAACATTTTGGCTCCCGAATTCCACAAACCCAGAAGTGAGTGTTCCAGTTTGTGAACATTCTTTGGTACCCGAACGTCCAACGCAGCTTCCAATTGACTGCAGTAGTTTCCTGTAGCCAATCAGAAGCTGCACCTTGGTTTCTGAACATTTTGGAACTTGAACGGACTTTCAGAATGGATTCTGTTCGACTTCTGAGGTACCACTGTATTCACCTGTTGAGAGGGCAGCATCAGCAAACATTGATCTTAATTGGCTTTTTGACTTCATCATGTATCCAGTTCTTGCTATCTCTCATTCCAGTATTCTCCATGTGATCCCTGACTGGTTTGGATTGCCCATATGATTGTTCCCAAGAAAAATGTCCTCTCCAGCATTACCACATGCTCTGAGCTTTGAGCTCTGACATAATTACTGTGCCTGATACTAGAATAAAACTTCTGAAATGATAATGTCGATTCAAGTAATTGATAAGGGGGTTTATAGGAAGTATTGAGGTGGAAAATTTTCTGATGCTTATTTAGCATCTACAGTGTGATCTGATGTAACATATTTAACTTATATTTAGTAAGCAAGTTTAAAAACACTTGCAATCTGATGTGCAGTAAGAATCTTCACTTTGATTAGAGCTGCAAATGCAATCAGGTGAATTCATAAGTTGATCTTTGGTTAGAGTTACTAAGTATTTTTGTGGTTTTTAATTTACCCTTTCTGGGTTAAAAATCAATAAAACATACATATCACCAGACTTTTCCTAAGTGTAACCACCAGAATAACATTAATTACAAGTTTGGAACTGCCAAACTTGCCTCATATTGCGTTGACCACCACCATTTTACTAATGACTTTTATGAAGCAATTAATTTTTAGACATTGAACATTTCCCATACCTCAGACTTGAATAAAGTCATTATATATTACCTTATCATTGTTCCAACATCAGTTTCATCTCTTTTGTTCTCATGCTAGATCTAAATGTAACTTTTTTATAGCTGCCTCTGAAAATGTTGTTTGGCTGCAATCCAATGCAGAGCATGTTTAATATGGATGAAAATCTACAGGCTGTAAGCGTTCTTAACTCCGTGTTGGTGTGTGCTTCTTTTCCTGATATACATATAAAAATAAATCTTGAAGATAATCAGTCATGAAGCTAAGGTTCTAATGGAGTTGGAAACTGTAAAATAGGATGTGCAAGGCTATGGAGTTACTGTACATCTGTTAGTTTTAATTCTGGAAAAGGAACCACAATTGATTAAAGTCAGTCCTGAATTCTTCAAGGTTTAGATTTCTCCCCTTAAAACAATGCGTAAGCTGCAGTGATTCCCTGTCCTCCACCCACTCTTCATAATGGCTGACAGTTGAAATATAGCTGGCCTTTTGAACGTAGCTTCTTACTTGGAAGGTGGGAGGCTTTGCCCCTTAGAAAACGTTCATTTTTAGTTGAATTATGCCATCCTTGGATGGGCAAACTTTTTGGGCAACCCTACATGGAACATTTTGGACACCTATTGGACTTCCATTATCACCTCTTTTTGAACATGTCTATCATTTATCAGTCTGTTTTGAGGCCAAACACTGCATTGTTGTTTTTTTTAAAAGTCCAGGCATAATGAAGCCTTTCTGCCTTTTTTGCTTTTCTGCCTCTGCTGATGCATCACTTCCACTTCTGTTCATGCCTCTTGAGGCAAACAGCAGCATCTGCAACACCTCTTCTACCATTGGCAACTATTCCTGATAGCTCTGAGAAGAAAGTGAGGTGGCAATTTTGCTGATGGATCACTGGGGAAATAGATTTAAGAACAGGGAAGAGCTTAGTGAGGTGACACGGCAGATGGTTGATGGAATATGAACATTTTAATGAAGGAGAACAGGTTCTAGCAGGTTTAGTATAGTAGATGTGTGACCTGTCAGCCAAGCTACCCCCAGGTAAAATCTCATCCACAGATTCATTAGGTAGCTTCAGGCAGTACTCACTCTACCATCAGTCTAACCTTCCTTACAGGGCTGTTGTAGGGACTCTAGGGCAATATATGGGAAGTACTTTGAATGTTCAAAGTGCTTCATAAATTGTGGTTTTTGTAATTGTCAGGGAATGAAATAGTGATAATAGGTATCATGTAAATCTGCATAGGCTCCTGTTCTAAATGCCACACTGAATGCATGAATTTTGGGTGGAGTGATGGTGCACAATATTCTGCCTCCTCCTTGCGTTGGATACGTGCATGGAGGGCTTCAAATGAACAGCCCTTTTGTGTATATTTCCCTTTCTCCAAGCAGCTCAAGGAGCAGTTATCTTTGAAACAAGATAACCCCGTGAAGTAGGTAAGGCTGAGAAATTGTGTTTGCACATTTGAACTCCCTAGGTGGAGTGGAAATTTGAATTTGGGTTTCCCACATGAAAGCCCACACAGATCTTTTGTGAAAACTTGTGGCAAGATAGCAACCACCCATCGTGTGCTTTGTTGTCAGCCAGATACATCAAACTTTTATACCTATGGGAAGGAATTATTATACATGGATTTCTAAACATGCATACAACTTCCTGTGAAGTGTTTCAGTGATTTGGCTATTCTCTGGTAATCCAGTCAATGGGATTGAAGTATATTGCTCCTAAGCCAATCAAACAGGGTGTGATTGTGTGACAGGGGACTTGGTAGAACACAATTGTTTAATATGATACCTTGTCACATTTTAGCCCAGAGGAGATCATGGTGGCAATGGCAAATGTTTTTCAGTGGTTGGTGATGCAGCTTGCTGTTGTTGTTGTTATCTACAATAAATAAAATATGGTGCTTATAGCAGCCCCAATGTACTCCTATAATTAGATTGCCTGAAACTTTGTCCCCATCCCAGATGTCTCTAGTTTGGCAGCGTAGCTTCTATAAGACAGATCAGCAGCTTAATTGATCTTTCCTATCAAACTGTTCTGCAAGTACTTATGCAGCACTGCCTGGGCAGCCACGTGGAAAATAGAGACTGTTTGCTCTGGTTTTGGATTGTGATGAGTAAAGTGAATTGGGCAATTCTGTCATAGCAAAATGGTGTGTGTGTGTGTGTTGCTCGTAAAACCTATTATAAAATTGGTTTGATGCATCAGTCTTGGTAATAAAATCAGGAGAAAATGTGTGGGTATTGCACTTTAATCTTATTCAAAAAATAAAAAAAAACTTTGAAAAAATTAGTGGATCCACAGCAGAGTGTTAGGAAAGGGGGAGCTTTTTGTGTGAGTGTGAGGGCATTAAGATAAAAAGCACTACTGTGGTTATTTTATTTACTAATTATTAATTACCCTTCACCCTAAGGTCCGAGGGTGGGTTGCAACATTGAAACACAACACTGAAAATAGTTTAAAGCAACTTAGAGCTATGGAAGTGGCTAAGAGGCTGAAAAAAAAAAAAACTGCTTTTAATGTCTAAGACAAGTGGCTGAAGCACAAGGTGCCAGGGAAAAGTTGTTTCTCAAATTAACAAGGTATATTTTTAGTTAAGACGTTGACCGGGAAGGCGCCTTGGATGCTTGTACAAGGAATGAAAATGGTTCACAGTTGCATATGATTCTTTGAGCAAGGAACTATCCAGGAGCAAAGGGCACTCTCTCCAAACTAGCATGTGAGAACTGAGTCTGCCTCTGCTCTTTCCAGTTTAAGAGATGCTGCTGCAAATTATCTTCCCAGGAACTGCCCCAACATGTAATCAGTGTTGAAATTCACTCTCTTTTTAAAGTAAGTTTTGGAGATGTGATTTGGCTTCCATCTTATTATTAAAACTCTGGTATACCTGTTCGGGAGATATCTATCTATCATCTATCTATCTATCTATCTATCTATCTATCTATCATCATCATCTATCACAGCCAAAAAATTAATCTATAGCTCATACATTACCAAAATCTTTTACATTGTTCTTAAACAGCTCCCTTCAGAACATTTATTTTCCCCTTCCCTCCTCCAATGCATCATCTTTATTTTTGAAGCCCGCTTAATACCTATACAGTGGTACCTCAGGTTACATATGCTTCAAGTTACATACGCTTCAGGTTACAGACTCCACTAACCCAGAAATAGTGCTTCAGGTTAAGAACTTTGCTTCAGGATGAGAACAGAAATCGTGCTCCGGCAGCGCAGCAGCAGCAGGAGGCCCCATTAGCTAAAGTGGTGCTTCAGGTTAAGAACAGTTTCAGGTTAAGTACGGACCTCCAGAATGAATTAAGTACTTAACCTGAGGTACCACTCTACTAGATCTTTAACTACGATTAATCAAATGACTCCTCGCGTAATGTCCCATGTATCTCAGGTAGGAATCCCTTCCCTGCCTTTGATTGATGTGGATAATGAAACAATACCACTGAGCCATCTATACAGTTGCGATAAAACTTGAACCAAAATTTTATATATGTATGGGGGGAATATGATGATGCAAGAAGGCTGTGCTTTTTACCTTTTGAGCCTGCCACACTTAAAATGGCCCTCAAGGTGGCATTTGAAGTGGATAAAGTCTTACTACCTCATACTATTAGTGTTCTGCTATGTGTCAACTCTTTTTACAGGCAGCAAAAGAGGTAATAAATGGGTAATTCTGCCATGCTGACTGAGGTGACTCTCTAATGGAGGAGCTACAGTCAAAATGAGTCGCATCAGTAAAATACAAAGCCCTTAATTGCCCTATACTTGCGGGCTTGAACTTTCCAGCTGAACCTCCTGAGTTCTTAAAAAAATAAAGGTAGAAGAAGAAAGCCAAAGTGACAGGAAGTTTGGCTAATATTTCAAACTGGACTGGAGTAGACAGAAAGTTATTAGGGTATAGTCTTGAGACTCCCAAGTACAGTCATGGGGAAAAGAAAACACATCCTCTTTGATTTCAGTGGTTTCACATAACAGGACAAGTATCAAGTTTATTTGTTGTTGTGACAATCCTGGTCATTTCAACCAAAAAGGAAATAGAAGTATTCTATGCATGTTGTGCAGAATATGCATAGATACACCATTAAAATATACAGATAATATTTATACCCTGAGATACAGACCTCAGGACATAATAACAACAACCATCTGTTCCTTAGCAGGTCTTAAAATTAGGTGAATGCAACCTCAGATGAGCAACAACACATGACATATTACACCATGTATTGATTTATTTAAAGGAATAATGACATTTCATCAATTTACACTGTTCTGACCTGTTGCTGAGATGCCCCTTGTAACCATGTACAGTGGTGCCCCGCAAGACGAATGCCTCGCAAGACGGAAAACCTGCTAGACGAAAGGGTTTTCCGTTTTGGAGGTGCTTCACAAAAGGAATTTCCTATGGGCTTGCTTCGCAAGACAAAAATGTCTTGCGAGTTCCTGCGGTTTTTTTTCCCTCCCCCCCCCTTTTTCTAAGCCGCTTATCCGCTAAGTCGCTAAAAGCCTCTAAACCGCTAATAGCGCTAATCCGCTAATCCGTCAATGGGCTTGCTTCGCAAGACGAAAAAACCGCTAGACGAAGAGAATCGCGGAACGGATTCTTTTCGTCTTGCGAGGCACCACTGTACTGCTTTTAGTACCCATCTTCTCATAGTTTGAGGCTTTTGGCTTCAGCATGCACCTGTGCATTGCATCTGTCTATAAATGGTGTATGCATATGTATGCACGCATAATTTAAAAAAATCACTATTTAGCATTTTTAAACTACTGTCATTTTTTCTATGATCTTTGCCAAGTTTTATCTAAAATATCTAAGCCAGTGGTTCCCAACCATTTTTTGGCCATGCCCCACCTAAGCATCTCTAAAATCCTGACACCCACCCCACCCTCCGTGACATATAATTCTTATTATACAAAATGTGAACTCCTATTCATGTGGAGGAACCCTAAAAAGCCATTAATTTGGTCTAAGTCATTCTCAAATTGCCCCCCTTAAAAATCAAATTGCCCCTTTGTGGGGCGTGTGCCCCATGCTGGGAACAATGGATCTAAACCATAATCCCTAAGAGATGTATTAGGAGGACAGCAGTGGTGGGTGGGGAGCCAGCAGCCATCCAGATGTTGCTGGACTTCAACACACATTGGCCCCAGCCTGCATGGTCAGTGGTCAGGGATTATGGGAGTTGTAGTCCACCAACGTCTGCAGGGCCACAGGTTCCCCACCATTGCTGCATAAAGGATGTGCAGCCTGAAGCAGATGCTCTTGTCAGCTTTCTCCCAGATTCATTACAATTTTTGTGAAGAAAGAGGATTTTAGCATAATCCCAAATGTTATTAATGCCTAGGGCTTAATTTTAGCTAGATCTCACCCCATAGTGCTAGAGTTTGGTCCTCAGACCTATGAATCAAAATAAGATTGTATTTGCATTGGCAGCCATTTCTAAATGAGACATTTCTGACCTTTGCTAACACAGCAACCAGATACTGTGGATTTTGTTATACGGGGTTATAGCAGAATACAAAAGAAAATCTATCTATCCTACAAGTATGTAGTTACCCAAGGAAATATCAATTTTCAGCTTGGCTTAGGGGCCATGGCAGTTCCACGGCAAGAATAAATGAAATTTTGATGTTTGGATTTATCCACGATTCGCCAGCTTCAAGCCCCAGAATATTATTTCAAAAGCTGACATAGCCCTTGTGCCTTCCATAGCAGGCGCACAAAATGGGGTGGGGTATGAGCTGTTTTTTCTATTTTTCTATGAATGCTAGTTGCATTCAAGTTTTCAGCTGTGGACAGACTTGAACTGAGGACTTCCTGTTTGAGCAGCTCATTGGACAATTAAATATCTCTGGGAAGTCACAGATTTCCTTGGGTCCCAGTAGTTTTATTGGCTCTTTACCTTGCTCTGCCCTTTCCCATTGGGGCTTAGTCATTGCCCTCTTCTTCATTGTCCTATATAAGCATCTCTTTCCTGTTCCCTGCAAAACAAAAATGCCTTTTGCGTGCAACTCAGATATTCTGTTTTTCATTCTGCTCTTTTCTTTTTCGACTCGTAAGTCTTTTTGTAGTTCTGGACTCCCACAGATAGCAATACTCCCACAGATAGCTGTACCCCTGAGCTACAGCCTTTCCAATCTCTCTTAAAGTTTGCAGCGGCACTTGCTATATCATTGCTTGATATAAAAACCTGGGGCCGGGCAGCTTATCAGTTTCTCTAACTATACGGCCAAATGACTAGAATTCCCAATATTTTAATAGTCCATCTTTACTTATGAGCATCCAGTTGGTTTGACTTGCTTCACTGCTCATCTTTTCCAGCTATCTGGAAAGATAGGAGTTCCTTTGGCTCTCGACTTCCCTGCCACCCCAAAATTGTAGAAGTGGTTATGTGAACATTTTTCTGAGACTTTCCCCCATGTTTGCATCAAATATCTGGGTTTGACATTGAGCAATGACCCACCCACCCCCCATTTTGTGATTGCCAAGCCATTGGAGTCATTGGCCAATCAGAACCTTAATATTGCCTAGCTCTTTATATGTTCATGTCTCATGGATGCTTTCATTTGTGGCCTGAAGTATTCACAGATCGACCCTCCACAACTGTATAGCATTGCTCAGCTTTGAGTGGCAGAGAGTATTCTGAATAAATTGTTTAAGCTTTAACAGGTTTTGTTAGTACGTTCATCTTGTGGAACGTTATAATATGCTAGGTTTGGCACCCCGAGGCTTCCTCCCCTCTATTGTAGTGTATTATTCAAAATTCATTTCAAGGAGCCATCCAATTTTCATTTCCAAGAGTTGGCTAGGATTATTTTAGGGGAGGAGAGGAGACTTAAATTAAGTGTCTGAGAGAAAAATGTGACCACATGCTGTTTAATGTAATTGCAGTGTACCTTCCTCTCTTCCTCTCCCACCTATGCTAGAGGCCCATGAGAACAAATATTAACAATGGGTAGCCAAAACACTGTTTTGCCTGCTGCTTATAAAGGTGTATGAAAATCACAGCTCAGGCTCCAGACTCATTGAATCATTCATACAACAGGATATATTGGGCTGAGCCAATTGTTTAAACAAAAGCACTTCTGCACAGAACGCCTGCTTTTCATTTATTCTTATCTCTACCTATGGTGGCCTTCCATTCCCTTCTTAGTTAGTTATTAAGTTAGTTAGGTTTCCTTGCCCTTCTTAGTTAGTTAGTTAGTTAGGCATTTTTTTAACCTCATTTAAGAGTGTTACAAGGGGCGTTCATTAAAGATTTCCCCAGACCCACTTTCAGTTATCGTAGGAGGATGAAATTGACATGTATAATGATACATCTCTCCATAGGTAACTTAGTAATTTGTAGCTCTGAACTCCTAACAGTTTCTCTGTTATGGGTGCTAACGTGGAGTAATGTCTGATAATGGAACCAGTTGAATGCAGAGCGGTCATCAGGTTATTGTACATGAAAGGGCGCACACCACGGGAGACATTCGATGAGATGAAAGGGACTTATGGGAAGGATGGCCCATCATATGACATAGTTAAGCACTGGCATCGTCAGTTCAAGTGTGGTTGGACTTTGGTGGAATGGCTCCCATTCCTGGGTCACCACAGTCCTCCATTGATGA
The DNA here is from genome assembly GCF_951804945.1 of Podarcis cretensis. Lineage (NCBI taxonomy): Eukaryota > Metazoa > Chordata > Lepidosauria > Squamata > Lacertidae > Podarcis > Podarcis cretensis. The sequence goes on from NC_137178.1 coordinate 57,960,252, forward strand.
AGACACCATCCAGCAAGTGGAGGTTGCCATTTTGGAGAATCACCACATAACTGTTCGCCAACTAGCTGCAGATGTCAAGATCAGTGTGGGCTCTGTAGAAAAAATAATCCATGACCATTTGCACATGGGAAAGGTGTCCGCACAGTGGGTTCCCCGGCTGCTGATGCCTTTACAGAAGCAGCAACGAGTGACACGCTCACAAGCTCTTTTGACCATGTGTCACAAAATCCATGATGACTTCTTCACCAGACTAATTACTCAGGATGAAAAATGGGTCCGTCAAATTCCAGTCCAAACAATGGAAGTACTCTGCCTCACCACCTCCAAAGTACGTATTTGTCCAACTGTCAGCGGGCAAGGTCATGCTTACGGTCTTTTGGGACCAGCGCAGAGTAGTGATGATGGATTTCCTGGCAATGGGTACCACAATTACCGGGACATACTATGCTTCACTGCTGCAGAAATCGTGGAAGGCCATCAAAATCAAGATGCGTCATATGCTGACCAAAGGTGTCCACCTCCTGCAGGATAATACCCCGATTCACAACTCACATGTTGCTCAGATGGAAGCATCGTCCTGTGGCTATGAAATCCTTCCTCACCCCCCTTATTCTCCCGACCTCGCACCATCGGACTTCTACCTCTTTCCAGCCATTCAGTTATTTTTGAAGGGCAAGCTTTTTCCACATGATGAAATGCTGATTTCTGAGGTCAAGTTGTGGCTTCTGACGCAACCTGCCGACTTCTACAGACGAGGTCTCCACAGCTGCATAAAGCAATGGGAGAAGTGTTTGACTCTTGCTGGTAGCTATGTAGAGAAGGACTAATAACTGTGCCCAGTTTCGTTGGTCTCAGTCCACAGGAAGTATGTCAGGGGAAATCTTTATTGAACACCCCTCGTAAGCCTCTGAAGGCAGCTTACAAAGCAGTATGTGAACTAGCAATATAATATCACATGTAGGGATGGGTGAATCTGTCAGTTTTGGTTCTTTTCAGTTTTCTAGTCCTAAGTTTAGTTCTTCACTTTTGTACATCAGCTTGTGATTATTATTATTTTTAAGTCCTCATGAAAAGTCATCAGCATTTTAGTTTGGATTTTTCCACTATACACTCCGCCCCCCGCCCCCCAATGTTGCCTAATATACACATTTTTTTGCAAAACATTTCTCCCTAATCCATCATTGTATGTTATTTTCACTAATATATGCATTTTAGGAACACCCAGTGTTAGTATATGCATTTCTATATACATTCCTTGGCTGGAGAACTGCGTTGAAGAATTCTGAGTGAATTTTGGAAGAATGGCTATGTTTCAGGTTTCATATTGCTTCAAGAAGCCCAATTAGCTAAACTCACCTTTAAATAGGAAGTAAATCTAATTTCTCTCCCATCTCTAATCACAGGCTAAATTAAACCCATATCAACATTAAATAGTATTGAAATAATAGTAGTAGATAATACCATGATAAAACTTGGTGCCATCGAATCACCAAAAAGCGGATGGGAATAATAAAAAAAGGTTTTAGGGATTGTGGTTCGCCAGAAGCAGCTTAGTCATGCTGGCCACATGACCCAGAAGCTGTACGCCGGCTCCCTTGGCCAATAAAGCGAGATGAGCGCCGCAACCCCAGAGTTGGTCATGACTGGACCTAGTGGTTAGGGGTCCCTTTACCTTTTTAAAGGCCACAAAAGTGATGGCAACTGTGCCTCCCTAAGGAGGTTGTTCCACTGATTGTGGGGCTGTCACGGAGAAGGCCAAGTCCCCTGGACTCACTAACCTAATAGCACTCACTGTGTGAATCAGAGGGCAGGGCTTCCAGTGCTGATCTTAAAGTTTGAGCAGGTACATAGAAATTCAGGAAGTCTTTCAGACAGTTTGCTCCCAGACTGTTTCTCATTCTGTTCTGGAATGTGCTCTAAGCCTCTAAAGTAAGTTTAAAGGAAGGCTGAAATGGGTAGAGAGGAATCAGCAATAAATAAATAAATAAATGGGGGCTACACTTTGCTCAAGGAAAAGCCCTTTCTACAGAGGCAAAGACACTATTGAATACAACCCACTGTGGAGATGGTGAATTTACCAGTGACCAGCAGAAGGGAAGGATGAGCAACATGGTGGCAGGGTGCCATTTGCAAAATAGCAGTAGAGTTCCTGGAGTAATGTGTCCTTTCTCTAACGAGTCCATCAGATTTCCTAAATATGGGGGGATGGGGAGAGCACATGTGCACTAGCAGGACTATTTCTGAAGCCATCAGAATGCTGATGAATCCTCAGGAAGCTCTGAGCAATGGCAAGATGGTAGAGTGGGAAGAAAGAGCTGGGTTTATGTAAGAAACCTCTTCTCCTGATCTATATCTGGCCCTAACCTGCTGACAGCATCTATCTTACATATATATACCAATTGCTGCACGACTGCAGTAACAAATACCTTTCTACATGGATATAGCTGACAGATGTGACCATTGCAGATGTTTTCATTAGCAGACTAAGGTTGCAATTAAATATGGAATTTGAAAGCTACATGGATTTGAACCCATTTCTTGAAATAACCATGTTTTTGAACTAGAAGTGGCTTTATTGGGCTTATTAGCATGTAGCAATAAAAGGGCTCGGCTATTCTGGAAACAGATGGTAATGGGATGTTTCTATCAGCTCATGTATTCAGTCTCTATAAATAGACTGAGTTGCTGGTGCAGCCTGATGAATGCTTCATTGTATTATGTTCCAAAGTTGATTCCTTCTTTAAAAGGTGATAATTTCCTCATGGTTGATTTCTTCTGATTTATTTATTTTTTAAAAAATAAGGTAAACTGATTTTATTTATTTTGACATTTCCACTCTTTCACTACGGCATTCTGGCTAATTGTTTATGGGAGGAAGATGATCTGGAGATACCTTTCCTAATCTCCCAGAGATCTACCTAGCTCCCCGCCTCAGTGTTCCACATCAGCATTAATTATATGGGTAAAGACAGTTTTTAAGAGGGTGGTGGGTGGGACCCAAAACTTGTATGTAAGGCAAATGTACAAAGATTTGTATGGGACAGCAATGGAAAACTGAAATTAAACATGAGAAGGGGTGCTGGGGCAAATGTGCATTGTGGATCCAGAGAACTCATGAGTGGAGTTGCACTTGTGGAAAGCTCACAGAAGGGGATGAGGCAATTTAGTCTGATTCCCCATGCACCCTTGAAAAACTGCTTTGGGTGGTTGAATGGGAGGAGGCTGTAGGACAGAGAAGCCTATGCCACTCCATATGTCATTAGACTCTGACTCCTATCATCCTCAGCCAATGGCCAGGGATTGTGGAGGGCCACAGGTTCCTCATCCTTGCTATAGGGGGAAGTGGTGAACATCACCTTCCATCCCTTTCCTTTAGATGGGTTGCTGGGTTGCTGTTCTTTTTTTTCATGGACTAATCTGGTTCCAAGTAACTCTAAATTGTAAAACTGGACCATAATTCCAAAGGGCACACATGTGATGATATTTTGCTCTTGGCAACTGCCCTTACAGAACTCCTGAACTAACGTTTGAAATTTCCCTGAAAACCATCCAGTGGTGTTGAAAAAATGGGGTGGTATTCAATTAAGCTTTCCTCAGACCCATTGAATTAGTCATATTCATTAATTTCAGTAGGTCTGTGAATAAAGTTTGACAGAAGAGCTCAGAATATGTGGTGCATGTGCACTAAACAAAGTTTCCTTTTAGATGTTTTGTGGATACCATTGTAACTAATGAGAACAAACTTCTTTTAGGGAAAAAAAAAAACAAATTTACAGTACACTTGGATAGGAACATTAAAATTACCCTGCTTCATTGGAAGAATGATCCATCTAGTCTAAAATTGTTGCCAAAAACTTACTAAAAAGAATGGCACAGAATGATCATTGAAATGCATTGATTCCTTATGATTGGCTGTAAAAATGCACTGTGTTTCCAAATATCCATTAATATATTCCCAGAACATGATGGTGATGTCCATCTTTGTTTAATGTCCAAAACGGGGTAATGTCAGGGTATCTTCCGGCATTGGCACTGAGTCTTTGTTTCTGTCAATATAGTTTCTATATTGGTTGCTGTGTGTGTTTCTGTTAACGAAAGGGTTTTTGATGGTGGCATAACAAAGAATAGTCAAATTGCCTGTACATAATGCTTGTAGATCTTTAATATTCCCCAAGAGCTGCTTCTAAATATTACTTAAAGCTTTATGACCTGGACTAATAATTTGGATGCTGCCCAGCAACTTCTAAACACTAATTGGAAGAAAGAAGAAGTAATGTGACGAAGATAGCCTAGACTGTTTGTAAAGAAATTTAGGATGCAATTAGGACTGGATCTTTAATTGGTAGATTAATCATCTAAAGATTTAGATGATTAATCAGGGGGACAATTTTATTAGTGAGGGCAGAATTGGCGAGACTGGATTTGAGGTTACTTTTGTTTTAGCATGTTGCTGTAGCAGGGATCAAAAGAAGTGAATATTAAACATGGCATTTCCTTCTAATGAGTGGTAGCTTTTGTTCATTGCATTGCATTTATATTTCACTTAATCTCAAAGGCACTACCATTGAGGTTATAGCGATACTCAGTGTTTTTTTAAAAAAAATCAATTAATCCAGTAAAAGGCACATGATTGAATAGCTACAAATTTAATTAGTAAACAGCCCAAAATATGATTGTATATAATCTGAATGAGTGTGCTTGGGAAAAATCTAGTTAGAGCTATGGGGTGGGGAGACTCTGCCGTCCGAAGGGCATTTCCAGTGCTTTAACATTGTGTGGATGAACCTGAAAGAACCAGGGCAAAGTATTGGCTTGCGTACTTTTTCCTTTCCTCCTGCATGGCCAAGACGAAGACTGGGCCATAGGTTCAATTTCTTTTAATGATTCTATACTTAGTGTCACATTTGAATTAGGGGTTCTGGTTTAAAATAAGATCTAGTCAGTTTCAAAAAGAAAAGAAAGATTCCCTTGTTTCAACATAATGCTAACCTGAAATTTCTTAAATGTGAAACTAAGCTTTGGCAAAGTCTTCCTCCCACCCATGGAGAAGAAGAAAGGGAAGCACCACGTCTGATGCTTTGCTCAGGTTCATTCAACCTCATTAGTGTAGAGCTAAACTGTGGTATAAAGGTTATGTGCAATCTGGGCCATTGTGAAGAGACCTCTATTTCAAAACTCTCTTGTTACCAACATAAAGATAATGATTCCAACCTACCTTACATCACTGTGGATAGGATTTTTCAGAGTAGGTGTATGAAGCACTTTTGAACTTTTAGATGCACTGCATGAAAGCTGCTGGTTATTGAATGGATCCCTTAGGATTCTGGAGACTGCATTGGAAAACGAAAAACCTATGAACTTGTGCTTTTTAAGATGGCAGGTTCTTGGCTTATATTTAGGTTTTGCCTTTCTGTCAGATCAAACCTACACAGAGGAGGGGAAATTGTTTGCTTAAAATGAACAGTTAATGCAGTGTGCTTTCATGCAGAACTCATGCTTACTTTGCTATTGGAGAGTAAATTATAAGTTTGTTAGATGAAACAGCAATTTGTTTTTTAAAGCAATTAAAGTTCTGTACTGTTGCTACATGAACATGTTCCTCCCCACTTCCCCCCAAAATTAAAGGGCCCCTTTTCTATGCAATATTATCTTGAGAAACATGGTTTTTCTTAAACTATGTGGTGCTAAACCTCATTCTGTAGTGTGTTGTTGTATTTTGTAACTTATATGTAAATTCTGAAATTGCAGTGTGCTGACAAAAGGATGGTTTACAACTGAAATGTAAGTTCTAAGGTGTAATAGGAATGTAGACCAACCCACCATTTTAACAAATAGTCAGTCCAATAGACTTCATTTATTAAAATACCTTTGTAGTAACTTTGTTCCTTGTGTCTAATGGTAAAATAGACTTATTTATTTTATTGTCCCATATAACATTTGCTTCTTCTCCTGGGATGAGCAGCTAAATGCAAATGTGTAGCTTCTCCAATCCCTGTGTTACCTTGCCTGATTCCTTCTGCTACATCAGCATTATGCCTGAGGCCTAGGATAGCTTTTAAAACCTGGAGTGGTCGCCTTGATGGCTTGATGCTGCTGCTTCCTAATGAGGAAATATAACATGAGGATATAGTATATATTTGCACATCTAGCTATAAATATATATGACAGGAACAAGGACAGGTAGAAAAAGCAACCTAGGGTGTTGGATCCTATTTTTCAAACCTGCTTTTGAAAATGTGTATTTAGACCTCTCAGGTATTAGGTAGAAGTTGGGCAGAGTTAGGCATGCAGGGTCTATATCTTTTTTCCTCCTCCTGCCCACCAATGTAGGCAGGTGCAAAATGGTGGCTCATGAACCCCTTGCAGATCTCCTGTGACCCAGTAAATCCCCTTTACCTTCTATCTATCTTATCTAGTTGTGTGGTTGAAGGAACTGTTTAACATGGGTGGAAGCAGTTTGACAATGCCGAAGTGCCTATTTAAAGTAGAAATATCAACTTTCTCGAATATATGGAGCTCATATGAGGGCTTTGGCATGCCTGGGTTTATTTTTGTGGTGGTCAGGATAAATTTGTAGCATGGCAACCGACACACTTCATGTGTTCAAGGCAAATGATTTTCTTGAACTGTACCAATTTGGGCTATAGGTAGGATTTACTTATAATTGGAAAGGATTTACCCTTTCTATACAAAGTACATAAGAAAAGCCCTTATTTATCAGACCATGCCCATCTACTCCAGCATAGGGGCCAACCAGAAATGCACAAGCCAAGACATGACAGTACTATTCCTTTCCTGCTGCTGTTTCCCAATTTGTAGCTAGTGATAGCCTTCTTTTCCACGTATTTGGCTGATGCCCTTTTAGAACCATGTAAGTTGGGGACCATCTCCACATTCTTTGGTAGCAAATTCTATAGTTTAACTACCTAAGGCCACTAACAATGAAAAACAAAACTAAAGAACATTGCAACAATGCAGCAATGTTGTTGTTTTTAAGAAGCCAAACAAAACCCATAATCATCGAGACTGCAGTAAAAGGCGGGGGGAATGCAGTCATCATGGAGAAACAATTTAAAAAGCAGTACCAGGAAATCACCCATTGGGAAGGGGAAGCTATGTCTTAATGGCTCCTCAAAAAGTGAGCAGTGATGAGCCTAGTGGGCTTCTTTAGCAGGGCCTTCTGTTGCCTTGACCCTATCACAGAGAAAGCTCTGTTCCTCATGCCCATCTGTTGTGCTAGTGCCCATCTGCTGTTGTAGGAAAACGCAGAGCAAGGTTTGAGTACAGTTTCTCAAGGTCTGGCCAGACTCGTATTGGTGGAGGTGATTCTTAATATATTCTTGTTTTAGGCTGTTTAGAAGTGCCCATCTCTCCAATTACATTTCATTCATTCATTTTATTTATATGCCACATTCCCACAAAAAATAATACTGCTCAAAGCAGCTTTCAGCAAAGAAAACAGGAAGACATTTCAAACAAACACTGCAAAAACAATTTCATAATACAGCAAAACAATGACATAGTAACAATGTTGTAATGACATAGCAATATTGTAGCAAACATAACATACAAAAAAACCCCACATTTAAAGATGATAAGTAAAATAAGATTACTTAAACAACATGCAGCATCCAATAGCAAAAATAACAAGGGAGCTTCACAATTTCACCTTAGTCCCAGAAACAGACTCCCATGATGTTGCTCAGTGACTCTCTCCTGCAGCCACTTGTAAGGCTTCCAAGAGCCAAGGGTGGAGTAGCTGGAAAAACTCTTACCTATGATGTTGCTCAATGTACAGTACATAAAAGGCACTAACACTTTTTAAAGGAAGAGTGAATACTCATGATCTCCTTAAAACATATTATTTCTCCCTTAATATTTCTCCATCAAGAGAGCCTGAATACGCCTCTTGGGCGTGGCAAATTAAAAATGCATTGGAAGGCCACAGAGATCCTAGCTTTAAAAAAAGCGCAGGAAGGCCGAACAAAGTAAATTAACCAAACCCCGGTTCAAATGAATTAGATTTGTGCACTGACTTGTAAAATATTCATGTAACAGGTATATTCTGTCTCCACTTCTCCCGGCTCATTGTATCTGTTTCTCTTTCCTTTTCTCTTTGCCCAGATACATCAGAGTCAATTTGCCAAGTACGTGGCAACTATCCCTTTTCATAACGTGTTGTTCTCGCTGTAATGTTCTTCTTTTCCACCTTTTTAATGTTCTTAAGTGTATTTTATGTTTATTTCTGTGCAGTGAATTGTACCATTGCATTAACAGCCCGTTTAGTTTGTTCTCAAATTGTCCAATGTGCAGAGAAGCCTATGTAGGATAGGGGAGACAGACTTGTATGGTGGTTCAAACTGCGGAGCCTGTTTTAAAATCCAATCTGTCTCTTAAAAGTTGAACACTCATAAAAAAAATAAAAAATGTCTGGAGAGCAAATTATTCTGCTCCTCCTTGGTTGGGGCCCTGCATTTAAAATGTATTGCATTTTGTTATCAAAAAGCCATGGAGGGAGAAAATGCCACGTCAGTGTAAAATTCTATTGTGGGTGTTTGCCTTGCGCAAGACAGATAATTCAATACATAGAATTGTGTTTATTTTGAGTGTAATTCTTTCTAAAAATAGGGTTTTTTTGAATGAATAAATGGTTCACCAGTGAAGATCAGCGTCCACAAGCAAAAACCGTATTCGTTTAAAATGGAGACCCTCAACTTTTATGAAAGCCAGATTGAGTGGTTAAAAGATGGGGTTTGCTATAGGTGCATCTGCAGTCCATATGCTCCACGTAGAACAGTTTTCTAGGGAATCTATTTTTATTTCCACACAGATTGTAGTCCTTTCCCTTTCCCCTTTCCACAACATAAAAATAATGCTAAATCTGTCCTGCTGATTAGTGGCAATGGTAGATCCAGTGTCTGAAAGCTAACATTGGCAGTTGTTTCTTTAAAGTCTAATGTATTATACAATAAACATAACCATATCAGAGCATCTTCCTTTTCAGTGGTAACAAGCTGTTGAAAACTAAAACTTACTACTTAATTTACAAAGAAATTATACTAATAAAAATGTAGAGGGCAGATGCGATTTTTAAAATGCATCATTCTTGCCCTAAAGCTTGGCTTTAAAAAAATGGTTGGAATGAGAGCTGAATCATTCTTTGTAATTGTTGCAACACAGTCTCTGTGGTATTATGGAAAATATATATGCAAAAACCAAAACACTTGTCAGCAATTCTTCCAAATGCAGAGAAAAGTTAGGATGTTCTCTAATGCTTTCTCATCTCTGTTAGTTTAATAGACTCAGGGCTTCATTTAAAGCTTTTGGATCCCACTAGCCACTGTCTTGAGCTGCCTAACCTTTTACCTTGAGTTTGGAAGTAGAGGTCACTGCAAAACAAGTCAAACGGAAAACAGCCTGGCAGGATTAGAAGCATAGAATCATAGAATTGTAAAGTTGGAGGGGACCACGCAGGTCATCTGGTCCAATTCCCTGCAATGCAGGAATTTTTTGCCCAACGTGGGACTCGAAAAAATGACCCAGAGATTCAGAGTCTCATGCTCCATAGCTTGAGCTATCATCATTCTGTTATCTTCCTGCCTTAGCCTTAGCATTTCCCCCACTGTGCATGATACCCCCCAAAAGGCTCTCAGATGTTCACTTAAACTGCCACTTGATTTATCATTGGGGCTAGTCCAGGATACCTGCTTAGTCCACTGTGCATGAGTGTACCTGGTGGTGCATTTAATTGGGATTGAGCAAACTGAAATGTGTTGTTAAACGTGTGTGAGAAGATCTGGGACCCCTCTCATCACGTTCATAAGAAAACATTGACAAACTTGAACCTTACTGGGAAAGTACTATTTATCTGTCTTGTTTTTACTTAGGAGCATGGATCATATCTCATGGATAAAATGATTTTTGATTTTGATTTTTTTAAAGAAGGGTCTCGTGGCTTGGCAGTGGAACTGGTCAAGCTGTTAAAGCTGTTCACTCCCTTGATATTTTGTTAGTGGACAAGAAAGTTAGGGGAGCACTTTTGGCTATCTTTATACAGTGGACCCTTGGGTTACGTTACCTTTGGGTAACGTAACTTTCAGGTTGCGAACACAGCAAACCCAGAAGTGTATACTTCTGGGTTTCACTGCACACGCATGCTCAGAAGGGTACCTCCGGTTATGAAGATTTTGGGATACGGCCGGCCTTCAGAACGGATCCCATTCGTAACCGGAGGTACGACTGTACAGTAGAACCTCTACTTACGTCCCGCTCTACTTAGGCCCGTTCCAAGTCGCGACTGTGGCAAACCCAGAAGTAAACACCGGGTTTGCCATGATTTGCGCAGAAGCATCTGCAACCATTTGCACCTGCTGCTGTCCGCACATGCGCAGAAGCGGGCTGCTGCCAAATGCACCTGTGCAGAAACAGGCTGCCGCTGAATGCACCTGCGCACAACACAGCTTCTATCAGCGACCTGTTTCTCCATAAGGACGGGCCTCCAGAATGGATTGTAGTTGTGAATAGAGGTTCCACTGTACTTCTAGGAGGAGAATTTTCTTATTTTAAGAAAATAATAAAAGTTTTGCTGGATCAGACCAAAGGCCCTTGTAGTTCTTACAGTGGCTAGCCAGACACCTCTGGGAAGCGAAGAAGGTCATGAGCTCACCAGTTCTCACGCCTCTTGTGATTCCCAGAAACTGGTATTCAAAGGCACACTGTCTCTGTTACATAGTACCACAAGCCTTCATGACTCATAGCCACTGATAGCATCCTCCTCCATGACTTTGTCTAAATTCCTTTTGCAACCATCCAGGTTGGTGGCCATTATATAATAATTTTCTATATCTTGTAGAAAATATTTTTGAAATTTAAAAATTGCCCTTTATTTAGAATGGATTTCAGGACAGTATATGAAAATAATTAAAATTACAAATACAGTGGTACTGTACCCCGATTTTCGAACATCTCCGTTGAGAAACATTTGAGTTTACGAACACCATAAACCCAGAAGTAAATGGTTCGGTTTTCGAATACGCCTTGGAAGTCAAACATGTCATGGGGCTTCCGCTGAGTGCAAGATCCTGAGGCCTACCTGTTGGCTGTCGAGTTTTTGGTTTTCGAACGTTTCAGAACTTGAATGGTCTTCTGGAATGGATTACGTTCAAAAACTGAGGTATCATGGTACATTTTGAAGCAAACCACCAGTACAATAAAATTAAATGTTAGGATATTTCCGTTCCACCTTAAAAGGGAGCAGGATGTTTGTGTCACAGCCTGCGTATTTCCTGTTCACAGGATGTTTCTGTTGTGTCTATGCTTTCGTTTCTCTCTCTGTGCCTGAGACATTGAAGCAGGCAGTCATGTTTTCTTTGTTCTGACCAACGCTGAATAAAGTTGTAAATAATGCTCTCCTGCGTGCATATTTCGCTGTGCGAATTCTGCTGATAGAGCGTGCATCAGCTCTGGAATGTGACAAGCTATTTCTGGAGCTCGTGTCGCTAATTGAATGATACTGCGTTGTCTACGGGAGATCGATGGATCGCAACGGAGACGACTTGGGGGCCATGATGGACTTTGTCTCCCTGGCAGTATCCCAACACCATCTAAATACCATAATCTGTGCCTCAAATGCTTGGTTTGCTTTGGAATGTTTACACAACCAGTAAAGACCAGTAATTTTCCTAATTCAAAGACTCACAATATTTTTTTCTTCCTGCCATTCCATTCATCATATTACTTGGCACTAGTGGGCTGCCCCTTAACATGTTACATTTGTAAGCTTTGTGATGGCCATTACCAACAACCATTTTGGTGTGTTTGGTTTGTACTGACTTTCTGGTTGCTGTTCTTTCCCCCAGTTTCCAGTACAGTGGAAAGCATTCTGGAATTTCGATTCAGGTAGAATCAGAGGATTACTTTTTAAATTTACTGTCAGTTTTCTGTGTTGTCTGTATGGCATTGCTGAAGTGATAGTCACAAATGATACTTATTAGAGGTAATTAGTAAAAGGAGGAGAGGAGTATGGAGATCCAGAATTATTTATAGAGCCTAGATGGGAAATGGAGTATGGAAAATTGCACATTTTTAATAATACACTGAAGCAACAGTTAAGAGACATCAGGTTGATGCCATAAAGACAGACATGTAGAAACTAAGAAAAAATGAGTTTAATAATAATAAATCAGGTTTTAAAAGCTGACATTCAGATTGTGAATTGCATGTTGGATAAGCACCAGGCTAGCACTTGGGATTTCAACTTAGAGGCTAATAACCAACACCCATATATTTGTAACCTAAGCATCGTATTCTGGTGCATCAGATTCCCTTCACCCCTTGCAGGTCATTGAGTTTCCCCTAGTCTTTTCCCCTTGCTTCTTGGTTTGCAGAGATCTGGTATGGAAAGAAGAGACTCCCATGTTCCAGCTCAGGGACTCTAAAAATGAGTGTGCTATCTCTGAGTACCCCAAGTATGATCTGGGGGCACATAAACAACTGTGGGTCTCAGGATGATAGACTGTTTGAGAAAGCTCATGTAATCTGTATGCTCTCAGAGGTATGAAGGATGAGCGGACTGTAAGTGTACTTAATAAATGAATGAGACCATGAAGAAGAACTAACAAAGAAGAAGAACTAACAAAGCATACAATAACTGGGATAGGATGGACCAGTGGTCTGACACTCAATGGCAGCTGCATTAACTGACTGGAATAGAAGAAGAAACTACATCGCTTGGTACATTACTTGGCAGTTATGGCCTCTCTGGTATCCTCCTCGTCCACTTCTAGGTAGTATGTTGGTACCACGTTTCAGAGTCAGTTTTAGTATAGCGTATGCAATTGCTTACATACAAGATATTGGTAAGCCTTATAGCAATCTGTTTACATGTATGCATATAATGAAAGAGAATTGATTCATGCTGAAGACAATATCTCTTGTCAAACTGTGTTAATGTCACACTGAGCCAATGGTTTGGAACTCCGGCAGTTAAGTGCTCTAATGCATTTTACATTAGCAGTAGTTATGGGAAATCGTAATATCTTTATGCTCTGATTCGGTTAACTGTGTCCATTTCTTATGCTATAATTTTGTATGCACGTCTCATAAGTGATTTACAAACCAGAGACACTGCTTCTGTACATAGAACAGGTTTGCACCTGGATCCCTTTGTGTAACATCACAGGAGACTTTAATACTAGACAATTCAGTAAAGATTCCAGTATCTTTTTAAAGTTTTGCACATATCTATCTCTGAAATTACTTTGTCTTCCTTTGTTTTATGAACTGGTACATGGGCTTCCAAGACCTTTCTTTTCAGTGTCAATGGCCAAATAGAATTTTTCTTGTTACACAACTTACTTGCTTAGTTCTCCCCCCCCCCAACAAAAAATACATTCAGAAGACATGGCATCTGAACTTGGATCAATTGAAAATAGTGAATGTAACTATTCAGTTCATCTTTCACTTGTGTATGTCCTTTAGATGTGAAGTGGTTATTTTCCAGCTTTTCCAAGAAGTGTAACATGATCATACACATGAAGATTGTACCCTCTTTTTTTTCATTACAACAAGTGATGAAGGGAAATTGCTTGGGAAATTTTATTTCCGCTAATGAATGGATAGATAAATATCATTAATGGGTAAATTCAGGTTTCTTTAAAATAAAAAAGTACACCTGCAGGTTTGAAACTACCTAATCACAAAGTAGTGGATTTAAAGTTTCTTTTAGAGAAGGACAGACAGCTATGTGCCCCTACATTTGTACCCTTGATTATTGAGGTCGAAAGCCTTGAGAAAACTCTTCAGACATTTGAGCATGAATCCAAGGGGTGGAAAGCCTCTTCTTGGCTGCTACCCCATTCCACCCCTAAGGACAAAAAAACCCTGTACTTTTGTTTTGGAGAAGTGTATGGGGTGGCAGATAATGGAGGTCTATGTGTGTGTGCCTGAAGACTTGAAGCAGGGAGACCTCTGCTTTCCTCAGATCTCTTTGCAACAGTTCAAGGATCTCACATAACAGAGCACTTCTGTTTGAATTGGCGACCCATATACCTGGTTTCCTTAAAAATAGGTTGCTTCTTAGTAGTGTTTGACTCTCTCTTTTTATAAGAACATAAGAAGAGTAATGCCGGATCAGAGCAAAAGTCCACCCAGTCCAGCATTCTCTTTCCTTCAGAGTGTTGGACTAAATGTCTCTGGAAAGCTCACAAGCAGTGCATGAAAGTGATGACTGATTTCTGTGGTTGTGGTCTCTGGTATCCAGTATTCAAAGAGAGCTTCCCTCCCAGACTGTTACCAAAGCCAGCAATCTGTTGTACACTTTGCTCACTGTTTCTGCAGCTAAGTTGTTGCATCATCTTGCCCTTTCTCTTCTTGCCCTTGCTGCATTAATGTTATCCTGGATTGAACAGCATGTACTCTCAATTTACTTTCTTTCTCGGTATTGGCTAACACACTTCCATAGTAAAATTGTTAATGGGTCATGCAGCAAAAATCTTGGATTAATGAGTTCGACTTGTTCATGGAGCAGGTTGCGAAGGGTGGTGGCCAATAAAACAAGGAGAACATTTTGACCTTGCTGGAGTAGATTGTGGTTAGTTACTTACTGAAGCAATTTGAGTCTTTTTTTTTTTTTTTTAGAGCAGTTGATAAAAACCACTGATGTAAAGTCCTTAAAACATGCTGCTCTTCATTTCTTGTGGTGGACGGTCTGTAGGGTAGTTCTGTAAATGGTGTTACAACTGAAATCATTTCTTTTTAATAAAGTCAGTTGCAGCTAGGATTGTAGCTAAAATGAGAGACAAAACTAAAAACTAAAACTAAAAATCTTTTTTAAAAATAATAATAATTTGAAAACTGAATATACCACTCCAGCCCAAAACAATAGCACAATGAATACTGTGCATACTCAGTTGCCACAGAATGAACGGTAGCAATTGGAAAAGTAAAATGTAATGGGAAGTAGGAGGAGAAAAATGAATAACTAGCTGGTACCCTAAACAAGAACACTTGCATGTTATTAATGTTATTCATGAATAAGAGTGCAAAGAGTGCTTTTTGAGTACAAAACACTTAAAATGCCTTGCCTGAGGAACAATAATATTTCAAAAATCAAGAAGCTTTAATTGGCACATTTGGTGTTAAAAGAGTCTGTGATTTGAGCAAGGGAATGTAGAAGGTCTCTTGTTCAGTGCTCAGCAGATCTAGTTAAAAAGGGTCGCAGGTAGCAAGCCTGGGAAAGCTCTTGGAGAACTTCCATCCTTCAGAATGGGCACTACTGGACTAGTTGAAACAATGGCAGTTGAGCCAAAGACAACTTCACATGTTGAACAACATATAGAGCCAGTTAAACTGGGGTCATATCATGACAAAAGCAAAGTGTATGCACCATGGTTCTGTCATATCAACTTCAGCTCTTGCCTGCTTCCATCATAAGCATTTGAAACGACCAGCTGATACTAATTAACTTTGCAGAGCCTGAAAAGAAATTCTAAGATGGGTTGCACTAACTGGCACAATGTCGCAAGCTGTTAATATTGTCCTAATATTGCAGGGATGTAACTTGTAGATAGGTATTCCTGCAAAGGCATGGAGCCCAAAACCTGTTACTATTTTTGCAGCAATTGGTAGCTAGCCATTAATCTAGAATGTTCTGTATGCAAATACTGATGTAGTCACTCTTCAGATGGCATTTTTAAAATAAAGACCTGGTAGGTAGCCATCTGGCTGACGAGCCTACTTTGACGACATATTTTATGGTATACTTAAATGCTTGGATTCCATAGTTTTATTGATCTTCTAAACCATATGTTCAGATGCTTTAGACAAATTAATATTTTGATGACAATTCTTAATGTACCTTTTCACCTTGTGTTGGTAATTGATTTTTTTATTTTTTGGAAGGGGGGGTTGCTGCAGATCTACAATAAGGCCGAAACATCACAGGCATGGTCAAAAGAAAAAGTACTTTTCAAATTGTTACAGGTGTTAAATCGCAAAGCCAGTGAGGTGCTATCTGTTAATATCATCTTCAGTGTGACACAATGAGAATCAGTTGTTTCCGGCTGCCATTTACAGATTGCATTTACCATAGGAAAGCATGTGGTTTTTGCATATTCATTTATCTGCTGTGGATCCTGCTGCTAGATTTTCCAGGTCTATCCTTAAGTTAAACAAAAAACCAGTGTGTATTTTGCCTGCATATTTTTTTTAGAACCATTCTCACATCCTCGTGTAACTATTTTTGATGAACAACTTGGATAAATACATTGAGGGGTTGTTTATCAGATTTGCGGATGACACTGGACTGGGAGAGGTGACTAATGCTGGAGAAGATAGAATCAGGATTCATGGTGACTTTAACTGATTGGAGATCTGGGTCCATACTAACAAAATGAATTTCAGTAGGGCCAGGTGTCAGGCAGGAAGAACCAGCAGCACAAATATGAAATGAGGGACGCTTGGCTTGGCTTCATAGGAGCTTCAGCAGTAGAGTGCAGCAGGAGAAAAAAGCTAATTCTATTCTAGGCTGCATCAGCAGAAGTACAGTGCCCTCATCAAGAGAAGTAATACTACAGCTCTATTCTGCCTTGATCAGACCCCACCTCAAGCACTTTGTCCAGTTCCAGGCACCACAATTTGAGAAGGATATTAACAAGCTGGAACATGTGCAGAGGAGGTGACCAAGATGATCAAGGGTCTGGAAATCAAGCCTTAGAACAGTTGTGAGAACTGGATACGTTTAGTCTGGTAAAGAGGAGACTGAGAGGAGATATGATCAGTGGTGAAGCTGCATGCTCCACTACTGGAGGTGGAGAGCAGACAGGGGCGTGGCTGGTGCCCCCCTGGGGCATGGCGTGCGTTCTGGGAGCGTGGCGCGCCGCCTGTGGGGCATGACACCTGGTGCATACGCGGGTGCGTGACACATGTCCGGGGGGGGGGCGCTGCGATGGCACCCTACCAGAATAGTGGTGCAGGGGGTGGTCCACTCCCTCCACACTCCCGTTCCTCCACCAGTGGATATTATAGCCATCTTCAAATATCTAAAATCACAAGGAAGATGGAGCAAGCTTGTGTTCTCCTGCTACACTAGGCTTCACTGGTGGTCAAGGCACTTGGGTACATTTGAAATGGCAGTAAAACAAAGCATCTTGATAACACCAGGGTAACAGCGCTTAGTCTTGGTTTGGATTCCTTTGGAAGATTTTACTTGCATCTTACAGCCTTTTGTGTAATATTTGAGTTGATCTATAAATGTAAAAGTTGAGAGCAGGGCTCTTTTTTTCAACAGAAACTCATGGGAACTCAGTTCAGGCACCTCCTAGGTGGGTGCCATTGTCATTATAAGAGAACAAAGGAGGCGTTCATGGGGAGTTCTGGCACCTATTATTCTAGAAAAATAGCACTGGTTGAGAGTATGTGGAGACATAGTGTTACACTCCAGCAGACAGCTAAAGCAACGGCCCTGTTTCAGATCTCCAGAGAAAAGCACCCCACCCCGCACTGATACTTTTTCAGAGCCCAGCTCTCTGCTTCATTTTCTGTTTTTCTCCTGAAAAATGCTTCTATTGGTTACTACTCAGCTAGTTTGTTTGTTCTCCCTGGCTACAGTGGGGAGCAAGGGTGAGTCATATTTTCTCAACTATCTCCTAGTCATCTTGGGTTATGTACCTATTTGCCTGTTGTGTCCCGAACAAAGGATGTTCCCAGCCTCATTGACAAGGGACTATTAAATTACCAGGAGTACTCCTGGCTCCGTTAATCCTCTTCAGTCTAAACCTCAAGTTTTGCAGGGTATTAACATAGGACCACATTTACTGAGGCAAGGAAATTGGTGCCCCAGACCCATAAAGTACTTTAAACAATGGTTTTGGGGGGTGTTTTTCTTTTTTGACTTAAATCCTGAGTCTCCGAGTCAAAACCAAGAGTATGGTTTGAAGGCTGCATCTCTGGATCAGCTTTTGTTTGAAAAATGACACAGGAGATACTATCTGCATTATTTATTTATTAAATTTGTTTCCTGACCTTCCTCCCCAAGCAGCCCTCAAAACGTGTAATGGTTCTAGGGGTTGCTCGTGCATAAGCTGGTGCAAACACCTGGCTGGGTTGCCTGAGTGAACCTTTTCTGTCCGGACAGCCACTCACCCGTGGCTGTCTCAGTCACTGGCAGAATCCGTCAGTGGGCGTTTCTTAAACTTCTTCCAGCAAAGAAGCTCTTTGACGCCTAGTCTCCTCCTACTCTCTCTGCGCGAAAGCCTTCTGTGCAAGGAGGGCATAGGCAGCGGAGGACCCCTACTCTCCCCGCTGGTCCCTGGCAAGGAGTCATGGGACCGCCTCGCCACTTCCCCCATCTGCCCCCCTTCTCCACTGGTGCTACGCTGATTCTCTTTCCCAGAAGATGGGCTGCCTCTCCCCATCCCGGGACGCTCTCTGGAATCCCTCTGGATTTTGCTCTCTCCCTCCGGCACTGATGGCAGTTCCCTGACAAAACGTTATAACAGTATAATTTAAAATCAATTCAAAACATACTTAAAATACGCAGAAACTATGAAAAGCTATCTAAAAAAATTCAAGTACATTTAGAACAGCTTAAAATGTATAAAAGCAAACACATACCCTGCCTATTCTATTATATGCTTTGTAATTCTATCATTAACAAATACTTTCCACCAGTTTTCTCAGAAAAGGCATTAAACTAGCCAGTGTAATTTCATAGTTTCTCCCTGGATCCCTTTCCAGTCCTTCCTAAGTCAATCATAGTGACTAGTTAACATTTTTGTTAGGTTTTGATCAGCAACCTTTTTCAGCCGTGGGTTGGTCCACCATCCCTCAGACCATGTGGTGGGCAGGACTATATTTTTTTTTTTTGGGGGGGGGAATGAACGAATTCCTATGCCCCACAAATAACCCAGAGATGCATTTTAAATAAAAGCACACATTCTACTCATGTAAAAATACACTGATTCCCAGACCGTCCATGGGCCGGCTTGAGAAGGCGATTGGGCTGCATCTTGCCCACGGGCCTTAGGTTGCCTACCCCTGGCTTAGAACATCAACTCGTCACTACTGTTGGCCTCAGACTCCCTTCCTGGAAAAGTTAGTACAGGCACAGGGATTTGCCTTGTATCTTCTGCTGTAAAGATAGATGCAAAGAATTGATGCAGCTTCTCTACAATCTCCTTTTCCTCCTTTGGCACACATTTGACTCTCTTGTCATCCCAAGGTTCTACTTCCTCCCTAGCTGGTCTCGGGCTGCTAATGTTTTTACACAATCTTTTGTTGGTCTTTGTGGGTGGTTTTGTTTGTTTGTTTGTTTGTTTGTTTAGCAATGTGCTCCTCAGATTATTTTTTTAGCATCCGACTTCCGGGTCGGCGCCATCGCCGAATGGCGGACTCCCTCCAAGCTCCGGAGGGAGTCGGCTGGGTAGGGGTCGGGTCCTGCCGTGCCGGCGATGTGGGGACTCTCAAAAACCATGGGCGGAGATGCCCATGGACTTGGTGACTCGGCGGGCACCGTTTGCGCCCCCCCGACCCGCAAAGGAGCCTTTTTAAAGGCTGCGGAGCGGGTGACGGGGGGGTGTGGTGCTGTGAGTCCAATGCTTCCCCTGCCCAGCGAAGCCGCATGCCATTCGGCGGAGAGCAACGACTTCTTCTTTGAAAATTTCGGATTTGGACTAAAAGGAACAACCCGTGAGTAAATTGATTGGACTTAAAAGGGAAATTTGATCTTTGAATTTTGAGCGAGCGGGGGGAGTGCAAAAAGGAAGTCCGCCCCCCCCCCCTGTTGTAGATGGCTCAACGCAAGGATTTGACAACTAAGATCGAGAGATGAACTTGTTTACCTGAAAAAAAATTTTAACTTCACGAAGGGAAATTACAATAATTGTGCTGGAGGAGAAGACTGATTTGTGGGAACTAAAGTGCAACCCCCCCGGGAACCGGGAACGATCCGCTATGAGAGACTGGTGAAGAGACACAGAAACTTTGACAGCTGTCAAAGTAGCTGTCAAAGCAGGAAAATAAAAGAGAACTTTGTTACGATGGCTTTGCTGGTTAGATTTGTTACAATTTGGACATAAATTATTGGAAATAAAGGCAACAAGTTATTTGACTTTTGGGTCTGATTTTGAAAGAAATTAAGTTACCATATTCCCTCTAGAGCTCTAGAGGGAGGCTGGGACATTGCAACAGTAGCAGCAAGTGGAAAAATACTATGAATTTGAGCAGGATCTGTTATCTCTTGGGAAAGCTGCAAAAACGAAGCATTATTTTGTCTACAGAGGTTTCTACACTAAAGGAGACAATGGATTTATCTATTGAAGAAAGGAAGGGACTTGACGCAAGTTATGTTCCTGAATAACAAAAGCCTCTGTGGAGAACAAGAAGTTTCTGAATTAGAAGGTTTCTGCAGCAGAACAGGAAAAAGCAACCTGAGGAATAAGAGCTGGACCAAATTTGAAGCTGGAGTATTTGGAACATCCAGACTTTAAAAGGACCAAGAAATAGAATTTAAGTTAGACACTTAAACATAGAGGTCTGGATGGAAGAACAATGACTTTTTCTGAGAGTTTTTTCGAGATTGGATTTTCTGAAATTAAAAGCTATCAAAAGACGGCAAAGTGGAGTTGAGATATAGACGTGGATACACCAGGCTGGCAGTAGACAATGGATGAACTTTGGGGATTGGAACCGGGGAATGGGGGGGGGGAGATTTGGAATCCAAAGGCTGTAAAATTATATATTATTTCTTTCTTTTCTTTTTTCATGTCTGTTGTTTGAAAATAGGGGAATTCGTGGAAGGGAAATGGGGTCGATCTTAGGGAATTATATAAAATATAAGGAGAAATGGTTCATTAAGATAAATAAGATAAATTAATTTGGAATAAATGGGTTATTTAAAATTACAAATAAGGTTTTAAAATTTGGGGTAAGAATCTGTGGAATCAATTTAAGGGAAATGGAATACAAGAGGGGGAGGGGGGGAGTCCGGGAAAGATGCCACTGAAACCAAGTGTAAATCATATCTGTTTTTTCTTTCTTGCTTGCTATCTTTCCTTTTTATTCTGGAAAATTTTTAATAAATATTATTAAAAAAAAAAAGATTATTTTTTTAGCATCCTTATTGCCAGCTTGCATTTCTTTTGCCAGAATTTGTGTTCTGTTTTGCTCTGCTCATTTGGACAAGACTTCCATTTTCTGAAGGAAGCCTTGTAACCTCTAATAGTTTCTTGACTGCTCATTAACCACATTGACATCATATTGGCCCCGCTGGTACTTTTTCTGATCTGCAGTATAGATTCTAGTTGAGCTTCTGTTATTGTGATTTTGAATAACCCCCAACTGTTCTTGGGAGATTTGACCCTCTTTGCTTTGCCTTTCAATTTTCCTTTTCACCAGATCCATCATTTTTTAGACATTTTCTCTTTTGAAGTCCAGTGTGACAGTGTTTGACCACTGTCCAGCACACCATGTAGGCGCGACCTGACATTTGCAACCTTTGTACAATGCAGGCAAGTCGCCATGCATTCAGCATACCCATCACAAACCTAACTATATCTCTAATGAACAAGTCACCCACTACTAGGAGATCCCCACTCCTTGGAGAAGTATCATTGATGTAAGGGGATAGTTGTTTGCCTCCCAAGAAATGGGCTCCTTCTACAGCAGGGTCTCCAGTTGTTTTTGGACTACAGTTCCCATCATCCCTAACCACTGGTCCTGCTAGCTAGGGATGATGGGAGTTGTAGTCCAAAAACAACTGGAGATCCAAGTTTGGGAAACCCTGTCCTACAGTACCATTTTGCTGTTCCTCAGAGTTATACTCTCCTTCCCCAAGGCCCTCACTCCCTTTTTCAGCAGAGGAACTGGCACCCTGGGAATAAGTTACCACTGTCCCATTTATTAAAGCTTCATTCTCCAATCCCTCTAACTTTCTCAGCTGCCTCGAGGGGACAGAGTTGTTCCTTGAGGGTCAGGAGCTTATTGTACTGAGCACGCAGCCACAACCTCTGTCCAGGAGGCAGAGAGTCATTCGTGGGATATTGTGCACAATACAGAGCTCCCACCCCTTCCTGGTATTCCACCTGCTTCCTTGTTGGTCTTGTTGAGTTTCTTGGATTTGGAGCTTGGAATTGGTTAGGCAAAAAAAGCGGGCAATGGAGAGTCGTCTACACTAGGCTGCCAGCCCTGTGGCCAAACTAACACCGTTTTATTAACATCTGTGTATTGTCTCCCAACCTTACAGCAGAGAGAGGCAGAGTGTGTGCAGTCACTATGTAATCCGACAGTGTTCTTTTCCCTGGTTCACAAGTATAATCCACTGGCAGATAGGAGCCTTGTCTGCTTAATAGAGGGCAATACCGATCTCATTTCATTTTGGAGGCTTGGTTGTGTCCTGGGAGGGGGGCATTTCAGTTGAATTACTGAAGTGAAACAAAAGGAGAGTGATGAAATGATTAGGAGAAGGGGCTTTTAAGTTTTTTTAATAAACCAGACCCTTTTGAAACTGCTGGTGGTTTTGGTAGCAATTACAGAGCTCTGCTCACCGCCAGCTGTTCTTCCTTCCCATGGTCAGTCTAGGAAGGAAGAATGGAGGTAGTGCCTCTAATAGGCGCCTTAAAATAGGGGAGAGGGGGAGAAGGAAAAGTGCAAGGAAAAAACCATAAGGACTCCCTGATGCAATTGCAAGCCACCCGCTCCTGAAATATCAACCCTCAATTTGTCACCTGTGAATGGCAGAGGTCAATTGTTCCTCGCTCTGGATGGGAGAAAGATTGGGTAATGTGCCTTGTGTGTTAATATCAAACTCATCTTCTGCCTTCAGAAAATCTCTTCCTCTCAGCCTCTTACTAAAACTTAATTGTGAATCTAAGTTTTAAGAAAAAATGGTGGTGCGATTACGTGGCTGTTCCTGAAATTAGAATAATTCCCTATAAGAGTGTACTCAGATGGCTGAGTGCGGATCAGTTTGGAAGTGAAACTTGTTCCTCCAAAATTAGGGTAGTGGATTCTACATATTTGGGGGACATTGTAGGTATGAAGAAGGGCATATGTTTGTGAATTAAAAGAAAATAACAAAAATAACAAAACAAAACTTAATGGAAGGGACCTGTGAGCTTACAGATTGTTAATGTTTATATAGAAAGAGTTTGGTGAAATCAGAAGTCATGTGTTCCAATCAAATCTATGGCTGAGAACAGTGAGGCACAGTGTTAATATGTGAGTTGAAAGGGAATTAACCTGCTTAAGCCCCTAAAAACTTGTAGTAAGTATCCTGGAAGCAGAGAATTTGAGTTGGGGGATGCCTTTTCTTCTCCAGAACTGCATTCTCTCAGCCCATCAAGTTTAGGGTCAGTTGCCCTCCAGGGCAGGAGGGAAAGTCCTGCAGCAGTTTGGTAAGGAAAAAATACATTTGACCCTTTTTCTGCCCACTCCCCATTCACCCACAAGAAGCCTATACCAGTGCTGCAAGACTTGGGTTCGGGGCTATCTGAAGCCATAGAGAGGGGGAGCACTTCTTAGAGTCTGGTGGAAAGCAATAGCCTATCATTTCAGAGTCTAGTTTTGATAAGTAATGGTAAGGATCTAACATAATGCTTCTACTCAGCAGTTTCAATTATTATTGGGCAGCTGAAGGGATAACTTCCTTAGTCCTGAAATTTGTGGAATTTTCTTTTGTTAATTGCTACATTACGATCACAAGGTCATTATTGCATATCTGTTGTGACATTTCCCTTTTTTAATTTGACAGTTGCCAATCATGATTTGTGGTCTTGGTCCACAGTTCCAGTTCCGAAGCTTGTCTCTCATCCGCATTGCTGGCCTGGAAGCCTGTGAAGGGTTCCAGAGGCTGAGCACGCAAAGTAGTGGGTAGTAGTTGGGCAGATGGTGAAGCAGCTCAGTCTGCTCCCAAGGGACAAGTTATGCATATTGTGGAGCTAGGCCAGCATTGTCGGCTTTACAGTCCCCATGGGACCTTATTGGTTCTTTCAGTCACCTGATTCCTCCTGGGATGTAATCTGCCACATTGCTGTCCACCCATCTGCAGTAGTGGCACTGCAGAGCTGTTAAAATTAGGCCAGTGATTCCTGCTGCATGCAGGGAATAAGATGCCTTGGCCCTTCTGCCAGAACCCCAGCTGCCTTATATCTAGTTTCGTCCTTGTTTATTTAATGAGAGATTTATTTACAGCATTCAAGTTGTGCCAGTAACCATTAAATGTTTGTTGGGAAAGTGATGTGATACTTGACTGAAAGAGGGCAGAGTCTGACCCTGGTTGCGTAGTGGGGCTTCATGTCCCTGATTTTTCCTGTATTTGCATGTTATAAAATTGGTGCTGTAAGCACAGCATTCAAAATTCACCAGGCACATTTTGCATGTGGTTGGCAGCCACTTGTGACCAAGTGAAGATGCCCGGGTGCTAGGATGGCACCTGTTATTTCCAACATCTGGAGGTGCATGCATGGAGAACCTTGGGTCTTGCCTGTTTTCACACACTAACAACACATCCTGTAAAATTCTATCTGCGGTATTTTATCTGCACGATCAGAACAAATTTTAGGAACTGAAAGGTTGTATTGAAAATATGACTTTTGAGCCATCTAACCCGAAAATGGCAACTAGACATTCCATTTTGGTGACTGTAACCCTGGTTTAAGGAACCATTTGGTGCCTAGCTTATATATCTGAGTTTCTAACAGTGTATATGTACCATTTATGTAGCACATAAAGCAACCCTTAAGATATATATTTTTATGCACATTTGGTAGCCTTTTAATACACATTTTTGTGAATGGGAGCCTCTGTGTGCCTGAAAAGATTACTTGCTCAGAAAAGCTTTGTAGGCCTATGTTACTGCAATATCCTTTTCCAACCCTGGCATTCCCACAACGATATTCCAGCAGCTTGCCAGTAAGATCTATAAGACGAGAAAGTTTCTATTAACTTGATAGTCCATTAAACGGAGACTGTCTGAACTGGGGCTACCTCCTGGGACGTGCTGTGTTTTAAAATGCAGCAGCAACCGTTCTGCTTGTTCTTGATTTCAGAACCTTTTAGCTGAGAAGGTGGAACAACTTATGGAATGGAGTTCAAGGCGCTCAGTCATCCGCATGAATGGAGACAAATTCAGAAGATTTGTGAAGGCCCCGCCTCGCAACTATTCGGTGATTGTAATGTTTACAGCTCTCCAGCCGCAGAGGCAATGTTCTGTTTGCAGGTACGTTTATACCCTTGGAAGCAGAACTTTTTGGTCTTCTCTTTTGATCATCTGCCTTCAGTCAATGTTTTCACATTTATCAGTTCTTTATCAGTTATGTAGTCAACTCACATGTTTTGTTTATCTGTGAGATACAAGTTGAATGTTAATTCATTAGTTTCTATATTCAGAGGACATTTTATGCTCCATTTACAAATTGCAACAGTTGGGTGCTCTTTAATTTCAGGTCCTTTGGATTACATACGTTTGTGTACACACACACACACACACACACACACACACACACACTTAAAAAGGCACTCATTATTTCACAAGTTGACTGACTGGTTTCTTCAGAGATCTTTGCCACAACTTAATACAATTTCAGGGCTTTTCGTAACATTCTTCAGCCTTCCTTCTAGTGTTTGCACTCAGTGATTGCTGTGGAAAATGTTGCTCAAGTCTATTTAACGAGATGCTCCTTAAAAGTTGCAAATTCTAACCTGCAGGAGTGTAGACTGGATCTTGTTGTTTTGTAGGGGAGATACAGCCCCATGTAATAACCTGTCAATTAAGCATTCTAAATACGTGGGCACATAAAGCACTGCTTTTCATGTTGAAAATAGCTGAGCGAGAGCATACCTGTATGCCTTGTATACTTGCTGTTTCCCCTATAACACGTTGTTGCTCTTTTTAACTGCATATATTTTGTCTACACATCAATATGGAACCCAGATTCCCCATGGCACATACAAAAGTTCAACTTTTTTTCAAGAACACATAAGTTTTTGGGGATGCCACAGGTATGCCCAGTGTACAAGTATGCATGCAACATCGGAAACAGCTCTTAAGACATCCACTAAGGAATCACAGTTGTTACAACATTTGTCAAACTGTCAATCATCTGTGGCTTTTCCATGAAGTTACACATTTCCTTTCCAGGACTCCTTGTTACTGTTTGGTTTCTCAATCAGCTCCTTTTTTTCAGCATGTGAATTCTCAGCAGGCCACTGCAGCTCTTTTTTAGAATGACAGGTTGGCATGATGGAATTGGCTTTGCAGTTGGAATGTGGCTTATTGTTGCTGAGAAACTGTATTATCCTCGGTGGGCTGAAGTTCAGGAACAATCGGAACAGCTTTAAATGGTGCTGTTCTGATTATTATGCAAAATAGCCAGTAACACATTCCCTTATGTTGGTCTGTGCATAAATCTTTTGTTACTAGGATTTAATGCTGTACAAATATTGTCATTTAATAAGAGGATACCATTTACTGCAGTGGGGGAGAAAAGGGCTTAAGGTTCATCTTGCTGTGTGGCATGGCAAAGACCCTGAACACGTCCCATTAATTTCAGTGAAATTCATTTCCAAGTAAATATTAGGACCGCAGGCTTAGTCATTTCTGCAGAATGCAGCTGGACATCTAAAATAAGAAACAATTAACTCATTGCTTCTAGTTCAAAACGTTTAAAACAAATGTGAAATTGAGATTTAGCTTTGCTGTAGGGTACAATATGAATTAAATGAAGCTGATGTCGCTGCACCTGAAAATAATAACATAAAACGGAAGTTACTCCAATCACCAAGTAATTAAAAGGCAGGAGCTGTACGTATAATAGAGAAGATGAATACAGAGTGCTGTGTTCAGTGCATTTTGGAGTTTTTGCTATGAACAACCTAATGGGCGGTATTCGACTAAACAGTTCTGCTAGTGCAAGCACTTTAGACAGTGCAACAGAACTTCCTCTCCCTGTGCTGCATCCCCTGAGTTCTGGGTTTCCCTCCAACCCTCCCTAGAAAATTTAGGGGTTGTATGGGAGTTCACTGCATGCCCCATAGTACCTGCACTAGCGGAAATGCTTAGTTAGATACTGCTGAATGCATCACTGACTGAAGCTACTCTTTTGTATAGCTCTCTTAGACAAGAAGTTGTTTTCAAAGTAATTGTATACCACATATTAATATAGTATTTCTCATATGAATTTTTCCCTTTGGAATCTCTGTACTTTTTAAGCAAAACATCTTTTTTAATAAGCATGCAATATTAACTTTCTGCATGGAACTGCTCTGAAACAGTCATATTTGATCAATGCATAGGAAATTTCAGTGGGCGGTTGTTGTTGTTTTTCTATATAGTTCATCTTTGGGCTTTTAGGTATTTCAGATACTGAGGATGCATTAAGTTGTGAAAAGTTCATAATTCCCTTCAACATATGTTAATAGTTTTAAAAGTTTTCCTTCCAAGGTTGCCCAGAATACCTCTGTCAGCAATACATGATATATTTAGGGCTGAAATATGTAGCAGTGTGCTATTGTTTTAGTGGAAAGGATGTGATGTTCAGCTCTTTTTAGGAAATTGAGGGATGTGGTCATACCATTGGGTGCGGAGTACAGTGTATTGAGATTCTCATTTTCTTTTTTTTTTCCTTCTGAGAGTTTTGAGGCAGTATGGCTGGGAAGACAAATTTTGCGTGTGGGCAGTGCATGTGGGAATCTTCAGAAGTCAAAATCTTTTCCATGTGTTCCAAAAAAGAAAAAAAAATGTGTGTGAGGGGAGCAGGTGTGCATGCTTCCCCTCCCCCCTCAATGTTCCTGCACGCATCCGGCATGCTCCATGTCTCTTCTCATTTTGAAACTGGAATGTCTGAAGTGGGGTTGTAAGCACATTCAGCTGAGCATGCTTAGATTGTGATCAGCTACCCTGACAGCTCAAGGTTAGAAGTCTCCTTCAAACTGTCCAGATCAACATGGATGGAAGTCAGAAGACTGAGATTGGGCCTGATTCTTGCGCCTCCACTCTTATGCCCCTCCCACACATTCTTTTGAATGCATGAATAGAGCTGAATGGTTGAAGGACCAAGGCTTCAATGCTTCTCATTGATCCATGTCCCTTCTTGGGATTAGCACAAGGAGAATAAATTTATGCAGATTAAGTCGGCCCAGCTGATTTGCTGAACATACTCCAGTTACAGAGCACTATTTTAGTGCTTTTGTTTTTTGCGGAGATTTGTTAGTATACATCCATTCATGGCTGACTACAAAATGCTACAGGATACCATTTGAGTATTGCTTTTCTCATCACTTGTCAAGAAGTCAGGAAGTTGGTCATTGGGTCATGATTCTGCCTACCATGATTTAGAAGTCTGCATTAATGGAGGAAGTCAGAGCATTTGTTAGGTATGTCCCTTATCATTAAATCTCAGTTGATCATCTCAAAGCTAATGATTAGCTCCATGGAAATTACTTTTTCTGTAATGTAAGGAAACTAAGTGAAATTATCAGATTTGCTCAGTGAATTTAGTTGCTTCCTGTACAACTGTGTGGAAGTTTGATCATCAAAAAACGAGGTACCTCTCAAAAACATGTCAAATAGTGAGTCTAGTTTTTAGTCACTCTTTTATATGTTGTGTCATCTGCACTTTATAGCATCTGAACAAGTTCTTCATTCTCTGACCGTTTTTGTGTGGCAATTCAGCTGCTTCCTTAGACCTCTTGGACCTGATATTTTGCCAAATTCCTCCTATGCATCACTGTAAGGAGATTGTTAAGTCTTGCTTATGAGAACACACTGATCTTCGCAGGCTTTCCAAATGCCTCAAAGCCCAACTCAGCCACAGAGACAAGCCCTAGCTCTCCTCCCCTAGGTCTGAACTGATGGAGTGGGAAGCAGCCACACAGGCTCATTGCAAAATCTGAGGATTTGCCTACGCTTCATCTGAGATGGACAAGAGGGGGAGAATGTCTAATTTTCAAATGGTTCCAATGACAGCAAGTGATACGGCTTCTTTTAGAATCAGGGTGATGTTAATGTTATTAGGGTGTCTGATTAGACCAAGCATTCAAATCTCCACTCACCCATGACTCTCAGCCAGTCACTGCTTCTCAGTTGTAGGGATGAAATGAGGAGGGGGAGAACCAGGTGCACCACACTGAGCTTCTTGGAGAAAAAGGTGGGATATAAATGCAATAAAATAAATAAATGCATTAAAAAAACATTTTTGGGCCTAGCAAAAACTCTGGAGGTTCCCATATTCTTCTCATTAGCCTTTCTTCTTTCTGCATGTCAATGCAAGAACCTTTTCAATTTTCTCATTAGCATAAAAGAAAATAAAAACACAGTTGCCAGTGGTGAGCTCATTCTAGTTCCCCTAGGTATAATCCACGACTAGATTTATCACTGGGACGCGGGTGGCGCTGTGGGTAAAAGCCTCAGCGCCTAGGGCTTGCCGATCGAAAGGTCGGCGGTTCGAATCCCTGCGGCGGGGTGCGCTCCCGTTGCTCGGTCCCAGCGCCTGCCAACCTAGCAGTTCGAAAGCACCCCTGGGTGCAAGTAGATACCGTATTTTTCGTCATATAGGGCACACCGGCCCATAGGACGCACCTCGGTTTTTTTTGGGGGGGGGAATGAATTTTAAAAAATTATTTCCCTTTCATTTTTGGTCAGGTCCATCATCTGCCAACTCAAGCCTGTTCAACATCCTTAACAGAGCAAGTAAATGAGTTTTCATCACATCCACTGACAGAATGTATTTATTTATCAATCTGTTGTTCTGATTGGAACATTATTACTTGCTTGATTTTATAATTGTAACTATTTTAAACGTTTTTCTGACTGTATATGAAATGGTCAGGATCCGCCCTGGAACCTTGTGGTGAAGGGTGGGTAACGAATCTTACAAATAAAATAAGAATGTTCCCGTCTTCTCCCTTTGATTGTTCAGATAGGGTCTTCCCTTTCACATTTGGGCTGGTTGGGAATATTGTGAAATGAAGGAGAAGTAAGAACAGGAAGAGAAGGCGGTGGCATCACCTATTAAAAAACATATGGCAAGCTGGCATTGCCTCTTTATTTTCTGAACCAGAGCATCCTGCCTCTCACCAGCACTGAAATGTCTGCTCTTCAGATCCAGGGTAATGGTGGGAGGAGGTCATTTGTCACTTGTTCAGATTTTACACTTGAAAAGGAAGTAGGGGACATGGCAGTTGACCCTAGCTTAATCTCTGTGTGTCTTCTGTATCAAGAGAGGCCACTTTTGTCTATACTTCCCCCTTCTTATTTTGATCTCAGTTCTACACACACACACACACACACACACACACACACACACACAAGCTCTTCTCCAATTATATGACGTTTTCATTTTCACCTTCATGAAATTAGCTCTTTACCATGCTGTGCAAGTGTGAGGAGCTGGAGTCAGTGCTGAGAACTGGATGGGCTCCATTTTACGCAAGAGCCTCCTCCCAAAGCCCGTGCCCGGCGCAAGATGAAAAACAGCTTGTCTCGCTCGATGCCTGCTGGGCCTGCTGTCAGCCGACTGTATGTTCTTAATCACCATTCCAAAATGAGGGATGACTTGGCCTTTGCCAACTATTTTGCTCTTCACACTCATACTCTCACGCACGTGTACTTTTAATTCCTTCCCACTAAAATGTTTGCCTTTGCTATCTAAACTTGGGTTTTGCAAATCACACACACACACACCACCAAAAACTAGGGGTGCCAGCTGTTGACTAAGGTGATGCAGCTGTGGGCCTTTTTTGCAGTACTGCTCGCTTACATTATATATGTTTAGCTTCCTCTTCTTAGCTGCTGGTTGGTTAATAGTGTTTTACGGATTGTAATTGTTTTCCTGATTGGTTGATTATGTAATATGCCTAATGCTGAACCTGTAATGTTCTGTTACGTTGTTATTTATTGTTTGCAAGCTGATTGGGGATTCATTTGAATGGAAAGCAGCACAGAAATACAACGAATCAAATCAAAACAAAATGTATGTATATTTCTGTTTGCTTAATCCCGAATTTTCTTTCCGTATATACATACATACATGTATGTATTAATGCATCTATGGAAAGAAAATTGGGAATTAAGCAAATAGGAAATCAGTGGTATGAAGGACAGAAGTAGGTCTTGGCTGAGTCTAGAGCGTCTCATAACTTACTGTGTTCTCTCTCTCAAGGTGGCAGTGAGGAACTGGTGAAAAACCCAGTTGGCATTTTGACTTTAAATGATAAAACGGTTGTTTCTCTTCAAAATCCTTTTCAGTTTTCTTTCAAGTTCAGGAAACAAATGCTGGACTAAACCTGTAGCTTACTTATTTTTGAAAAGGTTTATACACTGCTTTCTGATCACATCTTTCCTCAGGAGGACTTATAACTGATGATAATCGTATAATACAAGCATTGAATTCACCCCCCCCCCCCTATTTTTTTGTAGGGCAGCCAAGATGCTGTCCCTAGCAATCTGATGTGCTTGTCGCCACTAATGTCCTTGAGGGTCTTTTGCGAGCCCACCCAAGGGAAATAACACCCCCTCTGGGGAGTGTGCTGCTTTATAACGCAGTATTGCAGCAGGTGGCGCTGTGGGTTAAAGCCTCAGCGCCTAGGACTTGCCGATCGAAAGGTCGGCGGTTCGAATCCCTGCGGCGGAGTGCGCTCCCGCTGCTCGGTCCCAGCGCCTGCCAACCTAGCAGTTCGAAAGCACCTCCGGGTGCAAGTAGATAAATAGGGACCGCTTACCAGCGGGAAGGTAAACGGCGTTTCCGTGTGCGGCTCTGGCTCACCAGAGCAGCGATGTCACGCTGGCCACGTGACCCGGAAGTGTCTCCGGACAGCGCTGGCCCCTGGCCTCTTAAGTGAGATGGGCGCACAACCCCAGAGTCTGTCAAGACTGGCCCGTACGGGCAGGGGTACCTTTACCTTTACCTTTATTGCAGCTTTAAAAATGTTTAGACCCAGTTTAGTTATTCCAGCTTTGCAAATGACACAACTGGATTTATTGGCCTTTGCAAAAAATTCACTAGCTCATTTGCATGCATGTTTCTAACATGAATGTTTGTGATCTAAAAAAGGGATGGGCAGGAGGAATGCTACCATTGCCTGAGGACCAGTTCTACCTACATGCGATTAGGAGAAGAGGTTAATTCAGAAGCGCGGCTTCTGAATTACTGTCCCTTCTTGATTAGCAAATTGTGAATCCCATAAACAAAAGGCAAATATTTTTGTCTATTCTTTGTGAACAGCTTAGGGCAGAAATATATTCTGTGCTTTCTTCCTCCAGGGAGTTCAGGGCAGTGTGTGTAGGCTTAGTCCATTTTATTCTCCCAATCAAGTTAAGGCTGAGAGATGATAAATTGCCCAGGTGGGTGTCATAGCTGAGCATGCACAGGGAGCACAAAATGCTGACTGACTGCTAAGAGAGGGGGCAGTGGAATGGTGTATTCAGGGAGGGGATGTGGCCTACTGGAACCCTGTACAGGAGCAGCCAATTCTTCAGCATTTTTCTTGCAGGCCCTGCTTGCAGGCCATTACATTTCAATTTCCTCAAAATGTGAAATATTTTCCTACTGTTCATGTCCATGTCCCTCAGCCCCATAAGAGGACAGCATACAAAAACCTCTAAAAATGTAATATAAACTTGGGTATACAGTCGTACCTCGGAATCCGCTCCGGAAGTCCGTTCGACTTCCGAAACGGTCGACTTCCAAAGCGCGACTTCTGATTGGCTGCAGACATTCAGCTTCCAAAAGAACATTTGAAAACCGGAACAATCACTTCCGGGTTTTGATTGTTCAGGAGCCTGAGCCAAGGTACGACTGTACAGTGAAGGAGAAATGTAAATCTAATATGGAGAGCAGGAGAGTCATTCTTTTAAGAGAAATGAATATAGCTATTTTCCTCTTCTGGTATCTAGATATTATTTCTGAGTTACATGCTAGATTTCAGTTTAGCATACCGATCTTGTCTCTCCCCCCCCCCCCCCAACATTGTTGCTTTTCTGGCTGACTTACATGTTCGTTGTTATTTTTACTGCATAAAAGCTGTCTTTGGCAATTTATTTCCCTCTTTCTTTGAGTGAACTGTATCTGACCCACTATCCCTTGCAGAAATGGTAAGATAATGAGCTTGAAATTCCAGAAAAGTTTGAAGCCTTTTGCAAAAGATAGTAAATATAAATTAATTAGCAGTAACTTTAAATTAGGCAGAGAGTTAATTAATAAAGCAACCTGAAAGACTGGCTAGGATATATTACCCAAGTGTAAGTATAGCTAAACAAGTTAAAGAAAATGATCAAGTTGGAGTGATGTGATGTGATGTGAGCATTTTATTCATCTATTAAAACTTCAGAGTTTCTATTATAGTTGGTTTAACACAGACATGCCCTACAGTTGTTACTTAAACCTTGGCAGGATTCATTTGGTGTTGCTTGACTGCCCTCTACAGGCTGTGAATGAAGATGCAGCACTAGTTCATTAGGAAATGACAGATTCAGTGTAGCAGTGAGCTGCCTGGCTTTCAAACCTTGCCCCCTAAATGGGATTTTGAAAGAAGGGAATAATTCTCGGCTCTCCAGTTGACAGCAAAAGCAAACATTTCAGTTTGCTTCTAGTCCAAATGAGTGCCCCGTGTCGGAGGCTGTGTTTTCTTGTGATCGCAGTTTAGAAATATTGGTTTTCTTTTCACCGGATGATTAGTACTGTGTTCTGATGGGAAAATGCACTTTTCTACCAAAATGGCATTCAGAATTCTATTTAGTTATGGTGTCTCTTACACTTTTATCTAGAGCTCTTCCAGGTGACCTGATGATTCAACATCTATCATGATTTGCTTCTGCAAAGCTTACCCAAGGAGGTTAGACTATGTTCACTCTTTCTTGAACATTTGTTCTGGTTTGTCTGTTGAGAGATTATATGATGATGAGCATCCATCCTGATTTTATTGTATTTTGTTTATACATCTTCCCATTAGGCAGTAAGTCAACCTACACATTTAAATACATTTCCCTGTTACTTTCCTAACCTCAAAAAGTTAATAAAAAACAAGAAGTGGGTTTTTTGTGCTAGGCAATACAGCTTTTTAATCCACTTTAGTTGCACAGACCTAAATTTCCTGCAAGTGCTTGATCCCATCCCACAAAATACTGACTGTCTGGAGGCAACCCTGACTGTTAGTGATGATTACATTTATTGTACTTGAAGGCCAGTTCTGGGCCCGAATACACAGTTGCACTAAAGCAGACAGATAGTGGGTCTTTCTAAACCAAATAAACTGTAGCCGGAGAATATTCAGCACATAAACCCATCAATATTTTTAGTAATTAATCCCCCTGCCATACACACTTTCCTAATCAGTCGGCACATTGCAAGCTAGACTAGTATTGTGCTTCAGATGGTGTTAGGTGATTAGATTTGTGATGGTGGCGCAGTCATCAAGTGATGCAACAGCCAAAGAATTTGTTTTTTGCTTTTTTCAGAGATAATCACAAACCTGGGGAGATTATTAGAAAGATAGGGTTGGAGACCAAATTTAATTTGTGAGAACTTATTGGGCAGATTAGGATCAGGGGGAACTTTCTTTTTTCCCCCTTTTTTTCTGGCAGGTATAATTGGTTGCTGATGATGAGAATAATTTACCTTAGTCTTGAAAATCAATCCACAAAAATTAAGGTAAAGGTAAAGGTAAAGGTAAAGGTACCCCTGCCCGTACGGGCCAGTCTTGACAGACTCTGGGGTTGTGCGCCCATCTCACTTAAGAGGCCAGGGGCCAGCGCTGTCCGGAGACACTTCCGGGTCACGTGGCCAGCGTGACATTGCTGCTTTGGCGAGCCAGAGCCGCACACGGAAACGCCGTTTACCTTCCCGCTGGTAAGCGGTCCCTATTTATCTACTTGCACCCGGGGGTGCTTTCGAACTGCTAGGTTGGCAGGCGCTGGGACCGAGCAGCAGGAGCGCACCCCGCCGCGGGGATTCGAACCGCCGACCTTTCGATCGGCAAGCCCTAGGCGCTGAGGCTTTTACCCACAGCGCCACCTGCGTCCACAAAAATTACCAACCAATAAAAGTCATATCTAACATATCTATAACCCTCTTTTCACGGACTTCCCCATACCTTTCCCTTTTTGCATCCTTAGTTTAGTACCATTATTCAGCAACCTATCTTGCCCAATTAAATATAAATTCGTCCTCTTTCTCTATTCCACCCTAAATTTTAAACCCAATTATCGCTGCAATTCTACGTCTTCTTTTCCCTCAGCATTTTAACACTCCTCAGTTTTATAATAATTCTTAAGATACATCTTAAA
The DNA here is from genome assembly GCF_951804945.1 of Podarcis cretensis. NCBI lineage: Eukaryota > Metazoa > Chordata > Lepidosauria > Squamata > Lacertidae > Podarcis > Podarcis cretensis. The sequence continues at coordinate 57,995,527 of NC_137178.1, forward strand.
TTTCTTCCAATCTTCTTCCACAGTCTCTTTCTCTTGGTCGCGGATTCTGCCGGTCATTTCTGCCAGTCCCATAAAGTCAATCACTTTCGCCTGCCATTCCTCCAGCGTGGGTAGCTCTTGTGTCTTCCAATACTTTGCTAGAAGAATCCTTGCTGCCGTAGTAGCGTACAAAAAGAAATTCTTATCCTTCTTCGGCACCAACTGGCCGACCATACCCAAGAGAAATGCCTCTGGTTTCTTGTTAAAGGTGCACTTAAGCACTTTCTTAATTTCATTATAAATCATTTCCCAGAAGGCCTTCATCTTTGGGCAGGTCCACCAAAGGTGGAAAAAGGTACCCTCAGTCTCTTTACATTTCCAGCATTTGTTATTGGGCAAATGATAAATCTTCGCAAGCTTGACTGGGGTCATGTACCACCTATAAATCATTTTCATTATGTTTTCTCGTAAGGCATTGCATGCCGTAAATTTAATACCTGTGGTCCATAACTGCTCCCAGTCAGCAAACATAATGTCATGACCTATGTCCTGTGCCCATTTAACCATAGCAGACTTCACTGTCTCATCTATTGTATTCCACTTCAACAGCAAGTTGTACATTCTTGATAAATTCTTAGTATTGGGTTCTAACAATTCTGTTTCTAATTTCGATTTCTCCACCTGGAAACCAATTTTCCTGTCTTGTTTAAAAGCCTCCATTATTTGAAAATAATGGAGCCAATCTCGTACCTTGGACTTTATTTTCTCATAACTTTGTAATTTAAATTCACCACCTTCTTGTTCTAAAATCTCAGAATATTTCGGCCAATTGGTTGTCATATTAAGTTTCTTTACCTCCTTAGCCTCCATAGGTGAAAGCCACCTGGGAGTTCTGTTTTCCAATAAATCTTTATACCGTATCCATACATTATATAGTGCTTTCCTGACAATATGATTTTTGAAACCCTTATACACTTTAACCTTGTCATACCAGATATATGCATGCCAACCAAAATTATTATCAAATCCTTCCAAATCTAGAATGTCTGCCAACAACAACAACTCTTATACCCTTAAAAGTAATGCTATAAAAACAGCTGTTCTCAGAGGTGGCAAACACAGAACATGGTGTGTTATATCACTCCCAAAGACAGGAAAAACAGCTTTTTTCTTTGTCCATTTATCATGCCTCCACCCTCCCGTAGTCCATTTCCTGCCTTTGCCTGGGACAGACGTGTGTTATCCCTCCTGTCATTTGTCCTCAGTCTTGTACCTATGATGATGGTGATGATTAAATTTCCTATACTGCCATTCATCTGAGGATCATAAGGCAGTTTACAACATAAAAGCACATAACATAGTAACAAACCAAAACAATTCACCTTCCAGTTTAAAAGGCCCTAAATTGTTTAATTAGCCAAAGGCCTGGTTAAAGTGGAACATTTTTGCCTGTCGCCTAAAGGTGTATAATGATGGTGCCAGGTGAGCCTCCCTGGGGAGAGCATTACACAAATGGGAGCCATTGCAGAAAAGGCCTGTTATTGTGTTGCCACCCTGCAGACCTCTTGTGGAGGTGGTACACAAAGAAGGATCATATGGGGAGTGGTGGTCCTGGAGGTATTGTGGTCCTGAATCACTAAAGGCTTTATAGGTCCAAACCAGCACTTTGAATTGGGCCTGGAAAATTATTGGCAGTCAATGCAGTTGGGCCAAGATTGGCATTATACGCTCAAACCCTCTTACCCTGGTGAGCAACCTGTCTTCTGAATTCTGCTTCAGCTGAGGTTTCCAAACCATCTTCAGAGGCAGCTCCATGTATAACACATTGCAGCAGTCTTACCTACGGGTTACCAGAGCGTAGACAACAGAAGTTAGGCTATCCCTGTCTAGATAGGGGTACAGCTTTGGCTGATGGAAGACACTCTGAGCCACCTAAGCCTCAAGCGACAACAATGGATCCAGAAGTACCATCAAGCTATTTCCTCACTCCTTCAGTGGGAGTGTAACCCCATCAGTAGTAGGCAACCTCCCATCTATCTGGTCTAGGGAACTGCCCATTCCCAGTGCTTCTTGTCTTGAGTTCCAGTTTACTGGCTCTCATCCAGTCCATTACCAAGGCAAGACAACAGTCCAGCACATCCACTGCCTCACCTGCAGATGTACAGGAGAAGTCCAGCTGGGTTTCATCAGCATATTGCTGACAACGTACTCCAGATAACCCCGCTCAGTGGTTTCATGTAGATGTTAAACAACATGAGTGATAAAATTGAACTCCGAGGAACCCCACATCGAAGGCTCCATGGGGCCAAAGAGTGCCCTCCGTGGGGCTCCAATGTGTGCTCTCCACCATGTGTACCCATTTCTGGACAATCTTCTCTTGAGGTCGCGCTACAATTGACAAGTGAGTCAGAGGTGCCAATGCAATCAAGGAATGTCTCTCAGCATGTGGTTTCATAATAAAATGAAAAGAAGAAAAGGTTATCTTCAGCCAGCACAGCATCTACAAGCTCTGTTGGATACACAGAATGGGTTGGTATTAGTCAGTCTAGATGGTGTGTTTAAAATATTGCCAGCAAATTGCTGATTATAAGGTCAGCTCTGCTGATACACATAGCCCATGGTACAGGGACTTGTAGTTTTAACAATTTATCTGATGTTTTGGGCAAAACATATCAGACCATTACAATGGGTATTACTACCTTTTTAGATACTTTTGACTGTGGGTCTATGATTATCTCTAAGAGGGTGGACTCCAGAATTCAGTTTATTTCTTAGATCTGGTGAGAATGGTAATGACTACAAGATGCCAGTCTGATGGGCATCTGGGCGAAGAACAAGGCTACTCATAGTGTGAATTTGTTGGAGATGTGGGAGGCAAGTTTAACTCTTTGGCATTTTGCCCAAAGCTTCAACTTGGATCACATTAAAGGCAGGACAGTTCTTGGTCTCAGAGTTTGCAGTGCTAGATGGCAGTACTCATGAATAGTAAGGAAGACTGCAGAGCATATGAAAGGGGAGTCAAATGTGTGGGTCCACTGACTAAGTTGACAGCAAGTTCATTTGAGGAAATGACACTTAGCATCCATGTTTTGCAGTGTCTTGGGTCAAGTTTCAACCAGGGAACTCTGGCTCTGTTTGCTACTCCAGTGAACATACAGACATAACTTTCTTTTTTAAAAAAAACTTGGTTCCAGTGATCAAAGCCATAAGAGATGGATGTGGATGCATTGTCAGTGCTTGGACTAGAGGGTCTTCATTATGCTTTCCTACAAATTTCACTTCTGCCAAGTGTTCTAAGATAATTGAGATTGGACAGATCTTGAATAATTCTGATAGTGTTGGTTTGGCCATGGATTACAGAATGACCATGTTTTACATAAATTTTGCAAACGGCTATAGCCCCACATGCATTGCAAATACAGTGGTACCTCGGGTTAAGAACTTAATTCGTTCTGGAGGTCCGTTCTTAACCTGAAACTGTTCTTAACCAGAAGCACCACTTTAGCTAATGGGGCCTCCTGCTGCCGCTGCACCGCCGCTGCACGATTTCTGTTCTCATCCTGAAGCAAAGTTCTTAACCCGAGGTAATATTTCTGGGTTAGCAGAGTGTGTAACCTGAAGCGTATGTAACCCGAGGTACCACTGTACTGCCTCATCTGGGTCTTTTGACGCTGGGTCTTTTGAACTATGGTTCACCCAGATATGGAGAGGTTCCATCTCACTGCTTGAAAATTGAGCAGGAGAATATGAAAAGTTGTGGCTTCTTAGATATCGTGATGGATGTATTGGCTTCTTGGAGTCTTTCAGTGATCTGGATCTGTCAGCTGACATGGAGGAAGTTCCTTCAATAGTTAAGATCAAATGACATCAACTTGGAGTCAGAGAATTTACCCCCAACTTGAAAATAATTCCAGTAAGTCTTTTTGTCCAATGGATGGGTTTTTGCTTTATTTAAATACTCTTCTAACCCTATGATATTATACCAGTGCTTTTTTCTGGGGGTACTCAAGAGTATGCAGTACTAGCACCATTTTTCTAGATCAAAAGCACTGGTTATAAGTGTAGCCCTTACTGTAACAACTTCATGGTGAGTGTCAGCACCATTTTTTTTTCCTGGAAGAAAAGCACTGATTATACCCTTAAAAGTACTGCTATAAAAACAGCTGTTCTGGAGTTATAGGATTAGGAAAGGAAGAACAAACCAAAGGGGAGAGAGAAATATTTAGTATTCCCAACTTGAAGTAACTTCAAAGAAGCATTTATCCCTTTTCTTCCCCTGAAGGCCAAATATTCTGTTTAATATTTTGCCCAAACGGATACAGTGACATTCAGCTTGATCCTGTGCAAGATTATTTGGAAGTAAATCCCGCAGTGTTCAGTATGGCTTCCTTCCAGGTCAGTGAATGCAGCAGCTTTTGCTAGCCTGATGCCTTCCATACGTTTTGTGATAAAACTTGTATCAGCTCCAACCTGTGTGGAAGGCACCCAAGTTGTCAAAGACTGGTATATAGAGTTGGTGCCTGGCTGTAGTCCTTTTGCATTCTTGCCTGGTAGGTAAGTCTCACCAAACACTGGGGGATATAATTCCAAATAAACTTGCCTAGGACCTGGGAGCCTGTGAATATGCTACTTCCAAAAGCCCGAGGGCAGTATCCTTCAAAATAGATGTGCTGGTGCAGTGACTTTTGGCTACACAACAGAACTTCCCTTGCATCCCTTCCCAAAAATCTGTTCTGGAGTTTTCCCCAACCTTCCAGAGCAGATCCAGAGAAGGCAAGGAGAGAGGAGAGGGAGGGGAAGTTCCACTGTGAATACAGAAATCCTTGCGCTAGTGAAACTACTTCACTGGGTACCATGTGGATAACTGCAAATGCTTCAAATGACTTGTCCTTGGGGCGTACAAGTAAGGTTACCAGACATCCTCGTTTCCCGGGGACAGTCCTCAGATTTACAAATCAGCCCCCATACAAAATCCAAAATGAAGTTGAAAAGTGTCCCCGGATTCATTGAAAAAAATCTGGTAACCTTACGTACAAAATTAACAAGAAAATTCAACTGGCGTGGTCTTCTTGGTTGGGTGTGAAATGCAATACCAAGACACAGCCATTCTGTTTGTGAAAACAAAGCAGAAGACATCAAATGCAAAAATGAAAGTCCTGTGTCAGTTGTTCGGGCATGTATACCTAAACCAACTCATCCCTGAGTGGATGATCTGGCGAAGGGCAAGAGAGGACGGTCTCTGGCTGTGCCATAGTTTAAATTTCCTGCAGCCATGCTCCTTGCCCCTGCCAGCACTGATTGGGCAGTGAGGGCCCCTCCTAGGTGGGGCCCACTGCTGGCAATGCAGCAACAGTGCCAAGGAGGTGCCGATTTCCGGCCCCGGCCAGATCACTGCAGGGGCTGATGCCTGACCACATCGCCACCTAACAGGTAATGTAAGCAGACTTGCAATAGACAGATTAAAACAGAAACAAAAATGGGACAGTCCTAGGCTAGTGATAGGTAGCTGACACTACCTTGGTCTCCTGGGGACAATTTGGGAATAGTAAAAAGCAATTTTGCAATCCAGTTTACCTAGGTGTTCAGCATAGTTCCTGTTCCTTGAGCAGTCCAGTTTTCTTGTGGTAACTTATAAGGTCACCCAGTGAGTTTGATGACCAAGCAGGGCTTTAGGTCCTATCCAACACTAACCACTACACCACCACAGGCTCTTTATTTTGGATTTTGGAAGTTTTGAAGGTGGTAGCAGCCCCTTCCACACATTTTTCAAGTAATGGAGGGGTTTGTGTGAGCCCTGCTATAGTGGTTAGGAGCGGTTAAAATCTCATCTCTTCCATCGACTCAACAGTTTACTGTCCCCCACATTGCACACTGGTGCAGCAACAGAAAGGAGGTGATTTGCTCAAGGTCACTGTCTTTCAGCCTTGGGTCTCATCTGTGATGTGGGGATGATGATGATTACTGAGAATGACCTATGCAAAGCCCTTGAAAGTGTTCTGAGTGTTCTAAATACTGTAAAGTTTTCTCCCTTTTCTGAGGTTTAGCTGCAAGTTTTTTAAAAGAAAAGATAGTGTAATTTTGTGGAAAAGAATGCACATTACAGTTTTATGTGAGGTTCATCTAATGCTGTAAGTAGGACGATGTTACTGCAGTTATTAATGGTGCACTTATTAGGTAGTTGAATGTGTTTTTCTCTGTCTTTACTCTTACAGGCAAGCTAATGAGGAATATCAAGTGCTGGCTAACTCATGGCGCTACTCTTCAGCATTTTCGAACAAACTTTTCTTCACTATAGTAGATTATGATGAGGGCGCTGATGTTTTTCAGCAGGTGAGAAGGTGCATTCCTGAATGCTAAGCTGCTCTTGTGTCCATCATTCTAATATATTCATACTCTTGGTTGCCTTAATTGTATGTTTCAGACATGTTTCACCTTTTTTTAAGAGGGGGTAGGGGACGCAGGTGGCGCAGTGGGTTAAAGCCTCAGCGCCTAGGGCTTGCCGATCGAAAGGTCGGCGGTTCGAATCCCTGCGGCGGGGTGCGCTCCCGCTGCTCGGTCCCAGCGCCTGCCAACCTAGCAGTTCGAAAGCACCTCCGGGTGCAAGTAGATAAATAGGGACCGCTTACCAGCGGGAAGGTAAACGGCGTTTCCGTGTGCGGCTCTGGCTCGCCAGAGCAGCAATGTCACGCTGGCCACGTGACCCGGAAGTGTCTCCGGACAGCGCTGGCCCCTGGCCTCTTAAGTGAGATGGGCGCACAACCCCAGAGTCTGTCAAGACTGGCCCGTACGGGCAGGGGTACCTTTACCTTTACCTTTTAAGCCCAAGCACAGATAATGGAGAGACTGCTGTTGTTACTGAGGTTATTGATGAGAAAATTCCACCATACTCCTTTAGCTGCCACTAAAAATGATGAATGTTGCTGTTCTGAGAGATCCGCAGGAGTTTGTTTCTGCTGCCCACAAAAATGTACACATTGTTCATTTTTTGTAGTCTTCAGATGATCATGAAACTATGGCTTAGATCAGGGATGAACAAACCCTCCAACCCCTGTTGAGGAACGGTTCCACTCAGGGCTAATCTTCTGGGGGTCGTGGGCAAAGCCAAAAGTGTTTTCAATTAACTAATCTGGAAGAAAGACCAATTTTTGCTATGCCTACCTCAGATTTGAATTCCCAACCTAGATAACTGTGCCCAAAAGTAACCCTCAGTGGGTTTTATGGGGCTACTGTCAAATAAATATACAGAGGTTGGGTGGGGATTTTTTTTTAGTGCAACAGACAAAAGTAACTAGTGTTCTGAAAAGCAAGTGAAATAAACTGCTTTCTTACTTTACTGTGCTATATATACATACACACACAGAAGCCTACCACTTCTCCCCAGGCTATACAAGTAAACAAGTTTAAAAGTTTTTTAAGAGATCAGTTTATTTTTATAAAACAAGATTGCTACTGAAACTTTGACACTAATAGTTTTATACTTAAATGTAGGTCATGGCCATCTGTAACCAACTTGCCAGGTCATTTTTCTCCCTTCTCTCTATAAGGTATATCAGTTGTCAGAGATTTGATGCCATTACCTATGTTCTCCCATTCTTCAGCATCGGCTGCTGTTGGAGGGAAAATGCATACTGTGATGGCATCACATGAGATGTAATTGAATATATATGTTATGGGGAAAAGGGGAAGAAGAGTGTGGCACAGAGAGGCTGTTTTTGATGGCCACCCTAACACAATGTGTAGCTTTTGTCAGCTGCGGGGGGCAGTGGAGGACAGGAGTGCCTGGCGTTCTCTGGTCCATGGGGTCACGAAGAGTCGGACACGACTAAACAACAACAAATTGCTGATACCTTTTTACCTTATTGCTGATTGCTCTCTTTCTCCTCTTCCGTCCTCTCTCGCACACCCCATGGACCTGAGTAATTGAGTTCACATAAAATGCATATCATTCAAATTGATTACTTCTTTAAAAAGACCTCACTTTTGCCAGTTCACAAAGTGAGTTGTAGTCTAGTTCAGAAAAGCTATGTGCTGTCTTCTGAAATATTACATTTGACAAAAAAAAAAAACCCCACAACCAACCACATTTCCTAGTGCCTCATATTTTGCAGTTTCACGACATATTGGGTTGTCAACAAATATTCCGCGGAGGAAGAGAATATGTTGTACTTGGAATAAATCCAATTATTTAACATCCAGCTTGATTATTGTACATAATTTGAATTTGCAACATTTAAATAATGTATTTATGTAACATAATTTAGTTGTGTAGTGAGCATACAGCCCTGGTAATGAAAATGGCTGGGCTTGTGTATGTCATTAGAGGCAATCTTGTTCCATCCTCGTTGCTTTCACAGGTTTCTTCACTCAGATTTCAGAGTAACCTTATATGTCCACATCCCTGAGTTCTGAGAGAGAGAGAGAGAGAGAGTATAAATAAATACAATATTGCCTTTCGTTAGTGGAAAATAACGGCTTGGGTCCTGACATGTTGTTGTTTAGTCGTTTAGTCGTGTCCGACTCTTCGTGACCCAATGGACCAGAGCACGCCAGGCACTTCTGTCTTCCACTGCCTCCCGCAGATTGGTCAAACAATCTGCGGAAAATAACGGCTTGGCTCCTGACATAGCTTTAAGGAAATTGGAAGGAAAGTTTCCTGTTCCATCCTTCCCTCTGCAGTTACCTATGATGACCAAGGAGGCTTGGAAGCTCTCTTGAAGAATTTGGGATGAGGCACAAGGGCTATTTGGAGAAAGATGAAGCAACAGGAACTTTTCTTATGAGAATTTCCTTAGCTTAGGATCCAAACCTGATTTGATGCAATTCCCAACTTCTCTTAGTGCCCTTCCCCATATTTCATCCCACATTGTTCTGGGAGTACCCCTGAACACAAGATATTTTTAAGAGATACAGTGGCTGCAGAGAAAATGAGGGGTCAGGAAGCATTTCCTTTTGTAAACGTCTACAGGTTAGCTTATAAGATCTAGCCTGATGATGATACTTAGCTTTTATATTTCATCTTTTGAGTTCCACCCCCACCCCCCATGAGAAGCAATGAGAGGTAATCAACTGACTGTTTAAAAGCTTAACTGTTCACATGGGGATTCCTATACCCTGATCCTTAGTACTCGCTGTACTGAACTTTTGTACATCTGTTGAATATTGTATTGTATAATTTCTGCTTTGCAAATTGCCTTGTTTTTACAATAGGAGGTGATCTGTAAATGACTTTAAATACATAAATTACATGTGTGCAGCTGAACTGTAGTGTACTGACCTTATTGTTCCCATACAGTAGATGGGGACTTGATAGAAGCCCAGTGGCTTGATTTAATGGCACATTGTTAAGCATTATATACAATATACTTCCATACTTTTAACAGTTTCCCAAAAGGCTGACAAAGGACAGATATGCTTTTTTAATATTTGGTGGCATCTTTGTTGTCTCTCATAGCTCAATATGAACTCTGCTCCAACGTTCATGCATTTCCCTCCGAAAGGGAAGCCCAGGAGAGCTGACACATTTGACCTGCAGAGAATTGGATTCGCAGCAGAGCAGTTAGCTAAGTGGATAGCTGACAGAACTGATGTTCATGTAAGTCACTTGACAAAGTTAAGAGACTCATCCACACTTAACTTCATGTTCTGTGACAAACAGACCTTAGGAATTGGGGTTCCCTCTTCCCCACTACCTTCAAATGATATCCCCCCCCCATAAGAGTCATCTACAAAATGTATTAAAATAATAAAAGTGCCAGCTGTGCTACTCTATCACTCTTTGGTAACTCCAGAGGGAAAAAAATTAACGATGTATTTCAATCTTGCTTTGGTAGCTAAAATATTAATCTGGCTGTCTCCTAGCAGAACATGAGGAATGATATTGTACCAATTAATTGATTAATGTGAGCACGTACTTGAAATATTTCTTATTGCTAGTAATAACTCCCAAGTCTAACACTGAGTAGTTGGGTTTTTTTAAAAAAATAATAATGCTGTAGATGTACAATTGGTAAATATACTGAACAACTTTATTTAACTGCATGCAGGCGTAGTGGGCAAGAACACTGTAGGAAAAATATTTGTCTAAAGGAAAAAAACTAGAAGTCTCTTTAGACTTAATGAAGAATTAAAATCTTGACCGCTTCTTAGGGTTGATGCAATGGGGACTTTTCAAGAAACGGGGGGATGTTTTTAGGTTCACTGCTCAAATGGGGCACAGCTCACCAGCACATTCTCTTGTGCAAACATCGCTAAAATGAATTGACGACTACAAGTTCCCTTTCATTTCATCAGGTCTAGTGCAGGAGAACCTCCCAGTGGAAATTCTTTTACATTATCTCCTGAGTTTAGACCATCAGGCCCCTTTGCCAGGCTCTGTCCTGTTGCTGTGACTAGAATAAACTTGCTGCCATCTGAATGTGGTTTTGTAGTTGCCATTGAAGGCTTAGAGAAGGGGTAGCCAATCTGGTGTCCTCTGAGTGATTTGGAATACAGTTCCCATTGGATCCAGCCCAGTGCTATTTTTCTAGAAAAAGTGGTGCTGGAACTCACCATGAACACCCCCCTTGTTCTCTTATAATGGCAATGGTGCCCACCTGAGAGGTGCTGAAACTGAGTTCCTCCTAAAAAAAAGCCTTGCCTCCAGCAAGCATGGTATCACTCACACACCGAAAAATGGGGAAAAAGCAGTTTTAATCTGCACTTGTGGCATTTTACTTGACTAGATGTATACAAGTTTACTTGTGAATGGCTGGCTCTGTTTAGTATGTAAATTCTGCATGCCTAGGTGTATGTCTACTTATACAGTGGTACCTCAGGTTAAGTACTTAATTCGTTCCGGAGGTCCGTACTTAACCTGAAACTGTTCTTAACCTGAAGCACCACTTTAGCTAATGGAGCCTCCTGCTGCTGCCGCGCCGCCGGAGCACAATTTCTGTTCTCATCCTGAAGTAAAGTTCTTAACCTGAAGCAATATTTCTGGGTTAGCGGAGTCTGTAACCTGAAGCATATGTAACCTGAAGCGTATGTAACCCGAGGTACCACTGTACATCAGAAAGCAGAAAACACATGACATGCTTTTTCTTGTTTTACAGATCAGAGTGTTCAGGCCCCCAAACTATTCAGGTACCATTGCATTGGCTCTCCTGGTGTCGCTAGTCGGAGGCTTACTCTACTTGCGGCGAAACAACTTGGAGTTCATCTACAACAAGACTGGTTGGGCAATGGCAGCACTGGTAAGCCAACTTTTCATTTTTTAAAAAAAACCTTTTCGAAGCTCAATTAATTTGATTGTTTATATAACAAGATTTCAAGTCCCATTCGCACTGTTAATGAGAGAGCACTGCATTAATAAATAGGTTAGCGAGAGACAGCATTGATTGTGAAATCATAACAGGAACAGCTGGGCCAAACCTCAAGGGCAGTAAACAGTGCTAGCATGCAATTAAGAGGTTGCCGATACCCTGGCTAATTGTAATTGGTTCCAGTGTTGGCAGAAGTTGGTTAAATTGACATCCCCCCCCCCCAAAGTTCAAAGGCATGAAGGTTACAACTCACAAGTTAACAGTTGCTCAGAACTGGGGGGTGGTAGGGTGGGTATGTTTATGCAACTAAAGATACTGATAATCACTGTTTTATCAGATATATAACATTAGTTTTAGTGACTGAAAGGTAAGATAGAGCAGGGCTCCTTGAAAGTTGGCATGGGAAAATATGAGCCACATGGCTGCAGCTAATGTTAGTTTCTTGTACTAAACTTCTCTTCCATGACATCTTTGCTAGGTAAGAGCTTAGCTGTAGTGGGTGGGAGTACAGCTCCCTCATCTGAAATCTCAGTACTTGAATCCACTGTTGAAATACCTTCATTTATTGTTCAGCATCCGTTGTAATGAATCTGTGTTGCATAGTTGTTTTCAGTCTTTTACTTGTGCTGCTCCTTTGTTGTTGTTTAAAAAAATATCTGCACCCATGAGAACAAGGCAATTCTATTTTAAAACAAAGCTGTCACCACCACCACCCGCCACTGACGTATATGAACCTGATAGAATAATGGATCTGGGAGAACTCCCAAGTCCGAGAGCATTACTTATACTCCCACCTCCACATTCAGCTCTTCCTTTTATTGTTACTTCCTTCACATGTAAGTAACAATGCTGCTAACAGTGCATGGTTCAGTTGCTGAACTGTCATGAACCAGATTCAGGTAGGTAGCCTTGTTGGTCTGACACAGTCAAAATAAATTAAAAAATTTTCCAGTAGCACCTTAGAAACCAAATAAGTTTGTTCTGGGTATAACCTTTTGTGTGCATGCAGTATCTGAAGAAATGTGCATGCACACAAAAGCTTATACCCAAAACAAATTTAGTTGGTCTCTAAGGTGCTATTAAAGGGACGCGGGTGGCGCTGTGGGTTAAACCACAGAACCTAGGACTCGATCAGAAGGTCGGCAGTTTGAATCCCCGCGACGGGGTGAGCTCCCGTTGCTCAGTCCCTGCGCCTACCAACCTAGCAGTTCGAAAGCACGTCAAAGCGCAAGTAGATAAATAGGTGGGAAGATAAACGGCGTTTCCGTGCACTGCTCTGGCTCGCCAGAAGCAGCTTAGTCATGCTGGCCACATGACCCAGAAACTGTACGCCCGCTCCCTTGGCCAATAAAGCAAGATGAGCACCGCAAGCCCAGAGTTGGCCACGACTGGACCTAATGGTCAGAGGTCTCTTTACCTAAGGTGCTACTGTACAGTTTTTAAATTATTTATTTAATTTGTCATGAACCAGTATGCTAAGCTGTCCCCACTGGTAATAGTAATGGTAGGCTTTGGTCCTTGATAGCCGTTAACACATGCATTGAACACAGGAACACATTTGCTTGTTACTCTCATTTTACCATATAACCTGCCCCACGTTTTTTCTGTTTGGGGGCTTGTATATACATGCATGTATGTAAGCATGCATCATTAAAATATATTGTAAGCTGCCTTGACAAACATTGGTTTGAAAGGCAGCGTATTATAAAATCTTAGAAATAAATTCAACATTTTTTTGGTCCACCTTCTACAGCTCATGAGGTTGGCTCTTGCTTGCAAAAGCCAGAACTTATTTGTTAATACTTAAGATGCCACAGGACTCTTTCCTCTATAAGATGTAGCTAAAATCACACTGCACAATAGCTCCTGAAGTCCTGCTAAGTTTGTAAGTTTCCTACCCACAGGTACTCCTTTTGAATTCCCTGCAGAGCTGGGAAGATGGAAATGAGCTGCTTAGTTATCTTTCTCCTCATCTTCCCCACCCCATATATATATATGAGAGAAAATGCAGTTAAATTGTTTGACAAATTGTCTATTGAAGCAGATTTCCAATCTTGCACTCTTCCATGGTGGTATCTTCAAAGATAAGAGGTGGTGGTGATGATTTGTTGGTAGCTTTTAAAGATCTTTTATTCATGCAAATTCATATCTCTCTTTGGAAGGAACAGCTGCATTTAGCCATAAGAATATTAAGGTAGATATTTTCGCTTTAGAAACATTGCTGATTTCTTTTTCCCCTTACATTCTTAAATGCCACCTGCTTCATTCGTTTCTCTGCCTTCTCCATCAAACGCCACCCACACCGTTTTACAGGTTACGGACTGCTAACATGTCTTGTGTCCTGCAGAAAATAGTTGTGAGATGCTTCCTTTGTTTTATCCCTTTATCCCTAGTCCATAAAGCTAAAATAAAATAATTATGAATCTGACGTGGGAGTTAGACCAGACAGTGGGCAGTACCTGTCTCACCTGAAATTGTTGCTGAATTCTTTTAAAGTGGGGAGGGGAAATAAAATTGCACTTTCCGCAGGAAGGAATGCTGAAATTTCTCCGCTTGCTCCTGAGAGAAACTGCTTCCTCCCAGTTTGTTTTCTGGTGCCCAGAAGGAGGGGAAAAAATGCTGATAAAAACAGATTTTCTGGGGTGTGAGGGAAGAGAAGGTGAGGGAAAGGTTCCCTGTCTACTCATCTGTGGCATTAATCTACATGACTCACATTCTGATATTCAGGTCATGCCACCATAATATATAGTTTGACCTATATATTTGGCTGCAAACTTGTCTGACTTGCAGGATGTAAATAACTACGAATCTCCCTGCAGGGATATGGCAGTAGCCCAGCGGGATTTGTTACTTTTTGTCCTTGGCATAGAAGGCCAGCTGAACATTTTCCAAACTGCTTTGGCATCACCTGAAAAATAAATAAATCTCAAAACCAGTTTGCCATGTGGTTTGGTAGAGAGTGGAGTTAGGAAAACAATTCCACAACCCCCTTGGGAACACAATACTGGTTTCATGGTCTTTTAGGAACAGAGTCCATCTAGCACCATTGGGTCAATCTAGCTCATTACTTCTGAACCAAGTGACAATGTCTCTGCAGGGTTTCATGCAGGGATCCTTCCTAGCACTACCAGGACTTTCTGGGGATTGACTGTGACACTTTGTATGTGCTCTGCCATTGAGCTACAAGACTCCTAATTTGATGAGGATCTTCTTGTACTGCCAGTGTACTTTTTCTTGGTGATATCAGCATTAGTCATACTCAGCATAGACCAAACTGAGATTAATGGAGATTATTCCAGTAGGTTTACTCCCAAGTACAATTTATCTGGTTATCACTTGCTTCCTCTTGCCTTCTTTTGCTGTTTTACTACTTTCTGGGAATTTCCTCACAGAGGTTTCTGGAAGGAACTTTCCCCCCTGTATTTTTTGAATGGAGAAGGCAGCATCTCTTTTTAGATGTAGAACACGGTGCTGGAATGAGTAAGATTGCTCTCCACTGCAAAGCTTTGAAGATGTCTACAAATGTGTTAACCTGACCCTTTTGTCCCTTGCCTGGTACAGAAATGTGCAGGAAGAGGTGTTCCTGTCATCTTATGTATTGTACCTATGTCCTGTTAGAATAAAATGGGTAATGTTATACATAGTTTTTGATTCCTTGGAGGAATCATAGGGTAGAATTATTATGCTTGGAACGAAAAGCCATCTAATGATTTTAAGCATATACAGAGATGTTAGTTGAAAATAACCAATTGGACAGCAGTATTTCATTGAGCCTCAGTCCTAGGGGGTTCAGGAAATTCAAGAGTTTAATAAAAAAAGGAACAACAAAGAAAATCCAGTGTTCAATTCTATCTTGGTGTAGCAACTAAAACTCTGCTAGAATGGAGAGTGATTATATATTCCAAAACAGGAAGGAGGCGGATTATTAATTTGTGGAGCGAAGTACAAGATGCTATCCTTTTACCATATCCTTTTATTATGTCTTTATAATATGGAGTTGTGAGCCTGTAGATCCCATACTGTCATCTGAGACAGCTTAAATAATGACATGAATGGGGAGGTGGAGTTGAATACTTTAGAGGTAATATGAAAGAGATAACAATAAATTGAGCAGTAGTGGGTAAGCAAAGAGAACCCTGGGGAAAATGAGATAAAGAGCAGCTCCCTCTGTATGTCTGGATTTCTCTTACTTTCCACATACCCTGCTCCCCTAATCATCATGGATCTCAAGGACACGTCCAAAGGTGTGAGTTTGCTTTCCCTCCAGGTTGCACATAACACAAATAACCCATTAATGTTGTCCATTAGCTCCCGCCTTAATGATGTGCCAGCTTGTTCCTTATTAATAGATAATTCAGGTGGAGAGAAGAAGGCCCGATCCAGTCTGTGAACTAGTTCAGGCAGGCAGACAGTAGATGTGCGGTTGTCAAAACCATTCCTAACTTGATTCATGTCAATCAATAGTCAGCGCAGCTCGGAAGCTGCCGGCAGCCTCAAAAGGCTCTAAACTGCATGTGGCTCCCTGCTGGACCTGGGATTAGCATATTTTTTTTGTATTTTAGGCTTGCTAAGCCTTAGGGAGAACAACACAATCATTAACTGGGCATTAAGATAGTTGAGAAGCCAAGTTCACTCCGTTTTCGTACCTATCGCTTGAGCAGTTGGTGCGCTTGCCCCCACATAGATAATTATAAGGAAGATAAAAGGAAGTTCCCCAGTGAGAGCTGGGTTTCCCCTCCCCCCCCCAAAAAAATCTGAGAGTATGGACGTCTGTCAAGCAGGGACTCCCCTCCCCATCTTTCATCCTTGTATGTTCATTAATTTTCAAGTTAAACTGCTTCCATCAAGATTGCAGTAGTAAAGCTGTGATATGGAGAGAAACATAAAAATTTGGGACTAGCTGTAGGTTTGAGGCAGTCCTCTTGCAAAGCGTTGGTCATTGTATAGTTCCCCTCTAACCCTACAGCTGCAGACGCACTGTCAGCAACCCCTGAGTCTGGGAAGCCACCTGCAAGTTTAAATTTCCAACACTGCCCAAAGCGCCTAATTTAGCTGTGGCTGCAAAGGAAGAATGGGAACCAGTGTGCCACTGCTTGTTCCTTTGCAGTCCAAATGCAGCATTTTTTTGAACTTGGCGTCCTTTTCTTTCCCCCTGCCTGGTTTTGCAGCCAAACCTTAATCGCTTGACACTATATGATGGGAGGTGATTGACAGGTGGGTGGCCACGCCCACCTATCAAATTGGCCTGTGAAGTGTTGGTTACTTTCAGATCTGGCTCTCCAATTGGATCATCTAAGGATGACTCTAGCTGACTAGAATTTGGTTTCCTCCCCCTCTCCCCACATGTGAATTTGTTAGAGATAGGCTGAATTCTTCATCAGACAAGCAAGCAATTCTATAAACTTAAAGCATTACCTCATTTTTCCCCCTGAGGAACTAATCTTTGAAGGTCCATTTTATTATTATTATTATTCATTTTATTCCTATATCGCTTTGCTTCCTGCCTTTGCCTACCGTAAGTAATATCCTAACTTTAGTAATCTGTTTTGAAAATATACACTGCTTGATTATTGGGATATATTTCCTGGGCATGCAAACTTAAGGGCTCCCCCCTTTATTTTGTTTGTTCTATTAATAGCATCTTTTTTTTCTTTTTGCAGTGTGTCGTTTTCGCTATGACTTCTGGCCAGATGTGGAATCACATTCGTGGGCCCCCTTATGCTCATAAAAATCCTCAGAATGGGCAAGTGGTAAGTTCTCTTATTCTACCAATATATAAAAAGAATGATGTCATCACAGGGGCCTATAAGTTCAAGTTGCAGGGGAATAGGGTATGAAAATAAGTGACGATTATTTACCTTCAGGGGCAGTTTTTTCAAAAGACTTGTGTCTAGCGCATGCTTTTGATAGCACATGAACTTAATGAAACTGTTTTTTAGGAATGTGCAGTGAACATAAGCAAATGCTTCATCTGTAACCAAAGTTCATGTAAAATTGCTTCTACCAATTGTCTTCTAGCCATACCAGCAGATGGACAGACTGCATACTAATTATGGCTTTCCACTCTCCCTATAAATCTTTAGTGAGGTTTTAAACTTTTTTAGTATGTGTGTGCACGTGTGTTATACAAAGAGATGACAGGAGGCTTTATCTAAGGGTGAGCACCTTCTACAATGTCACGATTTTGGATAGAAAATTGGACTACCAGCTTCATTCTAATCAGCTCATGTCATGAAGTTTTTCCAGCAGTTCAGTCCTATACTTATTTATGCATAGAGTGTCTGGAGAGGCTTTTGACCTGGTAAATATGTTTAGAAATGCAGCCTAGGTGTAGCAAAGGTTACTTGCATGGGTGATTTGTTCGCAATTTATTTATTTGCAAAAAGGTCTCTTAAGAAAAAAAAATGGCAGCAGACAGTATAAAATAACAAAAAATGCGTTCATTTAAAAGTACAAAATATATTACAATTCAGTTGATCAGCTTCCTTCATCAAAATAATAATAATAATAATAATAATAATAATAATAATAATAATAATAATTCATTTATACCCCACCCATCTGGCTGGGTTGCCCAAGCCACTCTGGGTGGCTTCCAAGACATAAAAACATAATAAAACAGCAAACATTAATAGTAACAATCTGATCCAATACAGTGGTACCTCGGGTTACATACGCTTCAGGTTACAGACTCTGCTAACCCAGAAATAGTGCTTCAGGTTAAGAACTTTGCATCAGGATAAGAACAGAAATCGTGCTCAGGCGGCGCGGCAACAGCAGGAGGCCCCAATAGCTAAAGTGGTGCTTCAGGTTAAGAACAGTTTCAGGTTAAGAACAGACCTCCGGAACGAATTAA
Organism: Podarcis cretensis; assembly: GCF_951804945.1. NCBI lineage: Eukaryota > Metazoa > Chordata > Lepidosauria > Squamata > Lacertidae > Podarcis > Podarcis cretensis. The sequence continues at coordinate 58,013,662 of NC_137178.1, forward strand.
GTACTTAACCCGAGGTACCACTGTATAAGAGTCACAATAACTTTAAAATAAACAACTTATATTAAACATAGCAACATTCAACAATCCATCAGAATCTAATAGTAAACATAGCTGCATCACCTCTCAGGGAAAGCCATGGTGAACAGATGAGTTTTAAGCAGCAGCCTTTTTAACAATGCTTTAGCTGCCTGGCTGGTGTGTTTTGGAAGTGCATTCCAGATGGCAGGTGCTGCCACACTAAAAGCCTTGGTTTTAGTGGACATGAGACTAACATCAGGAGTGTACGGCCCTTCTAAGAGTGACTCTCCCAAGGCTTGGTGACCTGGAAAGTATAGATAAGGTAAGGCTTTCTCGGAGGTAGGCTGGTCTCAAGTTCTTTGAGACTTTGCATTCCAATATCAAGACCTTAAGCATGTTGTAAACATTAGCATATGTGGTTATGGAAGATGGAAGTAGCCTGTTGTTTATGCTTCACATAGTCTGTGCTACTCTTACTTCTTTTAGAAATGTTCAGCCCCTTTTCAGAACATCACCTGTTTCATCAAACAGTGTGTGATAACTGGAAAACACAGAAAGCTGAATATACATTTTTGTTATAACTGTCTCCCTCAGTGGTGAGAGCTAGCTTTGTTTCATCAAACATAGTAATTTAAAGGAAGACATACAAAAGTAATTGGTTTGCAGACCCCTTCCTTTGCCTTGTCCTGCATTTTGGAACCTCTCTAAAAGTATCTCCTGAATCAAACTGAGCAGGAGACAATAAAGAAGGAGTAGGTTCTGGTTAAAGTGAAGTGAAGTGTCGTTAGGATGGAGGGTTTAAAAGATACTGGGAAACATTGTAAATAGATTTGCATAACTTAGTGGATGATCCCTTGGTTCAGCTGTTGTAAATTCTTCATCATTTGTAATGAATCAAGTCCCAGGAGGTGCGTTCCGACTGCATACTGATAATCATGCTTTTGACTTCAAAGGGTGATTTGAATCTCAGATGGCTCTTGGGATTTTGTTTTTTGTGTTGGGTGTATATACATGGTTTTTAGAGTGTAATCCTCTTTGAACTTCCTGCTGGGATACGGAAGCAGAAGAAAAGAAGTAAGACTGATATGAAAGATAGTAAGAGAAACTGTCACAAGAAAACAAATGTCAGGGCTTTGACATAAAGACCTCCATTTCACCTTGTTTCCCATCAAACATAGAAGGTCTAAGATGGTCTGCATTCTTGAATTGTTCTTTGAAGAAAGCAGAATAAAAGTACTATATTTTTTTTTGGGGGGGGAATTCCACAAGTCATTGAGTTGGTAGTTTACAAAAATGGGATCTGTCCCTCCCCCTTCCTGCGAGCTGAACTTCCCACCATTTTCATGCATTCTCATTACTGGTTAATGAAGAATAATTTGCTTAGTCTTGCAAGAGAAAATCAATTCTTAATTTTCTTTGATACCTCATATCTTAATTAGAGTAAGAAAAAATGTGACGGACTGAATTTGATGACTGATCTACTTGTTGACGGGAGGATAGTTGCTGATGGATGGCATAAAATGACACATTTGGTCTGGCAGCTTTGTTATGCAGAACTTTGACTAAGGAAGTAATAAATAACTGTGTCACTAAAACACTGTGTTTAGAACAGCTCAGAATTTTTCATTACTCCATTTCAGTATTTAATTTATGATGCCTTTTATATGGAGTGACAGAAAGGTGAGAAATGGCAGAGAGCAGACAACTGATGCTAACAATTAAATTAGGGTTTGTGTGTGTGTATGTTTAATAAAATGTAAGTTTTTATAGATTCGGTTTGGATTCTCTGTCCCAGAGGAGGAATATAAGGAGACCTATTTTCATTACTTTCTGCCTTTTTCTCGACATCTTATGATGTGTTGTCAGTCCTCTAATAGTTATAATCTTTTGCTTAGGAGCTGTTCCTTCTGGGAGACATTGAAGGGTGGCTGGCACAGTTCATGTTCATATGCTAATTGTCATCACTGTCCAGAAGCAGCCCAGTGTATAAGAGCTATCCCTCTCATAGCATCTCCCAGAGAGGCAGCCATGCTCATCTGTTGCAGCAGAAGCGGCAAATGGCCCTGCAAGATAGGTAGGGATGAAGTGAAACTCGTAGCAGTTCTAAAGCCATTTCTTTATTATTATTTTTTTGACATTTTAAAGGATTTCTTAACCTTCCGCTGGGGTTAAGGTGGGGCTTTTTTGATACTGTAAACAACGTGATTTTCTCAGGTTGCTCTAACTGAAAAAAAGCAAACTTCTCAGAATAATTTTAAATAACAGATTTTATTTTCAAGCACCATAAAGTCTAGCACACACTATTGCCCTCCTGTATGCTCCTTACAAGTGCCAACATTTGTAGCACAGAAATTGCAGTTCAGCATCACTGAGTTTGAAATGCTTAGTAATTCAGCTAGAGCATAAAACAGTAAGTATGCCATCATTTTGGCGTTTGGGCTTAGAAACTATCCCCTCCATTCTGTTCTTTGTGTGTATGTGTTCTGGAGGTCAATCAAGATGAAGGCCATGGTGGTAAGGAGCAGTCACAATTCTGCCTTTGGGGTGCTTTTGCCTGTGGCAACTAGGTTAAATTTGCCAGGGCACTTGAGAAAATAGCCATAAAGTCTGGAATTAGAAAACATTCCATTTTAAAATGTCCAGAATTTATCAAGTACGTACAGAAAAAAAGAACTTAAGTCCTGTGTGCCTGCTGATTCACCGGAACATTCTACTGATTGATGCAAGCCAGAATATTTTCATGAACGTTGGTGCACAAAGCAAGAATGGGAAAGCGAAGGAAGAGCCTCAGTGCTTGCCCGTGACTTCGTAAATCATTGTTTATGAAACCACGGAGAGTCATCCAAATACGGCAATGTTGAGCCTTTACAGGGGTAATAACATTTCAAATTCAATTTGTTAACAATGGAAGAACAATAAGTGCCAAAATTCAAATATTTGCAATGCTCTGAATGTGGGGAAAGCTGGCATATGTGGGACAACGTGCTTCAGTTTTAATTACTGCCTAAGTTTAATATATTTCTGTAGGATTCACAGCATCCCCAGAAATAAAGGCACGGTTGCATAAAATTATGTATCCAGTGTTAGGCCTACTCAGAGTAAACCCATTGAAATTAATGGACATGTGTGTGTTAAGTTCATTAATTTCAGTAGGTCTACTCTAACTTAGTTGGATACAGCCCATTCAGAGAAAGTGTGTAGCTCCAGATAAAAAAAATAGGCTAGATAAAGTGCAAGGAAACAATTCTTCACTTGAATTAAATATCCAGTTAACTAATGAGAACATTCTGGACATTATCAACTATGAGAAATGGTTGACAATCCAGCTCTGTTAGTAGAATGCTTTGAATGTTGGAGGGAGAACTTCTTCCATTCTCTGTCAAGGGCAATAAGAAAGCCATAATGATGTGTGGTTGAAGGTCATAAAGTTTAATGAAATAACATCTCACTGGAACAAAGTCTGAGTATGCCTGTTCTAAGGGGACAAAATAAATTATGGTGACTTTTCCATTTACAAAATAAATAAATAATTAAAAGTACATAAAACTGTCCATTCATTTGGAAAACTTCAAAATGCACAGTAGATCTTTTTATTTCTGCCCTATTTCCCTAGCTGAAATGATTTAACATTTATGGAATATAATTTTGTGTCTCAGTTTAAAGTCAAAGTTCTTGAAGTCTTTTGTGCTGTGTGTGCAGAATATCAGGGGTGGGAGCAGGGCAGATCTAACACAGAGTTAGCTTTCCCTTATATTCTGGAGTGGCCTGTATTTCAAAGATATTGTTGCTTGAGAATTGCTCTAGGAAAAGAAAAGTAGAGACCACGTCTTTGTAAATTCTTGTATCAAAGAAAAAGAAGCATGTTTATCCATCTATTATTTATTTGGTGCTTGTTTATGCTCCTACTAGAAATGTCGCTTCTGGTATTGGATTCTGTAAAATACAGTAATGCTGTTCTCATTCATCTGATAAACTGGGAAGCTAGTATAAGGTGAAAATGGTTAAATTAGTTGCACCATTATAGTTAATGAGACTTCTCTTGCCAAGATAGTCTGTTATGCACTTGTTCCATTATAAATTCATGCATTACAAGTGAGCCTTGCTAAATTAGCTTGCACCTTGACTTTCAGCTTGTTAAAACAATGCTACAATATATGGAACATTTTGGGCTTTATTTTGCCAGAAAAGCTAGCAGTTGCAACACTTGCATTCCATAAAAATTGCTAGTTTGTAAGCGAAACATCCAATTTATCAAGCTTGACCTTGTTTTCATCTCTACCACTGATATATATCTGCTCCCTAAGCTGCACTACCACCCCCTCCCAACTATCACTAAGTTCTTGTTGTATGGATCCCTTGACAGAGAAGGTTCAAAGCATGCTAGCTGTGAGCATGAGAATGAAAAAATCTTGGTTATATTGTTATATCCTGTTTACAGGGAAAGAATTGGAATCTTAACTGGGCTAGTCCAGTCCTTCAGGAATGCATAAAGTAGATATATGTGCACTGACCTAAAGTTGCAGGGGAAGGAAACTGATTTATGTTGGAAGCAAAGTATAGTCCAGTGGATTGAGTTGGCCATTGCGTCAGGGTGCACTCCAGAATCAAGTCTCTATATAATTTCCTATTTCTATAACATTGTATTTTTGCAATACACAAGATATAGGTCACTAGAGAAATTTTCTTTTGTATTCTTTCTGTTCTTTCGCTACTGCATAAAAGGTGGCATTTGCTCTTTATTTCCTTTAATGAAATATTAACATTCCAATTTAATTTTGTTAATGTGAAAGTTTATGTACCCTATAAATTCTGCAGCTGATGTCGTCTCTTCTAAATGAGAGAACGTTAATTTCTTGCTGAGGCATATCTGGTGGGCTTCAACGTTCTCCAAAGTAATAAAATGTGGTTTTCAGAATGAAATATCTCTCTGATGTTGAGCTATTTTGAAGTCAATGAAGTGGTGGCTTGTGTTCAGTTAACTGGTAGAGGATACAGTGGTACCTCTGGTTGCGAACAGGATCCATTCTGGAGCCCCGTTCGCAACATGAGCAGAATGCACCCCGCGTCTGTGCGTGCGCAGGCCGTGATTCGTCACTTCTGCGCGTGCGCGTGATGTCATTTTGAGCGTCTGCACATGTGCGAGTGGCGTAACTCTTTTTGGTACTCTTTCTGGTACTTCCGGGTCGCTACGGGACACAACCTGAAAAGATTTAACCTGAAGCAAACACAACAAGAGGTATGACTATATTGTTCCCACAAGCAAACATGATATATCCTTCCAGTAGCACCTTAAAGACCAACTAAGTTAGTTCTTGGTATGAGCTTTCGTGTGCATGCACACTTCTTCACATAGTATCTGAAGTATCTGAAGAAGTGTGCATGCACACGAAAGCTCATACCAAGAACTAACTTAGTTGGTCTTTAAGGTGCTACTGGAAGGAATTTTTTTATTTTGTTTTGACTATGGCAGACCAACACGGCTACCTATCTGTAAATGATATATCCTCTTGGTGTCACATCAAGTCATAAAGAAGGGGTTGCCAACATTGTGTTCATCAGAACCAATGTGCCTCTCAGTCTCTGATGATGCAATTTTCCATCTGATGGCTACCTCCTTTTCATGAGCAATGGGCATACTGTTGTGCCATGGTTACACAGATATATGGTATGGTTTGGGGGGCTTTTAATCCTACTGTTTTGATAGTCTAATGGTTTTTTACTATTCCTTTGTTTTTTTAACTTTGTAATCTAACTTGGGATTCTGTGTGATCTGAAAGAATAGAATCTTACAACTATAAATGTACAGATTTTCAGACTAAATGGTGATCAAGCAGTTTCCCGTTTTCTCAGCATCCATTCTGGGTGGCTCTCATTTAGGCAGGTTTTGAAATCTACTGCATTCTGAAAGTCATATGAGCAGTTCACAATATATTAACGTTAACTTAATATGCGTCTTTTCAGAATTGCTATACAAATTAAGTATGGTTTAAGTCATTAAGAGGAAAAGAAAATGTTGACTTTGCAAGGTCATAGTCAGCATTACTGCATGGATTTCTTTTGCTTAATCCTATAGTGTGCCCCATGGCATTTGTCTAGCTATCTACTTTAGTGCAAGTGTAATAGAAAAAAACCTCAAAAAAGGCTTTAAAGGAGATAATCAATTTCTTGCATGCCTTCAACATAATTGTTCCATGGTCACCAAGATTCTTGTTTTTTGCACTTGGTGTATACATAGTATCGCTGGGGGAAAGGAAATGCTCTCTTGAGTGCATTAAAACCTTAGTGTTCTGCACCAGCGTTTTAACAGACAATGTCTGAGTGTGAGAGATTTTTCTTTCCAGCATTCACATACTTGTTTTCTCTCGCACACACTCACACACTCTTGTATACGTATTTTATTTTTTGTGTGAACTGGATTGTACACTGAGAGCCGGAGGCCATTTCCGCCATCGTAGCAACACATTCTGCAGCTGCCGTGGTAATGGAAACTGTTGTAGGTAGTTTTCATATCCAAGCCCATTTGCAAAGAGTTTTCTCTATGCAAATCCACACAGGAGAGAGATTACATAAAGAAAAAAACGATTGGCCATTTCCCATGAGTGAATTGAACCTTGGAATATGTTGCTTTGTGGGGTTCAGGCCTGAAATGGACGAATCATCCTAATTATCTCAATGCTTTGGATGAAAATAATGTTGGCTATTTCTGTCACATTTCTAAAAGTCTGAGACTTCTGTTATGGTTAAAACTGTCAGGGACTGGTGGTAACCCCAGAATTGCATAGAATCTGTGGCCAGTATTGATGATGCCCAGATGAAGTATAAGTTGAGGCTACTTTGAGGCTACTTTGATCAAAAACTATACAGCATTTCTTTAAAGAGCATGAATCTTTTTAGATGCATAATGAAACATGGAATCAAATAGGGTTGCTTAGTCCTTACATATTCTCTTTATAAAAATGCCATTTAAGTCAACTTTTGAAAAAGATATATTTCTCAGTTGTAATGTTTCCTCTGTTCATTTTGAAAATGCAGGTTTGGTTATTCTTGATGCTTTTGTTATCACTGGGTAAGGTCTGGCAAAAGAGATGAGAGTAGATTCAAGTGAATAGAGGTTGCATTTTAATTCCATCAAAACGAAGTGAATTTCTCCCCCAGAACATTCATGTCTGATAGGGTACATCACACAGTATTAAAAGTACTAGTTTTACACAAGACAATTAAAAGAATAACCTTCAAACTTTCTCAGCGACTTTCGGTCTCTTATCATTCATAGAAATGTCAGAATCATAATGCATGTACTCATGAAGATTTTGAACTGTGAATAGAGGAGGCTTCCTTTTGAGGTTATATTTGCTGGAATAGAAAAGATAACAGCATTATCAGTGTTTTTTTAGTGTAACCAATTTCTCATTGCATAAACTGAAATGGACTTAATGTGGTTCAAATATTAGTTGAGTGATAATATTGGACTTGTGATATAAAGTCAGGACATTGCTTTTAGATGAGGTGCAACTCAAATAGAATTGTAAGGTTTGGGGAGTTAACTTTCATTGTTTGGGTATTTTAAGCCTTATTTGAACATGCATGCTGCATAAACATTTGCCTCACTCAAAGAGCTAGTCCACTTATGTATGTTGATCTCTCATAAATTTCAGCATCAAGTGATAAGTTGCATGGGTTTAAAATCTGATCGTTTTATCTCTGTTTTATTCCTGAAATGTTTTTGTATAATGGTTGGTCAGTTGATTGACTGCATGTCACTCAAAGAACAGTTACTGAGTGAGTACAAAATACACAAAATTATTAAATGTGTGAATGGCCCATCACTGATAGAATTTTAATACCTTCCCACATTATCTTATGTAGAGCTGACCCTAAATACCCTGGTTTTGGTACCTCATTTGTAGGCAGTGAAAAGGGAGGGTGTATTGTATTGTGTGTGTGTTTTTATGTCTCTTTAGGAGCAGTTTATTTTTTAACATATTTTTATTAAAGATTTGTTGGTTTACAAAAGTATGTGCAATGTCTTTTTTTTTCAAGTTACATTCTCTACAGATCAGTTTCATTTGTTGAGACATTACAGTACAGTGGTATCTGGGGTTACATACGCTTCAGGTTACAGACGCTTCAGGTTACAGTCTCTGCTAACACATAAATAGTACCTCGGGTTAAGAACTTTGCTTCAGGATGAGAACAGAAATCACGTGGTGGCGGCGCGGCAGCAGTGGGAAGCCCCATTAACTAAAGTGGTGTCTCAGTTTCAGGTTAAGAATGGACCTCTGGAACGAATTAAGTACATAACTGTAGTGTTACATTAGGAAGAAAAGAGGGAAAGAGGCGGAGGGGGCCATGGTGCATAGGGGTGGGGGCAGGTGGCAATGTTTCTATTTTACTTAACGTATGTGTGGGGTTTTGTGTCAGTGTCGCTTGTGCAGGTTCTCTTTATTATTCGCTTGTGTTCCTTTGGTGGTAAGAGAGGTTGGGGTTGCCTAGGGTGTGGTTGTTTGTGATTGGCTGTGGTGAACTTATTGTATTGTTCTTTGGGGTATTGCAAAGGCTTGGATGGCTGCTGCCAGAACCGCCAAACCTGGTGACAGTGGTGGAAAAGCAGGCCAAAATGCAAACTTCATCTCCTCCCTTCTTCTGCTCCACTCCTTCTGCTTTGGGCAGAAAAAGGTGTCATTAAATATAGAGGAATCAAGAAATCAATGTGCACACTTAAACCAGGCCCAAAAAGAAACTGTTAGGATAGAATTGGGCTATAGTCTCAGGGTGTTTTCAGCCTGAGGGTCACTTTCTCTTCTTGGCAAGTCACATGGTAGTGGTGAGTGGTTCCAGAGGCAAAAGTGGGCAGAACAACAACTGTAACTTTTACCTTTTTACAGTAAGCTAGTTTCTACACACCTTCACACACCCATCTCTTATCCTCCATCCATATAAGCAAGAGGCATTATTAGAGCTCAGTGGCACAAACAAGTCAGGGAAAGAGATCCTGAAGGAGGGTGCAAAGCAGGGGAAGTGAGGGGTGTGGCCTAAGGAGGAGGGGTGTGGCCTGGGAAAGTTCCAAGGGCCCAAATAGAGAGACCTAGAGGGGCTGCCTGTTGTCTTTGTCCATGGAGTTTTCTTGGCAGGGATACTGGAGTGGCTTGCTGGTTCCTGCTCCAGGTGGATAACGTTTAGTCAAAACTCTCCACTGTGACCTGTCCATCTTGGGTGCCCTGCACGGCATAGCTCATAGCTTCTCTGAGTTATTCAAGCCCCTTTGCCACGGCAAGGCAGTGATCCATGAAGGGGCAGTGATCCATGAAGGGAAGATCATGGCCACTGGTCCCATCACCTCCTGGCAAATAGAAGGAGAAGAAATGGAGGCAGTGAGAGATTTTACTTTCTTGGACTCCATGATCACTGCAGATGGTGACAGCAGTCACGGAATTAAAAGACGCCTGCTTCTTGGGAGGAAAGCAGTGACAAACCTAGACAGCATGTTAAAAAGCAGAGACATCACCTTGCCAACAAAGATCCTTATAGTTAAAGCTATGGTTTTCCTAGTGGTGATGTGTGGAAGTGAGAGCTGGACCATCAAGAAGGCTGATCGCTGAAGAATTGATGCTTTTGAATTATGGTGCTGGAGGAGACTCTTGAGAGTCCCATGGACTGCAAGAAGATCAAACCTATCCATTCTTAAGGAAATCAGCCCTGAGTGCTCACTGGAAGGACAGATCCTGAAGCTGAGGCTCCAATACTTTGGCCACCTCGTGAGAAGAAAGGACTCCCTGGAAAAGACCCGGATGATAGGAAAGAGGAAGGGCACAAGGAGAAGGGGATGACAGAGGACGAGATGGTTGGACAGTGTTCTCGAAGCTACCAGCATGAGTTTGACCAAACTGCAGGAAGCAGTGGAAGACAGGAGTGCCTGGCATGCTCTGGTCCATGGGGTCACGAAGAGTCGGGCAAGACTAAACAACTAAACAACAACAACAAGAAGAAGAGGGGTTGTATTTGGCTCCTGGGCTGAAGGTTTCCCACCCTTGCTATCATCATTCCCTTTGCATTGAGAATCGGAGTGATTGCTAGCTCCTTCCTTTATGGCTACAATATCACAGTTTTCAGGATCTTCTAGTTGAAGCTGTGACAGTTAAAATAGTACCAAGCCAGTATTCATTTGTCCCTACTATATAGTATGAAGAGGTTGATGCAATCAATGTAGCATTCTGCATTCATACAGTCAATTTTGATACTTTTATTGATAAATTATTCAGACCTTATCGTTTCTCAGAAACCTGTAAGGGTATATGCAAAGAGCACATTGAATGAAATGATGGTTTGTGCCTGTGTCCTTGGTTCAGCTAGTAGATATATTTTTTAAAAGGCCTCAAAGTATTCTCTGTGTGGCTAAATCTAAGAGCATTCAGTAATTTTAATTCACTTTAAGGCAGAGGCTTGATGGATACACACTTTTTTCCAGTTTTATTACACCAACTCCTGTACTGTTGCTAACCTTGGCCTAAGCATAATTAATGCAGAAAGGAGCAGAATGAAAATCTTTTTCATACTTCAGATTGCCATGTGCTTTGTGGGATAAAAATGTAGCCCCAACTTCAACTTCAAATTAAAAGCCTTTAAGGGAATACAGTGTGAGAGGCTTCTGTTAAATGCTTAAATAAATGAAATGACCAAGGCCAGGACCTGTTTCCAGAAAGAGAAAAGTAAGGGGAATGTGTTGTGAGAGGGAAGATAATTGGTTTGTTTTTGTTCTTATTTTTAATTGTCTTTTGTGTCTTTTATATTGCAATTTTATGTTGAGATCTATGGATAAAGTGTGATGCACAAATAATAACAACAACAGCAAACAACAATAATAACCATAATAATAGAAGCATATCGGAATGGTCTGACATCTGCAATATTTAAGAAGTTAGCTTTGCATTTCACTCCCTGAAATTTCTAATAGTTGCTTTCTCCTTGGCAGCCTTGCTACATTTTGAGTTCGGGAACTATATATTTTCAGAATGAAAAAACAGATACGATATTTCTCAGCATGGGAAACCATGCAAATCTATAGCGAGTGGTGCTGTATACTCTTTCTTTTTTCTTTCTTTTTTCTTTTTTTGCTGTACCAACCTTCACCTTAACTAGAGACAATGGAAAAGGCAGGGGAGGTCAGCCAGCAACACCCATAGCATAGTTGCAAGCCCTGATAGCTGCTGTGAATTTCTGCTACATCTTGAAAGCTGAGAATCGTGGAGAATTAAGGTATTACGGAGATGATATTATACTGCAGTGTTATCAGGACCTAGGGGTTTGATATGAACTGTAGATTAATCTCCTGGTTGTCTAAGGGATGACAGGGGAATTATTCCAGTTGTTCCATATGATTTCCAGAGTGGATAAAGGTGATGCTGACACTCTCATCTTTAAGAGGCATGTTGATGAATCATGCCTGCAGGGATTGATAGCATTCTTAAAAAAGGTAAAGAGACCCCTGACCATTAGGTCCAGTCGTTGACGACTCTGGGGTTGCTGCTCTCATTTCGCTTTACTGGCCGAGGGAGCCGGCGTACAGCTTCTAGGTCATGTGGCCAACATGACTAAGCCGCTTCTGGCGAACCAGAGTAGCGCATGGAAACGCCGTTTACCTTCCCACCGGAATGGTTCCTATTTATCTACTAGCACTTTGACGTGCTTTCAAACTGCTAGGTTGGCAGGAGCAGGGACCGAGCAACGGGAGCTCACCCCGTTGCGGGGATTTGTTTTTTTTCTTTCTAATATTTATTAAATTTTAGTTTAACAATAAAATACATAGATAGTAACACAATCTTTTCCAAAATCCGCATTTCATATTCATCTTTGGACTTCCTCACAACTCTTGTTCCTGCTTTCTAGACTCATAAATTTTACCAGCAAATTATTAACTTGGTTTAATTCAAATAATATAATTTTTCAATATTAATATCTCAAATTTTAAGATTTAACATACTCTTATTGAAACTTCATTATAAAATGTTACTTGCCCAAAATTTATCTTTTCATCTTCCAATTAAATTTAAATTTATATTCTTTATAACTAATTTGTTGAAGCCATATTTTTGCTAATTTTACATCTTTCTTAACAATCATACAATTTACAATATTTTTGTAGATAGTCCTTGAATTTCTTCCAATCTTCCTCCACCAGTTCTTCTCCCAGGTCTCGGATTCTGCCCGTCATCTCCGCCAGTTCCATATAGTCTATCAGTTGCATCTGCCATTCTTCCAGTGTGGGTAATTCTTGAGTTTTCCAGCTTTTAGCGATGAGTATCCTTGCTGCTGTTGTAGCGTACATAAAAAAGGTTCGATCCTTCTTTTGCACACTCTGACCAACAATGCCCAAGAGAAAGGCCTCTGGTTTCTTAAGAAAGGTATACTTAAATACCTTTTTCAGTTCATTATAAATCATTTCCCAGAAAACCTTCACTCTAGGGCAAGTCCACCAGAGGTGAAAGAATGTTCCTTCAGCTTCTTTACACTTCCAACATTTATTATCAGACACATGGTATATCTTTGCAAGCTTGACTGGGGTCATGTACCACCTGTAAATCATTTTCATAATATTTTCTTTCAAGGCATTACATGCCGTAAATCTCAAACCTGTGGTCCATAACTTTTCCCAGTCAGCAAACATGATGTTGTACCCTATGTCCTGTGCCCCGTTGCGGGGATTTGAACTACCGACCTTCTGATTGGCAAGCCCTAGGCTCTGCGGTTTAGACCACAGCGCCACCTGCATCCCTGATAGCATTCTAGCTGGCCTCTAATCTGCAAATTGTTATCATTCCAAGATGGTGGGAGATTCATTGGCAGTGCTGGGGGAGAGCGGGTGTGACGTAGGAGACTCTTAAAGGGAAAATGAGGAGAATTTGAGAAGGCATTTACCCATTGGAAGCTGAAAGGTTTGTATGCATCATACGCACACATGAACAGGATGACAATATAAACCCCATTCCTGGTTGAATATAGCTGCCCTTGTGTATGCTGTCTCTCGGGAAATATTAATTTAGCTATTCTGCATAGCTGTGCTACATGATAATAAACCCTACGTATCAATATTTAGATGTTATGGAGTTTTAAATCATCAAAATAGGGGCTTATTGCAACAAAATGACCGTATAATGAGTTGAACATAAATTTGAACAGAATAGTAAAACTCACTTGTACTGCTAGAAAATCGGTCACATTCTTTATGATTTAAATTTTAATATGTTAAGTGTTTATGTAGTTATGTGCCTAAAATAATTGGCACAATAAAATGTCTCATCCTATAAAGCTTTTACCCTCATAAACCTTATTCACACTAGTAGTTCCATTAACTCTAATAAATATGTATATATATTTATAGTCACAGCAGTAGCACTCCACTCACACTTAGAGCGTGTTCATTGTCTATTTTCAGATACCCATAATTGGCCTCAAATAGTTTGGATGGAAATAATCTGTGACACAAGCCTGTTTTCGGACTGAGAGTGGGGAGGATATTTTAATGGAAATGGCTGAGAAACTGCCGAGATTTGAGGCAGAGATGAAGTGTTACTATCTGCAGCTGAAATGGAAGGGTTTCATTAGTTGCTAGAAGACGCCAGAACTCCTTCAAAGTAGAAGATGACAATTTCTCCTGGATACGCTATGTTCACTATTTATTTACGAAAAATATTTGTAGGCTGCCTTTCAAGGGATTGCCCTCTCAAGAAGATCCATAGATGCTACTTTGACATAGCAGATTTCTGTGAACTTTTAAGAGACAGGATTTCAGCACCATAGGCCTAAACAATGCCAGCCTGAAAGCCTTAGTTGAAGGAGCCAAGCTTAATTCATTGCAGGCTTCCATGGCTGTGGGGCCACCACAAAAAGGCCCTGTCTCTCATGCCTGCCAGATTAATTGATCTGATCGGCAGACACACAGGCAGGACTTCATGTCCTGCATTATTATTGGGGAAGCCTTGTTAGAATGTTACAGAATATTAAATAAACTCCCTGGGCCACCTAGTCACCTCCCCTGCCCAAAGCTGTATCTTTAATTTGTGAGGCCCTTTCACAGAGTAGCCAACATTGCTCAAGGGTGTCATAACCCAAAAACTAAAGCTTTGGGCAGAATGGCATAAGTGCCTTCAGCTGAATCATAGTTTATTGGAGGGGAAATCCAAAAGAGGTGCCTTAGTGAGCTTAAAACAGAGAGAGAGCCATAAAGTAAAGAGGAATATAACTGGTAGAGCAGGATAAATCCTGCTGCCTCTATTTATGTTATGTATATTTATATTCTGCTTTATCCCACAGGCTCCGAATAAGCAAGAGTTGAGAATGTAATTAGCTTTATTTATATATAAGTGCTGTCAACAGAAACTGTCTAGATAAATAGACTAACTGGGAGGAAATCTGAAGTCTTGTGGGCTGGAGAGATGTGTGAAAGGAGCGGAAGTTTTCTCTTTTTATTAATAGCTTTTAAATACAATTTTAAATTGATTCTTGATAGCGTTAGTACAATTTGTGGGATTATTTTTTTTAACTAGGTGTTGCACAAATGCACACACAAAGGCCCTCCACCATCTTATTGATGGAAACTGCCGCCACACATGGACATAACATATAAATAATATACTGAAAACTGGAGGAGAATGCTAAAAAAATAATTGTATACGGAGTAGGTGAAATATGAGACTTGAGGAATTGTTTTAAAAAGAGAGGGGGAGAGAGATTCGATTAAACTAATGTCAGCTGGTAAAGAGTTCTATAAATATGAAGCAATCAGAGAAAAAGCTCAGGATACAAAATAGTTGGAGAGATGTCAGCTCTAGCAAACAACAAAGAACTTGGAAGAATGCAAAAAGCAAGGAGGAGAATATAAAGTACTCAGAGATGAAAGATAAGCAGGAGCTGGCGAATGGATACGTTTGAAGGGAACTAACAGTCTTAAATTGAGTGCAAAAAAGGAAAGGTTACCAGTGAAAAGACATCAAAAGCTAATAAATATGAACATGCTGGCCTGTAACTAAGGGTAGAGCCTTAATTTTGAGTGCTGTGTTGTGAGCTCTGAGGGGTCAGTGTGTCACATGACCCCTTTCTGAAAGCACCTCATAACACATCTCCCAACAAACTGCCCCCCCCAAACACAGGGGCTTTAAGAATGTGCCTTTAAAACCACAGTGAACAGCCTCACAAGACCCAGTGCATTGCATTTGTGTGCTATTTAATTAATTAATAAGGGTATACCCTGCTTCTCAGGAGTGGGGGGAACCCAGCCACCACCACCTTAAACTCACCTTGCCAAATTTTTAAAAAGACAAATGACCAGAACATGCAACACATCAAAATGCAGAACAAAGCAGAAAAATTCTGCTTGAAGCGAGACACAGACACAACAATACATGCCTTTTTAGGAAGTGAATGCTAGTAATGTGGGGCTACCACTGAAAAGTCCCTGTCTCTGCTTCTCTACAGTCTGATGGATCTTGACAGCAGATCAGAGAGCAGGGGTTCAGTTGCTGATCACAAGGTCTGGGCTGGTTTGTATGGGTCCAAGTGATATTCCAGTGAATGGTCCCAAACCATTCACATTTTTAAAGCAGGGATGGGAAACCTGTGGCCTTCCAGACAGTGTTGGACTACAGGTCCAATCATCCATGAGAAAAATTGATTCCCAGTGTTTCTGGACTACAAATCCCATCATCCCATGCCACGAATAACTTCTAACCGATTAGTTTGCATAATTTCACAGATCATTGTTATTTTTAGCTATTCCAAATATATCAACGGTTACCATAACACTCTTTGTGAATGAGGACTGGGTATCTAACAATTGGATGAGGAAGCATTCCAGTAATCTAGGTGTTTTCTTTCAAACCCAATAGTCTGAGTTTGTGAGCACACCTCTGTGGTCTGCTCTGAATTTAGAAGCTCTGAGAAACTCATATCAACATCTGTCTTCATGCCAAGCGAGCCTTGCCAAGAGAGTAACAAGAATAATCCCATTTAGCCAGGGGGCTGGCTGGCAGCTTTTCCAGCGGTTTAGTTTGAAGCTGAGCAGTGTGAAGCAGAATGTGATATATGAAACGTCACAAGGGAAAATTCTGGATCAAAAGCATCACAAAAGAAAATAGGGGATAGGTGCAACTCAATATACATAGAACTTCAGTAATTAAATCCAAATAAACCATAGTGCTACAGAAATATTTCAGATCCCTTGGGAGTTTCTGAATGCTAAATAAATGTTATGCAAGTTTCAGTAATTCTGAGAGGAAAAACAAAATAACTTAGGACATTAAAACTTCCCCATTAATGATTCGAACTTTGGAAAATGATGGGACTTTAATATTTAGGGGCAATAGAGATGCCAGCCCTTTTTATAGAAAGGACTTATAGAAATGGTTGACCAGAAGGACACTGAAGCGATATTGACTACTCTTTGCAGCCTTAGTCAAACGTACCTTTCAGTTACTACATGGGGGTTTAGGAGACATAGTTGAGTATTATCCTGGGTTTTTTTGTTTTGTTTCAAAAATTAATGAGTAGGGACAATTTTTCTATAAATTTATTGTTTTGACATTTATATTGACCTCTTGAGCTACAGGTCACCTTTGTAAGCAATATTATGTCCCTTATTATTTTTCAGGTCATTGTGCAATGCTAGATGGTTTTATTGCTGTCCAGTGTCGACTGATGCACATTGAAGCTGCAGTTAGAAGGTTTAGAATAGGCTGTAGATCTACTAATTAGATATCTTTTTTTAGATAACAGTTTGTTTTGCAATCCTGCCCATTACACAAAAACACATGTATTTAAATCCCAACATTTGGTTAAAAATGTGAAGATGGAAGCTGTGCCCCTCCTTACTCTGCTCAACAACTCCCTGCTGTTCCCCACACATTAATTCCCCACATCTTCCCCATCCCCAACCTATGCTACTACTAAGCTAGTATTTCACCTTTCCAACCTCATTTCTGAACACTTCTCTTGTCTGTTCTGCAGCCCCACTTTGCATACCTGTTTTTACCTTCACCTCCTGATTCTGGGCAACCCCTTTTGCGCGCAGACCACCTTCATAATAAGCTCCTACATCTTCCTCCTTCACACATTGCACTACAAATTCTGAGGCCGAGCTCAGAGTTCA
Source organism: Podarcis cretensis (assembly GCF_951804945.1). Taxonomy (NCBI): domain Eukaryota; kingdom Metazoa; phylum Chordata; class Lepidosauria; order Squamata; family Lacertidae; genus Podarcis; species Podarcis cretensis. The sequence goes on from NC_137178.1 coordinate 58,030,817, forward strand.
TGCAAACCTGGAATTGTGATGTGGCACTACAAATCCTCCAATGGCTATGTGATGACAACCTTACATTTTAAGGTATATAGGGAGATATAACTTAAATATGTGTTACATAGAGTGTGTCAGGGAAGCGGGTGGCTGCTGTGTTCTTAAATGTTAAACCTCTGCCAATGTCTGCCTTTCTTCTTATTTTTCGAGGGATGTTGGAAATTTTATATAACTACATTATTACATCATGCTAAAATTAAAGTATCCGAACAAACAATCATTAGCTGCCCAAACTGGGGAAAGGATCAATAAGAAACAGCTTCTTTGAGCTGGATATTTGTTAAACATCAAAGATGATTTAATAAGAAATTGTGCCAAAATTGTATCAGATGCAGCTTTTGTCATTTGGCGATTAGAGGTCTTTATGAAGACAAAACAAATCTCCCACTAACGTAATGAAATGCTATTGTTAGGTCTGCAGAAAGTGAAAACAGGCATTTCCTTCAAAGGAACGATGTACCATAAACACTGTGCTCTCTAGCGGCCACTGAGATAGCCTGTGAGTCTATTGTGATGGTTTCATTTGCCTTTCCCTCTCTCTAGTCTGGCAAATGAGATGGTACGCCTTAGGGTCGTAAAATCGGTATTCAAAGTGCATCCATTAGTATTGCAGCTTTGGGTGTGATTGTCTTTGTGCTGGTAGATGACAGTGAAAACATTGAAAAAGACTCCGGCAGGAAAGAGGCCTCAACTGGTGGGAGGGAATAAATGAGCTAGGTCTGCCAATGCCCTCCTCACATAATTACATGAGGCTAACAGCAACTGTGGTTCCCTCCTGCGTTTGGCACTAGGTTTTGGGAGGAATTAGCCACTGTTGATTTTTTTAGGGGCAGAAGACAATTTTGTAGCATGTTAACAATGAATTTCATAATGGCATGGGTTTTTTGAAGGCCAGTGGAAAGATTTGTAAAAATAACTTCCTGACCTCTAGTACGTACTGCAGTTACAGAGGTGGGGGAGGGGGGCATATAAATGACAATTTGTTCCTTGTCTGTTTTTGATTTAATGAGTTAAATATTTTATCTGTTTTAATTTTGCAAACAAGGTGTAGCATTTTTTTAAAAAATCTCATAGATTTAGGAGGATTGGTGGTTTCATCCAACTAAGTCATTGCATGAGCAAAACAACTACCACTCATGCAGTGGCAACCACCCCCCTCAATTGTGTGTTCCCCACACCACCCCCAAATTGCTCCAGATTTTTTTTGGGGGGGGAGAATCTCTGGAGCAAGTTGGGGATGTGAGGAGGTGCACAGGAAAAGAGAAGGAAGGAAAGCTCTGTTGCATGAGCAGAAATCATTCCGCTTGTGCAATGACTTAGTTAGACTCATCCCTGTGATCCTGAAAAAATAACCTAGAAATTGCTGGAATAAACTTTCAATAGGCATTGGTTCATCAGAGGCAAAAACTGGGCAGAGATGTATATGGATGTATATAACCTGCATGTTTAGATATAGCTGTTATGAGCCATTGTAAAAATGTTATCCAGAAATTTCCTTTTATTTTGAAAACATTTTGTTTTGTTTTTTTCATTTATTAACAATATTTGTACTACCCCAAAGTTCTGTGAGCACCGTGTGTGTGTGTGTGTGTGTGTGTGTGTGTAAATCCAGCTTCTCCTCTGGCTTGAAGTGGTTTCCAACAATAAGCAGCTTGCCACATACCGTATTTTTCGCTCTATAACATGCACCCGACCATAGCACGCACATAGTTTTTAGAGGAGGAAAATCCGCAGGCATGCCACCCATAGGCATTCCCTCCATAACACGCACAGACATTTCCCCTTACTTTCTAGGAGGAAAAAAGTGAGTGTTATGGTGCAAAAAATACGGTAACTTGTTACGGCATAACAATGGCATTAAGGCATTAAACATCAAATATGACCCAGCAGCCACGAAATCCAAATGCCGTTAAAGGAGCCAGGGGGAAATTAGCAAGTTGGCAAAACTGCTCTCAAACACAAATGGTCTTGCAACGCTTCCTTAACCTCACTAGTTAGCCACACTGATACCCTTTCTCTAGTAGCTTGTTCCAAAGCCTTCAAGCTATTGCAGGGAAGGCCCTTTTAGTTCTTTTGCTATCAGCAATCTAATTCTAGGCAAAAGTTGCCTAAGCAGAGATTTACCTATACATCTTAATTGAAGGGGGCAGGGAAATATCTCAACCTTACAGCCAGATTCCCTTGCAGACACCATTTCAGTTGCCACATGCCAGCTGTGAGGCCTGATGTAAATGTTTGTAGAGCAAGAAGTATACATTTCTCTCTCTCTCTCTCTTTTACTTTTCTACACACACTTTCCTCTGGGCTCCATCCAAGCAAGCAGCATACATCATCAAAATTCAGAGACACAATTCAGGCAGGCAAAACACTCTAGGAAGAAGAACTGGTGGGTTGTGTTGCATGGGGAGAGTCCCACAAGTCATATACAAAGCTTGGAGGCTGCATTTGGATCCTGGGCTCGAGCTGCCTTCCCCACCCTCAATATACACACTCTACTGCATGCATCTGACGCCATGTCACTGAGAAGCCACTAGGCCAGGCTTCCTCAAACTCGGCCCTCCAGATGTTTTTTGAGACTACAATTCCCATCTTCCCTGATCACTGGTCCTGCTAGCTAGGGATCATGGGAGTTGTAGGCCAAAAACATCTAGAGGGCCGAGTTTGAGGAAGCCTGCACTAGGCTGTCTGTGTTGGGTGGCTCATCCTGCCAGTCACTTCCTGTAGCCCAGTGACTAGCAGGAGAGGTGGGAAGTCCCACTCAAACCTCTGACCCCAGAGCATGAATTCACATGGGGACCTTATGGAGACCAACACGTCTGTGGTCTAAACCACTGAGCCTCTTGGGCTTGTTGATCCTAAGGTCAGTGATTCGAATCCCCACGACGGGGTGAGCTCCCATTGCTCTGTCCCAGCTCCTGCCAACCTAGCAGTTCGAAAGCATGGCAGTGCGAGTAGATAAATAGGTGCCGCTGTGGCGGGAAGGTAAATGGCGTTTCTGTGTGCTCTGGTTTCCGTCACGGTGTTCTGTTGCACCAGAAGTGGTTTAGTCCTGCTGGCCACATGATCTGGAAAGCTGTGGACAAACGCCGGCTCCCTCGGCCTGAAAGCGAGATGAGCGCTGCAACCCCATAGTTGCCTTTGACTGGACTTAAGAAGAAAAAGAAGAGTTTGGATTTGATATCCCGCTTTATCACTACCCGAAGGAGTCTCAAAGTGGCTAACATTCTCCTTTCTCTTCCTCCCCCACAACAAACACTCTGTGAGGTGAGTGGGGCTGAGAGACTTCAGAGAAGTGTGACTGGCCCAAGGTCACCCAGCAGCTGCACGTGGAGGAGCAGAGACGCGAACCCGGTTCCCCAGATTACGAAGCTACCGCTCTTAACCACTACACCACACTGGCTCTCACACTGGCACTAACCATCCAGGGGTCCTTTACTTTTACCTTTTACCAACGGTAAACCCAAGAAGGACCCAGCCATAACAGAACTCTCCTCATTTGTGATTCCCAGCAACTAGCATTCAGAGGCATCCTGCCTTCAGCAGAATGGAGGTAGTATCAACTTGTATGAAGCACAAGTATTAACTTGTATGATGACGCTTGTAACTTTTAAAGCTTAGAAGTGCTGCATAATTGCCACGTCTTCCGTTTTACTGCTTTGAAGCAACAGCTGATCCTCTTGTTCCACTGAAGGGGACCGATGCTTAGCATTGGTTAAGGTATTTGCCAGTCCTTCCTCTCCTTCAGCCCACTCATGGCATGTGGGAGCAGTCACACTGAGCTGGAATGCCCCCCCCCCCAAGCCTAAGCAAGCTGAAAGTCTGCCAGAGTAGGTATAGCCAGCTGCAAGGCTTTTTTAATTGTCAAGAACTAGATAGTGAGCCCTAAGGCTGCAGCAGTATAATCAAATTTGCATCTAGCTGTTCCAATGTCTGCGCTCTTAGCAGCCTTTTCATTTCACTGTGTCAGAAATGACCGTTTGGACAGCTGGGACAACAGTGCGTTCCTGTCTCTTTAAAAAGCAAAGTAAACTTTTTTTGGAACTTGACAGAAATGCTCTCCTCTGATGCCAGCTTATTAATTTAAATGGAGTTTAATTAATGCCCCCACGCAAACATCTCTAGATTATTTTTTCCCCATCACCTGTACCAACTCATTGAGGCACAAAACCCATGCTGCTTTATTCAGGTAACAGCACTGCAGACCGATGTGGCATCTAAAATATGCAATCATGTTTAAATTTTAATGGGGGCTATTGCAGGAGCTAATTGAATTGCCTTGAGGACTAAAATGTAACTCACACAGGTCTTGTTTCCAATTACCGTTTTCTATTTTATTTACACAGTTTAACAGGGAGAAAGGAATGAGTGCAATCTACATTTAATGTAAGTGTCTTACTGAACCGTGACAGATATCACTCTGGAGATCACAAACATATGCAGCATTTAGAGAAATTTCAAAAAAAAATTATAATCCATTATGGCTATCGTTGATTACTCTAGAGAGAGTGTGCAAAGTATATACCATCTCTGGTTCAGTAATGCTAAATAAGTCTAGGAGAGCAGATAAATAATTTGGTTCTCAAGAAATAGACATGTGTTTGATATTATTCATTTTGATACTTTGGGTAGAACATTCCACTCTTACTGCCTTCAGTGGGACCAAAATAATGTCTTAGAGTTAAATTGCAAATCCATTCACAAGACTGGGTTCTTCTGGCATGAAGCGCTGATCTGCCAAGCATTATTTTGTGTAGGAGACCAGTTCATACTAGCCACTCTGCTACTACAGGACATGGGAAATCAAGTATTGATTAGGATAGTAAATTTTTAAGAACACTTTGCAGCAAAGTATGAAGTTCTTATTCCACCCCACTTTAAAGTGACCAAGAAACAGATGCAGATAGAAACAAGGCTGGTACTTCATAGCTGGCAAGCTGGTGGCACAACTGGGCAACTGCTGAAGGCCTGGCAATCTCTCTCTGCCTCTGCTTATTGCTCTCTAACCACAATGCCCCTTTCTCTACCCACACCACTGGCATTGCTGCCTTCTCTCTGTTTATATGTGTAGGAAGAGGTATTTCTGACCATAGCTGTCAATTTACAGATTTGAAAATAAGGGACCAGCAGCCAAAATAAGGGATTTTAGTCAACCAACTCCCAAGCCAAAGGCAGAAAGCCCAGCCAGCAGCCAAACGAAGCCTCAAGTGGTGGTTCCCACAGCGCAGCAACCCGGCGAAGGGGATGCGGCAAGGAAAACCACCGTCACCTCTCCACTGGGAAGCGCTGAGCAAAGGCAAGTCCCCAGGCAACATGGCCGATTTGATCTGCACAGGCATACAAGCTCCACACACACACACACACACACCCCGTCGTTCTTAGACTCCTTATTGGGTGAGCAACGCAGCCAAGCAACACAGTTGGAGCCTCCCTCCTCCCTGGCCGGCAGGGAGGGAGGGAGAGGAGCTGCTTCCTTTGAAACCCAGGAAATTTACAGGATATTATCAATCTGGGTCAGCAGTGGGAAACGGTGTTGGGATAAGGGAGTTTCCCGCCAAATAAGGGACGGTTGACAGCTATGCGTACTGACTTCTCTGTTGGCAGCCATCTGTCTCGAGAGACATTGGAAGAGTGTCTACCAAGGGTAAAGTCAAGCCGTTGGAGAGTTACAGCGACTGCTGTGGCTGTAGAGATCAATACAGGAGAGACATGTTTTATTGCAATTGGGGCAGATGAAGGCATCCAGTTTTGCTGTTACAGGTGCACCACGGCTTACATGTTTCTTTACAGATAAATTAGAAACGTATGTTGTAATCCCTGCGAAGCCGAACACCTAAGGACTCATTAAAAAAAATACCAGAATATATGTGTTGGATAGAAAAAACAGGTGCCATTAGTTTAATAATAAAAAAAAACCTTCAGGGATCATCATTACATTTCTATCTTGTTAGCTTTATTATATATTTGTATCGCATATGGCTAGTATCCTATTACTGATAGTAACACACAGTTGATTTTTATATACTGAAATGGATCTTATTAGCATTTTTCTGGCAAGGAAAATGAATTAGTCAGCTAGCACTTGTGACTGCTTGAAAAACCTAAAATTCTTTACAGTGGATAAGAGTAAAGCCTTCTGAAGACAAGTGACTGTTACTAGAAAGAAAGTTGGCAATTCACTCTAAATGGCACCACTGTCGTATCAAGATTTAGGAGACAAAATCCTTGCAGTGTTGTAAGAAAAGATCTTTTGAAGCAAGTGACCTTTAGTATCAAGTTAATTCTTTGCTGAAGTCTGCCGGGCCCTTTGGCCATTGTGACTTGCTGTTGCAGTTACTTTGATCACAGAAATGGATTTGGAAAGTGGATCTGTTAAAAGTCCTTGAGTGAAGACTCTCTTGTAGCTGTACCTGAAGTTGAACTGATGTGATGGCAAGTGAGTATGCTAATTCATCCGACCGCCTTGAACATAAGTGCTCTGCACCATCTTGTCCAGCATCCTTTGCTCACATCGGCCAACTAGATGCATATGGAAAGCTCCTGTGCAGTAACTTGAGTGTAACAGCACTTTCCCCACCTGTTTCCCAACCAGCTTAATTGGATGACCCTGACTTCTAGAATTAGGAGGCAGAAATAAATTACCCCTATTCACTTTCCCCCCACCATGCAAAAACCTCTATCATGTTCTCCCCTGCTTGCCTTTTTTTCTAAGCAACAAAGCCCCAAGTGTTGCCCCCTTTCCTCATAGGGGAGCTTCTCAAAGCCCTTGATCATTTTTGTTGTCCTTTTTGAACTTTTCCCAGCTCTGCAGTATTCTTTTTTTAGATACAAGGGCCAGAACTAAACACAGTATTCCAAGTATCACCCCATCATAGATTTCTATAATAGCTTTAGTGGTACTGATAGTTTTGTTTTCAGTCCCTTTCATGCCATTCACCTTTTTTGCAGCTGACACACACTAGTTCAGCATCTTCATAAAGCTATCCACTATGACCCTAAGCTCTTGTTCCTGGTCAGTTACTGCCAGTTCAGACCCCATCAGCAAATGTGTGAAATTATAATGTCTTTGAAATTTATGTGACATTTTGCCACAGTATGTATTATTTTACATTTGCTTCCATTTTACTGCCCATTCACCCATTTGGGATAGATCCTTTTGGAGCTCCTCACAATTCCTTCTTGTTTTATCTGCCTTAAACAATTTGGTATTATCAGCAAACAAGGCTATGTCAATGCTCACCCATAACTCTACATCATTAATGAGCAACTGAAAAAACACAAGTCCTTGGCCGGCAGGGGGGGGGGGCGTGTCCCGCCACTTTTTACATCCTTCCATTGGGAGAAATGTCCCTGTTTTACACTCAGTTTCCTGTTTCTTAACCAGTTACTAATCCATAAGAGGATTTACCTTATTCCCATGAGTTGCTAAGCTTTACTCAGGGGACACGGATGAGGTGCTTTGTCATTATTATTATTATTATTATTATTATTATTATTATTATTTTGAAAGTCTTACATACACAATGGCACATCTACCTGTAGGCTTGTTGACACATCAAAGAACTCTTAAAGGATAGTGAGACAGGAGTTGCTCTTTTCTATGATTGGTAATTCTATATTTTGCACTGCTTTCCACCAGTTTTCCTAGAACAAACATTAAGCTAGCCAGCCTATAATTTCCCAGATTCTCCCAGATCTCTTTTTTCAAAAAAAATATTGATACGTTGGCCACTTTCCAGTCGGGTAGAGAAGCTGACCTTAGGGACTCGTTATATACTTTGCTAGAAGATTGGCAGTTTCATATTTGAGTTCTTTAATAACTCTCAGGTAGATGCACCCAGACCCCGGTGATTTGTTACTTTTTAATTTGTCAAATAAGGCTTAGCTTAGAACATTCCTCAGACTCCCTTCCAGTGAAAGTTAGTTCAGGCACAAGGATCTGCCCTACATTGACTTGATCTTTTTTTTCTTTTCTGAATTGGCCTTGAAAACATCACATGCAGGTTTCATTGTGAACGTAATTCAGTTCCATGTAGGATGCAGTATATATGGGACTGTGGGTCCTTCAGACAGAGAAGCCTTCTGGACCCAGCCTCTAAAAGAACATAATATGCAAGCTGCTCTGACTATGTTGGCAAGTGCTGCTCACATATGGTGGCACAATTTTTGGCTGTGTGACCTGTGCCTGTTGCTCCCGAGAGACGATGTGATTGTGCAATCTTCAACATGCGACCATTATGTACAAGAAGGGCTCCTAAGGATAACTTTTAGAGCATATGTCTTGCAAGACATTTTGAAATCACCACTGCTTCTTGATGCACTTCACCCTGGCTGCAAGCCCAGGAACAGTTGCACTAACTACTCCCAGCTCATCATTGCTTGAAACTGCCCCCAATGTATAGCAAATGCAGTACTAGGGATAGCATAGAAGTTTATCTAAACTTGGCTCAGATTCTAATTCAAGAGGTTTGCAAAGAAAGGGGGGGGGGGGAGAGAAACGCAAGTCCAAACCAAACTTAAATCTTCCAACCTCTGAACATCCTTTTGTAAGTGTTCAAAGTCAAAGTGCTCAGGAAAGGAAATCCTATGCTACTCATTTTTCCAGCCCCAATTCATACTAATAGAGATTTTGGAAGCTGGCCCATCTCTATAAAGAACCGGGGTACTGATCATCAAAAGTATTCCCGCTTCATTCTTCAAATCCAGTTCCATATATACTTGGGGGGGGGGGTTCATTATCTATGTTCACATTAATAAAAGCAGTAATCTGTGTGCTTTTTCATCTTAGGGAGTTGGTCATTTACATTTTGAGATAGATAGTTTTCAACTCCTGACAGGTACCTTAGGTGCTGTATACTTTGGTGCTATATGTTAATGGCTATGTAGATGCCCTAATTATCTTTCTGTAGGGTGCTTGATTTAATTTAGGCTTCATTAACTTTCATCCCTTGGGTTGACTTTCCTTCAGGTATCCTGAAATTTGATAGCATTGTAATAGGCTTTTATTTATTGGGTGGGGATTCCGCTTATAGAGGGACTGCATACACAGGAAGTTTAGTGTGGAGGTGGTGGTGCTTAGAGGAGCCTGCCAAAACTGAGGTATAAATTACAAGTTTTGGTTCTGTACAATATAATTTTGTACTGGAAGTGACTCCTGGGTTCCTAAATTATCCTTACAAATAATTATTCGCCAGCTGGTTTCCCAGCCCCACATCCTCTTATCAGTGCTCCTACTTTACTTTAGTTTTCTGCCAGCTGTTCGCTGTCGCATGCTGTGAGCCTATTGTAACTCACTGTTAGAGCATCTGTTTTGCATTACACAGTTCCAGGTTCAATTCCCAGTATTTCAGGACTGGGAGATACCCCTGACTGAAATCCTGGGGAGCTGGTGCCAGTTTAGGAGGGCCTGAGCTACATGCACCCTCATCCATACCACAGTCACTTAAATCTAGAGTGACAGCAGAACAAGTGCAACACATCTTTTTCATGCAGTGTAGCATCATGTCACCCAAAGGCTCTTCTCTCTCCTCCCCCCCCTTTCTGCCTTAAAGACAAAAGGTCTAGAAGATCTGCATAGGCAGCTGTCAAAGCAGCAGTAGATTTTATTTCATATGTAATAAACGTATACCTCACAATTAATGTAATCTGCATGCTTTGGATGTACATCATCTATGAAAAGTGTAAAAATTAACTTTCTGGTAAATGGTCAGTTAGTGGACCAGGAAAACAGCAGGTCACCGTCACTGGGAAATGAAAATGTGTTACAAGATATTTGAAGTTATAGCATAAGAAGGCCACTGATCCCTCAGTACAGTGGAACCTTGGGTTACGTACTGTCCTCTTTACAAACACTTCGGGTTACGAGCTCCGCTCATCCGGAAGTAGGTTTTTCGGGTAGTGAACTTTGCCCCGGGATACGAGCAGAAGTCGTGTGCCAGTGACTGGGTGGCAGCAGGAGGACCCATTAGCGAAAGCGTGCCTCAGGTTAAGAACGGTTTCGGGTTAAGAACGGACCTCCGGAACGAATTAAGTTCATAAATGGAGGTACCACTGTACATAGAATTGCCCATGACATGAGTGGATCCCTTTGTCCTTTTGGATGAATGAAATAAAGTGCCCCCTCCCGCCTCACTGAATGACAAGTATTTCAACATATGTGAACTCACTTCTTCATCCTGCCATTTTCTAATTGGTCTTGTTCCTCTGCCTAGTCCCTCCTCAACCTTTACACAGTGTCTTATCTGGAAACATTTTGAAACATCATTCTGAGACTTTTGTGTATTTTTAATGGTTTTGTGGCTTTTTTTTTTTTTTAATGGAACCAAGTATGGAATCTCCCAGGAAGGGTAGCACACAAGGGCCAGGCTAAAAATTCAACTAGCTGAATAATTCCCAGTACCTGCTGTTCAATATGTGGGTTTTGATCTGTGTCAGTGCTACAATTCTGATTAAAGCTCAGGAAATTGACAGACAAACACTGCTTTAAGAATTGCCTTCTAGGATTAGGCAAAGGCACATCTAGTCCAATCAAATGCCTTTGGGAAGGCCACCAACAGGGAGTGGTGGCAGCAGCCTACCCCTTTTGGTTATCTCCCATACTTGTTCTTTGGCTTTAAGCAAGAATTTAGAAAGGTGCAGCTCTACAGCCATGTTTATGCACCTCTGTCATCTCTCTGTATTACTTTGTACTTTGTACCCTGCTAATTGTATCCTTTTAAAAATCCTTTGTATGTGCTAATCTAATACTTACTCTCCCTTTCCCTCCATTTCTCAGAGTTACATTCATGGAAGCAGCCAAGCACAATTCGTTGCAGAGTCTCATATTATACTGCTCCTGAGTATCCTTCAAATGTTGATGGATGGAACAAGGCAAGCTAAGCAGAGTCTGCTATTACGTGAAATTGCACTGACAGTGAATATCACTGAGGTTTTGAACAGGTATTGCGTTCCCTGCCTATTTGCTATGTGATTAAGATGATGCCCAATAGCTTGGGGGGTTCTATGTGTAGAGAAAGGTGGGTGTTTTTGTTGTATACTGCTAACTGGTTACCTAGTGCTGTGTTGCGTATTGTTTTTCCTTTGTAACAGAAACCAACTATGTTGTGTTAAACTATGGATCAGCTCAGGATGTCAGCAGTGATCATCAAGTGACAAGATCATCATTTTAATCTTTTGCTAAACTTGTCGTTATTGCAAGGATAGGGAACCAGTTGCCCTCCAGATATTGTTGGGTTGCAACTCTCATCATCCCCAACAATTTGGTGTCTAGTAACATCTGGAGAGCAAATAGGTCTTCCTTTATCACAACAAAAGACTGTATTCCTAGTTGAAATGTGGAAGCAAGTCTCATTGGAAGCATATTTCCCCCACCCAAAACACACATGCCATTGTACATCTCTTACACCTTCTCCACACAAATGAATGGGTGGATAATAATAATTAATAATAATTTATTATTTCTACCCCACCCATCTGGCTGGATCACAAGGATGGGGTATATATAATCTACAAGCAGTGATCATTTTGTGCAGGGATTCTGTTCCTTTCCCCTATGCATGTCGGTAGAGCATGCATAAGCATGCTCTGGCCCTCCCCTGTTCCACCCCCATTTCACCCTCATTCTGCCTTCTTCCAGGTCCAAAAGGACCCGCACATCAGCGATCATGTGTCAATTGGATGGGCCTAAAATTGTCATTCCTTGTATATACCCAATTAGAAAACAAAGTCTATATAAAATGGGATGGATGTGCATAAGCACAACACCAACTCTAAGGACCTAGACCCATTTGAACGAATCCTTCTCTTTTAATAGGTTCATCAGTCAGGTAATAAAGTTGGCTGTATGGTTATGCTCCCCAGTAGCAAAAAACATGGGGCAATGCTTTTTGATGCAGAGAAGTCACTGGTGTTGACATCCATCAGTCTTGAGACACAGTGGAGTGTGTCTTTGGGGGTGAAGTCAAACAGCTGTGTTAGCAGCACCAAAGTGACCTCCTCAGGGCAAAAGCCTGGGCAGTGTGTATGGAGGTCCTGGGTCATCATATTACAGTTGCAGGAGATTTTAGAAGGAATTATCTTACTTGTATTACAGAGTAATTATAACTGATTGTGTGTTCTGCCCAAGCTCCCATATTAACCTATATCTACCACAACGTTCCTAGTACCATTAGGAAAATCTGAGAGTTCCTAATATTTTGCTGTTTGCTGTCAAAATTTCCCAATTTTCACCATTAATAGTATACATCAGAAATGCTGCACAATTTGAGGATGGTGTGGAAGATGGGGGGGGCAGTTTTCCAGTGGATTCTGGTCCTCATACTGGATTCTCTCTGAGAACTACTTGAGGTATTCCCTGCTGTATTGGGGACTGTGCATGGAATATTCTCTGACTCACCAAAATGTATGGGGAGTCCATGGTTCTGTGGAACTATGGATGTGTTAAAGACAACTGTTGTTTTATGAAACTCCCTTGTGCGCTGTTGTTTTCACCCCATGGATCGGGCAGATACTTCACAACTAGCAGTTCCAACTTCATACATTACCATAAGTGGGAAATATTAGGGCGAGGGAATAGTTCCTGATCAGGAAGTAGTAGTCTTGAGGCTTCCTTGATGATTTGCAGGTTCCCAACATAGATTTTCAATTAGCTTCCAACTTTTACCAGTGTTTCTAATTCAAATGTTTCTGTCTCTTTGGGTGGATAGAGGGTGGTCATCAAAGGACCCTTAAACAAATTTTCTATAGAGGAGAGTCCCAAGGGGTTCAGTGAACCCTGACTTTCAATAAATGTCATCAGACTTACAGTAGCATTCAAAGCCAAGTTGCCAAGGAACCTTTCTTTACTGGCCTGACACATCCTTCTCACGGCTTTCTAGTTTGAACAGAGGATTTAAACTAGCACGTCCCACAAGAGTTTTTGAAGGTTTTATTTCATGGCTCAGTACTGTCAACTGAAATTTGTGATGCAAAGAGGTTATGCAAGCCGTGTGAAGTCTTACATATGGATTTTTAACAGTTACGCTTGGAAGAGTTTGTTTCCATTATCCTTTATGTACCAGCAATAATTATTAGCTGCGCTGTTGTTTCTGTTTGTCTATTCAAAAATGTTTTGCAGTAAAGAAGAAAGTAACAAAATATCACTTTCCCCGATAATGCTGTTGAATTTCTCAGTGTTTTATGAAAAACGTATTGTTGAATTTTAATATGCCTTTTGCCTTGTCTCCAGTGGGAGGAGTCACCCCTCTCGTACCAGACTGGCCCTGCCTATAACGGAAGGTAGTTGGGGTCCTTACTTTGTACTTTTTCAGCTTTTCTAATCAGCTTATGATTATTATAAATTTTTAATTTTAACTTTTGGTATTTGTTTGTGTTTTGTTTCACTTTGCTTTCTTTTTTTCTGTTGTTTTTTTTAAAGGTACCGTATTTTTCGCTCCATAGGACGCACTTTTTCCCTCCTAAAAAGTAAGGGGAAATGTGTGTGCATCTTATGGAGTGAATGCAAGAGGGAGGTGGGCGAGAAAAGCCCCAAGAGCCACACACATGCTCCACGCGGCTCATGAAAGGGAGCACTGAGCAGAGCCTGGGATGCATACAGGCTCTGCTCAGCACTCCCTTTAAATATTGTTTTTCTTGCATTCCTCCTCTAAAAACTAGGTGTGTCTTATGGCGCGAAAAATACGGTAAACCACTTTGAGGGCCCTCATTTGTTCCAAAAGGGGATAGAAAATGTTTAAGCAAAACTCTGTCCATAAATGGCTAATGCTAGGAGGGATTTGGGGGTGGCAGCCACAGGCAGGTGTGTACTGTTGAGCCAACAAATGTGAGCAGAAGCATTTCAGCTTTAGTTTTCTCTGCAATGTGTTTGTGCACAGTGCTTCTCAGGTAGTGCAAGCTTACTTGTACGGTGCTATCCAGGCATGGTGCTGTAAGCTTACAGGGATTGCCCTCCCGCTTCTCCTGCCTTTTCTATCTAGCAGGTTTCTGTACAATATTGAGCATCATGCCTGTTTCATTTACGTCAAAGTAAATCCAGGGTAATTCTGTCAAAGTGTATTCATTTAGGCCTGTCTAAAGCTTGCTTAAGGGATAACAAGGCTCAATAAGTCAGCTTCCTATTGCACAGCAATATTTGGAAAAGCAAACTTGCCAAAATGTGGATTCTGTTCCCAGGAAAGGAATAGATGGGTTTCCACCCCTTGGTTTCTTTTACATACAGTGCATCCAAGGACAGATATTTTCAGGGGAAGAAACATTAATGCTGAACGCAGTTTGAGAATTGTTTTTTAGATTTGGATCGCTTCTAATCTGTCATTATAACCACAGTGTAGTGCCATTTTTCCTCAGCATCTGTTCTCATTTATCTTAAACTGGCAAAGCCCTGTTTTCCTTTCTAAGAGCAACAGTAGCTTGTTATCAGGTGCAATTGAGAATGAAGCTTTATGTACTGTAAACATATTTGTCACCCTCTCAGTTGGATGATCATTGCCTGAAGGTGCTGTATGTAATTTTCACAAATAATAGTTTGTGGTTTTAGGCAGACTTATATCAATATTTTGGCTGCCCTGAGTAGCTTCCTTTTGGAGGGGTGGTGCTTGGGTTTTTTTAGAAAGCCATCAATAAATCATCCCAGGAGCTGAGATGCGTTTGCGATAGACTGAACTATATGAAATAAAACAGAATGACTGTATTGAAACGACTGTTACATATTTGTTCAGTACCAATGTTCTTAGAAGCTCATCAAAGACCTTAGTTTGTGCAGTCAACATATTTCATCATCTTTCCATCATTAAGTACCTGGATAAAGATGCATTGGTGGTTTGCTGACAGACATTGTAGGAAAGAAAGAGGGGGAGGCATGTTGATATTCACAAAAGTAAGGACGAAAGCACCTTTTCTATCAGAATGCATTCAATTGTATTTCTAAACAATGCATTTCAAAAATGACTCTTTACTTCAGGCATTGATCTGAAAACAATCATAGACACACATCATGCATTACATTAATTATTCTTCAACTCTGAGAATAATTAGACCATAGAACACAGATTCTCAAATAGAAGCTTCTTAGGATAATTACTTCACATTTCAATGGTAAACATACATTCTTCATGTCAGGAATGGGATAAAGAGACTTGTTATGCTTCTGCCATTTAAAAGCTGAATACTAAAGCAAAAAGACTTCTTAAACTGCAAATCGCAAATATTTTTTGCCTTTTGAGCTCTTGTTTAGATTGCCCATCCATATCTTGATATTACTCACTTCCTTATTCCAGAGCTTCTTGAGACAAGATGGAAATCTTTCTGAACTCCCCATACTTTAAAAACAGAAAAACTGAAGAACCAAATTGACTAAACTAATCCATTGACAACTGCTAGTTGGTATGACTCACTTATTCCATAGAAGAAAAGTTCTTCGGACTATAGGTAGAGAAATCTCATGTTGAAATACTCCCGCTTGGAAGAGAGAATGTTTTTTTATAAATAGAAAACTAGTACACCGAGAAAAGATTTCACTAAAAACAACCAAGAAGCAGAACAAAACACATGTTTTAGTTTTTTGAGTGTTTCAATATGTGCCCCCCCCCCACCGAAAAATAACCTGTAACCAGTTTTAGAAACTCAGATACACAATTTAATTCCCAAATAGCACCTTAAACCTAGGTTGCAAATGTCTAGGCACCTTTTTTCTTCATTATTATCATCATCCTCATCATTTCTATACCGCTTTATATTTTAAAGAAAACATCTCAAAGCAGTTTACAAACACATTAAAACATCAAATAAAACAATCCAGAATAAAACAAATTCAAGCTTCAAGGATAACATTTCTGATCCTTCTCTAAGTGACATTTTGCTTTCCCTCTTTTTATCTGCTTACTAAATTTTTATAGCTGCCCCATAGCAGAAATACTCTAGGATGCTGGATGGTGTAGTGGTTAGAGTGTCAGCCTAGGACCTGGGAGATCAGGATTCAAATCCCCACTCAGTCATGAAACTCACTGACCTTGGGCCAATCACAGTCTCTTAACCTACCTCACAGGGATGTTGTAGGGATTAACTGAGGGGAGGGGTGAACCATGTACTCCTGGGAGGAAAATGTGGGCTATAAGTTCAATGAATAAGCTCTTCTGCTTACCTGGTTAAGGAAGTTGGAGGGGCCAGCCAAATGGAGATGTCAGTTGCCAATCTGGCAGCCAGAGATCTCCACGTGGTCGCAATTAAACCTGCGCCAGTTGCAAAATGTGCCTGGTAACAGTGTCATCTAGCAAAACCTGCAACTGTCATTCTCCTGTTCTTGATTCAAACTTTAATACTTGGTCCTAACTACAATAAATGGGGAAAGTCTGTTTTAAAACAAACATACATTTGGAGTTCACATTCGGAACATAATTTCCTCCCCTACTTGTCCTTGATATTTCAGCCTTCTCATTATTTGAATGTCTTAGTAAATGAAGGAAGGGAATGTTGTTGTTTTTTATTTTTATTTTTTTTAATAAATGTTTATTAAGATTTTTTAAATACAAATTCAAAAATAATCACCAATATAGCATATATCATAGCATATTTTCAAAACCTCTTTGGACTCCCTCACATCTCCCGCTCCCACTTACATCATCTTAAGTTTTAACCAGCAAATTATCGTCTTATTTAAATTCTTAAATCCCATTCTTTTAAACATAATCTAATCGTTCTCCCAATGGTTTATATTTTCCTCGATCTACTTATCATCCTAATTCCATCTAATTTAGTGGTGGTCAATTATTTGTGATCTAGCATCCTTCTTAACATTCAACCAAATTACAATACTTTTTTAAATAAGCCTTAAATTTCTTCCAGTCTTCTTCAACCTTCTCTTCTCCCAGGTCTCGGATTCTGCCAGTCATCTCGGCTAGTTCCATATAGTCTATCAGCTGCATCTGCCATTCTTCCAGTGTGGGTAAATCTTGGGTTTTCCAGTGCTTAGCGATAAGTATCCTTGCTGCCGTTGTTGCATACATAAAAAATGTTCGGTCCTTCCTTAACACCTTCTGGCCGACAATACCCAAAAGGAAGGCCTCTGGTTTCTTAGTGAAAGTATACTTAAATACCTTTTTCAGCTCATTATATATCATTTCCCAGAAAGCCTTCACTTTAGGACAAGTCCACCAGAGGTGAAAGAATGTTCCTTCATTTTCTTTACATTTCCAACATTTATTGTCAGACAAATGGTATATTTTGGCAAGTTTAACTGGGGTCATGTACCATCTATATATCATTTTCATTACATTTTCCTTCAAAGCATTACATGCAGTGAAGTTCAACCCAATGGTCCACAACCTTTCCCAGTCCTCAAACATAATGTTGTGCCCAATATCCTGTGCCCACTTTATCATAGCCGATTTAACCATTTCATCTTGTGTGTTCCATTTTAACAGCAAGTTATACATTCTTGAAAGTATCCTAGTCTTAGGTTCTAACAGTTCTGTTTCCAATTTCGATTTCTCTACCCGGAACCCTAACTTTTTGTCATTTTTGAAAACTTCGTTAATCTGAGCGTAATGTAACCAGTCTCGCACTTTGTCCTTAATTTTCTCCAAACTCTGCAATTTCCAATTGTCTCCATCTTTTTCTAATATTTCCCAATATTTTGGCCATTTGGCCTCCATATTGGGTCTTTTTCGGGCCTTAGCTTCCAGCGGTGAAAGCCACCTTGGAGTTTTATTTTCCAGTAAGTCTTTGTATTTTGTCCAGACATTAAACACTGCTTTTCTGACAATATGGTTCTTAAAGGCCTTATTGATCTTAACCTGAATGTTGTTGTTTTTTAATCCTTTCCTCTCATTCCCCACAACACATGCTTCTTGTGTCTCTCTCCGCCCCACACAAACACCCTAGAAATTAGATAACATTTCTTCCTACTGCCAAAAACCTGCATCTATTCTCCACACATTTTTTTTACCCTAAGCTGTTCACAATGCTTGCTTAGGCTTTCTCGCACCAGAACGCTGAAGATTAGCAACTGTAATCTGTGCTGTTTTCATACTTGCTGTTGCAATAACATTCTACTTAATTCGGCTCAAGTAATAAATATTTTCTTTATCAAAAGACTTTTCCATTTAAGCAATGTATTTGCTTGTATAGCAAGTGATAAACCTGAAGGTCATTACTGTGGGGATTTACAATAACCTGCAGGGTTCCTCCTCCCCACTCCCCAATAATTCTTTTCTAAAATACAGTTAATGCAGATAAAATGTTGGTAACTAAGCTACGAAAACTATTTAGTTTACTAATGAGGTATTTTAAGGTCAGTTTTAACACAGAAGTGTCTTGCTGCATAGGCTGAACTTCAAGAGAGTCTGGGTATAAAAATTGGTAGCGTTGATAGCACTTAGCTAATATAAACTTTAAAAAAAAAATAGTTCCCTGCCCTTGAGAAGCTTCCAATGGGAGAGGTAATGGATAAAAGGAAGAAGGTATGACTGATGAGTGGAATATCAGCCAGCAAACATATTGGCATGTTTGGCTAACATAAGGCAACATAAGAAGCTGCCTTATAGCAAGTCAGTATTAGCTAAACCAGTGTTTCTCAAACTTGGGTTTCCAGCTGTTTTTGGACTACAACTCCCATCATCCCTAGCTAGCAGGACCAATGGTCAGGGACGATGGGGATTGTAGTCCAAAACCAGCTGGAGACCCAAGTTTGGAAAACACTGAGACTGGCAGAAGATCTCCACGTTCTCTAATCGGAGTCTTTCCCAACTCTACCTAGAGATTCCCAAGGATTAAACCTGGGAAATTTTTCACCTAAAGCATGAGCTGTATCACTGAGCCATTGGCCTTCTCCAACTGAAAAGGAGCCTAAGGCTTCACAAAGCTTAGTTCTGAAAGGGACTTGAAGGAAAAGAGAGGAATATAGCTGTTCAAATGTTTTGAGGTGACCTTCCGTATATAAGAGACAAGGAAAGTGGGCAGTCATTTTTGGGTGTGGCAGGAATGGAAGAATAAAGCTTATAACTGGAGGAAAAAAACAACCCCATAAGAATAGCCAAACCAAATAAGCAGCAGAATATGGAGAATAAATAAATAAAGGAAAAGATACTGGGGGAATATACTTTCTCCTTGGGTGACCATATACTTCCGTTTCCACTTCTCTGAAGTGTTGACTACAAAACATTTCTTTCTTCAGAGAACAAATCAATGTTTTCTCTCCTCTACTTCACATACTTGGGGATTTTTTTAAAAGTGTAATTGTAATCCGTGTCTCAACTTTTATTTTGGGTTCTCATTTTCAAGCTTTTCAAAACCTATTTTCTCCAACCAGTTTGATTGGCACCTTTCTAAGTAGCCCAGGTGTTATCTCACCGAAAGGGAAAGATCTGAAAATCAGTGGTCTATCATCCAGTCAGCTGTAGTTCCATCTTCTGCTTGTTGTTGCTGGACCGGGCTGAAATGGATTTTAAAATCTTTACCTTCACGGGTCTGATGGCTTTAGATAGAATATAAGTTCTCAGCTTCAGAGATCATCAGAAACAGTCAAGCTTCATAAGAGCTTATCTTGAGGGTGGTTCCTTTAGAAAAACAACAACATCCTTAAATTTACTGCTTAATATTTCAGTTGGAATTATGTCTCCTGATTAGTGCTAAAGACAGGTGACAAAGGCCCTTGTTTTCAATAATTACACTTTTCTAAATGGTGTAGAAAATGACTGAATATCTGATTGTTCTACAAGTTGATGGTGCATCTGGTCCAACTACCTCTGGAGAGCCACAGTTTTCTCGGCCCTGTCCTAAGTGATCTAGGGGCCATAGTAGTTCAAGCACCTAAAAAGTAAGTTATGTCATATACGATGGTAGATGGTTCTCTACAACAGTGTTTCCCAACCTTGGGCCTCCAGCTGTTTTTGGACTACAACTCCCATCATCCCTAGCTAGCAAGACCAGTGGTCAGGGATGATGGGAACTGTAGTTCAAAAACAGCTGGAGGCCCAAGGGAAACACTGCTCTACAATGTCCCTGGGAACGTGTAGTTCAAATTTGATCAGTGTCAAAGCTGTTGAAGAAGTCAACAATATACCGTATTTTTCGCTCTATAAGACTCACTTTTTCCCTCCTAAAAAGTAAGGGGAAATGTGTGTGCATCTTATGGAGCAAATGCAGGCTGCGCAGCTATCCCAGAAGCCAGAACAGCAAGAGGGATTGCTGCTTTCACTGCGCAGCGATCCCTCTTGCTGTTCTGGCTTCTGAGATTCAGAATATTTTTTTTCTTGTTTTCCTCCTCTAAAAACTAGGTGCGTCTTGTGGTCTGGTGCGTCTTATAGAGCGAAAAATACAGTATGTGTTAAATATATTTTTTTCTAAATCTGATGCCCTACACACACACACATGTGCGCGCGCACCCACCCACACACACACACACACACACACTGTGCTGACTGCTGTTAAACTGAAAAATATGACAGTTCTGTGCAGTGTGTAGTTCATATGTAAGCTACTGCCATGTGCAGCCTTTGACTTTTCAGTGCTCTGCAGCAAACCTCCTAACAATTTGCAGATCTGTGAACTGAGTGCCTAGACAGGAGCGGCAGGTTGAGACAGATTGAGCACTTGAGTCAAGCCTAAGCGTACTAGACTATCAGAGATTCAGAATTTGAAAGAAGAGCTCTAAAGCTAAGCAAACATTTCACAGGAACAAATTCTAATGACTAGTCCTGCAATGTTTTAAGCTGCAGCATTAAGGGAATTAAAAAGTGTGGTAGTCAAAAGTTGCAGAAAGTTCTCCAGTAGGTATTCAGATCTGATTTGTCTGGCTTATGACACAATACACCTGTTAATTGATGACCCGCAACTGTTTGTCTGAGTGCACTAGGAATAATTTTTTTCTGTATAAGAGGGTGCAGAAGAGGCCTCAATTATATCAGATCATTTCTCGGTGGCTGTTTCACAATGGTGTTCTAATTCTGTTGAATTACTAGGCAGAATAGCTCTGTTGCAATTTCTGGCATTCAAGGACATTGCTACCCCCAACCCCCGAATTCTAGCAGAGCATCAGGTGGGATGTGAACCACTTCCTATCTTCTGCAGAAGGGAACATTCGGGTTGCATGTTGCTAGGGGATGATGTATCTCCCATCTCCACCATGCTTAAAGCATATCATGTTAAGGAGTCTCCGGCAGCATATAAAACCAGTTGTTTTATAGTTCGGGCTGTAAATATGCTTTCTACTCCCAGCTGGTCAGAGTGCCTTTTGTGCCTTTCTTGGCAGGTACTGGATGGTGCCAATCATGGTGAGAGAATAGACTGAGCAAACTGACAGCTGCCCTGTGGAGACCTAATTGACAGGTTCCTTCAGCTGCTGCTCTTAGCTTGCTTTTAGACATCAGGAAATGGCAGGAGCTTGAAGAGGCTTAGCCTGGAAGTTGCTACTGGCGCCTAACTCTTGACATGCTGCATTGCCGCCACGGCACACTCCTCCCAAAGGATGCTGCTATCTCTTGAGCCAGTGCCAGCCACTGCTGAAAGGGGGGATTATGCAACTATCAGGAGTCTCTGAGTGTAGGGAAGCTGGCCGCGTTCTTCGCCTCGTTGGCCACGCTTCCAGCCGCTGACCTCTTCCATGGTGCCAGGGTTTGATAAATGTTGGTAATTATTATCCTATGAATAAATGGATTCAATAAATAATGACCTGGGTTAGATTCGAACCCATCGTGGAGCTTTAGCTTTAGCCTAAAGCTCATCTTCTACAAATTAAAATGGGTACTTGAAGTGGCCAACTCTTAGTGAGCCAATGGCCTTTTATTTATTTATACGTTCGTAATTTATTTGCTCGGGATATCTCGGCTCAGATGTAGCATCTGGTTTTTCAGTGAGATTTTACTTTTTCAATTTTCCAGCTGAGTTGCCTGAAGGACAAGGAGGCCAAGTGTCTGCCCGTTTACATACAATGAATGAGCAACTCTGCCAGTTTTATTTTCCTGCCTTTTTAACTACATGGCCAGAAGTGCCAATGCCCCTTGCATCACTGAAGGTCATTTCCTTAAGTTTTGGATTTCAAATGAAACAGTGGCTGATAGCCAATGTGAGTCAGTCATACTCGAGGTAGGCCCGTTGAAATCAATAGGCCTAAGTAAATCTCACCATCTATCTGATTTAAGTAAGTACCTCTGGATCATAGCCTACCTTCCAACCCAAACTGAGGTTTCAGAAAGAAAGCAGCTATCTTTTAAGAACTGGCCCTCCCATTGCACTGCCCATTTCTGGAAGCCTCAGCCCAGTATACCTGAAGGAGCGTCTCCACCCCCATCCTTCTGCCCGGACGCTGAGGTCCAGTGCCGAGGGCCTTCTGGCGGTTCCCTCATTGCGAGAAGCAAAGCTACAGGGAACCAGGCAGAGGGCCTTCTCGGTAGTGGCGCCCGCCCTGTGGAACGCCCTCCCATCAGATGTCAAAGAGATAAACAACTACCTGACATTCAGAAGACATCTTAAGGCAGCCCTGTTCAGGGAAGTTTTTAATGTGTGACATATTAGTGTATTTTTGGTCTTTGTGGAAGCCGCCCAGAGTGGCTGGGGAAACCCAGCCAGATGGGCGGGGTACAAATAATGAATTATTATTATTATTATTATTATTATTATTATTATTATTATTATTATCTGGAGGAGCAAAATCCTTCTGAAACTTCCTCCCCTGGTATTTACAGCTTCAAACAAAACATTGGTTCTACGAGTGTTTTATTAATGGCCAAAAACTTGTCTTCTGTTGCCTGCATGAGGACTAAAGTTTCTAAAGTTTAATGGATGCATTAGAAATCTTCAGTGCATCAGTGCAGCTTCTTACAGGTTTTCAGATGTCCCCACCACTTCCCCAAACTCTTTGCTTTCATTTTTTAAAATGTCAATTAAGCATCTACAAAGCAAGCAAGCAAAATGTTGGGTAACACTTTAAGCCAAATTTGGCAGATGCAAAGGTTCTTAGTCACTGTTGCTAAACAATCAGAAGGAAGGAATGTGAGACATTTCCTGTATCTTCCCTGCTGAAGAAATTTGTTCCCTTCCAACAGGAACAGCTTGCAGTGAGAAGTACAGGAACAAAGGGATTGGTGCCTTGTGTCTTTAATAGCTGAGTGGCTGGCATATATTAAGCAGGGCTAGCCTTTTCTAGTATGGAAATACAGTTGTGGGGAAAGCTTTACCTTCTGACTTCCTGCCTGCCTGTATTACTCATGTATGGCATCTTATTTCTTTTTAGTCCCTGCGCAGCCACTTGTAACATTCTGAATGCTGGGGGGAAATTGCTGAGGATGAAGTTTCAATTCAAGCTACATTTGGATGAACTTTAACTGAAATAGTTTGGTTTATAAAAGCATAAACTGGGACTAGTAAATTGTTGGGTTGAAATAAACGACAGACGAATGACAAGTGTCATATGGGAGGCATCTCTCGAGCATGTCTCGGGGAGTCCCTTTTATTGAATATTACAGCATTGCCACATACGTGCTTGTTGCTGATTGGTTAACACAAATACAATGCAAGGGTTGCATATAGACATTAATCATCAATAGATTAAAGGTTGGGAAAGGGAACACAGAATTGGACAGGCGTGAAAACCTCCTTATTAAACTATTACTAGTGACTGATATATAGCATTCATCCGTAGATGTGGTCAACCAAGCACTAAGAACAGGTCAGGATGCAATGTCTCATGAACTCAATGTGGACTGAACATTCTAGGGTGATGAAGGAATGTCTCAGCTTAAAATGGTTTAGCCAGAGTCATGTGTAGAAGCAAAACTTCCCATCAGTAAATTCCTTTTTGAACAGGATGAACTAGAACTAGTTCCTTTTCAAAATCAGCTTTCCAATCACTGCACCTGCCTAATGTCAGTAGTCAGGAAGTTCCAAGTACTTCCAAAATTCTTTCCTAAGAGTCCTGCTTTTTTGTGATTGATTTAGTGCCGCAACAGATTATCGGGTGGGTGTTGGGGATAGTTCTCCATCCCTCTTTAAAAAACAAATAAAAGCCTTCAATGGTTAGTTGGTTGATTGATTTCAAAATGTTTTGAACTGACAAAAATGATCCCAATTATTAAAGTGGCAGGTTTTTTTAAAAAAAATTAAAATAAAGTAGCGCAACTTCTTACAAACATCGCAGATGGCATTGCTTCTCATGTGGGAGAGAAGGAAGTATGTTGCCTGCCACAGCACATGTCTATCATCTAGAATGATTATTGTTTTTCATTAGAACTGTTGCATTTTTTCTCATAGCAAAATCAATTACATTTATGCATTTTCAACGCACACAATCAGCTAAGGCTGCAGTCTGTGCATACCCCTGCCCAATCCAATACAGGGACAATTTGGAGCCAACCCACTCCAGATGTGACTAACCCCAAACCAAATCAGGGGCCTTGCACAGTTTATAATTGGGATTTAAAACCCTGATTAAACATGCAGTCAGGAGGGAAGAAGAGAGAGAAGCATGCATACTTCCTTGCGTGTGTCTCTTTCTTCCTCCCTCTTCTTGGTGCCTGACTATCCTCCCCTTTCAATAACTGCAGATTGCCCTGGGTGTACCTGATGCAATCTAGGCCTGCCTCAACTCATTCTGGCTGATTGTGACTCCACAAGTCACCCTGATTCGACTCAGAAGCTAGGATTTTGATGGAGCCAGTTCATAGCTCTAATGTGTTTGTGCGTGCGTGTGTGTGTGTGTGTGTGTGTGTACACATTTAACCTGGGAATAAATCCCATTGATCTTAATGCAATTAATTTCTGAGTAGACAAATGTAGGATTGCACTGTAAGTGTAGGGAGACAGACCAATCTACATTCATGAAACCTGGACGTTCCTGTGTGCCTTCCAAATACTTAAGAGGATGTTGCCTGCTTGTATTTATATATATATATATATATATATATATATATATATATATATATATAATGAGTCCCTTATGAATTTTGAGTTTCACACAGTTATCTTTTTTACTATTCCCTGTAGACCTGTCAAGGAGACTAAATAAAATAAATAGAGAGAACAAGTAACCCTGTCAGTTTCCTGATACAAACTGGGAAGATAAGTAAAGATGATATGCCAAAATCACTTCATGTTTGGTGGGGAGACGGGGGCAGAATGTGGACAGCACTGTGATTAGAGCCAAAGATACACACAGAGGAATTAGCATTGACAGCATTTGCTTTGTTATGAACAGCAGAATTCAGGTATTTTTGGTATTTTTTAAAGTTTTGATAATCTTCAGTGCTACAAGAACTCCTCTGTTTTATGTTTGCCCATGGCAGAAGCCCCAAGCTGGTTGATGTTTTGGGGTTAGCATGGTAGAGATGACTTATGTTGAACTTAGTGCATGATCCAACCAGTCTTTGAACACTTTAAAACCCTGCTTGTTTTAATCAAAGAGAGTTAAGCACATACACGACTCTCTTCCTTTGAAAATTTATGGGGCTTCTTTGGGCAACCTGCATATATTTCGGCTGCCTATCATTCCACCTTTCACTCCACTAGCTCCCCAGGCAATGAAACAACTTGGGCTGGTCTACAACTCCCACACAGAAAAGTGGCAAGAGATATCCAGAAGTGAGAGCATAACTCGCTTCACCTTTCCACGCCACTCCCCCCCCCCCTAGCTCTTGGCAGTCTTAAGTTCACTAAACTAATTTAGACATGCTTTCTCCGGTGTCATTATTCGTGGATGTTGTGTTCTTAACAGCTACAGACTCATAAAAAGCTGCAATACAAAACTCCTAAAGTCAAAAAGTGCACTTTAGTTAATATAAGGTGTTTACAGTGAGCGTGGTGCCCAGTGGATAATTTTTGTTTAGTTACTACAGATACTAACAAGGCTATTAAACAGAGAAAGAAAAGAGGCTAAATTCTAAAATGGTAGACCTTTTTTGGGGGGTGGGGAGCTAGAAATGGATACAGCTCCCATGATACATCAATTGTTTGTCGACTGCTTAGAACAGATGTTAATTACAGTAGTAACAGTTGCTGTTCACGGATACGTTTTCAAACAATTATGTGAATGGCTTAGGATTCTGGCAAATTAGTTAAAATTATTTTATCATTATGTGCTTGTTTGCATTTGTAAAAGCTAGCAATTAAGAGTCTAAAAATGGCTAGTGAGTGAAAACACTTGCTGCTGCAGTGATTTTACTCTGTTCTTGTGGCACATTAGACAGATACTATCCATCTTGCAAACATTGGTTGGGAAACAGCATACTGTGTGCTATCTAAATGGCTTTAGTATGCATCAGTTAATCAGAGAATTAATGTAATTATTTTTATGCACCCTGTATCTGTCTCCTGGCGACATTCATTTTGTACTACCAGAATTGTTACATGGGTTTCCAGACATCTCATAGGTTTGCAGGCTTTACGATACTCACCTAATTTAACAAAGCACCATTAGTGTACTTGGATTCA
Source organism: Podarcis cretensis (assembly GCF_951804945.1). NCBI lineage: Eukaryota > Metazoa > Chordata > Lepidosauria > Squamata > Lacertidae > Podarcis > Podarcis cretensis. Next base: position 58,057,268 of record NC_137178.1, read on the forward strand.
TTTAATGCTTTTGCTAGTCTAGTCCAACCAGTTACAGAAATCTAAAAGTAGGTAAGGGGAAAATAACTCTGAAAATGTGGAAGATACATAGAAATAATCACTAGTTAATGCATTCTTCTCTGAACAGCTCTGTGAACTTTTACAACCCATACACTGAATGTAATTAACCCTCTTTAAATCATAAAATTGATAACCCAAGTTTAAAGATGCACTGCTTAGCTTTGTAAGACTTCCGCATTTCTATTGTTTCCTTGACAACAATGATATAGATGCTGCTATCACCATGGGAATGGTTCTTTTGAATGAAGCTGCTACCTCCAAAGGAGATGTTGGGAAAAGGAGAAGTAAGATGTTTAATGTGGTTGGCCGATTTATGGTTGCTGTTCAGAGGTTCTGATTCACGCTTGATTACCGCATTCCACGTGGAAGCTCACAGATTCTCATACATATTTCACGAGCACTTGCAAATGCGTTTATTCATTTGTGAACATATTGGTGTGCTTTTGTGAATAGGCTTTTTTCTTTCCTGATATTATTTAATGACACAGGCAGGTATCCAAATAGCTGCTTGAGATATGTCTTTTCAACATCAGCTTGCTATATAGCATGAAAAATAGAAGTCTAAAACTTTGTTGTGCCCCTTGAACTACCTGTGCAGTTCTTTGGATACTAGTCCTGTTTGTGTGTGTAAAAGTGATGATGTTACTAAATAGGAAAGATTGGGTAATTAAAAAAAAAAAAAAAAAAGCATGTTTTCCAGATCGCTTTCTTCTGAGTTCCTGTTTAGGGCTGCAGTGAACATTCTTCTGTTGGGAATGTTCAGCTTGCAATAAATGGGAAGAGGCAAATTGGGAATTATTGTTACTATTATTTGTTCCTCACCCATCTGACTGGATTGCTTTGCCTCAGGCACTCTGGGCAGCTGGGAAGTGGGGGATGTGTACATGTTGGGAAGAGGGGTTGTCGTGTAGCGGGAGCAGAGTTTCACACACACACACACACAGTGTCCCCTCCAGAATGACGTTATGCCATGACTGAGCAAAATTCCAAGATGCATTGTGGGAGGGGGGGAGGGCAATAGGGGCTGCCACGCACCCATCCCAATTATGCCCATTGGAATGATGTTCTGGAATAAGGCTACCTCATGACACCACATTGTTCCAAGGGGGCATTCTGGAGAAGAAATTGTGGTTGTCAGAAGGTGGCCACCAGGAGCAGCAGTGCTGCTGTCACTATTTGTACTAGTTCTGAAACAAAGGTAAGAAAATGTTGCTCTCACTACCAGCTAATCCTCCCCAGTTTGTGAATAATCTCCACTCCTCTCTACCCTTAAAAGAAACAAAAACAAGTCCCTATGCATGCATTCACATTTAAGCAATAGTCTTACAGTCATCAGTACTCATGTAAAATATATATCTAACCAATGGGTGAAAGTTCTGTATGCAAAAAGTGATGCTTAGAGCACTGAGCCTGTATATCCTACATTTTCAATACCGTACAAAGTAAACTGATCTAAGTGGAAGAGAGCATGTTATGAAGAAAAAGTTCTGTTGCATTTCATTGTGCCCATGTCCTGCTTGTAGATGTACGATGCCATGTGTAGGACATGTGGGTTGGGCCAGAATTAGGTCCAGAAGCCCCCACTCCCCAGTTAAAGCCTCTTACCACCCTTCCAGTCTGGACCAGCCCTCCATGCCTGCAGTTGACTTCTAACATCCCATTCATGCAGTTGCTAATTCAGTGAATGACATTCTTCTAGTTTGGCCCTCAAGTGCATCTGAATTGGCTGAGTCAGCCAGCTCCTTTCATGAAAAATTACATGGCATGTGGATGCTGTGAATTTGCCAACCTGTGGCAATAGATAATTAAGATGTACTATTTTTTCGCCTGCCAAAGGGTCTGACGTATACACCTGAAATGATGTTCCCTGAAATACAGAATTCAAGTTTATTGCTTTCTCTGGGTACCCTGAGATGTTTTGTAGGTTGCCACCTTTAGTTCCCTTTTTCTTTTTAAACAACAATTTTCTTGTCATTTGTGATAACGAGAAAAGATAATCTCTTGGAATTCTGTTTTTTGTAAAAGGGTTACAATGTTATCTCAGATGATATAAGGATGATGCCTAGAGACATCCTAACTAACCTTGTATATTTCAATATATAAGTGATTGTACCTAATATTGAATATATCAGCTTTTTTATTTCCCCCCAGTTATATGCCTGGTGGGACTGGGTCTCGTCGTTTTCTTCTTCAGTTTCCTGTTGTCGATATTCCGCTCCAAGTACCATGGTTACCCATACAGGTAAGTCACACACAAAAACCCTATCCATGCAGATCGCCATTTTTCAGCCATCTGCCTGCTCCCAGCTTTCTACTTGGACATTAATGAATCCATGAACAGGTAAATTGTACTGGCATCTCTAGTGTTTATTTGGATTATCACTGCATAAGAACATAAGAAGAGCCTTCTAGATGAGGCCAATGGCCCATCTAGTCCAAAATCCTGTTCTCATAGGGGCTCAACGACTGCCTATGGGAAACCAGCAAGCAGGATTCGAACACAAGGGCACTTTCCCCTCCTGTGGTTTCCAGCAACTTCAAAACACACGCTTACTGCATTTTGGTTTTGCAGGACAGTATTACAAGTCCCTGTAGAAAGGTAAACAGTAAATGAAAAGTGGGAGTAAAGCGCCTTCTTGCAATGTGACATGTACTCTGGTGTATGAAACAAGGAAGTGCTTAATCTGCAAAGAGGGAGCTTGTGTAGTAGCTGATGCCAGCTTGTATGAGGCTAAACTGTGAAGAAAGCAGTTTCATCTTGTTAGTCATACCACATGAAGAAGTCTTCCTGCTTGAAGACACAACTGAAAAGGGGATTTCCAGGTAAACGTTGTATTCAGGTACCAAGCCCTGGCTTACAATGTTGCAAGGACATAGGATTTATTTTAAATATATTTTTTTCTGCAAACTCCACATTTTTTAAAGCATTTTGATAAGCTGAGAACTGCATTGCAGTATTCAGAGAAGTGTAAAATCTGATGGTATTGCTACAGTTCAATCTAAATATTATTCTGGGGGGTATGGACTATGTTTTGGAGTTTGCAAATTACTTGTGCCTCCATTATCCTAGGCTCTGCACATGAAGCCATAGGTTTTCCAGGTGTGTTCTGGCCCTGTGGTCCTTAAAGTATGTGAACAGTGATCAGTTGATGAATTCAGAACTGTACACGCTGGGTAAAAATAATGCACCATACTTAGCTGAAAAGTGTAACTTTGCAACATCCTTTCCCGTATCTGGAAACCAGCTGTTTGCTTAGAATGCTGTCTCCATTCATAGAGGAAATTAGCTATAGCTTCTGAATAATAGAAAGCAGCATTGCACTATTACAGAAATGTTCTCCTGCAAGTTCCTGCAGAAATGTGCTCTCACCCAAGTTTTTCACAGCAGCAAACGTGACCAGTATCAAAGAAAATGGAGCTGTCAGGTATTCCTTAGGAAATCAGAAAATTATAGTACAAAAATGAGAGAAAATTATAATACAGCATAAAGAAATCCAATTGCTCCTTAGTTTAATGCCACCTGAGGTATGGAGCATAGCACAACTGAAATAATAACAGGTTGGCTGTTTAAAAGTTTGCAAATACCATCAAATTCCATTAAGATTCTGTGCCTGCTACAACTGATGTTGGTGGCAAAATATAAATGCAGTATGAAAACAGTAGACAGTCGCCACACTGTAAGTTCAGATGACTTAAGTATGCATGTGGCATTCTGATGAATTTAAGTTGCAGACCAGTGCTGCTGTGTTAGGGCCAACATTCTGAAAAATATCATCCCATTCATACTGATTTAGGGCCTTTTCAGGACAAAGCGAACTGTTGTGTAGGTTTAAGATGATTTACTATCTTAAAGCAAGTACAGGGGGCTCTGAACTTGATCAGAGCAGTAGTTTGGAGGTAAGCTAGTGTTTAATCTTCACAATTTTCCTGATCTAAATTGCACCTTGAAGCTTCTATTAGCCATATAGGGTCTCTGTAGTTCTACTTTTCTCCTTTGGGGCAAATAGCAGCTTGGGGAGAAATGGTGTAGTGAAAAGGGGTACTGGGCAAAAGAGTTAGCCACAACTTTCTCTTCAGAGCCACTGATGTCAAATCCCGTGATTGTTTTTAAAGTATTTTAGAAGATATGATAGATTTCTTCCATCACATGGTGATTTCATAGAATCATAGAATCATAGAGTTGGAAGAGACCACAAGGGCCATCGAGTCCAACCCCCTGCCAAGCAGGAAACACCATCAGAGCACTCCTGACATATGGTTGTCAAGCCTCTGCTTAAAGACCTCCAAAGAAGGAGACTCCACCGCACACCTTGGCAGCAAATTCCACTGTCGAACAGCTCTTACTGTCAGGAAGTTCTTCCTAATGTTTAGGTGGAATCTTTTTTCTTGTAGTTTGGAACCATTGCTCCGTGTCCGCTTCTCTGGAGCAGCAGAAAACAACCTTTCTCCCTCCTCTATGTGACATCCTTTTATATATTTGAACATGGCTATCATATCACCCCTTAACCTCCTCTTCTCCAGGCTAAACATGCCCAGCTCCCTTAGCCGTTCTTCATAAGGCATCGTTTCCAGGCCTTTGACCATTTTGGTTGCCCTCCTCTGGACACGTTCCAGTTTGTCAGTGTCCTTCTTGAACTGTGGTGCCCAGAACTGGACACAGTACTCCAGGTGAGGTCTGACCAGAGCAGAATACAGTGGCACTATTACTTCCCTTGATCTAGATGCAATACTCCTATTGATGCAGCCCAGAATTGCATTGGCTTTTTTAGCTGCCGCGTCACACTGTTGGCTCATGTCAAGTTTGTGGTCAACCAAGACTCCTAGATCCTTTTCACATGTACTGCTCTCAAGCCAGGTGTCACCCATCTTGTATTTGTGCCTCTCATTTTTTTTGCCCAAGTGCAATACTTTACATTTCTCCCTATTAAAATTCATCTTGTTTGTTTTGGCCCAGTTCTCTAATCTGTCAAGGTCGTTTTGAAGTATGATCCTGTCCTCTGGGGTGTTAGCCACCCCTCCCAGTTTGGTGTCATCTGCAAATTTGATCAAGATGCCCTTGAGTCCATCATCCAAGTCGTTGATAAAGATGTTGAATAAGACGGGGCCCAAGACAGAACCCTGTGGCACCCCACTAGTCACTCTTCTCCAGGATGAAGAGGAACCATTGATGAGCACCCTTTGGGTTCGGTCAGTCAGCCAGTTACAAATCCACTGAGTGGTAGCATAGTCAAGACCGCATTTTACCAGCTTCTTTACAAGAATATCATGGGGCACCTTGTCAAATGCCTTGCTGAAATCAAGGTAGGCTACATCCACTGCGTTCCCTTCATCTACCAGGCTTGTAATTCTGTCAAAAAACGAGATCAGGTTAGTCTGACATGACTTATTTATCAGAAATCCATGCTGACTATTGGTGATCACAGTATTCCTTTCTAGGTGCTCACAAACTGTTTGCTTAATGATCTGCTCCAGAATCTTCCCTGGTATTGATGTCAGACTGACTGGGCAGTAATTATTTGGGTCCTCTCTTTTCCCCTTTTTGAAAATAGAGACAACATTTGCCCTCCTCCAGTCTGCCGGGACTTCGCCTGTTCTCCAGGAATTCTCAAAGATGACTGCCAGTGGTTCTGAGATCACATCTGCCAGTTCTTTTAATACTCTTGGATGCAGTTCATCTGGGCCTGGAGACTTGAATACATCTAAACTAGCCAAGTATTCTTGTACTATCTCCTTAGTTATTCTGGGCTGTGTTTCCTCTGCTGAATCATTTGCTCCAAATTCTTCAGGTCGGGCATTGTTTTCTTTATCGGAGAAGACTGAGGCAAAGAAGGCATTGAGGAGTTCAGCCCTTTCTGTGTCCCCTGTTTGCATTTCACCATCTTCTCCTCTGAGTGACCCCACTGCTTCTTTGTTCTTCCTTTTGCTACGAACATACCCATAAAAGCCTTTTTTGTTGCTTTTAACCTCTCTAGCAAGCCTGAGTTCATTCTGTGCTTTACCTTTTCTGACTTTGTGTCTACACGTGCTGGCTATTTGTTTGAATTCCTCTTTGGTGGTTTCCCCCCTTTTCCATTTTTTGTACACATCCTTTTTTAATCTTAACTCAGTTAAAAGTTCTTTAGATAGCCACCCTGGCTTCTTTAGGCACCTTCCATGTTTCCGTCTCATTGGTATTGCCTGAAGTTGTGCTTTTACTATCTCCCTCTTAACAAACTCCCAGCCATCATGAACTCCCTTTCCTTTTAGTATTACTGTCCATGGGATCTCACCCAGCACTTCCCTAAGTTTTATGAAGTCGGCTTTCTTAAAGTCAAGAAATTGAGTCCTAGTATGCTTGGCTGCTCCTTTCCGCTGTATAGTAAACTTCAGAAGAGCATGATCACTCGCGCCTAATGATCCTTCCACTTCTACCCCACTAACCAGGTCATCAACATTGGTTAGGACCAGATCTAAAATGGCTGTTCCTCTTGTTGCTTCTCCCATTTTCTGAACAACGAAGTTGTCTGCAAGGCCAGTGAGGAATCTGTTTGACCTTATGCTCTTGGCTGAGTTTGACATCCAGCAAATATCCGGGTAATTGAAGTCCCCCATTACTACTATCTCACTTCCTTTTGCATGCTTGGCCATCTGTTCCAGGAAGGCATCATCTATGTCCTCCGTTTGGCTTGGGGATCTATAGTAAACTCCCACAATGAGGTCCCTGTTATTCATCTCTCCCTTAATTTTGACCCAAATGCTCTCACTTTGGCTTTGAGGTTCTAAATCTTGGATCTTTTCACAGGTATACACATCCCTGACATATAACGCCACTCCTCCTCCTCTCTTGTCTGGTCTGTTTCTCTGAAATAGATTGTAACCCTCCATTATTACATTCCAGTCGTGGGACTTATCCCACCAGGTTTCAGTGATGCCTATTATGTCATATTTAGTTTGCTGTACCAAGAGCTCAAGCTCATCTTGTTTATTACCCATGCTTTGCGCATTAGTGTACAGACATTGAAGTCCATTAATCATTCCCCCGTGTCTCCTATTTAAGGATTTTTTCCTCCCACCACTAGGTCTGCGTGCTGTTTGCTCCATTTGGTCTATGACATTTGACTCTCAGTCGATCAAAGCAGCAACACATGTCCATGAGATCCAAAGATCTTCCGTCAAGGAAAAGGTTGTTCTGAGGAGAGCATATTTTCCTAGTCTTCACTGCATAATAGATTCTTGTTTGGGGGAAAATGTGATTTCTCATGCAGATTAAAGATGATAATCACAGACTGAGTGTTGAAACAAGACTGAATGAATTTATCCATGAGCACATGTGAAAGATTGGAAATAGACTGATCTGTCCATCCCTAACAAAGCCTGACTCACAGCTGTGGGCCAGAGAAGGTTTCAGGCCCTCGTACTACTAGGCAGTCAGAGGTGGTGGCAGAAAAGCACTTCTGTTTTCAATCTGCTTAAGTATTTGAATAGTATTTGGAAAGGGATGCTACAACAAGGTTCCAGGGGAAAGAAGAGGACCACACACCACGGGTGGAAAAACAAGTATGGGAAGAAACAGGGCATCAAACACAGCTCTTGTCATCACTCTCTTAATCAAACATTAACCACCTCTGTTTCCTTAAAACTATGGAATCCATGAGCTGCTGATCCCTGGTAATATGGTACAAATGCATTTCAAGTCTTGGATCTAGAAAGATGAGGGAACTACATAAAAGACAATGCAAAATATTTATATCTCCTTCCTGTCTCTTACTAGCTCTTCCTTGAATGAATATTTTCAGCTTGTATCCCTTTTTATTTTTTAAAAAATCAATAAGCAGCATGAAATATTACTTATCTGCGTTTTCAAAAGAGCTTTCCATGTGTGTCAGAGTTCTGTACTAAAAGTATTGGAAAAACTCGGCAGGGTGGAAACATAATTTCTGCAACATCTTGATATGTTCTTTGGAGAGGACTCTGAGAAATGGTTCTGATACATTGGACTACTTGACTGTGGCATGTTTGAGTCTGAGAGGGGTTGAACCGTGCATTCAGATACTTTTTCCGGCCAAACCAGAAGCTGAAACCACGTTAAAAACATATTCAGAATATAATAATTGCATGAAAAGGTTTATTCCCATCAAATCCTCCTCACCCAAGATGACCACCAAAGAGAGGCAAACAGCCAGTCATTGTTGTTGTTTAGTCATGTCCGACTCTTCATGACCCCATGGACCAGAGCACGCCAGGCACTCCTGTCTTCCACTGCCTCTCCGCAATTTGGTCAAACTCATGCTCGTAGCTTCGAGAACACTGTCCAACCATCTCATCCTCTGTCGTCCCCTTCTCCTTGTGCCCTCCATCTTTCCCAACATCAGGGTCTTTTCCAGGGAGTCTTCTCTTCTCATGAGAAGAGAAGTCATTAGTGCTACCCAAATGCCTGGGAAAACAAAAATGCTGAAAGAGTGACAAAGTTAGCAGCAGGTGAGCCTACTTAGGAGAAGCATTCAATTCTCTGTAAGAAGTGGTACAAAGAGCAGGGTGTCAGATCATACTCTCAGGATCCAAGCAGATTCATATGGGAAAGCGATGAGCAGTGGAGAAGCTCCTGTAGGGGTCTTAATTTGGCCCATGTAAGGTGTGAGGCAGGACGCGGGTGGCGCTGTGGGTTAAACCACAGAACCTAGGACTTGCCGATCAGAAGGTCAGTGGTTCGAATTCCCGTGACAGGGTGAGCTCCCATTGCTCGGTCCCTGCTCCTGCCAACCTAGCAGTTTAAAAGCACGTCAAAGTGCAAGTAGATAAATAGGTACCGCTCCGGTGGGAAGGTAAACGGTGTTTCTGTGCGCTGCTCTGTTTCGCCAGAAGCGGCTTCGTCATGCTGGCCACATGACCCGGAAGCTGTACGCCGGCTCCCTCGGCCAATAAAGCAAGATGAGTGCCACAACCCCAGAGTCGGCCACGACTGGACCTAATGATCAGGGGTCCCTTTACCTTTACCTTAAGGTGTGAGGCAGGTAAAGATGTGGCTGCAAAGGTACAATCAGGAGCTTTGCAATGTATTCTCGGTTGTTCCTTGGCAAGCAGGGTTTGTATTCAGTGGCTTTTATATTTGGTGCCAAATGCAAGCATTGCTACTGGTTCTGCTCAGAAGCTCCCAGTCAGAGCTCCCGAGTGGCGTCGATCCCTGTTGAAAGCAGGGTTGGAGTTCATGCTGATTGGCAGTGAGTTCCATCCTTTGGGATCTAGAGCTTCTGACTGGTGCTGACTCTAAGCACTGATTTGATTGGCTGGAATCTTCCGTCACAGCGTAGCTGATACACGCACCATGCTGCAAAGACGAAGTGGGTCACCTGACATCATGGGGATATAAGATGATTGGCAAGCAGCCCCCTAGAGGTGGGCTGTGTCTTCAGGATCCAACCCACCAAGCTGAAAAGGTTTTCAGTACAGGGCTCCTGAACCATATGAGGCTTTAAAGGTCAAAAACAGCACTTTGCATTGGACCCAGGAACACTGAGCTATGGCCCTCCTTTCAAAGCAAGTCTTTCTGCCATCACTGATCTTCTAATGGAGGAACAAAGTTTTAAAACACCTTTTTTTCCACAACTTTCTTGCTCACGGGAGATATCCTGAACTCACATCTTTGATCATTCCTTTGCTCAGTTAGCAACTGACATTTGACCTGTGCCCCTGAAAATTTGTTGCATTTTTTTAGACTTCTTTCTGTGCCAGGCACCAAACTTATAACAAAGAGGCAGCCTCAGAATTGTTCTTTACCTGTTTTCTTACCTTTCCTTCTTTCCTAATCCGTTGGGTCCATTGAGAGGAAGGGGTAGAGAAATCCCCACTAATATTTTGAGGCTCATTTTGAACTTAATTCATATACTTTTTTTAAAAAAAAAAAGAGAGATATTATCCTACTCATTGTTTTACAAGTAATTTGAATGGCATATTCAACAGTTAGTCTTCAGGTGTGCTGTCTGGAGAATCTCTGGTGGCTAGCAACACAACAGCCTTTACAGCTAAATTTACTAGCTCCTGAGTCAATATTTTATAACTTTTCTGGCCTAGTTACCTGCTTCAGTGCTGTGTCAAAGTCATCTAATATCACACCCTTCTGCTTGGGGAGTTTTTACCCAACTCTCTGGGGGTATTATAGTCCCTGAGCAAAGCATTGCTGGATTCATTAGGCTCTTCATGAAATCAATTTTGTCTCCTGCAGTAATCATGAGTGGCTGTGCTACAGTCTTGCCCCTCTGCCTGTTTCCTTTAGGTTAAATCTCCGGGCATGCATGTAACTTGCATTACTTTTAATGAAAAATAAATGTCTTGTGCACCAAACACAACAGACAGAACTGAAACACCCTGTGTTAAAAAGTATCTTGGGGGTTTTAACCATCTCCTTTTGATATCATTAGCTGCTCAAGCATAACTTAAGTTGCATCTATTATTTACTGTTATTATTCCTTTATTCCATATTTTCTTACTCTACTACAGCTGTTGCCTTGGAGTAGGCTAACCTTTGTTCACCAACCACATCGCCAGGCTTCCATATCATTTAGGGTGGGGAACCTGTGGCCCTCCAGCTATTGTTGCACTCCAGTTCCCCTCAGTTCCCCTTCCTTCCCTCCCTCTCCTCTTTTTGTGAAGATTGCCTGCTCTCGGATCCCACAGCTGGTTCTCCCTTGGTCTCCTCGCTGGCCCAAGTGGGACTAATTTAGCCAGCTAGCCCTGGTGATCATCTAATGTTTATTGGATGGATTTCCCCCCTAAATTGATTTTTTATTTTTTATTTTATTGTTATGTACGTTTTATACCGTATTTTATGCTTCTTCTTTTTTTGTAGCATCAATTAAGTGTTTTAAATTTGTTGTTAGCCGCCCTGAGCCCTGAACTGGGAAGGGCGGGGTATAAATAAATAAAAATATTATTTTTATTTATTATCAGTCCCAGCCAGCATGTCCATTGCATAGGGATTATTGGAGTTGGAGTCCAACAGCATCTGTAGGGACACAGATATGTCAACTAATTCCTCCCAATCCAAGCCTGACTACAAAACTAGACTACTAGACAGGATTTTTTTAAATTATTATTTCCCACCTACTTCTTCTGTAACCAAATTGTATTCCTGCATCCTGCATCTTTCAAAGGAAGAGAGAAGGTGGTCTGAGAACCCAAGGGATGAGAAGTTTACAGTTGTAGGGCAATCACCAAGGAATCCCTTCCAGTGTGAAGTGGTTGGAACTTGTTCTGTGAACTGCCCTGAGAACTCTGGGTGTAGGGCGTTATATAAATTCAATTTTAAAAAAATAGATCTGCTGCCACACTGTTCTACTAATGGTAGACACCCTGTTAAGGTTCATCCCCGCCTACGTATTGCCCCTTTGGGGAGCTTAGGGCACCACTGGCATGAGGAGGCAGCACTTTGTCATCTCAAATGGCTTGAGGCTGCCAGATGAGCCTTGGTATTAAGATAAAGTAGGTTACAAGGATGCTTCTCTACATGCTTTTGGGTTTTTTAGACTTGATGCACATGAATGGGGAAATAGACTCCAAGTTGTGTGAGACCCACAGCAGTTAACATTTTAAGGCTTAAAAAATGCACAGCAAAGCATGCTTGACAGATGACACCCCATATGATGACCATGTTGCCTGCGGTCAAGAGAAAGCTCAGCCACTGCTGGTTTGCTTATCTGCCTCATCCTGCCAACTAGTAAGAATAGCATTAACATGCATCAGCTACAGATGAGTGGTGGAATGGTTATAAATGTGGGCTCAGAGTGTCACAATGTGCTGTTAGTTACTCAGCTCCAACAAGAGTTGACCTTCTATATTATTAGCCAGGATGGGGTCAGTCCTAAATCGCAATGTCTAACTGTGGAAATGAGGTGACAAGAACTCCATAAAAGACATGCACCAGATGATGCCTAGCTCTCATTCTGATGGAAACATACTAAGGAAAACTGAATCTTTCTATTTGCATGTGTTTAAAATAATTGATTGTAAAGAGAAATTGAAGGCTGCATTCTGAAAGATGTAGACCCCAAAACAAAGTCCACCCTAAGACCACAGATATTTAAACACATTATGTGTTGCATAACACCAAACAGCCATACTAATATTTCCTGAAGCAGGTGATGGTTGGTCCTGCATCAATAAAGGGAACAAAAAGCCACTTGTCTTAAGCCGCATATCTCCATGAAGTGATATGCTTTGAACATGAAATCAAATAAAAATAAATCAAGAGTGAAAGATTGTGGGGGAGGTTGCCTATCATCCCCAGCCCCTGCTTTTTATACATGGCCGTATACATAAAAATTGTAGGAGGATCCTTTACTATGTCTATGATGGTTACTCTTGCTTTTGATCATCTAAAGAAAAATGGGCTAGAAATGGCAGTGTGAGAAAGTTGAGTCTGCAAATGAGGCTGGCTTTCTTACTTCTTTTCTTTTTAAGTGCTATGTAAGATAACTTCGCAAACTCAGTGGTGCAAAACGTATACCAAAATAACGATAACATGTAAGTAAAATGTATTATAATACATTATATAGATATGCCCCATGTGTTCTCTTCAATAAAAAGTTTTCACCCTATCAAAAAAAAGAGAGAAGCTTAAATGCTCATCAGGGCTTCTGTAATCTGAATTATTTAGTCATAGTTTTGAACAGTAATTTTCAAAATGTAAGGCCACTCTGAGCAAGAGTCTTGAAAGGCACTGAGCTTCCTGTTCATCATTTCACTCAGACCTTATTCATTTGTTTTGGTCTCTGTTGCTTGGGTGTTGTCCCTCTGTTATGCTGCCTCTTTTCCCAGACATATTTTGTGTTCCCACAAATGTCCTCAGTTGGTAACACTGCCTCACATCTAAAGCTCTATCAGAGTTGGGCAAAATACAGAACTGAGGCAATCCTGATTGGGCAATTGTGTAAATACAGTTTACTTCCTCTACCTATCAGACACTGCTTCCATGCATTTCGATCAAGGATAGATCAACCTATGGCCTTCTGGGAGTTGTTTGGATTTGAATTCCCATCTTCCCTGACCATTGGTCATACTGGCTGGAGCTGATGGGAGTCCAACAACATATGTAGGACCACAGGTTCATTGTCCCCAATTTTAGTCACACATTGGGAAAGGAGCAGGACCAACCATCCCCTGAGAGCATGTGCCCCAGCTCTTCCCTGACATTCAGAACAATATTTCCAAATGGGACTCTGCAACCAGCAGTAGGCTCTGTGAGCAACATTTTCCTTTACTAAAAATAAGGATGCAGTGAGAATTCTGAGATGTAAATCTAACCCACAAATATTCTCAGGAATCTCTATATTTGAAGAGCTTCAGTCATACTAAATATGGTTGCTTACACAAGATTTTGTACCTGCCTGATAGCTTGAGGCTACAGGAGAATTAGATGGTGTCCTATCAAATCTGAGAGCAGACAAATACAGTACCTTGGACAGTTCTAAGGGAGCCCTGCTGGCTAAAAGCAGTCTCCTACTAAGTTAGCTCCAGAAGTGTCAACAGGAAATGTATTTTACCATCTGCTTCCTAATTTGTATTGAGATTAAGGGGGGGGGGAATCGCTACCTGTTCAGTAACATAAGCGGAATCACTTAAACAGTAAGATCCTAGAATTTCAGTGGTCTTCTGGGTAGAATACTTAATAAAGAATCAAGTTGTCTCTGGACTCCTCGTACCAATTACAATATAAAATGATGTGGTTCACATATTCTGTTTCTCAAATTCCACAGTAACAAAGACATCCCTGAATCTTACTTACTTAAGTAGTAAGTAAAAAGAAAAAAAGAAAGCAAGACATTGTGCTCTCCTAGTTTTGTAAATAGCTAATGTCTGCAACTATGGAGCTCTGGCAATTCCATGATTTGGAATATTATTTAAGAATAGTGGACAGCATGACCGCAGTTCTCAGATGGTATAAATATAGGTCTGTTAGCCTCTGGATAACAGAAAGTTGAATCTCCTTTATGTTATAATACCCAAAACCTCAGTGGAGAAACCCAGCATAAGTATCTCCTTTTTCATGACCAGCATTCCCTGGGTGAGGCCAAGAAGTACTATAACTAGAAGGGCAGAGGGAAAAATGCAAGTGCAGACATTATTTCAGGGCATTTATTCACGCTTTACATTCATATGCCCACTTCATGATATAAAGTTGCATTCCCCACACAGAATCATATGTACAAAACCTTCCTTTAAAAAGATGGATTGAACCCTTCCCAGTTGAGGATTGAAGGCAGCAATCCATATGTAAACTGATCCCCCCCCCCAAAAAAAAACCCCCACCTGTGGCTTTAAAACTTTGAATAGCTGAAGGAATAAAACGGTGACCCTGGGGTGCGGGGGCTTCTTGGCTGAAGTTAGCAAATTCAGTCACTCTTGTTGCTCAGACCAAGAATATGGTCTCTTGAGGGAACTAGAGTCAGCTGTAAGCTGTGGTTGGTGTCGCCTCACTGGAGGAACTGCCTGGGAGGCCAAAGGCTGTTTTGCGTTTATGGTTGGGGAGATAGCAGTACTGCAGTACTTCAGCTAGGAGGGCCCTGAATAAACTACTAGCAGTTCTTCCTACAAGGAAGAAGCCAGAAGCTTATCTTCATCAGAATTGTCCACCGCACTTCATCGTCCTCAGGTCATCACAGTAATAGAATGCTCAAAATAATAGTTTCCTTACAAAGAAAAAGAAAGTTCTTCACCATTGTGGTGGTAGAGGAAGTCATCAAATCACATGAAGAGGTCAGCAACAGAAAGCAAAGACCTTTGCCCTTCAAATCGTACCTCTCCTCTCCGCTTTCTGTATGATTGAGTAAGAACGTGGATTTTCCACTGCCCTATGTAATCAGATCTTCAGTCCATATAATCAATTAGTGCAAGCTAAAACTGATGTTGGACTTAATTTTCCTGAGGGGGAAAAATCCAGCTTTTCTGAAATTGCATTCTCAGTTATGTGCTTCTAGTGTGCCAAAAATGGGGCACAGTACTTTGAAACTGACTAATCAGATATTTAAGATTTGTTCATTTCATGTATCCTTTGACTGCATCACTCTTGTTAGAATATTTGAGAATACCACAAACAGATTGCGGTATACGTTGACAGACCTTTGCTGTTTATAGACACAGAATTATATTTGGGGGAGGGGAGGAGAATGACATGATTATTGCTACTGGACTGATCAGAGATTGTGATGTGTGAACTTGATACCAGTTTATCCAGGTGCATGCACAAGGAGGTTAGGCTGCTTGGGAAGGCAGAGGAATAGATAGACTGCCCATAAATAATCTGTAGAAATATGTAATCATTGTTGGACCAAAGTCGACGGTTGTGGTCAGATTCTTCTCAATGGAAAGGTGTGGGAGACTCATTGTTGAAGCCATAAAAACCAATCTGCATCTCCCTGCATGCAGCTGAGTGCTGGGCCCAAAGGTGGAGGAAAAGTGCCAGGTCAACCACAGATTAATAGAAAAGAGGAGCAAATATATTGTGCTGCATTAGAAATGTGAAAAATTCATAACCAGAAACTCACTTCAGATTTGTAATGTTTATATAATGACACCATAGCTCAAACATGAACTATTAAATGATTACTCGGAAAATATCACGTCACACAACAAACCCAAAGCAAATGGCACACGCTCTTGAGATGCAAAACCCATGTGTACACATTGGATCACACTAGGATTAAGAGCTAGACCCTTTGCATACATTGCATGCCAGCCAATCTAGATTTGCCACCCTGGAAGCTGCAGCCAATCCTGACATTTTGGCAAGCATATTTATAAGCAGTTAACTTGGAAATCTGACTGCAGCACCACTGCTTCACTGATGCTTCTTAATGTCTCTCCCTCTATTTTACTCTGGATTTGAGGGGAAGCTGGGAAATCTTCTTTGGTTGTGGAATGGAGCCGGTGGATTAGTTTTTGTGACTTCCATTTTTGAATTCCCAATACTACAATTGTTATGCATGCGTCATTTGCTCTTCCTGCATGTATCCATTACTGCCATTTATTTACACACACACACACACACACACACACACACACACACACACACACACACACCTTGGAGGTAGCAGTCCATGCCCATTAGTACTTGTGCTCATTAAATCACTCCTTTTTTTGTTAATGGAAAACACAGCCATTAAATTTAACTGCCCGATCACATCAGCATTCCATTTAGTTAAAGCATTTGATAGATTAGCTGGAGGTTCTGTTTTACTGAAGTCTGTTTAAAGTGCTGCACAATGCCCACCTGTTAACTTCAGTTAAACAGAGCCTGCAGCTAATTTTCCCTATGCACAATCACATGATCGTATAAAGGGAAAGAAATTGCTTGGAAATTTTTATCTTTTATTCATCCCTCCCACATGCCTTGGGGCTGCCATTTCTTTTTACAAGTTTACAGATATGCAAATTGCATGGCATGGTCTTGTAAGTGTATCTCACTGGGGATGAATAGCCAGCTTTCCAGAGCCACTTTCTGATCTCTTCAGGGTGAAATTATGAAACTTGTCTGGCCTTTCCTGGCATTAATATTACACTGCTCTCAGGGGACCTCTTTTTCCCCATATGCATGTCTCAGCAGGGGATTTTCAAGGACAGAGAAGGAGCTTAAATGGAACTGCTGCACTTTACTTTTTGAAGGCGGGGGGAGAGAGAGACAGTTTTAAGATCTACAGTCAAGTCTATGTGGAAGGAAATCTGCACAAATGTAGATAACATTTATAGATGCTCTCAGAGTGGATCTGGGTGCAACACTGTCAAGACCGAACAATATTTTACCCTCAATAAAGGAATCAATCTGTGAATGGATGGATATGAATGGTGGGAGATTCAGAATAGACAAAAGGAAACAATTCACACAAAGCATGGTTAAACAATGGGTTGTATCCAGTTGTGAACTTCTACCAGTGGAAGCGCACCTGATTTTCACTAATTCCCAACCCCATGCAGCCACCCTGTGCCTCCCAAGAGCTCTGAGGGATTGGACCACCTCCTGAAAGGATGGGATAGGGCACAGAAGGCTGCAATGGATACAGTGGAGTGGTGAAAATTGGGTGCCTCACCCTATATAAGAAGTGTTTTTGCTAGCAAAAGCTACCATAGGATAACCCTGTGGAATTTGCTCCCTCAGTGATAGCTGCTTTAAAGGGGGATTAGACATATTCATGGAGGATAAGCTACCAGTCAACTATTATATATTACCTCCAGTGTTGGGCTCTGGGGATTGAGGTGCTAAGGAAGAGGAGCATGAGAGGGTACTGTTGCAATTGTATCTTGTTTGCGAGCTTCCATAGGAATCTGGTTGACCACTCTGTGAAGAGAATGCTAGACCAGATATGACTGTGGTCTCATCAAGCAGGGCTCTTTTTTGGACTTGTGTGTGATTATGTATAACACACAAGCATACACACCCCTAAAAAGGGTGATAAATCTCCTTTCCAAGAGCAAGAAGCCAAGCTACATGTGCACTCCCCTCTCCCCTTGAATTTAATCTTTTTTTTTTTTTTGTTCTTTACAGCTTCTTAATTAAATGAATTCAAGTGGGATTCTCATAAGGCTAACGTTTGCTACGAAGATAAGCAGCTTCTGATAGTATCTGCTTACCAACATTACATTTCTTCAAGAGTCTTTGCTTGGTTCATCTGCTTCCTGTGATAAAATTGCAGCATTTGTGTGCAGAAGACAATTTTGTTTTTGTACCTTATTACCAAAATGCTTCATCTGATTTATAATGCATAGCAAACATTGAATATCTAAGTGGAAGATGTGATAAACAGAAATGAGTGGGATATGCTTGGTGGTCCCCAATTTAAATAAAGTTAACTTTAGTTGGAAAAGTCTTTTTGATGTTGTTGAATTGCAGCTATATTGACTTCTGATGAAAAAAAAGTCAACCCATTTTAGAGTATGAAACTGTACTCTTGTGGCAGAAAGCAATGTAAGATTTATTAGTACCAACCCAGGTTTGCATAATAAAGAAAATGAAAGCTGAATAAGTGCTGAAGACTGCAGAGTGATTTGTTAGCATGCATTCCATGTCAAAACGATACTGATTTCAGCTGGTATTCCCAAGAGGGCTGCATTTTGGGGAAATTGCAAAAAGAGGAAAAGTTTCATTTCTGAGCATTAAGAATCATAAAAATAGAAGATCAACAGATAGCCAAACATTCTGGAGCATTACTGGTTGCTGTTTCTTCAGGAGACGGAAGAGCCATACCAGCAACTCCTTGCTCATGGATCCTGGGATGTGTCAGTGCAAATTTGCTCCTGTACATCTGCAGGAAACTCCTTTGGGTTACACAATTCCTTCATATATTCCCCAGTCAGTGCTGAGGATACAGGTCTTAATGTGGCAAGGAAATGCTGCCGTGGCCTCCTGTATTCTTCATAATGAAACCAGCTCCTCTGTCAACTTTAATTATGATGGGAGGGTTGTTTCTGAGTCTGTGGTGGTATCACATCCTGCATGGTCAAGGTGTGGCACATGAGAAGATCAGAACTCTCTTTTATGGAGGAGGGTGGCTGTCTTCTCCCCCACCAAATCTATCCATATCCATCTATCTGTAGTGACCTTGAGGGTTATTTCCACTATTTCTGTCTCTGTGAATACTTTCTGTATTGAGTGTCTTGCTTAGAACCACCTACCAAAAAGCTGAAATGAGATTATTTGTTCTTTACCTTGCTTCACTAGGAGATTTGGTAAAGCCAAGACTGTATACATGGAGTTACATATAACTCTGAGTGGTGACAGTGAAAAAGTACAAAGTGGTATCTGGTAGGATAGAAGTCAATGAAGTTGCTTGGATCATCTCACTGGGCAAGATCGGCAGTAACTTAAGTGAAGCGCTGTCTATTTCACCACGGCCTCATACTGAAGATGAAGAGGGTTGGGGGAAGCTAAAATGTATGACTTTATGAAGACTATCCAAGGAGCACGTTGCTAAAGTGAAGGGCTGCAGTGTTTAACTGAACAACGTGTTAGATTATTCAATCAAGGTGGAGAGATAGTTTAATTGATTAAATTTATCAGGTTTTTAAACTTTTGAACAATAAAGGTTCCCTTAAATGATTGGGGTGCAGATATGTATCAAGTACTTATAAAAACCACAAAGGGCAACTGCCATCTTAGAAATGGCATCCCCACTTTTTCGCTTCAAAACCCATGTGATGCCTGAGATGTAGTCTACACTGAAACACATGGTGTGGCCTGTCCTAAATGCTCAAAATTAGTGTTGGGGTAGAATGGGACAGTGTCTGATTCTGCCTACCAGGTTGGAAGGGCCCAGAAAGCAAGTAGCATCGGTTGGACCACAAGTTCCCCTCCCTTAACAAGCAGGGAGAATGCTAGACCGGGTTCCATGTGAATCCTGACCTCTGGATGACAGCCACAACCCACTTTGAGGTAAGAAAACAATTTTCCAAGTCCATCTTCCATAACAGAGATGTTGAAGAGAGAGGAAGTGGGTTTTGACCCTTGAAAGGGCAGTCTGGTGGAAATAAATCGACCAACTTTGCTGTGAAAGAGGCTCCAAATGTTTTGTGCACACCTTGGATATCAGTAGGTACATCATAGAATCATAGAGTTGGAAGAGACCACAAGGGCCATCGAGTCCAACCCCCTGCCAAGCAGGAAACACCATCAGAGCACTCCTGACATATGGTTGTCAAGCCTCTGCTTAAAGACCTCCAAAGAAGGAGATTCCACCACACACCTTGGCAGCAAATTCCACTGTCGAACAGCTCTTACTGTCAGGAAGTTCTTCCTAATGTTTAGGTGGAATCTTCTTTCTTGTAGTTTGGAACCATTGCTCCGTGTCCGCTTCTCTGGAGCAGCAGAAAACAACCTTTCTCCCTCCTCTATGTGACATCCTTTTATATATTTGAACATGGCTATCATATCACCCCTTAACCTCCTCTTCTCCAGGCTAAACATGCCCAGCTCCCTTAGCCGTTCCTCATAAGGCATCGTTTCCAGGCCTTTGACCATTTTGGTTGCCCTCCTCTGGACACATTCCAGTTTGTCAGTGTCCTTCTTGAACTGTGGTGCCCAGAACTGGACACAGTACTCCAGGTGAGGTCTGACCAGAGCAGAATATAGTGGCACGATTACTTCCCTTGATCTAGATGCTATACTCCTATTGATGCAGCCCAGAATTGCATTGGCTTTTTTAGCTGCCGCGTCACACTGTTGGCTCATGTCAAGTTTGCGGTCAACCAAGACTCCTAGATCCTTTTCACATGTACTGCTCTCAAGCCAGGTGTCACCCATCTTGTATTTGTGCCTCTCATTTTTTTTGCCCAAGTACAATACTTTACATTTCTCCCTGTTAAAATTCATCTTGTTTGTTTTGGCCCAGTTCTCTAATCTGTCAAAGTCGTTTTGAAGTGTGATCCTGTCCTCTGTGGTGTTTGCCACCCCTCCCAGTTTGGTGTCATCTGCAAATTTGATCAGGATGCCCTTGAGTCCATCATCCAAGTCATTGATAAAGATGTTGAATAAGACCGGGCCCAAGACAGAACCCTGTGGCACCCCACTAGTCACTCTTCTCCAGGATGAAGAGGAACCATTGATGAGCACCCTTTGGGTTCGGTCAGTCAGCCAGTTACAAATCCACTGAGTGGTAGCATAGCCAAGTCCACATTTTACCAGCTTCTTTACAAGAATATTATGGGGCACCTTGTCAAATGCCTTGCTGAAATCAAGGTAGACTACATCCACTGCATTCCCTTCATCTACCAGGCTTGTAATTCTGTCAAAAAACGAGATCAGGTTAGTCTGACATGACTTATTTTTCAGAAATCCATGCTGACTATTGGTGATCACAGTATTCCTTTCTAGGTGCTCACAGACTGTTTGCTTAATGATCTGCTCCAGAATCTTCCCTGGTATTGATGTCAGACTGACTGGGCGGTAATTATTTGGGTCCTCTCTTTTCCCCTTTTTGAAAATAGGGACAACATTTGCCCTCCTCCAGTCTGCCGGGACTTCGCCTGTTCTCCAGGAATTCTCAAAGATGACTGCCAGTGGTTCTGAGATCACATCTGCCAGTTCTTTTAATACTCTTGGATGCAGTTCATCTGGCCCTGGAGACTTGAATACATCTAAACTAGCCAAGTATTCTTGTACTATCTCCTTAGTTATTCTGGGCTGTGTTTCCTCTGCTGAATCATTTGCTCCAAATTCTTCAGGTTGGGCATTGTTTTCTTTATCGGAGAAGACTGAGGCAAAGAAGGCATTGAGGAGTTCAGCCCTTTCTGTGTCCCCTGTTTGCATTTCACCATCTTCTCCTCTGAGTGACCCCACTGTTTCTTTGTTCTTCCTTTTGCGACAAACATACCCATAAAAGCCTTTTTTGTTGCTTTTAACCTCTCTAGCAAGCCTGAGTTCATTCTGTGCTTTAGCTTTTCTGACTTTGTGTCTACACGTGCTGGCTATTTGTTTGAATTCCTCTTTGGTGGTTTCCCCCCTTTTCCATTTTTTGTACACATCCTTTTTTAATCTTAACTCAGTTAAAAGTTCTTTAGATAGCCACCCTGGCTTCTTTAGGCACCTTCCATGTTTCCGTCTCATTGGTATTGCCTGAAGTTGTGCTTTTACTATCTCCCTCTTAACAAACTCCCAGCCATCATGAACTCCCTTTCCTTTTAGTATTACTGTCCATGGGATCTCACCCAGCACTTCCCTAAGTTTTATGAAGTCGGCTTTCTTAAAGTCAAGAAATTGAGTCCTAGTATGCTTGGCTGCTCCTTTCCGCTGTATAGTAAACTTCAGAAGAGCATGATCACTCGCGCCTAATGATCCTTCCACTTCTACCCCACTAACCAGGTCATCAACATTGGTTAGGACCAGATCTAAAATGGCTGTTCCTCTTGTTGCTTCTCCCACTTTCTGGACAACGAAGTTGTCTGCAAGGCCAGTGAGGAATCTGTTTGACCTTATGCTCTTGGCTGAGTTTGACATCCAGCAAATATCCGGGTAATTGAAGTCCCCCATTACTACTATCTCCCTTCCTTTTGCATGCTTGGCCATCTGTTCCAGGAAGGCATCATCTATGTCCTCCGTTTGGCTTGGGGATCTATAGTAAACTACCACAATGAGGTCCCTGTTATTCTTCTCTCCCTTAATTTTGACCCAAATGCTCTCACTTTGGCTTCGAGGTTCTAAATCTTGGATCTCTTCACAGGTATACACATCCCTGACATATAACGCCACTCCTCCTCCTTTCTTGTCTGGTCTGTTTCTCTGAAATAGATTGTATCCCTCCATTATTACATTCCAGTCATGGGACTTATCCCACCAGCTTTCAGTGATGCCTATTATGTCATATTTAGTTTGCTGTACCAAGAGCTCAAGTTCATCTTGTTTATTTCCCATGCTTTGCGCATTAGTGTACAGACATTGAAGTCCATTAATCATTCCCCCGTGTCTCTTATTTAAGGATTTTTTCCTCCCACCACTAGGTCTGCGTGCTGTTTGCTCCATTTGGTCTATGAAATTTGGATGATCATCTTCATCAATTGATAGACTCCTACCTTCAGGAGCACTGTCTCCCTCCCCCACATTAGTCAGTTTAAAGCCCTTCTGATGAGGTTTCTGAGATTTTTGGCAAAAACATTCCTCCCAACCGTTGTGAGGTGCACCCCATCGCTTGCCAGAAGTCCATCTTCAAGAAACTGCAGTCCGTGATCTAAGAATCCAAACCGTTCCTGTTTACACCATTTGCGAAGCCAGCTGTTCACTTTCACTATTTTTCTCTCTCTCCCTGGGCCATGTCGTTCAACTGGGAGGACAGATGAGATGACAATTTGTGCATTTAATTGCTTCAATTTCCTGCCCAGAGCCTCATAGTCTCTTTTGATCTTCTGGAGGCTATTGCTTGCAGTGTCATTGGTTCCCACATGAACCAAGAGGAAGGGGTATTTGTCAGTGGGTTTTATGGTTCCTTGCAGTCGTTCAGTTACATCTTGGATCTTAGCCCCGGGGAGACAGCACACTTCCCGAGACATCTTGTCAGGCCCACAGATCACTGCTTCTGTTCCCCTCAGTAGGGAATCCCCTATCACCACTACGCGCCTCCTCTTAGGTTTGGTCGGGGTTCTTCCGTGAGCTGTCCGTTCCAAGGTCGCCTGCACATTCCCTGAGGACTGACTTTGCTGCTCTTCTTCATATACCTGATCGACTGTAATGAGGGAGAGATCCTCAAATGGAGTCTGCTCTTCATCTTCCATGCTAGGGGAAAGGACCTCAAAGCGATTGTGTATTTCTAAACAATCAGAGCGAACACTGGGCTTCCTACTTCTTTGAGTCACGTTTCTCCATATATCTGGCTCCTGTGTTGGTGAACTAGCCTCCTTCTCAGGGGAGTCCCCTGTCTCCTCCTTGGTGGAGACGGTGTGCTCTGTTGCTTCCAAGAAGAGCTCCAGCTCTCTAATTCTTTGGAGCGTAGCTACACGTTCCTCCAGTTGCTGGACTTTGTCTTTTAAGAGGGCAATCAGCATGCAATTGCTGCAGGTAAAGTTGCCTGCAACCTTTGGCAAGATGGCTAACATTGTGCAGGAACCGCAGGCGACTGCAGCTGTTCCCTCACTCTCCATCTTGAGAACGTGTCGTTGGGGGTGGCTACAGCGGTCCTCCATCATAAGAAGCGTGCAGACAGGACAAATAACTCCCCCCCAAAAAAACACTAGGTCTCCCCCAACAAACGTTTGGGGAGATGGATCAAACTGCGCGCGCCACTAGGCGCGCGCCGCTGCCCTGCTCAACCACTAATGGAGGTTTGCAATGAAATTATGGAGGGGAAAAGAGCGCCGGAGTCGTGGAAAGATGCTTACATCACTCTTATACCGAAAAATGAAGCGGAAAAGACACAGCTTAAGAACTACCGCCCCATTTCCCTACTTAATGTGGATTATAAAATTTTTGCAGATATTTTAGCTAAAAGACTGAAAAAAGTTTTGGCAGGAATTATACATAAAGACCAAGCAGGCTTTCTTCCAGGAAGACATATGTCAAATAATACAAGGAATTTAATTGATATTTTGGAAAAATTACAAGTTAATATCAATACGAAAGCAGTATTGATATTTATTGATGCTGAGAAAGCCTTTGATAATATCTCTTGGAGTTTTATGAAGAAAAATTTACAAGGGATGGGGGTGGGAGAAAGGTTTGGGAACGGTATAGGGGCGATTTATTCTGAACAAAAGGCAAAGTTAATTGTGAATAATGCGGTTACAGAAGAAGTTAAGATAGAGAAAGGGACACGACAAGGCTGCCCAATTTCCCCTCTACTTTTTATTTCAGTCCTGGAGATATTGCTGAACATGATTAGAAGGGACCAACAGATTCAGGGTATACAGGTCGGAGTGAAACATTATAAATTAAAAGCCTATGCAGATGACCTAGTTTTGACATTACAGGAGCCAATCCCTAGTACTAGAAGAGCTTTGGAATTAATACAAGAGTTTGGTCAAGTGGCAGGGTTTAAACTTAACAAATCAAAAACTATGGTTTTAGAGAAGAACCTAACACAAATGGAGAAGGACAGGTTTCAGAGAGAAACAGGTTTAACAGTGGTGAAAAAAACAAAGTACCTAGGGGTGAATATGACTTCAAAGAATGTTAATCTATTTAAGGATAATTATGAAAAATGTTGGTCTGAAGTGAAAAAAGATCTTGAAATATGGGCAAATTTAAAATTATCCTTATTGGGTAGAATAGCAGTAATCAAAATGAATGTATTGCCAAGAATATTGTTTTTGTTCCAATCATTACAGATAATTGACAAGATGGATTGTTTCAAGAAGTGGCAAAAAGAAATTTCTAGATTTGTCTGGCAGGGCAAAAAGCCCAGAATTAAATATAAAATTCTTACTGATGTGAAGGAGAGAGGGGGGTTTGCCCTGCCGGACTTTAAACTATATTATGAGGCGGCAGCTTTTTGCTGGCTGAAGGAATGGCTACTTCTTGAGAACACAGACATTCTTGATTTGGAAGGGTATGATAATGCTTTTGGATGGCATGCATATTTGTGGTATGGCAAGGACAAAGTACAAAGGTCGTTCAAAAACCATATTGTCAGGAAAGCGTTGTTTAATGTTTGGATCAGATATAAAGATCTTTTGGAGAATAAAACCCCAAGGTGGCTTTCTCTAATGGAGGCTAAGGCCTTAAAAAAACTTAACATGGAATCTAAATGGCCAAAATATTGTGAAATTTTGGAGCAGGAGGGAGATAAATGGAAATTGCAGAGTTATGAGAAACTTAAAGATAAGGTGCGTGACTGGTTACATTATTTTCAAATAAGAGAGGCCTATAATATGGACAGGAAAATTGGCTTCCAGGTGGAAAAATCGAAGTTGGAAACTGAATTATTAGAACCCAGGGTTAAGGTATTGTCGAGAATGTATAACTTGCTGCTGAAATGGAATACTGAGGATGAAACGGTTAAATCTGTTATGATAAAATGGGCACAAGATATTGGTCATAACATTATGTTTGCTGACTGGGAACGGTTGTGGACCACCGGTTTGAAATTTACGGCATGTAATGCCTTAAGAGAGAATATTATGAAAATGATGTATAGGTGGTACATGACCCCAGTCAAGCTTGCAAAAATCTATCACTTGCCCGACAATAAATGTTGGAAATGTAAAGAGGTTGAAGGTACATTTTTTCACCTTTGGTGGACGTGCCCAAGGATTAAGGCTTTCTGGGAGATGATTTATAATGAAATGAAAAAGATATTTAAATACACTTTCTTAAAGAAACCAGAGGCCTTTCTCCTGGGCATGGTCGGTCAATTGGTACCAAAGAAGGATAGAACCTTTTTTATGTATGCTACTGCAGCAGCAAGAATACTCATCGCAAAACACTGGAAGACACAGGATCTACCCACCTTGGAAGAATGGCAGATACAAGTAATAGACTATATGGAACTGGCAGAAATGACCGGCAGAATCCGAGATCAAGGAGAAGAGTTGGTGGAAGAAGATTGGAAGAAGTTCAAAGTTTATCTACAAAATTATTGTAAAATTTATGAGTGCTAAGGGCAGTGTAAATGAAATGACGGGGATCCAGTGATTAGGATAAGGAAGTGTATAAAGGGAAAGAGAAAGGATAAAACGAATTTGAATGAGCTTGCTGAAAAAACTTTTAAAGTGGAATACAAGAAGGGAAGGCGGGAGGAAGCAAGGAAAATAAGGTTTTGAAGACCATTAGAATGAACCAGAGTTGTCTTTTAATGCTTCTTTTATTATTATGTTGAATTTTTTGTATGTTTCTTTTTGTTTCTATGCTTTTTTTTTCATTTCGTTTGTATTTCTGATGTCTGTTGTTTGTTGTTCTGATTATATTTTGTGAAATTTAATAAATATCATTTAAAAAAAACAAACAAACTGCGCGCGCCACTAGGCGCGCGCCGCTGCCCTGCAAGCTCTGATAAGCTCCTCCCACAGCTAATCACCTGCCTCAACAGAAACCCTGCCCCCTCTGACCTTTGCACAGGGAGAGCAGCTAATCAGCCACAGGAAACACACACACAAGAAAGCCTTTTTTGCTCCTTCTTCAGCTGCTGCCCTGCAAGCTCATTTCAGGAATGCCTTCCAGAATTTGATATGAAGGAGAATGTGTATAATGACACTCGCTCCTTAGAGACTTCTTGCATCCAGTGTTGTTTTGTATCCCGGCAGTCTTTTATATTCAGGGTTCTGAGTAATCTGTAGCCTGCAGTACAAAGCCCCCAAAGAGTGAATTGAAAAGGCTACTATGGAAGAATAAGGGAAGCCACCAGCTGGAAAGGCCACTGGTTTTTGTTGACAGAAGCCGCTAGTATTCATAAAGAATGTAGGAGTGGATTGTGCAGTCTTTGCTTCCATCTGCAATGAGAGCTGTGCACTATTTGGCCTAGAAGCTACTGTTTGTGCTATGCCAATTTCAGCAAGGGGACAACTGCAAAAAATGAAGGTCAAACGAAAGAAGATAGCCTTCTTAAGTACCAGGATTTTATTCATTTTCCCCCTTTAACAAAACAAAGACCTAACAAAGCAAAAAGTGCTACAGAAAAGGTGCCCCCCCCAACAAAATAATGTGAATTTAGAGAGAGGGTGTGTCAAATACACCATAAATAATACAAAGAAGAAATAGTAATAATGATCATAAAGTACATTTCAAATACATTACACTTATTTGATTTGCTCAATGTATCTGTATTTTTAAAATCAGCATAGTGAGAAGCATAGCTGTTTTGTTGAGACAGACTCTTTTTACAGAAATCAATAAAACATCCAGTTAGCCGACGTGGGGATCCAGGGCACAGTCCTTCAATGGCTGCGCTCGTTTCTCTCTGGTCGGGGACAGAGGGTGGCGCTTGGGGGGGAATTGTCATCCCGCCACTCCTTGGTGTGTGGTGTGCCTCAGGGTGCAATACTCTCCCCGATGCTTTTTAACATCTTTATGCGCCCCCTCGCCCAGCTTGTCCGGAGTTTTGGGCTGGGCTGCCATCAGTATGCTGATGACACCCAACTCTATTTGTTGATGGACGGCCACCCGGACTCGGCCCCAGACACACTGATCAGATGCTTGGAGGCTGTGGCTGGATGGTTACATGGGAGCCGGTTGAAGTTAAATCCTTCGAAGACAGAGGTCCTCTGGCTGGGACGGGACGACATGGGACTGAGGGGGCAACTCCCATCTCTTGCGGGGGTGCAATTAGTGCCAGCACCGTCCGTTAAGAGTTTGGGTGTAATCTTCGATACCTCCCTCTCCATGGAGGCGCAGATTGCAGCTATAACAAAGGCGGCATTTTTTCATCTCCGCCAAGCTAAGCAGTTGGCTCCTTACCTCTCTCGCCCTGACCTAGCCACTGTGATCCACGCGACGGTCACCTCCAGACTGGATTATTGTAACTCGCTCTACGTGGGGCTGCCCTTGAGACTGACCCAGAAACTCCAGCGGGTGCAGAATGCCGCAGCGAGACTCCTTACGGGGTCTTCGCTTAGAGATCACATTCATCCGGTGCTATACCAGCTGCACTGGCTCCCGGTGGAGTACAGGATCAGGTTTAAGGTGCTGGTTTTAACCCTCAAAGCCCTATACGGCCTAGGGCCCTCGTACCTACGGGACCGCCTCTCCTGGTATGCCCCACAGAGGAACTTACGATCTTCAAATAAAAACACCTTGAGGGTCCCAGGCCTCAGAGAGGTTAGGCTGGCCTCAACTAGAGCCAGGGCTTTTTCGGCTGCGGCTCCAACCTGGTGGAACGCTCTGTCACAAGAGACAAGGGCCCTGCAGGACTTGACATCTTTCCGCAGGGCCTGCAAGACAGAGCTGTTCCACCTGGCATTTGGTCAGGGCGCAGCCTGACTCCCTCTTCTGGCAATCTTTACAAAACTTTAGTTTATGGTTGCCATCAATTTTGATTTTAATTCATTTTTATAATGTTTTATAATGTCATACTGTTTTAGTGTTGTTAGCTGCCCTGAGCCCGGCTTCGGCTGGGGAGGGCGGGATATAAATAAAATTTATTATTATTATTATTATTATTATTATTATTATTATTATTATTATTATTACTTTTTCCCAGCCTTTGTCTTTTCCTTCCCCTCCTTATGTGGTGTGTTAATTTTTCCAATGAGGCAAAATCCCACTCTCTGTCTAATCAATGGCTTGTAATCTCTTACGCTTTTCATATAGAATTCTGGCAGTTGTATTTGAACTACAGCTCCCATCAACCCCAGCCAGCACAAGCTGGTTGGGTCTGATGGGAGTTGTAGTCTAAAAAATGGAGGAAACAAGGTTGGTGAAGGCTGATTTCACCTGTTAATTTCTTAAAATGTTGGCAAAAACAACAACCCATTTATATAGTTCAAAAGGGGAGGGGAGCAGAGTGTCCCATGACATTCCATAGCTAGTGGTCCACCAATATTTCTTTGCAGTGGTGCATTACCTTCAGATATGATAGATATCTATATTTCTGGCATTTCCAACTATTTGCAAGGTACTTCTTTTATTATTATTATTGAGCACTGGAGTTCTGTACCATCCTGTTTTGACATTGTGATAACATTGTGATATCTATGACCCTTGTTCCACAAGTTGCCTCCTGCAGGGATTTGAATTTCATAAGTATATTTGTCTTGTTAGTGTGACATTCCTTCTCATGGATAGGTTTATTCCCAGACCAAGGTTAAAAGACATCGGACAGAGAACTGTCTTGAATTTAAATACACTTTTGGGCCTCACATTGTATACACGTTTTTTGTTTTCCAACGGCCCTGTTCCCAAAGACTTTGAGAATGATAACAGAATTGAAAAGAGCCAGGTTGTTTAGCCGTATGGCGCCTTAAAGATTGGCAGATTTTCTGTGGTATAAGCTTTTGCAGGCAAGAACCCACTTCATCAGATACAGGTTTGGGGAAATGCATTCCCTGCCCATCTTCCTGCCCCCCACATTTCCTGCCCCCCACATGTTCAGGATGAATGCTTAGAAAACCCTCGTGTTCTCCCTTAAGGGCTGGTTCACATGTTATCCATGCTTAGAACATAAGAATATAGTATAGGAAAAGCCCTGGATCAAGCCAAAGGCCTATCAAGTCCAGCATCCTCTTTTCACAGTGGCCAAGTAGCCTATGAAAGGCCTGCAAGCAGAATCTGAGTGCAACAGCACCATCCACCCTTGTGATCCCACAACTATATAGAAACTGTATAGAAACATAGGAAGGTGCCTTATACAGATCAGGCTATTGGTCCATCCAGCTCAGTATGGTCTACATTGACTGGCAATGGCTCTCCAAAGTTTCTAGAAGTTCTACCTGGAGATGCCAGGGATTGAACTTGTACCGCTGAGTGATGACAACAGAAGCAGAACATAGCTATTGGGGCTAGATAGGCTTATCCTTCATGAATTTGCCTAATTCTCTTTTAAAGCCATCCAAGTTGGTGGCCATGCTTGTCCTTCTCCCTCACTTGTTACCCCTCAGAAGAGCAGCAGCTTCTCGTGCCCAAACAGTTTGGAGAAGGAAGGGAAGCCACTGCTGGAGTTAGCAGGAAAGGAAACAGCTGGACAGTGATTTGCTTGTTCTTTCTCATAAGGAAGTGTAAAGGGAAGGAGGCAAGCTTGGGGAAAATACAATGTTTGAATCGGTTTTTAGATCTGACACCAACCTTCTACGTTCTTAACAAAGTGTCTCTTGTCAAATATGTTCCACTATAATGAATAATCCTGACTTATTAGTACAAAAATGACAGCTAACACCTAGTCTTTTCAAATGTAAAGCATTCTGCCTTCCCGATATAGACTGTTGGGATTAACTAGTAATTTATGCATTGCAGTTGATTTCACAGAGGCTCGTGCATGCAGTCTTATTTCTTGCTCCCCCTGTCTCCTTTCAAGAAACAGGCTTCGCTTGGTGGGGGGGAGATGTTAACCATCCCTTCTGATTTTTTTCTAGATGTGGGTATGGCATTTTTTATTTATTTTTTTGTCCTGGTTATCTGTTTTTGTTGGTAAAAGTTCCTCTGGTTTCATGTTATTATGGTAATAGTGTAATATAATTATGGGACACTGCTGAGCAAAACTAGTTGCATGTGTTTGTTACTAAATGAAAGGTACAGGACTCTGTGTTTTTGTTGTATTATGATAAAGCTTGGAGTATTCAAAAAAAGGACGACTTGAAAACTCAAGTTCTCTCCTCCTTGAAGAGAGGGATCCTAGCTTGAGTCAGATATAGCACCCACCCACAGACCCACACCAAATAGGGGTTTACATTGATTCTGCACTGTTGTGTATCCTTTACACTTCCTCAAGGGGGGAAATTACATTTGGGAAAAAGGAGGAAGAAGTAGATAATGGAAGGGCCCTATTGGCACAGACCAGCACCAACAGCATGCATAGTGCTCCCCCAGTGTGGTGTAGTGGTTAAGAGCAGTAGACTCGTAATCTGGGGAACCGGGTTCGCGTCTCCGCTCCTCCACATGCAGCTGCTGGGTGGCCTTGGGCTAGTCACACTTCTCTGAAGTCTCTCGGCCCCTTTCACCTCACAGAGTGTTTGTTGTGGGGGAGGAAGGGAAAGGAGAATGTTAGCCGCTCTGAGACTCCTTTGGGTAGTGATAAAGCGGGATATCAAATCCAAACTCTTCTTCTTCTTCAGTGTTGATGAAACTTGGTGTGTTTTACTGCCTTCTAACCCTCTCAAGGGAAAGGGACATAACTCAATAGTAGAGCACCTGCTTTGCATGCAGAAGGTCCCAGGTTTAATCCCCAGCATCTCCAGGTAGGACAGAGAGAAACCCTACTCTGAAGCTTGGGGAGCTGTGACCCTCAGGGTAGACCATGCTGAGGCCAATGGACAAATGGTCTGGCTTGGTATAAGGCAGCTTCCTCTAGTCCTCTAGTCCTGTCATGATTTCTGCTCATATTGATCCAGATCCCAACGTATAGTTTAGCAGAGTAAAACATAAACACGTTGCAGGATTCCCCCCCCCAAAAAAAAAATAGACCAGAGGCAATTAATTCCATCCAGCAGTGTTTACTACTACTGAAGGCAAATGAGCATATCGGTCACAAATATCTTCAGGATTGGCACAGTCCATAAGAAATCCAGTTGCAGCAGACTTAAACTTACAATCAGACTAAAAACTTAACACTAAACATACTATGTACAGAACACCACACGAGAAGGAAAGAGAGACAGAAAGTGAAACCCAGGCCCCTTCTGGCACTATTATAGTCACCATGATCTTGGCAGAGAGAGAACCAGTTTAAACCAACAGTTCAGCTTGTCTGAAGGAATAACCCAAACTTTGGGAACCTTCTGCCTGTTTCTAGGCAGAATAGAAGCCTTAATAGTCAGCTAGAAACCTCCAGCTTGCACTAGCTTGTGTCACACACAGAAGCTTCCAGAACCCAGAATCAATTAAAATAGGAAAGATCTCTGCACTTTGAACCAATACTTTCTATACCAAGAAAATGCAAACTGACAAGTCCTGCCCCCTCCCACCATACAAAGTGGGAGAGAGGGGTTGTTGTTGTTGTTTAGTCGTGTCTGACTCTTCGTGACCCCATGGACCAGAGCATGCCAGGCACTCCTGTCTTCCACCGCCTCCCGCAGTTTGGTCAGGCTCATGTTTGTAGCTTCGAGAACACTGTCCAACCATCTTGTCCTCTGTCGTCCCCTTCTCCTTGTGCCCTCAATCTTTCCCAACATCAGGGTCTTCTCCAGGGAGTCTTCTCTTCTCATGAGGTGGCCAAAGTATTGGAGCCTCAACTTCACGATCTGTCCTTCCAGTGAGCACTCGGGGCTGATTTCCTTAAGAATGGATAGGTTTGATCTTCTTGCAGTCCATGGGACTCTCAAGAGTCTCCTCCAGCACCAGAATTCAAAAGCATCCATTCTTCGGCGATCAGCCTTCTTGATGGTCCAGCTCTCACTTCCAAATAGCTTGGGAACTGATGAGGAAATAAATATATCTCCGCTGCTTCTAGGAAGCACATTTTAAAGTTTTGCTGATTTATTATATATTTGTTCAATGCATGCCAGGTTCAAACTTCCAAAGCAAAAAATCTATCATGATTGGATTTTTTTCCCCACTTCCAAATTACTGTGAAACTTGGCTTCACCTCTGGTCCAGCTATCGGGATTTTTGGAAGGAGTTTGAATAGCTGATACCCTGTCTGTATTTTGACAGGAAAGAATAATTTGTGTTAGGCTTGGGTAGCTTATGGTGCATCAAGCCTGGCCCATGCATCTTGTTTTGTGACTGGGCAGGCGCCTGACAACCCTTCACTGTTTGTATTCCCAGGATAGTGGGCTGGGAGAAGCAACAAGAGATCAACATACCCTAGTGGGCCCCCAAAATTGACTGAAAGGCTATGTTCAATTTGATGGGTCTCCAGTTGTACAAGCCTGGTATACACGATCTATTTTGTAACATACTTAGGGATCTTTTGATATTGTTGAGTGTTTCCTTGAGTCATTTCTTACCATTTATCCATCAAGCGTAATATTAAAGATCCCCCTTCTTTACTCCTTAATACATTTTCCACAATGCAGGGGAGATTACTCAGTGGTAATATTAATAACTTCCACTAATTTATGCACTGTGTTCTTAAAAACAAGGAGCGAGGAAGCAGTGATAGGTACTTGAAGACTAAAAGATAAATGCCTTTGAAGACTCTGCATTGAAATGCTTATCCCGTGGTTCCTCAGTGCCTCAATTTACATTTGCTTTATTCTGCACAGATATAGGAAACATGATTGAGGACTACCTTTTGTTTCCCTGTCAGGTTCCCTGGGATATGCAAGGCATATAAGAAACTTAATTGCATTGTCAGTATTCATTAAACTGAACCACAGTTCCCTTTCCACCAGGAAGGCAAGCATAGAAAATCATCATAGCTTCTCTAGGACAGACCTCCCAAATTCCTCTTATCTAAGAGAACTGTTCTGCTTACTACTTGGAAAGTCCTTGGAGTTCCATGATTGGATCTTAGAACTACATAGGCATATGAATCAATAAACATACACATACCTGCATTGGCAGAATTGTATCCCAGGACAGCAGCTTCTGTAAGTGAATGGTGGGAAAAGACATGGGAAGGAAATGGGTGGTGGTGATTTCACATACAGTGGAGCCTCGGTTCCCAAACGCCTCCGTTCTTGTATGTTTTGGTTCCCGAACGCCAAAAACCCAGAAGTAAATGCTTCTGTTTTCAAACATTTTTCAGAACCCAAATATGTGACACGACTTCTGCTGAGTGCAATAAGCTCTTGCAACCAATGGGAAGCCGCACCTCGGTTTTCAAACATTTTGGAAGCTGAATAGTCTTCTGGAACAGATTTTGTTCGGGAACCAAGGTTCCACTGTAGTTGGGGAGTACCACAGAGTCAGAGAAGAAGGACTGGGTAACAATAAGAAAATATAAAATTAGCCCCGTAATGTCCAGATTTTGTTTCTCTGGGCTGTGGTGGTTGTTGCCCATTGGGATTAATATGGCAGGAAGCCACAAAGCTGAGAGTAGATGGAGCCAGAGCCAATGAGAGGCAGAGCCCACAAATTCTAGTTTTGCCCCCATCCTCTTCCCTACTGAGTTCTACAAAGGCAGCACTGAAACTGAGGAACAGGAAGCTGTCAGGCAGTACCACCCACTAGACTGGATGCAAGTAGGAAGGCAGGCAGGTGGGGGCTGGCTGAGGGCAGAGTGAGGTTGGTGAGGCAGTATCCCTTCTGCCCTGATGGACCAGCCTCCAACTGATTTTGTGATATGATTTGAAGGCTGTGGTTTATCATGAAAGGCACTCTTCATTTTTGCATAGTGAACAACTAACATTTTAAAGATCTAGTAATGATTAATCTTTCTATGAAAACAGAGTTGCCCAGCTGGGTTTTCAGCACAAAGCTGACTCCATCTAGTGCCTTTTTATTACAAAATAATGCAGTCCTAACACAGTATGCAAATTCCATGTACATGTTGTTGTTGTTTAGTCGTGTCCGACTCTTCGTGACCCCATGGACCAGAGCACGCCAGGCACTTCTGTCTTCCACTGCCTCCCGCAGTTTGGTCAGACTCATGTTTGTAGCTTCGAGAACACTGTCCAACCATCTCGTCCTCTATCGTCCCCTTCTCCTTGTGCCCACCATCTTTCCCAACATCAGGGTCTTTTCCAGGGAGTCTTCTCTTCTCATGAGGTGGCCAAAGTACTGGAGCCTCAGCTTCACAATCTGTCCTTCCAGTGAGCACTCAGGGCTGATTTCCTTCAGAATGGAGAGGTTTGATCTTCTTGCAGTCCATGGGACTCTCAAGAGTCTCCTCCAGCACCATAGTTCAAAAGCATCAATTCTTCGGCGATCAGCCTTCTTTATGGTCCAGCTCTCACTTCCATACATCACTACTGGGAAAACCATAGCTTTAACAATATGGACCTTTGTTGGCAAGGTGATGTCTCTGCTTTTTAAGATGGTGTCTAGGTTTGCCAACGCCTTTCTCCCAAGGAGCAGGCGTCTTTTAATTTCGTGACTGCTGTCGCCATCTGCAGTGATCATGGAGCCCAAGAAAGTAAAATCTCTCACTGCCTCCATTTCTTCCCCTTCTATTTGCCAGGAGGTGATGGGACCAGTGGCCATGATCTTCGTTTTTTTTATGTTGAGCTTCAGACCATATTTTGCGCTCTCCTCTTTCACCCTCATTAAAAGGTTCTTTAATTCCTCCTCACTGTCTGCCATCAAGGTTGTATCATCTGCATATCTGAGGTTGTTGATATTTCTTCCAGCGATCTTAATTCCGGCTTGGGATTCATCCAGCCCAAGCTCTCTGGCAGTAACTGTGGCAGTGCAAACTAGGTCTCTGGCCCTCAGAACTGCATTGGGCCGCCTGTGCGGAGGCCGCTGGCCTGTGTCAATAACCCTGTTGCGTCCAGTTCTTCCGGTTCTTTGCAGAATAAGCAGCCCAGCAGCTGGAGGGGGAGCTTCAGACAGTTGAGGGGGGACAAACCGTCAGGCAAAAGACGCACCAAGAAGAAGCACGTGTGTAAGAAGAGCAAGTAAAAAACGGGCGACATGGATGAAGAGTCAGAACAGCCTGTGCGCTTTCTGGGGTGACTGCCACCATTAGCTATGATAAAAGTCTGAAGGAAGGCTTCCAGGATCCCTCTAGCATGCTGGGATCAAATTGAAAATGGCACCTGGTCTGTAGCGGTCGTCCCGTATGTTGAGAAGAAGCCATTAGATTCTTATCGCACGGGTAAGCTGGACCTGAGAAGGGAGCCAAAGTGCAAGGTATGTTGGGAATTCAATAAGGGGTCATGCCAAAGGCAGTCTTGTAAGTATCTGCACGAGTGCGAGAGGTGTGTTACAAAGGGAAGCAGCCCTTTCGGGAAGGCGGGGTTCCAGTTCCAGAGAAGCCCCCGCAGCAGGGAGCAGACGATAGGGACCCTCCGGGTCTAGCATTTTCCCTGATCCAGCTCCGTCCTCTCCGCATGCTTCGATCGAATTCTTCGATCGGGCACTAAGACTTATCTGGAATTTTGGTCACAAGGCACTCTTGGCAAAATGTGACATAGAGTCAGCCTTCTGTCTATTGCCGGTTCATCCCAATGACTTTTATTTGCTGGGATTCAAATTTCAAGGGAAATATTACATTGTCAAGGCTATGCCGATGGGTTGTTCTGTAGCCGGTTCGGCCTTTGAGACATTTAGCACCTTTTGGGACTGGGTCTTGCGCTACAGAACCAACTCACCTGGGGTGACACGTTACCTCGGTGACTTTCTACTCGTTGGGAAGCCCGATACCCCTTCTGGAGGCCTTTTCAGCTTTGGCCCAGGGAGTTTCCCTCACGGCAGATAAGACGGACCCTCAACGCATCTTACTTACCTGGGTATAGAGCTTGACACAGCAGCTCAATCCGCCCACCTGCCAGAGGGGAAAATAGTTGCCCTTAAGGAAACAATTCGTCAAACCCTTCCCAAAATAATAATAATAATAATAATAATAATAATAATAATAATAAAGTCGCTCTTAGACAGGTCCAGTCCTTGCTAGATCATTTCAACTTTGCATGTAGAGTAGTTTCACCAGGCTGCCCATTTTGCTCCCGCTTAGCCAGGCTGTCAGCGGCCCTCAAGCATCCACACCATAGAGTAAGACTCCCCAAGTCGGTCAAGGCGGATTTTGAGATGTGGATCAGATTTCTGGAACACTACAACGGAGTCTCCCTATGGTAGGAAATCCTTAATTTGGCCTCTGATTTCCAGGTCCACTCCAATGCGGCAGGGTCCCTGGGCTTTGGTCTGTTCTTTAAGGGACGTTGGTGCGCGCAACAATGGCCAGCAGAGTGGCAAGGGGAGGCCATCATGCGGGATCTCACTTTTCTGGAGTTTTTTCTCATAGTTGTGGCGGTTCACATATGGACCGAGGAGTTCCGGAATCACCGGGTGTGCTTCAGAACTGATAACCAGGCCATGGTTAACATACTGGCTAGCAGTCATTGCGTTCTGAGAGGGATCTCGCCTACTTCGATCATTTGTGCTCCTATGCCTTGCTTCCGGCCGTTAGCACCTTGGGCTCAGCTGCTGCCAGAACCCTTTCTGGATCACCGGCTGTTCTCTGCAAAATACACTATAGCCTTTGGTGCCTTGCGGGTTGGCGAGGTGGTAGCAGAAGCTACCTCAAGTGGAACAACGCACAGCCTCCTGCTGGAGGACGTGCAGGTGTCCAGTTCAGGCATGATGGTGTGGGTGCATCAGTCTAAGATGGACCAGGGCAGTAAGGGCACCGTAGTACAACTCACGGCCTCCGGTCAGAAGGGCCCATGCCCAGTAAAGGACACCAGGTGATACCTTTACCTCAGACCTCCTGGCCTTGGCCCGCTCTTCATTCATGAGGATGGATCCCAATTGATGAGGCACCAATTCACCAGGGTACTTTGCAAAGCGATAGATGCCTGCGCTTTCCCTTCCAAAGACTACGTGGCACATTCATTTAGGATTGGTGTGGCCACAACGGCCTCATGCGCCTTCCGGCAGACAGGATCAAGGAGATGGGCCGCTGGAAATCTAATGCCTACAAAAGTATTCTGAGAACGCTCCGCTTACCTATCTTTTCTTTCTTTATTCTTAGCTGTCTTCGGTAGTCCAGTGCGGATTTGCGGCCACAGTATCGTGCATTGGGCCCGCCTCCAGTCAGCAAGTTCCGGCTTCATGCCTAATCTGGGGCTTCCATCGTGGGTGCGAGTTTCCTGGTTGTCGAGAAGGGGGATGCGCTGGCAAGAATTCATGCCACTGCTGAAGGCAAAAGCTGCGCTGTTGGGCCCCCCTAACATTCTAATCATTCAGCTGGGTGAGAGCGACCTGGCTAGCAGGAAGAGTGTGGACTTGCTGTGGAACATGAGAAAGGTCTTGGATGAGTTGGCTGCCTTATTTCCCAGAACAACCCTGTTCTGGTCCTCTCTCTTGAAGAGAAAGGTTTGGCACGGTGCGCATAACATTATGGCCTTTGAGAAATCCAGGAAACTCTTGAATCGTGTGGTAGCGCGCAAAGTGCGTTGTATGAATGGCCTAGTTATATCTCATGATGATATCCAGATTGGCGACCAGACCCTATTCAGGGATGACGGTGTTCATCTTTCAGATCGCGGAAACAACATATGGCTGGCTAACATATCCAATAGTCTTAGGGATTGGTTGCAGCTGTGAGGGTATTGGCGGCGAGCCTTTTGGCTCAGGTGGCGGTTAGGCATTGGAATGTGTTGTTGGTGTTTCGGTTGGCAAGGTGTGGCCATCGCCTTCCCTGACAATTTTGGGTATTCCGCTAAAGGAATCCGGCGGTCGTGGATCCTGTCAGATGCCCGTGTGGCGGGGGGCCATGGCACGACCCTCGGTGACATCAGGAAGAGAGCCTATAGTTGGATTAGCATCAACAGGCTTCCCCTACTGGTGGTTAACCCCTCCTCAGACTCACCCCTCTACCAGTGGGTGGAGTCTAATGTTCCGTGGTCCAATGCCTAAGCCAATACCTTCTCACATGCTGTAATCAATAAAGTTGTGGCCTTTACCTTACCCATTAACCTTACATTCTGTGTCCACGTGTCTTTATTCCCCAAGCGGGGATTGGGTCCTCGAATCACAACTTGCATTTCCTTTTCATTGGGATGGTTTTAGTTGCTGCCTCCTGTATAATGTTACGAGCCTCCATCCATAGTTCTTCAGGCACTCTGTCCACCAAATCTAAATCCTTAAACCTGTTCCTCACTTCCACTGTGTATTCATAAGGGATTTGACTTAGATTGTATCTTACCGGCCCAGTGGTTTTTCTACTTTCTTCAGTTTAAGCTTGAATTTTGCTATAAGAAGCTGATGATCTGAGCCACAGTCAGCTCCAGGTCTTGTTTTTGCTGACTGAATAGAGCTTCTCCATCTTTGGCTGCAGAGAATATAATCAATCTGATTTCGATGCTAATTTCTGATCAATCTGATTTCCATGTACATAGCGTAGAGTAAATTATGTATTACAGTGCAGAGAATTTGCATAGTTTCTCATTCTCATACTCAGCGGTCAGTAACAATGCAGCACCCAATTGTCCCCATTGATAAAGCAATTGATGTTTACTTTTGAAACTCTAAAATATATTAGTTATTGGTCTGATTTTCTTTCTATTTTTTTTTTTATAAATATTTATTGAGATTTTTTAAAATACAAAATGCAAAAATAATAAACAATATAACATGTATCATAACACATTTTTCAGAACTTCTTTGGACTCCCTCGCGTCTCCCACTCCCACTTACATCATTATAAATTTTTTCCAGCAATTTATCATCTTATTTATATTCTTAAATCTTGTTCAGTTAATTTAATCTAATCTCCAAAAATTTTATGTTTCCCTCAATCTCACTTATCGTCAAATTCAAATCTAATTCAATGGTAGGCAATTATTTATGATCTAGCATCCTTCTTAGCATTCAACCAAATTACAATACTTTTGTAGATAAATCTTGAATTTCTTCCAGTCTTCTTCAACCCTCTCTTCTCCCAGGTCTCGAATTCTGCCAGTCATCTCGGCCAGTTGCATATAGTCCATCAGCTGCATCTGCCACTCTTCCAGTGTGGGTAGATCTTGAGTTTTCCAGCTCTTAGCGATGAGTATCCTTGCTGCCGTTGTTGCATACATAAAAAATGTTCGGTCCTTCTTTAACACCTTCTGGCCGACAATGCCCAGAAGGAAGGCCTCTGGTTTCTTAGTGAAGGTATACTTAAATACCTTTTTCAACTCATTATATATCATTTCCCAGAAGGCCTTCACTCTAGGGCAAGTCCACCAGAGGTGAAAGAATGTTCCTTCGTGTTCTTTACATTTCCAACATTTATTATCAGACAAATGGTATATTTTGGCAAGTTTAACTGGGGTCATGTACCATCTATATATCATTTTCATTACATTTTCCTTCAAAGCATTACATGCAGTGAAGTTCAACCCAATGGTCCACAACCTTTCCCAGTCCTCAAACATAATGTTGTGCCCAATGTCCTGTGCCCACTTTATCATAGCCGATTTAACCATTTCGTCTTGTGTATTCCATTTCAGCAGCAAGTTATACATTCTTGATAATACCTTAGTTTTTGGTTCTAACAATTCTGTTTCCAACTTCAATTTCTCCACCTGGAACCCTACCTTTTTGTCATTTTTAAAAACTTCTTTAATCTGAGCGTAATGTAACCAGTCTCGCACTTTATCCTTCATTTTCTCCAAACTCTGCAATTTCCAATTATCTCCGTCTTTTTCTAATATTTCCCAATATTTTGGCCATTTGGCCTCCATATTGGGTCTTTTTCGGGCCTTAGCTTCCAGAGGTGAAAGCCACCTCGGAGTTTTGTTTTCCAGTAAGTCTTTGTATTTTGTCCAGACATTAAAGACTGCTTTCCTGACAATATGGTTCTTGAAGACCTTATTGATCTTAACCTTATCGTACCATAGATATGCATGCCAACCAAAAGCATTGTTAAACCCTTCCAAATCCAATACGTCAGTGTCTTCGAGAAGTAGCCAGTCTTTTAGCCAGCAAAAGGCTGCGGCTTCATAGTACAACTTTAAGTCCGGCAGGGCAAAGCCCCCTCTTTCTTTCGCATCAGTTAGTATCTTAAACTTAATTCTGGGCTTTTTGCCCTGCCAGACAAATTTAGATATATCTCTCTGCCACTTCCGGAAGCACTCTGTTTTATCCACAATCTGCAATGTTTGAAACAAAAACAACATCCTTGGCAATACATTCATCTTAACAGCAGCAATTCGGCCTAACAAAGAAAGCTTCAATTTTGTCCAACTATCCAAATCTCTCTTAATTTCAAACCAACATTTTTCATAGTTATCCTTAAATAGATTCAGATTTTTTGCTGTTATATTTACCCCTAGGTACTTTACTTTTTTAACCACAGTTAGTTCTGTTTCTCTCTGAAACTGTTCCGACTCTACATCTGTCAAATTTTTCCCCAACACCTTAGTTTTCTGTTTATTTAGTTTAAATCCCGCCACCCGACCAAAATCTTGGATCAGTTGTAATACTCTTTTTGTACTAGATTCTGGCTCCTGCAGGGTCAGAACTAGGTCATCTGCAAAAGCTTTAAGTTTATATTGTTTCGCTCCGACCTGAATCCCTTCCACCAACCGGTCCCCTCTAATCATATTCAAGAGCACCTCCAGAACTGATATAAATAACAAAGGGGAAATCGGGCAGCCTTGTCGTGTTCCTTTTTCAATTTTAAACTCTTCAGTGACCACATTGTTTACTATCAATTTAGCCTTTTGTTCTGAATATATTGCATCAATCCCATTCTCAAAACCCCGACCCACTCCCATTTCTTTTAAATTTCCCTTCATAAATTTCCAAGAGATATTATCAAAGGCCTTCTCCGCATCTATAAAGATTAGCACTGCTTTTGTATTTATATCAGTTTGCAAAAGTTCCAAAATGTCAATAATGTTCCTTGTATTGGCAAACATGTGTCTACCTGGGAGAAAGCCTGCCTGGTCTTTATGAATTACTTCGTTTAAAACTTTTTAAAGTCTACTTGCCAAAACATCTGCAAATATTTTGTAATCCACATTTAAAAGGGAGATGGGACGGTAGTTCTTAAGTTGTGTCTTTTCAGCTTCCGATTTTGGTATCAATGTGATGAAAGCTTCCTTCCACGATTCCGGCGCCCTCCTCCCCTCCATAATTTCATTGCTAACCTCCATCAGTGGTTGTATCAAATGGTCTTTTAATATCTTATAATACTTGGAGGTTAGCCCGTCTGGCCCTGGAGATTTGCCCAGTTTCATGTTTTGAATGGCTTGTTCAATTTCTTGACATGTTATTTTACTGTTCAGGAGAGATCTATTTTCTTGTGACAACTTTTTAAGTCCATTTTTCTCCAAAAATTGTTTAATCTCGACCTCATTCTGCGGCCCTTGAGTATATAATTTTTTGAAGTATTTCCAAAAACACTTTCTAATCTCCATGGGGTTCTGAATATTTCTTCCTTCAATTTCCAAATTTGTAACTGTATTCAATTTTTGTCTCTTCTTCAACTGCCAAGCTAGCAGTTTCCCACATTTGTTTGCCGATTCAAAGGTTTTTTGTTTCATTAATTTAATCTTCCACTCTATTTCCTGATTTATCAGTTTAGAATATTGTGCTTGATAGAGTTTGATTTCTCTCAAGATCGGCTGGGACTTCGGGTTTGATCTTAGCTTCTTCTCTAATTCTTTTATTTTCTCCAAAATCTTATCTTTTCTGTCATTTTGTGTCCTCTTCCTTGCAGCATTCTGTTGTATCAAGAACCCCCTCATCACAGCTTTACTTGCATCCCAAATAATTCTTTTTTCCACCGTAGTGTTCATATTTATCTCAAAGTAGTCCTTCAATGCTTTCTGGGCTTTCTTAATAATCTCCTGATCTCTGAACAAATTGTCATTCATCTTCCATCTAAAGGAGCCAGTTGGTAATAGTATCATATCCATTTTCAGTGCATTATGGTCGGAGCAGGTTTTTGGGCAGATTTCCACCTTTCTGACCTTCGGTGCCAGACCTCTAGTTATCCATATTTGGTCGATTCTTGTCCAAGTCAGCTGAGCTTCAGAGAAGAATGTTCCTTCTTTTCCCAAGGGGTTCTTCGTTCTCCAAATATCAATCCAGTCCATATTGTCAGTCAGTTCAAAAAAGGTCTTTGGTAGTCTGCCATCTTTTGTAACATTCTGGCTTTGTGACTTATCCATGTTAGTTGATACGACCCCGTTCATGTCTCCCATCATGATGATGTTGTCATAATCCAGATATTCCAGCATAGTCTCATGCAACTTCTTGAAAAATTCCGACTTCCCTTCATTTGGTGCGTAAATTCCTAATATCAAAATCTTTTCTCCTTGATGTTGTATTTCGATTGCCAAAATTCTTCCATATTCATCTTTAAATAAGAATTTAGGTGACAGGCTCTCTTTTGCATATATCACCACGCCTCTCTTCTTTACTTTGTCTGAAGATATAAATTCCTGACCAAGTCTTTTGTTTATTAGTACTTTCCTGTGGAGCCTAGTCACATGTGTTTCTTGTAAGCAAATAATGTCCAATTGTTCCTTTTTCAATATATGAAAAATTTTCCTTCTTTTTTCCGGAATGTTACAGCCATTTATATTCCAACTCAAAAGTTGCAGAGACATCCTGGGTAAGTCTGGTTATTTTTCTAGGGGTAGTACCTTGTTCGCTGGGTCTTCAGAATCCGAGGGTGCAGGCACCCCTGGTACTGCAGGCCCCGAGGGTAATTCCAGTCCTTTTTGGAGGTCCTCTCCGTGCGCAGTCAGAAATTTGTCTCTATCTTCCAGTGATCTGATTTTAATCTTCTTCCCTCTAAAAGTAAAAGATAATCCTTGAGGAAAATCCCACCTGAAGATAATTGTATTGCTCCTTAACAATCTTGCTAGTTCCAAATAGTCAGATCTAAGGT
This sequence comes from Podarcis cretensis, assembly GCF_951804945.1. NCBI lineage: Eukaryota > Metazoa > Chordata > Lepidosauria > Squamata > Lacertidae > Podarcis > Podarcis cretensis. Next base: position 58,100,791 of record NC_137178.1, read on the forward strand.
CCAACAGTTGTTTAGGAATATCCTTGAAAATTTCGATTCTTTTGTCCAGAATATCCAGTGACTTTCCGTAATGTAAACCCAAAATCTTGTCCCTTTCCTCCTTTGATCTCAGTATTATTAAACAGTCTCTGGGCTTCTCTCTCTTTATAAGTCTTCCAAGTCTGAAGGCTGATATGATTTTAAAGTCTTTTTCCTCTAAGTTCCAAAACTTGGAAAATTCTTTAGTCAGGAACTCAGCTAGGTTGCCTTCTTCCACCTCTGGTACCGACCTTATTCTTAAATTGGTCTGTCTATTCTGTAGTTCTATCATAGAGAGATAGGTCTGATGTTCACCTACTTGTTTGCTGAGTGGTCTTACCTCTTTCTCTAAATTTCCCAATCTTTGGCTGGTATCTTCAGCCAATTTCCGATTTTCACCTGCAGTCTCCTTCAGTTCTCCAATTGCTTGCACATTCTGTGCAACTTGTCCAGTTAGTCTATTTAAACATTCAGTATTATGATCAATTTTAGCTGTTTGCTGATCAACTTTTTTATCCAAAGATTCCAGTTTTTCAAGAATTTTCTCTAAAGTAGAACTGATTTCTCCTGAGGCCATCTCTTCCGATTGAAATTCCTCAGTTTCTGCCCGTGGCAGAGAAGCAGCTTCTTTCTCAGAAGTCAGAGTAGGCAAAGTAAGCACAGTAGGCACAGATGATCTGCGTGCCTGGGAGACTGCGGTTAGAGTTGTTTGTCTGGTTCTCGGTCCCTTTTTTCTTGCGCCACTCATTCCAGAGTTATCTAAAATTCAAGGTCAAGCTGAGTTGTTCCCATGAGAAAGCAGCGGCCCAGATGGTAATAGTCAAGCAGGAGGCCGGGAAAAGGAAAGTAAAACAATGTCACTGCTATTAATCCCAAATCCTCTAGGGGGAGCTTAAAATGTCTTTAGGAAAGAAGACAATTCCAATAAAAATAATATAATCCCATTTAATGTCCGAGAACCTTCAATAAGGTAACTTTTAGCAGAGTTAGTATTTAAAAAGTCACAGTATTTCAGACAGTGCTTGCTGGTATTCCAGAAGATGCTTCAAAGTAGCCAGTTCAAACTCCCTCAGATTGTTTCAAAGTTTAAGTTCAAAAGTATCCAGCCCTGCAAGCTGGCTGCTCAGTTGCTCAGGCAGTTCCAGCACCTGGGTTTCTTACTTAAATTGTAATCCAAATAGAAGAAAGGTATCACAGTCCAAATAAGAGTCATATAATCAATTACTTAAAGTCCTTATTCTGCTTAAAAATAATTTCCACGGGTGTCCAGATCAGTTAGATTAAAAGTTCACTCTTTGCCTCCACTCCTCCGGCTCTTTGCTTAGTGATTCAATGACAGCGGAAGACGGACTTCCTATTTTTCGTCACTCCGCTTTCAGCCAAATTAAGTACTTTAAGTACTTTAAGTCCCAAAACTTTTTAAAGTCCATTTACTCACGGGTTGTTGTTTTCCGAATCTGTAGTTTAGGAAGAAAGGTCAGCGCTCACCGGCAGCAGCAACGCGGCTTCACTCCGCCGATTGCGGAACGATCCACAGCGCCGCAACCCCCTCCGCGATCCGGAGCCCCTTACGGGGTTCCTTCAACGTTTTGGGGGCTGCTCCTGGCGCCCGCCGGACCCCAAGACCACAGGCTTCTGCTGCCTGTGGTTTTCCAGAATGGGTCCCCGCTTCGCCGCAGCGGGAGACCCTTTTTCGGCGGAGCTTCCCTTCCGGTCTGATTTTCTTTCTAATGCAGGAAAGGGTAGACTAGCTAGTGAGATTTAAATGGATTTATATGCAGTATTTGGTGGTTCTGACTTGATCAAGATTTTCCTGCATCCGACTGCCTCTTCATTTGTCCACTTACTTAGGTCCAAGGTGCTTTTGAATTGCCTTAAAAAATAAAGCCTGACTAATTATATATACAGATATGCAGAAATACTTGTGATGTATATTAAAAACCCCATGTGGTACTGTATTTCTCCAGCCTAATTTTGTAAATGTTAACAGATAAGTATTCATATATAGTAATAAGCATTGTTGTATAGGAACAATGTTTCCAGGTAGGAAACCAGGAGTGTATATTGTGTGAAATATTTTGCATCAAATAATGTGGAAGTATCAGTATCAAACTTTATTTCAGTCACAGACCAGCATAAGATAAAGCATACAGATAAACTGAACACATAAGACTTAAAACAGGTACGGAATAAAAAGAGTAATAAAAAGGTGATTGTATCATACCTACTTTAAAAGATAGAAATAGGGACATGAATTAATGTGTAAGAATTGTTTTCATGTTTAGTAGAACCAGTTTAAAAAAACAAAAAATACCTTTCCCATTGAGATCTAGGAGATGAGAATTAGAAAAAGATCTGTGCTGATAAGATCAACACTGAGTTGTTGTTTTTTCGTTTTTGTTTTTAAAAAATCTATCTCTACTTAGCAGCGAAGTGAGCTGTGCTTAATGTGTTAATGAAACATGCCACCCACAATATCATCTACCCTAGAAGCCCTTCTCTCATACTCTCTAATGTGAAAGAACTGGAAGGAGAGGTGCAATAATGAGTATCAGTGATTTTCATTTTTGTGCAAGAGAATTGCATGCTCACAGCTATAGCTAAGAGTCCCAAATGTAGCAACAGGTTTCCTAACAGTTACCATGGAACCGGGGGGGGGGGGGGGGACCCACTATCCTGCTATACAGGATGTCATGTCATTCCTCCCATTGCACAGAATGTGAAATAGCCTGCACTGCTGGAAAACAGCTTGGTTTCTGCAAGCAGACAACAACGTGCGGAACCAGATGAACTGTAGCAAGCTCAATAGTGCTTTGCAGTAGTGTGCTGGTTACAAACTATAGGCGCGCCTTACTCATTTCCAGAATGGAAACAATGCACAATTAAGTAGAAAGTTTGCACAATTAAGCCATATAACACTGCCTTTAAATGGGAAATGATGGGAGGATCACAACTAATGTACAAAATAAGAATTTGGAAAACCCTACTGCCAAAATGTGCAAATCCATTTTTGCATCTCAACGTCTCAAATGTTTTGTGCTAACTTCTTTTAACTTTATTTTTGGTGAAGCAGGAATAGAAAAGTTGTCACTAATCTTTAGCTGTAGTTGGTTAGAGTTAGTCATAAGGGAAACATACCTTACAGAAATGCAGAGAGCGTTTCTTTAGCATTGCTACACATTGGGATTCCTGGTCCATTATATTTAATAACAGATAGATAATGAAACTTACGTACATAACATACGCATTTCAAAAAATGTGTGAAAAGGGGGGAGTCTTTAAAATTGAGTAGAGCTTTCTCCATTTTTATAGAAAACTTTTTTCAAATTTTCAGTGAAATAAAATTCAGGTTTTATTTAGGAAAATTGTTTTTGAAAACATTTGTGAAATTCTTCCTCTTTAGACTGATCTATGAAATACGTTTTAAGATAATGTTGTTGTTTTTTAAAGTGAACTTTACTTCCTTAGCATTCTTCTTGATGTATTTTCCTTTTTCTTACATACTGTTATATATTTTATTTGGGTATTTTTTCCTTTTGAAAATTGTCCTAGAAATGCCACTGGAGGGTAGTATATGAAAATGTTCACTAAAATAATCAGATAAATATTTGCATTATAATGATAGTAAAACCAACAATTGTATCCAATGGTTATGGGAGCTGAAAGCTATCTCTGACATACATACCAACAGGCATGCAAAAGGCAGTGATTTTGTTCCAAGCTGTATTCATGACAAGCAGCGCTGTTTCCATTCTGCTGCAGCTTCATTTGCAAGAAATGATTTGTTTGGCCACCTGTTGTTTATGCAAGTTTCATACGTTATCTTTCATCGCAACATAAAAGAACACTAAAACAATATTAAAATGTCAGTAATCTCAGAGAGAGAGAGAGAGAGAGAGAGAGAGAGTTAAAAACAACATTCATGATGTGGACAAATACTGATGGCATTTGTGTGAAGAAGAAGAAGAAGAAGAAGAAGAAGAAGAAGAGGAGGAGGAGGAGGTGGAGGAGTTTGAATTTGATAGCCCGCTTTAGGTAAAGGTAAAGGTAAAGGTACCCCTGCCCGTACGGGCCAGTCTTGACAGACTCTGGGGTTGTGCGCCCATCTCACTTAAGAGGCCAGGGGCCAGCGCTGTCCGGAGACACTTCCGGGTCACATGGCCAGCGTGACATCGCTGCTCTGGCCAGAGCCAGAGCCAGAGCCAGAGCCGCACACGGAAACGCTGTTTACCTTCCCACTGGTAAGCGGTCCCTATTTATCTACTTGCTCCCGGAGGTGCTTTCGAACTGCTAGGTTGGCAGGCGCTGGGACCAAGCAGTGGGAGCGCACCCCGCCGCAGGGATTCGAACCGCCGACCTTTCGATCGGCAAGCCCTAGGCGCTGAGGCTTTAACCCACAGCGCCACCTGCGTCCCCATAGCCCGCTTTATCACTACACAAAGGAGTCTCAAAGTGGCTAACATTCTCCTTTCCCTTCCTTCCCCACAACAAACACTCTGTGAGGTGAGTGGGGCTGAGAGACTTCAAAGAAGTGTGACTAGTCCAAGGTCACCCAGCAGCTGCATGTGGAGGAGCAGGGAAGCGAACACGGTTCCCCAGATTAAAAGACTACCACTCTTAACCACTATACCACACTGGCGTGACTGATTTCCATTCCTCATCACAGACAAGTATGTGAACAGCAGCAATTTCCACTTTCATCAGAATTTTTTGACATCCCTTTGTACCAGTCACAGTGGCTGTCACCCTCTGGACCTTTTCTTTGAGCAATTATAGGCAAAGATCAAATCTGAGATCTTTTCTGTTCTACACTTGTGCTAATCCACTGAGTTTCAGTTCAATATGAGGCCCCTTCATTACTGGCCATATGTCATTGGGAGTCCTCTCATGCTGGAGGAGGACTGGTAGACCCTAGAGGTCCATTGCCATAGGTCTTTCTTTTGTGTCTGTGGTTATGTGATAAGAGTAGCATTCTGTGGTGTGAGAGGTCTAGATCCTACTTTAATTACCTCTTCCTTTTTTTCCCATCTGAATTTATTGTTGCCAGCAGAACCTCCCAAAATGTAAAATTCATTTTGTGGATTGCCACATTCTTATCTCCCCAAGGTGGGATTTGAACTCCAGACTTCTCTTTCCCTCCGTTTGCATCGCCTTTTCCCCATTGAGCTATCAGTCAGCCCAATGGTGCTAATCTCTTGCTCGATTGAACCTGATACATTTCGAAGCAGGGGGAAAAAATTACATTGTCAACCATGTCCTAAATATCAAATTTGCAAGAACCCCATTAGCATTTAAGTGACACTGGGAGAGAGTGTGGTCTTCAGCGAAAATTGATTGCTGTGACTTTAATAGCTTTCTCTTTAACGTGTCAAAAAGTAGCTTACATTTTGTATTACTGATGAAAATTAGAGAAGGTAGGCTATAGGATGTGTCCTCTGCAGGCAGAATGCCTCTGGCAACTGAAGCTCAGGCTGGGTGCTGCTTTGTCCTACACCTCCAGCACAGAGGTGGTTGCAAAGCCCTTGATATAGCCAGAAGGTTGTTTTTCATTCTACCAAATGCCTATAGGATATCACTTCGCTTTGTTCTCTCAAACTCAGTTTGAAATCTGAAAATATACCACTACCTTTTTTTAAAATTATGTATCATAAGGAATTTGTGTTTATGTCTTTGGGGTCCGATTCAAACATATTATCGTTGTAATGAAGCACACATCCACTTCCATCAGCTTCCTGTGCTATTGAACATTCACATTCACTGCCCCTCTCCTTGTCTTGGCTAACAAAGAGCTTTTGAGCTGGTACTGCTGCCGTTCAGTCACCATGTTACCTGGAACTTCCCTTATGAAGAGTCAGACTGTCAGTGGCTCTTCGGGGTTTGAAGAAGGGAATCTTCCCAGCCGTATCTGGAGATGCCAGAATTTGAACCTGGGACCATGGAAAGCAGATGCCCCATCCCTTTCCCAGCTCTGATCCCAGCTCTTTCCCCATGTACAGATGGCCAAGGTATCACTTTTTTGATCTGGTATATAGGGCATCTTTTTTTCAGCCGGAACTCACCGGAACTCTGTTCTGGCACATCTCAGGTAGGTGCCATTGACATTATAAGAGAGCAAGGGAGGTGTTCATGGTGAGTTCCGGCACCTCTGTTTCTAGAAAAATAGCACTGGCTATATTTAGCATTAGGCTGCAATCCTAAATCACAGTAACTAGGGAGTAAGTCTCATGGAATTAAGTAAATCTAACTTTTGAATATACAGTGGTACCTCGGTTTAAGAACAGCCCTGTTTACGAACTATTCAGTTTATCAACTCCGCAAAACCGGAAGTAGTGTCCCGGTTTGCGAACTTTACCTTGGTCTAAGAATGGAATCTGAATGGTGGAAGGGCACTGGCGGTGGGAGGCCTCATTAGGGAAAGCGTGCCTCAGTTTAAGAACGTTTTTGGTTTAAGAACGGACTTCCAGAATGGGTTAAGTTCGTAAACCGAGGTACCACTGTACATGGTTAGGATGGCAGTTTCTTCTTTATGCATTTGTGACTGCCCAAACTTCTGAGGGTCATGGAACTACCATGGAACTATTCTGCCAAGCTTAACACCTAAGATGGTCAGTAGGGAAGGAAGTGGTCTCTAAGTTATGTGGGGCTTGAAAACTTTAAACCAAAATCTGGCAGCCAATTATATGCAGGTTGCATACCTCTCAGGAGCAGTTTAACTCCATCCAGAAGAAAACAAATACCCTATTCCTGTCCATAATGAGACAACCCCCCACAAATAAATAAAAAAATAGTCCAGCCCAATGAGAGAACTGAGCGTCAACAGTGGCCACAGAATACTGGATATCTGCTATGTGGTGGAGTCCTGGAAAACCAAGGAGGAAGGAGATATCTATGGCGCATCATAGATGAGGATGTGGTTGGCTGGCAGACTTAAAAACAAGCATTCCGTGCTGCAATATTTTGTTGGAAGTCTCACTGTCATTAAAATATGGCACACAAAACTAGATTTGAACCCAGATCTCTTTGCCTCAACTCCAATGCTCCGTTCACCACACCAAACTGATTATTAAGCGGCCTGTAATTGTGGCACTTATATGGGATAGCACTTATACTGGATAGATAGACTTCTTCAGTCAAACTACTTAGAGGCTGAATGTCACCTGGCCATGCAATCACGACAGCAGCCCACCAGCTGCTTAGCCATGGAAACTCTGGCTGCTCGCTTGCATTTAAGTGGTGTATTGATTCTCCGCTGTGTTAAACTTGGTCTAGTGAGCGCTAGCTCAGAACCACATTGAAAGCAGCTTCCCTATAAAATATTTCTTGTCTCCTGTTTCTGAAAATGCCTAACGGATGGGGGGGGGGGATTCTAAAATGGCAGGTAGCCATACTATTCTGTTGCAACAAAAACAACATGGAGTCTTGTAGCATCTCAAACATGGAAAAAAATATTATTGCATAAGGTATATATGCATGAAATGAAAAGTAGAAAGTGCACATACAGAGTAAATTCACAAAACAATTCACAAGCAATAGAACCAAACCTTTGATGACTTGTATTTCAGGGGTTTCATACCTGAAGTATGGGGACTTCTAAGGGCAGTTACTGAGTGTCCTGGGAGATTGAAATATTGTTTGTTTGCTTGTTTAACTTCTTTACCGCCCTTCATTCAAGGATCACAGGGCAATTTACAATATAAAAAACCCATTCCTCCCCTTGCTTAGCATCTGCTGTCCCACCCCAAAGTGAAATATCAACACATGCATGTCAGTTCACATAATGCAAGCATGGTTCATGCCAGGCGGCAGCTTCCATGAACTTGAACCTTCCCCCCCATGGCTATACGCAAAAGACTTTCACCCCTATGCACCGTCCCCAAATCTTCTCTGGAGTTGGGAGAATCCCAGAACAGATTTAGGGGATGCTTGGACAATGACCGGGGGGCGGGAAGGGGAGTCCCATTCCACAAGTGAAAATTGTTCCATTTGTGCAAAGCACTACCTAGTGCTACGTTCAACACAACCCTGTGAATTTAGAAAAACTATAAAGTAATAAAGATGCATTTTCTAATCTCCATAAAAGATTATTGAACAAATCATCCCAATGTCTCGCCTGTCTAAGAATTAATTTGCTTTGAGTGCCAATTGCCAATCTTGCTCATTTATTATCTTTCCTGTTTGTACCTAGTTCTCATGTTTTCACAGACCACAGGTCCAGTAAAACAAATAAAACATGGTCACAACTGATTTAGAATTTGATTACTTTTTCTTTCTTTTTGAAGTTCCTTCATATTTAAGGTGCAACATCAGTCTGTTATGTAAATACCCACACTAGTTTTTGGAAATGCCAGATTTGAATCCCCTTTTTTCTTTGGTGCAGAGACAAAGAAATGTGATCATTTTGCTTTTGTCCCCTTTCAAATGAATGAAGAGATCTCTTGAATTTATTACTGCTATGGAGAGACATCAGCTATGCTAACAGCACATGAGCATCAGTACACTAGGACAGCAGCATTAGCAGCAGTCGTACTGAGCGACTGAGGACACTCAGTACTGCACAAAGATTAATGTCTAGAATGAGGAAGCTGCCCACTGACATGCCAGTGTGGTGTAGTGGTTAGAGTGTTGGACTAGGACCTGGGAGACCAAAGTTCAAATCCCCACTCAGCTGTGAAGCTCACTGGGTGACATTCATAGAATCATAGAATCATAGAGTTGGAAGAGACCACAAGGGCCATCGAGTCCAACCCCCTGCTAAGCAGGAAACACCATCAGAGCACTCCTGACATATGGTTGTCAAGCCTCTGCTTAAAGACCTCCAAAGAAGGAGACCACCACACTCCTTGGCAGCAAATTCCACTGTGGGCCAATCACTGCCTCTCTGCCTAGCCTGCTTCCCAGGCATGTTGTGGAGATTAAATGACAAGGCGGAGAACCATGTGTGCCAACTTGGGCTCCTTGAAGAAAAAGAATATAAATGCTACAAATAAATTAAAGGATGAGCATAAAACAAGGGAAGGAGAGATTATAATGGATCTGTGAAAAATGTTACAGACAGTGGGACTTAGAGGATTGGGGTGACTCCAAATCAGGTTATGTTGTTTCAAATGTCATGATTTTTTAAAAAAATAGAATGCTAGGCATTGGGAAATTAATTAAATTGTTATGTTGGTTGCCTTCCTCCACTTAGTGTGTTTGGAATCGCAGAGGCTCAGAAGAGGAAGAAGGAGGAGGAAATAATTCTAATTAAAACTACATACGGACATCTATGGACTCCGGCACATACCAAAGGATGCCCAGGGTAGCGGTGACAGTAATGTGAATGGAGTGATTGCCGACTTCACCCGGACTTGCTGTTCTACAATTATCTCAGTCTTATTGCACTCATCAGCGTCAGGAGGTTGTTTGTTGCACACATTCTCTACTGCATCTTTAATGACAATGGCAGTCCCCTTGGACCAATTAAATCTTCTGTTTACATTTCCATTAGGTGAAGTTGCTCCCCAGTTTGGCATTAGTTACCACAATCATGGAGCTGGTATTCTAATTTATTGTTCGCTTGTTCTTTGGAGGTTATAAATCTAGACATTTCACGGTGCGGTTTATTAGCCAGCTAAGTTTACATCACAATTTTTAAACTTGTAAATGTTTGGGAGAGTTCGAGGCCAGACTTGTAGCATGGAAGTACAGGGTAACCCCAGTTGGCGCTTGGATCTCACACAAGATATTTAAGAAACTTGGGAACATCTGTGCTGTGATGGAAATCTTGCCTTCTGAAATATCAAAAGCCAGGTCAAGGTAAGAGAGTGCTTTTTATGGTGATTAGCATGGCTGGACAGAGAGACCAAGAAAGGGAACCTCACTTCCAAATTTCAGACTTTGGATGGAGCATCATGGGGCATTAGAAGCAACGTGATTCTCTCTTGCCACTTCTCTGACTTCCTGAGCTACCCAGTCAGATTCCACTAACACAAAGCATCCTCTATGATGTGCATTATGGGTAATTCTCAAAGGGTAGTGTAGAGTAAAGGTAAAGGGGACCCCTGACCATTAGGTCCAGTCGTGGCCGACTCTGGGGTTGCGGCGCTCATCTCACTTTATTGGCCAAGGGTGCCGGCGTACAGCTTCAAGGTCATGTGGCCAGCATGACTAAGCCACTTCTGGCAAACCAGAGCAGCGCACGGAAATGCCGTTTACCTTCCCACCGGAGCGGAACCTATTTATCTACTTGCACTTTGACGTGCTTTCGAACTGCTAGGTTGGTAGGAGCAGGGACCGAGCAATGGGAGCTCACCCCATCGTGGGGATTCAAACCGCCGACCTTTTGATCGGCAAGTCCTAGGCTCTGTGGTTTAACCCACAGCGCCACCCGTGCCCCTCCTAGTGTAGAGTAGGGATGGGTAAATCTGTCAATTTTGGTTCAGTTCAGTTCTCCACATTTCCACATCAGTTTTTTGGGGGGGAAATGGCGGGGGGGGGGAATGCTCATGAAAATTCATCCGCGTTTTAGTGCAAAATTCTCCCAATACACAAATTACTGTATGCAGTTTTGCCTAACAGGTACATTTTTGCAAGCAAATTCCTCTAACACAATGCATTGCAATATTATTTTCACTAATGTATGCATTTTTATACATCCTTTATTCTAGTGCAGTGGTACCTTGGGTTAAGTACTTAATTCGTTCTGGAGGTCCGTTCTTAACCTGAAACTGTTCTTAACCTGAAGCACCGCTTTAGCTAATGGGGCCTTCCTCTTCCGCCGTGCTGCCAGAGCACGATTTCTGTTCTCATCCTGAAGCAAAGTTCTTAATCTGAAGCACTATTTCTGGGTTAGTGGAGTCTGTAACCTGAAGCCTATGTAACCTGAAGCATATGTAACCCGAGGTACCACTGTATATGCACTTTTGTACACATTACTTGGGTGGAGAAGTAGAGTGAAATTCAGAGAACTGAAGGATTGTGTTTCAGTTTGCATATTATTTGAGGAAGTCAAAATTGGGTAAATTTGACTCTACATGCAAACTGATTTTAATTTTTTCTCCATCCCTAGTATTCTCCTCATTTCCCTAGTTCCCAACCCTCACTGAAGGGAAAGATATTTTTAGTTGCAAGTACTTTTAATGTTGCTGCTGTTCTTTTGCAAAGTATTTACTAACATTTTATCTTTTAAGAAATCATCTGCATATTTAGTTGTTTATCCGTTTTAAGAAGTCGCATTTCTTTAAATAGATCGCACTCTTAAACATTTTAGAAAATAAATAAGATTGAGAACTTGAACATCGTGGCCTTGCCAGGAAATAACCTATGGACCATCCCAGAGAAGAAATTGATCAAAAAATGGTTGAAAGGTTGACTACTTTAAAAAGTTTTTTAAAAGCATTAAAGCAGGGCTTTGCACAGACTTTATAACAAATCACAGTGGCGTGTACAGAGTTCATGCTTATTACCAGTGTTAATTTCTAAGTAAACTATAATATGTGGAAAATCGTTGAAATGAGCAGGGCAATATATGTAAAACACCTTCTGGAAAACAATGAAAATAGCAAGTTGTGGGCTTTCTTAACTAACAGGGTATGATTTGAAGGCATATGCATGTTTCAATCTCCATTAATAACACATTGCATTTGTGGATGAATGAAATATGGTACCTGGGATGAACTGAGGGTTCTGTGTTACCATTAAATGCATTAGACGCGTAAGTCGGGTCCAGAAGAAGGCTATCAATGGCTACTAGCCAAAATGGTTATGTTCTGTCTCTGTGGTTGGAGCTGTGCTTCTGAAAACAAGTTGGTAGAACCTGCAGAAGGTGAGAGTGTTCTTGTGCTTGGGTCCTTCTTGACAGATTCCCACAGGTATTTAGCTGGCCACTGTGAGAACAGGTTTCTGGACTAGATGGGTCATTGGTCTGATCCATCAGGCTCTTATTATGTTCTTACGGATAATACCGTACTTTTCCATCTATAAGACGCCCCCATGTATAAGACGACCCCTATTTTGGGGGCCTCAAAATTTAGAAAATAGGGAGGATTATTTGGGAGGGATGCCGAAAACCGCTCACCCACCAGAACGGAGCACGAGCCCAATTTTGTAAATGGTGACTGTAAGCGACACAAGCAGTTGTGTGCTGCATTCTGGCGGGTGAACGATTTTCAGCATCCCCCCCCAAAAAAACCCCAGCAACAATCAAGTGGCCAATTGCCACTTACAATCTCGGGCTCACGTAAAAAAAAAACCATTTGCCTGTCCCCCCTCAGCACTACCCGTGTATAAGACGACCCTAAATTTTGAACCTCATTTTTGGGTCAAAAAAGCTCATCTTATACACAGAAAAATACAGTACTTGATGAATTATACCTACCTGTAATGCAACCTGTGCTTCCACGGTGCCCAGAAATCTAGGAGTATCACGAGTTTCCAGCTAACTGATGCACCCAATGGCCTCCCCTATATTCACCCTATGAAAAGTATGTTTCTACTTCCCAAACAGCTGTATCACACGTTTCATGGACTTCATTCTGTTTTTCTCCACGTGGCAATTAGATGAGTACTTATTTGCAAAGAGGTGCAAAAGTGTTCTAGATAGTGCCACTTCATACTGTAGGGAGTTAGTGAAGGGCACAAGTTTGAACACTTCTCTTGGAGAGAGACTCACTGTTAGGGAGGGGATTTTCTGAAGATCTCGGTATCGAGCTTATCTGCTCAGATATTGATTGATTGATTGATTGTAATTTCCATTTCCTTCATATTGAAGAGAAAGGATTTTTACTTTTCTTTTTATGGATTCTGCTAAAAAATAAAAAAATCTCATTATTATTGACCTATAAAAAAGGTAAAGGGACCCCTGACCTTTAGGTCCAGTCGTGACCGACTCTGGGGTTGCGCGCTCATCTCGCTCTATAGGCCGAGGGAGCCAGCGTTTGTCCGCAGACAGCTTCCGGGTCATGTGGCCAGCATGACTAAGCCGCTTCTGGCGAACCAGAGCAGCACACGGAAACACCGTTTACCTTCCCGCCGGAGCGGTACCTATTTATCTACTTGCACTTTGATGTGCTTTTGAACTGCTAGGTTGGCAGGAGCAGGGACCGAACAACGGGAGCTCACCCCGTCACGGGGATTCGAGCCACCTTCCTTCTGATCGGCAAGTCCTAGGCTCTGTGGTTTAACCCACAGCGACACCAGGTTTCCAAAAGTAGATTCAGCACTAATGGATGGAAAGCACTTTGCTGCCTCCTAAACACTTTGCCACATCTAACCCAGTTGAGATTGGAGAGATAAAGACTAGAGAACCTCTATCACTCTAAGCCAACCCACTCAGAATATTCCAGAATATTCTTGCCAGCTTGAGCAAGAAACAGAATGAGGAAACACAATCCCCATAGCACTTCCCTCCAATTGGGATTTTGAGACATTTATTTGTTTCTCATTTCTAAAGCAAGCAACAGAGGCTAGAGAGTCTTGCTCTCACTGGCTGCAATGATCACTGAGGGCCTCACTAAAACTGTTCTCCCCAAAGCAACAAAAAAGAACTAATTCATGGAAGTGGAACCACTAACTGCCCATGGCAAGCATCCATAAAATACATTTTCCCAACACTGCAGATTGGCTGTTAAAATGTGTAGCTGTGGGGAAACATCAGGGTTGAGTTTTTTTCTAGAGTCTTCAGATACCCTACTTCAGGTCAAGAAACTCCTAGGAGTGTGTGTGTTGGAACCAAAACACATGCACACTATCAGGGACTGGACTGAAGGGGATGAGATTGAGGAGGAATGGTGATCACACACACCCCCTCCCTGAAGCTTCCAGAGAAGTGGAAGGCAGTATTGAATTACAGCAGTGGTTTGAGGAAAGTCATAGCTCAGAGACAGAGGTGTGGGGAGAAGATAAGGAGGAGCCAGAGCCAGAGCAGCCAGCTGACACATTATCACTGGAGAATATTTCTGACCCCCCTTCTCCCAGAACCCGGCATTCATTGTGAGTGCAAGAGCAAAGGACTCAAAGACAATTAGCCCGTGGCGGCCACCGTAAAGGGAACTGCTGTTGATAGGATGGGAGGGGGAGGAGTTCAGTTAGAGCAACGCCATTAACAGGAGACAGGCTGTATTCTGTTGTCTCTCCTGTTATGTTTTCTCTGCTTCGTGCTGCCACGAATTCAGATAGAATTCCCCAAAGCCTGACAGCATAGAACTTGTGGCCCTCTAGATGTTTCTGGACCATCATCCCTGATCATTGAGCCTGCTGTTTGGGGCTTATGGGAGTGGCACTGCCACAGCAACTGGAAGACCACAAGTTCCTCAGTCCTGTGCTACAGTCTCTTTGCGTCCACACGGAGCAGTGATGATTCCTAGCCAGCACACTATGAAAATTGTGTGGCCCTTAGAAAACTTCCCAGAATCCTCTTCAGCATGTAGCTTGGGTTCGACTATGGGATGAAAAACAATGCAGATGAATGTAATCCTGCTGCAATCCTCTCTTATGAATCTTATCAGAAAGTACTTAGTTTTCAGAGAGTTGTCACAGCACATTCAGTAGTCTATTTATCAGTTTTAAGAATTGTCACAAGCAATACAACCTCATTATAATAGAAAAAATCAACATGGTGGTGAAAAGAAATCATGGCTGCTTTGGGCATTTCTGTTCAAGTTGTTTTCCATTAAAGGTATTGCTTGATATCATTCATCTTCAACTCCATGTTTCCTTTGGGCTTCTCTGACTACACCTGCTATGTCAGCCCCATTGTATCGAGGACAGTGATTTATCAAAGACATTAATCTGCCATATATCTGGCTGGCACAGCTTGTTTTTCACATACTAAATCTTCTGAGTGTCCCCCTTAACCTGCCCTGACCTTACTGTTTCAGAGTTGTGTAGCTTTATAGAAACGACATTTGATTTTATTTGTGTAGTGGAGAGGGATAAAGCACCAGTTACAGGATATCATAAGAGTATAATGGATGACTGGGGTAAACCAAGCCAGATTGGCCCAAGATGTTTGTACCTTTTCAGTCCAACTCATATGATATGTTGCTGTCTCTCTCACTTTTGCCACTCCGTACAAATGTCTACTTGGTTCTTAAGATGATTTCTGCTCTTTGCTTCCAGAGCCCAAAAAGCATTTGGTTTTGAACATAATCCCCTGTTTTGATTAATCTCAAAAATGCTGATAAGAGTTTTTGGATGAGATACAATTCAGGGCTGAACTGAAACGTCTCTGCTCATTTTCTTTCCTTTTCTTCATCTGATTTGGAAAGCCTGTCCCACCGTCTGTCATTTTTGGCATGTGTTGTGAAATACCAAGGCATTGTTTTGAGGATGTTCTTCTCGTCACTATTTTAATTCTTCTTTCTTTCTTCTCATGGCCTTTGGCCACATTTGCCCACACTGCTATTTAATCCACATGAATGGGATGATGCCTGCCATTTTGTCGATGTTACAGTGTCCTGTAGCTGACATGATATCATGGATGCTCATAAAGAAAATGTGTGTTCCAGAGAAGAATGTCAGATGAAGTTAATGGACTATGCTGAAATGGCTAAAATGACTAGAAGAGTCAGAAATCAGGAAGAACAAAGTTTTAACAAAGAATGGGGGAAATTCATGACTTACCTTAAAGACCATGGTAAACAGTTAAAATCGTTAGTCGGATTGGAATAGCACTTAGTTTAAGGTTGAATTCTGGACACAATGGAAGAGGTAAATGGTTTGAATTATCATAAAAGATGCAGGAGGAGAGGATTAATAATAGGACCCACAAAGGGGAGGATAGAAGCCCAGGAGATTCCTTGGAATCTTGTTTTTATGATTTATGTTTGATATATTTTAATTTGGGGGGGGAAACAAATAATTTTTCTAATAGAAAATGTGTGCCTCACTACAGCCAGTCCGATTAAACGGAAGTGTGGAGAATTGATGCCGAGAGTAGCAAGTACCATTCAAACCCTTGTTTCCTTTGTGCCTGTTAATGGCAACATCATGGTAGGAAGTTAGACCATGTTTCACTTGCGTGAATATAAAACATGAAGGTGTCTCATAGTGTATTCAGATGAGGAGAAACTGGGGGACTTTTCAGGTTTGGCGACTCCTATCAGTGCTCTTCTTCTAGAAAAGAAGGTGCTGGAACGATGTACCCTTGAGCACCCCCAGAAACTTCTTTAACTTTACATTGTCACCACTCCCAGCTTGTACTCATTGCATCCATAGACCAGAATCAGGACTCAGATGTGAGGCAGCAGGATGCAGTATCAGGGGCTAGAGGAGCACCAAGAAAGCCAGACTCCCATCAGAAAAGGAGCCAATAATAGACTCCCAAACACAAAAAGCAGACTGTGTTATAGGGACCCATATGCTAGTATCTCACAAACATGAGCCTGACCAAACTGCGGGAGGCAGTGGAAGACAGGAGGGCCTGGCGTGCTCTGGTCCATGGGGTCACGAAGAGTCGGACACGACTAAACGACTAAACAACAACATGCTAGTATCTCAGTGAACCCCTGCACCATGCAAGGGACTCACCTTGCCAACTCACTAAGACCCCATGCTCCCCCAGCCTTTCTTACCTGAGACTCTGTCAGGTCGGCCAGAAGGCTAGGTGATGCTGTGGAAGAGTGAGAAACTTTGAACCAGAATGTGGCCTTTAAAGAAACTCACTCCATCCCAAAATGGCAGAGCTTGTGGTGTTTTCAAGGGCCGGAACCACTAAAAGGCTCAGTTCTGCTTCAGCAGTTATAGGAACAAGATTACTGCCTGAGAGCTGTCCCAGTTCTGCAATTCTTCCCGTGCCTCACTTTGTTGCTTGGTGCCATGTAAATGTTTACCAGCCTGAGGTAGAGTAGACCTCTGTCTTCTGTCAACAGTGCCTGCTCCCTTCTGCTTGCTCCTGCATGATTCTAAATCCTGCTTAGGGGTGGGTGAATCGGTCTATTTTAGTTGTTCCTCATTTCTCATTTTTCCAATGTTAAGTTTAGCTCTCCAGCTTGTGATTTATTTATTTTTAAACCCTCATGAAAATTCACCAGCATTTGGGTGCATATTTGCCCTCAAGCTCACTTTTTTTATATGCAATCTTGTCTGACCGACATATTTTTGCAAGCGGTTTCCCCAGCAGAATGCATTCGGGAGGCATGCATTCATCTACACTTTCCCCTGGTGTACGCATTATTATTATTATTTGTACACATCATTTCATTGAAGAACATCACAAGAAAGGAAAGTTGTCATGGCCTTGGCCTCCTACCTGTCATGGACTGGACTGAAGGGGCTGAGATTGAGGAGGAATGGTGGAGATCCCCCCCCTCTCTCCCTGAAGCTTCCAGAGAAGAAGAAGGCAGTACTGAGTTACAGCAGTGGTTTGAGGAAGGTCACAGTTCAGAGACAGGCAAACAGAAGAGTTGGGAGGTGTTGGGAGAAGATAAGGAGGAGGCAGAGCCAGAGCAGCCGGCTGACACATTATCACTGGAGAGCATTTCTGACCCCCCTTCTCCCAGAACCCGGCATTCGTTGAGAGTGCAAGAGCAAAGGACTCAGAGACAATTAGCCCCTGGCAGCCACCGTAAAGGGAAGTGGTGTTGCGTGGAAGGGAAGGGGAAGGATCTCAGTTGGAGCAATGCCATTAATGGAAGACTGACAGCATTCCTTTGTCTCATGCTGGGATGACTGAATAGACTCATTAGTAAGAACTCTTCTCTGTTTTTCTCTGCTTCTTGCTGCCACCGGGGGAGGGATAGAATTCCCTGAGCCCAACACTGCCAGTGGCATTTCTGCCACATCCAGGGATAATGAGGGAGCAGGCTGGGGTGGTGATGAGATTGGGGCAGCTTTGATGCACCAGCAGACCCACTCTGATGCTTTCACCAGGGCTCACAAGGCATGCCACTAACATGCCCTTTCCCATACCATCCCACCATGACACCACTCCTGGGAGGCTGGGTCTGTGATGGTGCCCCTCCCTGCTGGCCGCTCCTGAGTTTGCATTTTCACAGGAGCCCCTTTCCATGATTATACAAAAACACAGACGAACATTGAACTTTGCAGTGGGGAGGGTAGACACATTGACACTCATCCCCCACAGTTCAATTTTTTTTTAAAGAAAATCTCTATTAATTTTCACATAGACAAATATACATAACATATAGTACAAAAAATGATACAAATGAATAAAAACAATAAAGTAAGAAAAATTAGAAAAACAAACATAAACAAATACAATATATTACACTTATATAACAAATTAAAATATGCAACTTACAATAATTCTCATACTACTTATGTTATCTGTATTCCTTGTACAGATTCATATTATTTTATTTTGTATATAGGTATATAATCCACTATTACATTTTGAATAATTCTTGGTTATCAGTATCACTCTATTTCTGCAAGTATCTTATTGTTCATACAGTACATTTTCAAGTATTCTTTATATATTTTCCATTCCCTAAATACCTTTTGGTTTGACATTCCTCTAAGTTTTCCAGTCCACCCCCCACAGTTCTAGCAAGGCCAGAAGCCCTGCTCATGAGCCATCACGTGGGAGCTGAGAAGCATTTGAATCAGGCCAGTTATTTTTTTCTCTTGAAATGTGGCCCACAACTATTCTTGCCACATCTAACATGCAGCCCCTGCCTTCATTTCTACTTACCTCTGTGGAATGAAAAGATATGCAGAAGGCTTAATATCTGATGTCATTTCTGGAGCATTAGATGTTTTTCATCATATTTGATCTTTTTTATTTTAGGGAGATGGGTTAGGTGGTAGTTGTTGTGTTTGCAAATAGGCAATCATAAAACTGAGTTGTTTCTCCCCTTTTAAAGCTATTATTTGATTAGCTCCAAATCGCCCGCTATCACCTCAAATGCAGCAATCACCCAGTTGCTGAATAGAAAACCACTGTGTGGCAAATCCAATGTAAATCTCATAGTTCAGACTATCGGCTCCTCCAGCTTTCAGCTTAAATGGGAGCAGCAGCAGTAAGGGGTTGACAGCAGGAATATGCAAGCCACACAGGCTGCGTGTTATGAAATAAGAGATTATCCCGGGCGCAGTTAAGCATTTTCAAAAACTGTCCTGCCTGTTTGAGGATTAATGTTATAAGAGAGCCATCTGCCTCCTAGTGGTATCTGGGAAGTACAATCTGCTGGAGCTATTCAAAGATGGCTCTGTGTGGGTGTAGGCAGAGCTCGTCTGGGCTTAAATTGTGTATTAGATCACGGATCCTGCATTTACATACTTAGCTGATGTTTTTCATGAGAGGCTGGAGAACGTCTCTAAAACTGCCTGACAAGGTTATTCTGGGACTGCTGTGAAATGCTCCCATAGGGACATTCATTTTATTTTACTAAGGGTGGTGTTCTGCTTCTCTTTCACATTTCTCTTCTCAGAGATAGCAACAAAATCCAGCGGTGGCCTCATCCTTCCATACATCCTATCTGCACAGCAACTATCCTTCAAAGACCACCTTTTGAAAAGGATTCACAACTTCTGGTTGACTCCAGATTCCAGTTCGTATTCTCAGCCATCAGCTGACTAAATAGGACAAGCGCAAGCTGAAAAATTATTGAAGGCAATTAGCAGAAGCTTAAGGGTAAAAACTATCACTCCTCTTCTTCTTGAGAGTATGGATTTCGAATAAACTCGAGATTCAAGGAGATGGGAGTCACAACATGAGCCTGGGCTCAAACA
Organism: Podarcis cretensis; assembly: GCF_951804945.1. Lineage (NCBI taxonomy): Eukaryota > Metazoa > Chordata > Lepidosauria > Squamata > Lacertidae > Podarcis > Podarcis cretensis. Next base: position 58,120,480 of record NC_137178.1, read on the forward strand.
ATGTTTGGAAGGGATTCCTGATTCCTGATTCCAACTAGATGGAAAACCAGCATTGGGTCATATCATACTGCCTGACCCCATAACTGCTTCCAGGTCAGGCTGGTCCAAGCTGCTTTGACTTAGGGTGGGCAGTATCAAGATATATGGATATATGTTTCTATGGTCCATTCACATTTATTTACTGTGTAGGTCTGTTTTAGGACACACGTTTCTCCCTCAATATGTTATGGAGCCTCAAAGATTCGTGTCACTTCTATCCACCCTTTTGTTTCTTGTTGCACTTCATCTTCTCTGAACTTGCACTTATATGTGATCTTCTACAAGTACCCAACTCTCTGAATTTGCCATTCTCTGTATGAAAATAGGTGCTGCTTGTTTACATATTATCTGGAGAGGCGTGGTTGCTACATCGCCTACCAATGTGGTCAAAGATGAAGATGTTAGCCAGAAACAAAAATAAAATGCCCAGGATGGCAGTCTATGAGGTGGACATATATGGAATATTATGTAAATTATGGTTTTCACATCTTAAAAAGAACAGAGCTGGAAAAGGTAGGTGGAAAGGTCAACCAAAATGACTCCTACAAGGAAAGTTTACAATATTTGGGACTTTATGGTTTAGAAAAGAAAAGGTGAATAAGGGTGGATATAAAAGAAGTGTGTTGCATTATGCATGGGGTGGGAAAATGGCTAGTTATACGTTTCTCTCCCTTTCTCATCATAACATTGGAAACTGGGGCCATCCAATGAAGCTGAATGGTGAGAGGTACAGGAAGCATTTCTTCAGGCTTTGTTTAGTCGTTTAGTCGTGTCCGACTCTTCGTGACCCCATGGACCGGAGCACGCCAGGCACTCCTGTCTTCCACTGCCTCCCGCAGTTTGGTCAAACTCATGCTGGTAGCTTCGAGAACATTGTCCAGCCATCTCGCCCTCTGTTGTCCCCTTCTCCTTGTGCCCTCAATCTTTCCCAACATCAGGGTCTTTTCCAGGGAGTCTTCTCTTCTCATGAGGTGGCCAAAGTATAGGAGTCTCAGCTTCACGATCTGTCCTTCCAGTGAGCACTCAGGGCTGATTTCCTTAAGATTGGATAGGTTTGATCTTCTTGCAGTCCATGGGACTCTCAAGAGTCTCCTCCAGTACCATAATTCAAAAGCATCAATTCTTCAGCGATCAGCCTTCTTTATGGTCCAGCTCTCACTTCCATACATCTTCTTCAGGCTACACATGGTTAAACTGTGCAATTTGCTGCCAAAAGATGCGGCAATGACCACCAGCTTGGCTGGGATTGGACAAATACATTGTGGATAAGTCTATTGACAGCTACTAGTCATGGTCCGCTATCTCCAGCATGAGAGTTAGCAAGCCTCCAAATACGCAGTTATTGGGGAACTACAGTGGGAGAGAGGACTTATCACCTTAGTGCCCTGCTTGGAGAATTCCCATTGAGCTCTGGTTGACCACTGTGGAAAACAGAATGCTTGGCTAGATAAGTCTTACAGTCTGGCTGATCTTACTTTCTTAAAGGTAAGAAGGTCAGGGGGTTTTTTGGAGTGGAGGGTTCGAAATGCTCATGTCCCCAACTGATGTCAAAACCCTCAAGTATTTTCAATGTCAGGTTTTTGTTTATACTCTAAAACACAGTTCCTTAACTGCAGGAACAAGCAAATGTGGCATACTAATGAGCAGTAATAAATGTTTTCTGAATTTATGGGCAGGCGGTTTCTCTTGCTCTTCAATGGCACTCAGCTAATTTATAACTTTATTTTGAGTAATAAAACAAAATTAAGATTGGTAATATTTTCTGCTGCTGATTATTTCCCAAAACATATTTTGTACTTTGTGTACGGGAAAGTCCTATAGGTGTAGAATGGCTTAGTCCTTTTTCATAATTCACCTTGTTCTTCAGGGTACAATACCCCTGTCTTACCTATAAGTGACTCTGGAGTACTGTTCTTCTTTTCCGGTTGCTTGGAGGTAGAGTTATAGTGCTGTGACTCTTCTTTTCTGTTTCCAAGTACAGACCGTTAGATTCTTTTTCTTTCTTCCTTTTTTACAAATGTGAATGCTTGGAGGAGCAGGCTTAATTAAAAGGCATTTCTGTGTTGATAACCAGTTGCTCAAAACTACTATAAAATCCATTTAATCTTATTTTATTACATTCTAATCTTCCTCCAAGGAGCACGCATGCTTCTCTCGCCCCCTTCTTGCTTTGTCCCCATAATAGCCCTCTAAAGTCATTTGGGGAATTTTATGGCTGAACGAAGGCTTGAACCAAGGTTTGAACCCAACATTCAGAACGTCACATGTTATGTATACAGTGGTACCTCGGGTTAAGAACTTAATTCGTTCTGGAGGTCCATTCTTAACCTGAAACTGTTCTTAACCTGAAGCACCACTTTAGCTAATAGGGCCTCCAGCTGCTGCTGCGCCGCCGGAGCCAAATTTCTGTTCTTATCCTGAAGCAAAGTTCTTAACCTGAGGTACTATTTCTGGGTTAGCGAAGTTTGTAACCTGAAGCGTATGTAACCTGAAGCGTATGTCACCTGAGGTACCACTGTACATGTTACGTCAGGCGTGGGGAATCTTTATTTCACCCTGGGGGCCCACGTGCCAATGGTGGGAGGGACCAGAGGCAAACATGTGCAGAGAAATGAGTTACCTTTGTGCAGTAAGCAAGTTCTGACACATACACCCCTCTCTAGCCTCCATCCAGGTATCATGGACTGGTTGGGCACAGGGAAATGGTGGGAGGAACCAGCTAGGAAACCACCAAGGGAAGAAGCCTCAGAGCCCAGGGAGTGGGTGGTGGGACAATGATGAGTGGTCAGAGGGAGAAGACTGGGAAGAAGAGGTGTGAGAAGCTGAAGAGGTGTCAGGGCTTAGTGAGCTGGGGGAGACTGTGGCAGAGAGGAGACCAGAATCAGAGGCAGAATCTGAAGTAAGAGAGTGGGAGGAGGGAGGCCAAGAGGCAGATCAGACTGATGAAGAGACCCAGGTGTCTCCCCCTCCTGCTGCACCAAAGTCCCCTCCCCCCTGGTCTCCCAGAAACAGAAGAGGCATGAAGCAGGAGGGGCAAAGTTGGGCATACAGGTACAGTTTCTGATTCCATGGGGGGAACCCTGGAGAGGAGGGGACTGAGGCAGCTGTGGGGAGGTAAGGACCTTCCGTCTCAGCAACTGCTTTGTGGGGTCAAGACCAACAAGGACTGAGTTGCTGCGCTCATTAGGCCTGACCCTCTGCCAAGTCCTTGCAGATCGTGTTTTTGCTAATGAAGAGTTGACTCCAGTAGACACAGTGCAATTTACTGTAGACTCACTTCTGACACCAGGCAAGCAGAAGCAATGATCAGAAATCAAGGGCGAAGCGCAGACAGGCAAAAAAAGTTCAAGGGGTGTTTAAAGCAAAGCCAGTGAGAGGTGTGACCTGGAAAGAGAAGGTGTGGTGTGTGGAGAGTCCCAAGGGCCCAACAGGGAGACTGAATGTCGTGTCCCGTCCCCCTGGTGTAACAAATTTGTGTAACAAAGGCCTAGCACCATAAAAAACACAACCCTTTGCTATATACTAGGGCTATGCAAGGTACCCCCATTCGGTAGGCAGATTTGGTAGCTTGATTCATGACCCTGAGCCCTTGCACAATTCCTAGTTGAATTTTCAGTGTGACAGTGTGGGTGGTGAAGTTGCCCTCCATTCAACAAAACAGAACACCACAGATAGGAATCGTTCTGTAGATAGCATGCAGTGGGCCTGGTTCTCTTTACAAGTAGGAGTCACCCACATCAAAAACCCAAATTAAGCATGCAGTCAGGCAGTGAGGCAGGAGAAGACGATGCAGGCAAGAACCTCTGTCTCAGTCACCTCCTTCTTCCCCTCCCTCTCTACCTGACTGTACCCCCTTTTGAGAGGCCCAGATCATTCCAGGTGGACCTGATTCAAGCTGAGGTGATCTGGGGCTGCCTCAGTCTGCTTCGGACAAATCTCATATTAAGCTGGATCCAGTGGCAGACTTTGGGCTGTCAAATTTCAGCGGTGCACTGTGCAATACCAAAATTTGGCGCTCCCCGCCTCTCATGCTGCGTTCTACAGCATTGCTGTGGTGCTTCCTGCAACATGACACCCAGTGTGGCCAAACCAGTTGCACTACCCTAAAACTATCTCTGCTGGACCAGTTCAGTTTGGTTCAGAATCTGGGATACAGCTAGAGTTGATGCAGAAGCCTACCCTGTATTTCAGCGTGGATTCACAACCTAAAATGGATTACGACAGAAGAACAATAGAAACTAAATGTATAAAACACACATCCTGAGCATAGCTGTCAACTTACAGATTTGAAAATAAGGGACCAGCAGCCTCGAAAATAAGGGATCAGGAGCCAAAATAATGATTTTCTGGGCACAGGTATGTTCGACTTCTGAGCCCCTCCGAGCCAAAGGCAGAAAGCCCAGCCAGCAGCCAAACAAAGCCTCATCAATAAGGGACAGCAGCGGGACATGGCGCTGGGATAAGGGACTGTCCCGCCAAATAAGGCACGCTTGACAGCTATGATCCTGAGCATGTCATACATGGTTAGTGTGTATGAATTCATGAATCTGCTTCTGCTGCCAGCTTAGGACTGTAAAAACTGGAGGTTATGGTGAAGCAACTGGTCACTCACACAGTATAGTTAAGGGGCATGTTTGGTTGGTAGATCACACAGGTTTAGGAACTGGCCATTGGGGTAACTTATGGCGAAGTTGTTTCCATTCTGTTCAAGAGTAGATAATGTGTGGAGTAGCACACAGGACTGTAGTTCTACCTTTTATTTACACCCTAAGTACAGTCAGCTTCCAAATAAAGAAAAATGAATGTTGACATCTGAATGAAGGATGCCATGTTTTCACCCTCAAATAAATGGCAGAGTAGTTCTCAGATTTAGTTACATTTGCCATAATGGAAATGGGCTAAAATGAGTTTTTATGTAAATTAGAATTGCTACAGGAGGGCTGTTTTTCATTTTCCTTGGAGAAATGAATGTTGTTCTGCCCAACTGTATTTACATATGCTTTAGTGGATGGATTATATGTCTAAATTATGAAAATTATTGCTTATTTTATTTTGTTTTATTTGACTGCAACAGTTCTAAGGCTAAAATATAAGCAAGGGCTAATAAACAAAGTGTACTCACAACACTTTCTTGTAGAGATAAGTATACTTTGTGGCCTCCTTCCTGATTTCTGTAATATTAACTCTCTCTTTTTTCCAAAAATCTTATTACATTAAATAATCACATTTTGTACAGAAATGAAATTCACGCCATGTGGTGCTGTGATACAATCTCTTAATACAATTGCATGACACCACATTAATAAATTTCACAGGGTTTTACAAACTGGTTTTTATTGCCCAAAGCTACATGGAGCTGCATCATTTTGATAGACAAGGCTGAGAGAGGACCATTTTCCCCCCTTCATTTTCGAGGGCACTCGTCTCTCGAGAATCTTTTATTTTCAGAACCAAAAGTCACTTCACAGACCATAAAGCAAATATCCCGTAATGTTTCATGTGGATCCCAGTGTATTAAAGGGGATCAAAGGGCTTGATTCTGTGAGAATGAGAATCACATAAAAGATACGGTCCTCAGCTTAGAGAAAGCACAACCATGATTAATGGTGCTGGCTGAAGCACGGGCAGGGCCAGCGAATGTGCCTTTGGATCCGTTCCACCACCAGTTAATTTCCCATTAGTTCACTGTAATATCTGATTTGTTGACATGATTAAGGGGTTAATTAAAGGATGAAGTGCGTAGGGGAAGAGAACCCCTTGTTAATTAGGACTCTTGACTTACCTTTTCCGTCTTTGGTTAAGTGAGCATATATAAACAATGGAGCTGTCATTTGTCTTGGAAACTAAAAGTGGGTAGAGTTGACAATTCAGCACAAACACACATGACCTAAGAATGACCAAAGATAACAAGGAAGAAGGAATATCACTCTCTGGGCACCTCCAGGCCATCAGTATTTTGGGGTGGGATGCAGTCATATACTGGAAAATTCAGGTTGCACAGTTGTTTGGGAGATTTTGTGTGACAAACCTGCTTCCCAAAAAAGATTAGACTGTCTGCAATAAGGGAAGTGATACGGAAATGCACTGGAAAATGTGGACTAACACTTCCTTTCATGCAATTTGATCTAACCTCCCTGCAAGCAAATCAGAGTGAACGATCACAAAACAGCCCATGTTGTCTGATCCCCCTGCAAGCAAATTGGGATAAATGCTCAATAAAAGGGCCACCTGGAAGCACTCTCTCTCCCAACCTCTTTTATAACAGAGTTATAAAATGGGATAATTCCCATAAATGTTACCCTGGGCTCACTGGAAGATATGTGGGATACAACTAGATGAATAAGCATTGCCAGGGATGGCCAAATCCCTTAGTCTGGAGTTGAGGGCATGCTTTAGCACCTAACTACTTGATTCAGAGGATGGACAGCCCATAATTTCAGGTAGATTGACAGGGGTGAGACATAGTTAATCTTGCAGGCAAGATACCTCCAAAGATATATGAAATATAATAACATGTATATTTTCCTGTGGAATTATAGAGTTTCTTATTACTTCACCACACCTGAAAAACTGAAAGTTGAGCCAAAATTGTTGGGGATACTGATAGAAACTTGGGCTGTGCACCAGACTTCGCTGAAGCCCGGAGAGGTTTTTTCAAAACAAAATAAAGCAAAACTAGCCGTTAGGCACTCGGTGCAGCAAGTTTGGTTTATGGATTTCATGTTAGAAAAGGAAAAGGAAAAAGATGGCCACCTCATCAAATAGTAAGCATTCCCTTCCCCAAAGATGTTGCAGTATTTGTGGGAACTCAGCAAAGGCTGTATAAATTTACCTGACAACTTTGCCGGAGGATGAGCCTTATCAAAGTTGGTCCTTTTAAAAGCATACTTGCCACTGCTTTTGAAACCCTGAAGACTGCCCTCCAAGAGTGGTGCCAACTGATGTTTCTTTGAGAACTCTGTTCCCAGAAAATATGGACAAACTTCATTCTCGATAAGTTTTCCACTTGTTACAGAGAGCATTCCTGAAATATGAACAGCCCGTATAAATTTTGAACAGGCAGTAATTCTACTTGGCCCCAACACAGAAGCGAGTCCCTTGGTATCCAGTTACTGAAAATCCCATCAATAACATATCTTTATTCTTGCTTATTTATGACTTTCTTTACAGACACATATCTGAAAGCTTAAGGCATTACTTCCCTGCACTGTGACTGGGAATGGGTGATTCTGTCAATGTTGGCTTCTCTCAGTTTCACATTTTTCCAAACTGAAATTCAGTTCTCTACATTTCCATATCAGTTTGCAGGGTAGGGGTGAGGGTGGATTTTAAAGTCCTCATGAATATTCACCAGCATTTTTGTGCAAATTTTTGGGAACTTCTTTTTGCAAAACAATTTCCTTCAAGGCAATGCATTTTTGTATGTTGTTTTCAGTATAATATATGCATTTATATGCACACTTTACCCCAGTATATGCATTTGAGTACACATTATGGCTGGAGAATTGCATTGCATAATTCAAAGAGGTGTGGATTTCAGTGGGTGGCTGTGTTTTGACTCCTGTATTGCTTTGAAAAGTGTGAATTAGCTAAGTTCTCCCCTGTTGCAATCTGTGACCCTATGCCATAGGAGAGCACATACGAATACAGTGGTACCTCAGGTTAAGAAATTAATTCGTTCTGAAGGTCCGTTCTTAACCTGAAACTGTTCTTAACCTGAGGTACCACTTTAGCTAATGAGGCCTCTCGCTGCTGCCATGCCACCGGAGCATGACTTCTGTTCTCATCCTGAAGCAAAGTTCTTAACCCGAGGTACTATTTCTGGGTTAGCGGAGTCTGTAACCTGAAGCATCTGTAACCTGAAGTGTCTGTAACCCGAGGCACCACTGTACTGTGCTCTCCTTGATGGTGTGAGTCTTTCTTGCCTGAAAGATACCCTGCTGAAAGTGAGAGTGTTGATCAGCTGTCAAGGATCACATGGCCAGCTCAGCTCCCAAGGTTGGAATATATTCATGCATATCCCCTGGGGATGTGGAATTACCCCACTGGGAAGCAATTCTCACTCTTTGCATGTATGAGTTGTTGCTGGCATCTGTCTGTCTTGGGAGACAATGGAAGTGTGTGCCTTCGGGGGGTAAAGCCAAACCATTGGAGAGTTACAGCACCTGCTGTGGCTGTAGAGACCAATATGGGAGAGACATGTTTTATTGCAGGTGGGGCAGATGAGGGCATCCAGATTTTTCTGCTACAGGTGCACCACGGCACATGTGAATGTGTGTATGAAGGATGCCTGTTTCTCGCTGTGGTTTCATTGCAGAACTCTAAACAGAAGAGTTAAGTGTAAATGTGGAGTTTAAAAACATGATGTGCACGCGACAAAGTGAGATGTTAAATGTCAGGATTAGATGAAGTGAAAATTCAGTTCATGGAGAAATAGAAACTTATGCTAAGTAGATTGGTTGTACACACTGGGGGAATGGCGCCCAGCTAAACACAATTTACAGAATTTTGTTGCCATTTGAGGCCTCTTAAACAGGTATCTGCAGAAAGCCCTCTATGTACTTGGGCTGTGCTGAGTTTTCATGGAAGCAATAAAATGCTCTGCTCTCTCATCTCACAAATCTGTGACAATTTATCATTTTTAGAGGGCCATCAATATGCATGGTGCTTCGCACAACCACAGAAGAGACAGATACCTACCTGGAAGAGCTTATAGTCTCCCATTAGATCAGTCAGAGAAATGACAGAGAGGAGCAGGACAAGGATGTGGAATAAGGTGTTGAGAGAACAAAGTCAACACATGTTTGAATTAGTGGCTGGTTCTCTGAAGTTGAGGACAAGGCAATGTTGACATTTTGTAATTCACTGCATCTCCACTCTCTTCCTTGGAACATGAGCCATGCTGAGATTTTTTTTTTTGCCCTTGAATTAATAGTCAAATAACATTGACAAAAAACATTCGGTCAAATGATATAGAAATCCCATCATTTTGATTGCCTGGGGTGCAGGGGAAAGGAGGTCTGCTATGTTTAATGGGAAGACCACACATTCAAAAAGTTGTTGCAAAATATCCTTTTCTGGGTTTCCTTTTCCTTCCCCCCTCTTTTTTTTTTGTCATGCTGCACTGAGCCAACTAATAGTCATTCAAAATTCTTGGAGTGCTTTGCTCTGAGACGATTGGCTTCTCTGACCTCACAGGTATGAGAAGCACAGCTTAGGTAAAACCATCCAGTAGGAAAGATCATTTGGATTATAAATGAGTACATTAGGAAACATCCTGGGAGAAGGTTGAGCCGTGAAAACTGAAAATAGGAAACATTTGCCCTGTGGCTAAACTCTTCACAATATTTAGTCCTTCTCCTGGGAGATTCTTCTTTTGAGTTTCAGAGCAATGTGTTTTTCCTTCACTAAGATTTCAAATTAGAATAACTTCCCTCCCCCTCCTGTCAGGTAAGGAATACAAATGCACATAGTCTATGTGGAAGGTCAAAGAGATGTACAAGTTTGTCTCAGTAACCTTTACTTATGTTTTGTTGCCTTATCTATTATCTCAGATTTATCAATCTACTTCTGCTACTATTGCTACTAACATATTTACATCAGGAATAGTCCGGATGCTTTACGAATCTAGAAATGTGACTTAGCTTGTTCCCATGTGCTTATTTAGACCTGGTGACTGAGGGGATGGTTAGATATTACTTCTTCTACATCTTTTGAATCATCCTTATCATCACCAGAAGCATTAGGGAAGCTTTTAACGTTTGACGGACTGTTGTATTTTAATATTTTGTTGGAAGCTGCCCAGAGTGGCTGGGGAAACCCAGCCAGATGGGTGGATTATTATTATTATTATTATTATTATTATTATTATTATTATTATTATTATTATCATTATTGCTGGAGGAGACTCTTGAGAGTCCCATGGACTGCAAGAAGATCAAACCTCTCCATTCTGAAGGAAATCAGCCCTGAGTGCTCACTGGAAGGACAGATTGTGAAGCTGAGGCTCCAGTACTTTGGCCACCTCATGAGAAGAGAAGACTCCCTGGAGAAGACCCTGATGTTGGGAAAGATGGAGGGCACAAGGAGAAGGGGGCGACAGAGGACGAGATGGTTGGACAGTGTTTTCGAGGTTACCAGCATGAGTCTGACCAAGCTGCGGGGGGCAGTGGAGGACAGGAGTGCCTGGCGTTCTCTGGTCCATGGGGTCACGAAGAGTCGGACACGACTAAACGACTAAACAACAACAATATTATCATTATTATTATTATTAGTTGTTGTTGTTGTTGTTGTTGTTGTTGTTAACCTTCTGGTTTTCCTAACTGCATAACCACTTCACCCTATATTATCTCAGTAATCCCTACAGCAGATTAATCTACAAAGTAAATTAACAATGTTTGGGCAACACTTCCCTTTCAGAGTAAGGACAACGGGAAGGCTTCATTTGCCTTCAATGAGGAATCGGTGGGTATCACTGGTTCACTGGACTGCCACTGAACAAATCTGAACCCTGACTAAAGGACCCAGTAAGCATTGCTGCAATGGCCCAGGGATGGGCATAGAATGCACTACCATCAATTGGATCCCTGGATACATTTTTTGGAGCTGAAATCCAGAATCAAACCAGGGGCCCTGCTACCTGTTTCTCAAAAATCAGCCATACCACAATACAAAGCTCAAGTCTTGTTTGGCCCCGCAAGACTTTTCCTCCATGGAATTGTGCAATGCTTTAAAAATGACTCACCATCCCATCTTGTAGCAGAGAATTCTAATTATGCATTATGTTGCAAAAAGCTTCCGCTTGTTTTCCCTGCTTCCTGCTGGGGAGGCAGGGAGCCAAAAAATGAGAGAATATGCTCTTGAAATATGTGCTTCATTTCTTTGCTTATATCATCTCAGTCAGAGTTCCTGTGGCTCCAAAGAGGTTCTAAACTGACTCCTCCTCCTTAACTGAGAAGCCATTTTAATTAAAATGGTAATGCTGTCCATTGCAAAGGTTTCGTTTCTATTTAAGCCAAATGCCATATATACACATGTCAAAGAAAAGAATGACCTGCTTGATATACTTTGTATTTGTATTGATCCTGCCAATAAACTTGAGCTTAATTGAGAACACAAAAAGGAGAAATGGTACGTGAGCTAAAAATAAATAATCTCTCCGTGTGAACTTGAACTTTTCTATGTGCAGGCCAGACGTGCCTCAGGATCACAGGAAAGGGTGGTGGGGATTGTGGGAGCAGTAACACCAACTGATGGAAAATCAAAATGTCAGATTCAAGGTGAACAGAATCTTTCCCCCAATAGCATTTGCTCAAGAAATTACTAGGAGAGAAAGGTGGCTTGTATCAAAGTAAAACAATGGAGAAAGTGGAATATTGGTGAAGGAGGCCTGAAGATCTTCACTCTGATTCAACAAGGGTGGTAAAAATAGAGAAATCACACCACTTGCAGGATCAACAACTGTGTTATAGAGATATTTTAGAGCATTAAGTGCTAAATCCTTCCTTGGTTAGCCAAGAAGGAACGTTTAAGCATGGGTTTTTGCTTCTTCTAATAACATTTAAATTGAATCATGGCAAGTCTAAGCCATATACTTTAGAGTACTGATGCTCAGAATCATGTTGCATGTGTCCATTTCTTTTACTATTCTTCCTGACTGATATTTGTTTAAATCAGTTTTTCAAAGGACAGAAGTTCTACTTATTGAAACTCTCATACAATGAGAGTTGTATGACAGTGCTGAGATTCTCTGTTATGTTTGCCAAATCTAATACATTCTGGATAGAGTCATCTTTTCTTTTTCTACTCTTTTTGTCCTTATAGTAAAGGAGAACCAAAAAATCCTGTATATAATGTCCTAAGGTGGAAAATGTTAAGGAGTAAGTGAATTGAGCAAGGGCAGAAAATGGCAATTTGGCTGGTCAGGACTTGGTGCCCAAACAGGGCTGAATTTGGCAGATTAGAGGGCAAGGGCAAGGCTAAACTGAGTGAGTTGGATTAGAGTTGGGACTAAACTTGATGAGTTGTGGCAGAATCTGACAGCTCTCTCTCTCACACACACACATATATATAACATGGCAGAATCTGGATTAGCTTCTCAGAATTTCTTTGTGCTCCCTAGTAATGGTTAGACTAAAATGGTAAAACCAGCCAACAGGCAACCTTAGTTAGCAGGACTTTGTTAAAATAAGTCAGTTGATTTCGCACTTCCAGCATGGAATATTAGCCTTGCAGATAGTGCTCAGCTTGGATATAAATATACAATGTGTTGTTGGAATGTGGAAATAACAAAGGCACAGGAATGAGATTTGGGTGGGTTTTCAGCTCTTTTTAGAAATAACCAGCCAAAGAACCCAAAAACAGGCCAAGTTTTACTTCTGATACATCATATACAGTGCTACCTTGGGTTACAGATGCTTCAGGTTACAGACGCTTCAGGTTACAGACTCTGCTAACCAAGAAATAGTACCTCGGGTTAAGAACTTTGCTTCAGGATGAGAACAGAAATCGCGTGGCAGAGGTGCGGCAGCAGCAGGAGGCCTCATTAGCTAAAGTGGTATCTCAGGTTAAGAACAGTTTCAGGTTAAGAACGGACCTCCAGAATGAATTAAGTTCTTAGCCCGAGGCACCACTGTATTAAGTAAGGCAAAATGTCAACGATGATACATTGCTCTTGATTTTGCAGACTGAGACTAAAGGAACGCAAGCATCCTCGGAAAAACTTTAAAGTGGGCCAGGAGGTAAGGCGAAGAGATTCTGGACTGATGGAAATTTCAAACAGAATTCCTCAAGCTGATAAGGAAAAAAACCCAAAGCCCTCAAGTTACTTATAGACAGTAGGAATACAGATGCATCTGTAAGCTTTCTCCTCTAAAATCTGGAAGCTCTGAGCTAGACATCTCTGCTTTAAAAAAATCTTCCCATGAAGATTTGTGTTTAATTGCTAGAGGCTACCTCTTTGATGGGTTTTCTGTTTGCTTGCTTTTGTTTGTAAAATGGTGCATGTTTTCCTGAACCATACTATAACCTGTAGTCAGAGGTCAGCCATTTGTTTGTCTGAGATGGAATTGCGCTGCCTGGTGTTTAATTCATCTGGCTACATGCACACAGCCTGTTGGGGAAAGGTACATAAACTAGAGAAGGAGGAGTGGTCCCCTGTTGCTGCAACTGCTCCAGAGAGCGTTGATCTGGGAATAGCTGCCTAGATGTTAGATTGGTGTGCATAGGTCTTCAGAGCTGTAGAATGACTAAAAGTGTTATTAATTCAAAATCCTTTATTAGGCATAGCACACCACACATTAACAAACAAACATCATATACAGACTGTATAAGATACGGGCTCAGTGAACACATTTTATCCCATTCCTATTCTTAACTCCCAGAAATAAATTGATGTACATAAATGATATAATACATCACAGCAACATCTTTGACTATGTTATCTTTGACTATGAAGAGTTAGCAATAAAGAGTCTGCACAAGGACTTATACTACCACAGTGGGCCTTTCCTTCCCTCTACTCTACCCACCAAGTTGGGTCAGGGGGTTGGGAGAACCCCCCAGAACAGTTCACAAGGGAAGGGGCAGGGATATTCCATCCACCAAGCAGAAAAGATCAGAAAGGTGTGGCTTTGAATTCCTCCCTGCATCAGATTCTTGAGGAGCCAGAAAAAGGTTCAGAGTCCCTCACCCACCCAACTCCAGATGAAAACTGGTGATGAAACAGAGTTTCACAAGAATAATAATAATCTTCCTTGCGTATTAATACTGCTCTATCAATGAATGATAAAACACGAGAACTGTTGTGTAGGAATGTCAATGTAAGTAAGAATATAAGTTCCATTTCCAATCATTTGCATTTAAGCCAGCCTGCCATCACTTCTGACAGTAGGTTCAGTCCAGTTACTGATCGTTACAAAGGGAAGCTCAAAACTCTCTGCGATTTTCCAGTGTGCGGAAGTGAGGCCATACGGAAATGTCAGAGGAGCCATCGTTTTCAAAAGAAGCTTTAACCTTAGTGAAAGAGAAGAGCTATTTGGTGGTCAGTTTCAAACAAATTAAAATCATCAATCCTACTAGGGCTCCCCTCCCCCTGCCCCAACTTGAAAGAGATATCATGTTCAATCCTCAATAATGCTAATCCTGACAGTTGCTCTTGGGCTTGTTCCTCAGATAATTCTGAAGGGTACAAAGACATGAGAAAGGAAGTCTTTTATATGAAACATACCTCATGGGTAATAAGATGACAGGGGGGTGAAGTGAAGAGTGTGAGCTTTGAAGAATGCAAGACATTTTTCAAAGCTACCTCTTTTTTCTTCTTTCCCTAGAATAATTCTGTCAAAGATACTTAGCCAGGCTGTCACTTCTTTCTTACTCATCTGATGAGCTTCCAGATTCTCCAATAATATTTGGCAATGAAGGCAGAATGTGGTAACAAAGACAATTACAAAGGCTGCCCATGCTGTTCTTTTCTTCGCATGCAATTTCTGTTAACAATGTGTAAGATGCTTTCATGTCTGAAGGCATGAGCAGAATCTTTTGCTTTGGGTGTATGGCAAGGAACACCTGAAATGCAAAATGGAGGCAGCTGTATCAGAATTCCTTCATATGTGGCTAGAATTGCGACACACAATTCTACATAAAAAGCATTTATGTTGGGGAATTGGCCTGGTGAAACACCAGCATAAGCCAATATGGTATAGGGGTGAAAATATTGGACGTGGATAGAGCAACCAAAGTTCAATTTCCCACCTATGATAGGGCTGTCATATTTCAAACAGTGAAAATCCAGACAGAAAAGTTGTTCAGTGTTTTTTGGCAAAGTTGTTGAGCTTCCCCCCCCCCCCACAAAAAAACATATTTGAGCTATTTTTATGGATATTTGAATTGATTCTGTGCTGCTTCATGTTACCAAAGGAACCTCTAACCAGAACATTACAAAATATCAAACACTACAAATAAGAATCAGATGCAAATGCAATGAGAATCAACATTTAAGGCTGCATAATTGACAGGAAAACATATATTTCTCTGGGCCATTAAAAAGAAAACATTGCAAATAAAAATCAAACACAATAACACAATGAAGTGATTGCTATTGATGCTACCAAAAACACCCCCCACACAAACTGATGTTTAAATAAAGAGGAAGCAGTGCTTCCTGCCCCCCTACAGTTCCTAGGGCAAAGGGGCAAATGTGGCCTCTCTCTCAGGTGGAGGATAACAGGTTCCCCAAATCCTTTCACCTTCCTTTCAGCTTTCAGGTGCTTTGGTAGGCAAAGTGAGGTAGGAACAGGCAGTGACTCTGACTTGCAAAAGTCCAAGAATGTGCTCCTCTTTCTCCTTGAATCCTCAACTTCGATTCAAATCAAAATAATTCATCCCCAGCCCCTGTAAGACACAAGAGGAGAGAACATTTTATTTTATTTTTACATCAGATTCATGCATTTGCACGACATTAGTTCGGGTGAGAGCAATTCATTTCAGCTTATCAGGCAGTGTGAGAGAAAATGTAAAAATACAGTTGATCACAAACGGCATCAGAAGGGGCAACAGACATGAAATAGAAAAATTAATGAGCAAGAAGATTATATACCCTGTGCAATCCCCACCCTTTCAAGTGAATTGACTTCCGCTTTCTGACTTGTAACTCTGGTACATTAGGCAAAACACACACACAGAGGGGAGGGGGAGAGAGAGAGACTGCCACTTCACTGATGCTTTCTCAAGCTATCTTAAGCAGCTTCCAGGTGTATGCACAGCATAGCTTAGGTGGCATCTATCCTTCCTTCCTACACATTGCAGTCCACACAACCAACCCTAACCAATGCCATTTGCCTCAGTACATGACAAGCATCCACAGCAGGGTCGATAAGCTGCCTGGATTCAACAGTGGGGGGAAATATCTGAAGCCTGCCTATTTTGTTGTTGTTTAGTCATTTAGTCGTGTCTGACTCTTCATGACCCCATGGACCAGAGCACACCAGGCACTTCTGTCTTCCACTGCCTCACACAGTTTGGTCAAACTCATGCTGGTAGCTTCAAGAACACTGTCCAACCATCTTGTCTCTGTCACCCCCTTCTCCTTGTGCCCTCCATCTTTCCCAACATCAGGGTCTTTTCCAGGGAGTCTTCTCTTCTCATGAGGTGGCCAAAGTATTGGAGCCTCAGCTTCACGATCTGTCCTTCCAGTGAGCACTCAGGGCTGATTTCCTTAAGAATGGATACGTTTGATCTTCTTGCAGTCCATGGGACTCTCAAGAGTCTCCTCCAGCACCAGAATTCAAAAGCATCAATTCTTCGGTGATCAGCCTTCTTTATGGTCCAGCTCTCACTTCCATACATCACTGCAGGGAAAACCATAGCTTTTACTATACGGACCTTTGTTGGCAAGGTGATGTCTCTACTTTTTAAGATGCTGTCTAGGTTTGTCATGGCTTTTCTCCCAAGAAGCAGGCGTCTTTTAATTTCGTGGCTGCTGTCACCATCTGCAGTGATTATGGATCCCAAGAAAGTAAAATCTCTCACTGCCTCCATTTCTTCCCCTTCTATTTGCCAGGAGGTGATGGGACCAGTGGCCATGATCTTCGTTTTTTGATGTTGAGCTTCAGACCATATTTTGCGCTCTCTTCTTTCACCCTCAATAAAAGGTTCTTTAATTCCTCCTCACTTTCTGCCATCAAGGTTGTGTCATCTGCATATCTGAGGCTGCCTATACCAATATCCAATTTCCTAACCAAGTTATTCACTAGTTAACTTGATAATGCTTCAGCTGTAACCCAGTTCGGGCCTGCAGGAGAGGCTTTATTCTTTTCAAACTGCAGCAAAACTGGGCAGTGGCATGAGACTACGGCCTGTTTTGCACTTAGCATATAACATTGGTCCTGAAAGACCTACATTGGCTCCCAGTACATTTCCAAGCACAATTCAAAGTGTTGGTGCTGACCTTTAAAGCCCTAAATGGCCTCGTCCCAGTATACCTGAAGGGGCGTCTCCACCCCCATCATTCAGCCTGGACACTGAGGTCCAGCACCGAGGGCCTTCTGGTGGTTCCCTCACTGCAAGAAGTGAGGTTACAGGGAACCAGGCAGTGGTGGCGCCCGCCCTATGGAACGCCCTCCCGTCAGATGTTAAGGAAATAATCTGACTTTTAGAAGACATCTGAAGGCAGCCCTGTTTAGGGAAGCTGTTAATGTCTGATGTTTTATCGCTTTATTATTATTATTATTATTATTATTATTATTATTATTATTATTATTATTATTTCTGTTGGGAGCTGCCCAGAGTGGCTGGGGAAACCCAGCCAGATGGGCAGAGTATAAATAATAAATGATGATGATGATGATGATGATAGCACTAAGTCATGGTTAATGGTTTTTTGTTTTGCTTTTAATTTTTTATTAAATTTTTCAAAAAATAGAAATTAAACAAAGAAAAACAAAGAACAATACATAACACTGTAAACACACTTATATACATATTTTCCAAAATGAAAACTAATAAAAAGAAAAAGAAAGAAAAGGGAAAATAAAAGATATAAAGAAAAAAGACAAAGGAAAAGAAAAAATACTTTTCATAACCTGGAATATTACCAAAGTTGTGGTTAATGTTAGCCATAGTTAATAAATGTAGTTAAGGTGGTCATTTAAACCATGGTTTATTACATCCCCCTTTCTTACGTTAAAGGAGATACAAGCAAGTAAGAGCTGTTCTTCCTCCAAGGCTCTGTAGCTGTGGGGCTGTGACAGCTCTTCAACCATAGTTGGAGAGGAGCTCCAGATTTGGACATTATGCTTGGTTATGGTTAGTGTTAACTAAGGTTTGTAAACCAGCTGCAAAACTTGGTCAACCTGTAGCCATAGTTCATAAACCATAGTTAAGTTTCTGGGCTCGGATAACACATAATGCTGAGCTGTGTTTGATAAGCCATAGTTTAGCACTAGGTACAAACCAGGCCACGGTCTGTATGTCATTCCTTCCTGGGTTTGGTGCCCCGTTTCCTTCAATACTGACAACATAATATTTTTCAGTGTTCCTGCTTTCCTTGCAAACTCATCACAGCCTGATGTGTTTTGCCTAGTTTCATTTCCCATTGTCAGATTCATGGGGCAATATTTAAGCTATCCACCTCTAACATATCTCGCCTGCCCAGAGCCTTCATGCACTTCTCACCGTCTCAGAATCCATCGTGCTTTTCTCCTGCCCAATTTCCCCTTCCTACCGCCAAACACAGTCAATATAATAACATACATCCAAATAATTGCTATTAAAGTATCAGTCATATTGGGAATTTATATTTATTTTACACTGGCCAAGCATTAGGCATACTAATGGCTTGGTTTACTACCTGGAGTGCAAATTGAATTTTTCCTGGGAAGATCAACGCACTGCATATGATTGGTAATGCTAAAGAGCTAAAATCGAAAGGCATGACATGAGGATCTTAAAAGATAACCTCTGCCATTACCGCTGGATAATGTTCAGAATGTGAGAGAATAAAGTCGTAACTTATAAAAAGTAGGGTTTAAAAGCTGAATTATGTTAATTGTTCCTATCAATATGCAAGCAGCACAGCTATTTAGCATAGGTGATATTATATCAGCTTCCCTCTGACGTGTATGTGTGTGTGAGAGAGAGAAATACAGTTGGATAGAAATTATTGTTATGCAAATGCTGTGGTGCCATGATTTCCCGCCTTCCCACTTGCTTCCAGGTTAAAAGATGCAGAGGGTGAGGACAGGAGTTAGAAAAAGCATACCTCTGGCATTGCAAATCTGGGAATGTCTAGTCAGAGGTAAGGCCTGCCTTACCCACAATTTGTGTTGTGCGCAGAGGGGAGCAGACCAATCCCTACAGGAGTATGTGTTGCTTCAGTCAAGGTTCTCATCTGGAAGCCAAGTGGCAGCACTGGTGGAGTTTCTGGGGTAGAGCCAGGGAGCAGACCAGAAGGAAAACCTTCCTCTGGTCTGCTCCTGCCATATAAATGACGGTCGCAGCCATGGCTTTGATGTTGCCATTGCTAAGAGCGGCAATGGTCCCTTGGAAGGTGGTGGACTCGCCTTCCTTGAAAGTGTTTAAGCAGACAATTGGATGGCCATCTGTCTTGGATGCTTTTGCTGAGATTCCCTTAGGGTCTACAATTCTATGATTCCATGACTTCACCTAGGGAAGACGGCTTATTTGCTATGGACAGGGGCTTGCTGGCAGTTGATGGGGCTGGAAAGGTTTGTTATCCACCTCAGTCAATGGGGTCTGTAATGCAGAGGTGTTTTTCTCTCTTCCCCACAGCAAGGTTTTGAGTTTGGGGTTGTGGTTGTTGATTGAAGGTGGGGACTGGATCTGCAATGGGGGACAAGCAAGGGTTGAGTTCAGTGGGACTTATTCCCAAGTTAAATATGCAGCTTGGGTGGCAAATTGAAATTATACCACGAGACTGCAGGGTGAATTGGATATTATATGGAACCTCATCTGGGTGTAGGTGCTGTCTGTCTGCAATGTACACCCAAACGTGTATCCAAGCATGCAACCCTGCACACATCTGCTCAGAAGTAAATCCCATTTATTACAGCAAGGCTTACTCCTAGGTTAAGGGAGATCAGATTGTGGCCCAAGTGAGCATTTCATTGAAAGCAAAGCCCTGCAAGAGTAACTCCACCCTGTGTATCTGATCCCCGCCGACACAACCTACAAAAGCTTTTCACAGGCCTGCAATTGCTCGGTCTATGACTATACCTCCATATCTATATCCTCAGCAACCCCGTTTGTGGGGCCAAGCTGGAACTCCTGATTATCAAGGTATCCTCACTGCAAGGAGGGGGAGAGAGTTCATTGGAATTGGGACAGAGGGGAGCTTCTTTTGGATAAATTGAGCATGAAACTGTGGTGAGAAATTCATTGCTTTTAAAATAGTACTTCTAGCGGTGTTGTTGTTCTTTGTAAAATGCACACCGCATAATAAGCAGACGTATTGAAGTTCTCCTGAGGAATCATCGTACGTAGCCTACAAACATTTAGGAGCAATGCAACTGACTCTCTTAATGGTGGCATTATGCTTTTCCTGGACATTGACTAGTTAACAGTCTAGGCAGCGCATGTTGACTGTATAAATGTTTACAAGATATACCCTTGAGCAGTTTTTCCAAGACAGACGGTAAAACTGCAAATGTTCCACAGTGGACAAATAATAAGGCTGCACAGATCATCAAATAGAGCTAATGCCGGAAGGAAAAACCAACATTAACACACATTAGAACAAACTCTGGTTTCTTGAGGGCTTGATTATACGTTTAGTGACATGACACGGATTCCGCTTCCCATCACTGTAATATCCCTGAACATGTGTCATCGGAGACCACCTTTTCTTGATATTAAGTGTTCCCTGCATCTGAGCAAATTGTGCTGCTGGAGGGTGGGGGGGGGGCTACCATTAACCCCCAAGATGGCTCCATTATCATTTACAAAAGACTTGAGGGATTATAGTCAGAAAGGTTACAGTCAATGTCACTCCCTTCCCCCTCCGCACCAACAATAAAAGATGACACAGCATCGTGTGTCAGAGACTGGGAACAATCTCACGGTGAAATAATTTATGCATTAGAAGATTAAAAACATTTACATACAGAAGAATCATGTCAAACATCAAAGGAGTGAAGCAAAGGAGCTGGGTGGGCTGGGGTATTACTCATCATTTCACATTGGCAGGTCTCTCTGTGTGTGTGTGTGTCTCTGAGTGAAAACATATGTGCTATATTCTCTGCCAAAGTGGTGTGTTGTTTGTGTGTGCAATCATCCTTAAAATGCCAGCAAAAGCTATAGATTCATCTACTCGCCATACAACATCTGAAAGTTTATGAGAGTGCATACGTTTATCACATGTTGTGCCCCACGCTTCCCCCTAAGGTAGCATGAGGAATCTCCAGCTCATAGGCTAAACCAGGCCTGGCCCAGGTCCGAATTTGGCCCATGAGGCTTTTCCCCCAAAGATATGGCCACCTGCCCCATATGACATCAGGTGTGGGACAGGTGAAGACACAACTGCAAATGAGCAATTGGGAGCTTGAATCAGAGAATCATAGGATTGGAAGGGACCACAAGCAACATTTAGTCCATCCCTCTGCAATGCAGGAATCTTTTACCCCAATGAAAATAGGGGCGTCCTAGTAATACCACAATACAAATAATCACAATAATTTTATTATTTATACTCCACCCCTCTGATCGGGTGCTCCAGCCACACTGGGTGGCTTCCAACATATATAAAAACATAATAAAACATTTTTTTAAAAAAACTTCCCTATACAGGGCTGCCTTAAGGTGTCTTCTAAAGGTTATTTACCTCCTTGATTTGGGGGTCACATAACTCCATACCCCCCACAACATTTCTCTGATGAAAATAGGGACGTCCTAAGGAAAAGCGGGATACTCTGGGATCAAATCAGAAACCAGGATGGCTTCTGTAAATCTGGGACTGTCCCTGGAAAATAGGGACACTTGGAGGGTCTGTATTCTTGGGCTACAAACCCCATTCATTGCATGTTAAGCCCTATCTGGGCATTTTCTAAAATGATCCCATGGAGTGGGAGAGCAGGGCTGTGCCTGTTGGCATTTCATCCCTGCTGGGGGGAAGCCTACATGCATAGAGTAGGATCCCCTCTAAAGGTCCCCCGCAAAAAAAAAGGCATGTGGACTGTTATGGCAGTGTAGGTCTGTGGGTCTGGCCCCACTTTCTCGCACCATTTGCTAATCCCATGGACAAAATGTCTAAATAGGGCTTTGATCACAGCTGCTTTTGCTGAATTCTGCCCATGGTGCATATGGAAAAAACCTTCCATGATAGGGGACGTTTTTAACTCCAGGAATGAAGCATTCTTAGGCATCTGTGCAATCTATATTAGAAGCACTATTCTACCATCATAGTCATATAACTTCTTATATTTCTTGCTAATATGCTGTATCCCATTTTCTGCCAGCTTTGGCAGTCACATTGCAATTACTTTAAGCAGGGAAAGTAAAAATGTTAAACTCTCCCCTAGAGGCGCAGGACAGAAGAGCTTATTCCACTTCCACTTCCTCATTCTCTTTCTCTCTATCTATCTTTTGGCTGAAATATTTACAGGTAAGGAAATATAGATCCCAGCTGCGAGTATTTTATGTGCGTGCTACAATATATAATAAAAATGCTGCCATTTGCCAAAATGATTTATGCATACGTCTGATGAAAGTAGGAACTTCATTCCAAAGAAATGTTAATGTCAAGAGTAATTTCCCCTTTTGTCTAGTGCCTTTTTTTAAAAGGAGATGTAGCACTGAGGAAGAATCCAGTGTGGAGAACCATGGATACTGATGTATTTATTTTGGCCAAAGGACAAATGGGAGTGGGAGTGGAGACACTTGGTAACTAGGACAGACAGTCGGGATCAAGAAAAGCTAAAGTCGGGATCAAGTGAATATCGGCTATTTCTGCTACTGCTCACATCAGAAGTCTCTGATAATCCTAGTGGTAAGGTAGGTAAATACACCTGAGCCAAGCTGGGGTGGTTGCAGGCACTGACAACTAGTGGTATCTGCAAAGTGCTGTGCACTGGGCTTTGTAAGGGCTGCAGATCACCTTACCATCCATGACTAAGAAATACTGCACCTTTGCCCGCAAGGTTTGATTTTAAAGTTCATGGGCAAAAATGGGTCACCTGAAATAACTGTGTGTCATGGAATGGTTGTATACAGAGGAATTGGGGGGGGGTGTCAGATGGGGAACCACCAAGGGAAGAAGGCTCAGAGCCCAAGGATTGCTGAAGGGATGATGATGAGTAGTCAGAGGGAGAAGACTGGGAGGAGGAAGTGTCGGAAACTGAAGGGGCAACAGGGCTTAGTGAGCTGGGGGAGTCTGTGACAGAGAGAAGTCCAAAATTAGAAGCAGAAGCAGGAGAGGATGGAGGCCAAGGGGCAGGGATGAGTCAGGCTGGTGAAGAAGCCAAAGGGTCTCCCCCCTCCCGATGTGGCAAGCTCCTTCCCTCACACCTTGTCTCCCAGAATCAGAAGAGACATGACAAAGGGGGGAGGAGAGGTTGACTGCACACAGGCAAAGCCTCCGATTGCTTAGAAAAAGCCCTGGTAAGAAGGCAGGGACTTTCAGCTTTGGCAACTGATTTTCTTGAAGGAAGCCCACTGAGAATGAGCTGCTCTGCTCATTGGGCCTGATACTCAGCCAAGTCTGTGGAGGTTGTGTTTTTGCTAATAAGTTAACTCCATCTTTGACTGTGTGATTACTGACTGGCATGTTCCTCTGACACTGTGACAGGTGACCAACAGGTAAATGGCCCTGCCCAGTGGTCAAACTGGGCCACTGGGTTGTGGGGGAGATCCCTGGATCTTGGTGGGATCCAGTTCCCCACTCCTGAATTGGAAAGACAGGTGAACTAATGCCAGTGTACTGGAAGAAGCAAATATCACCAATGTCAAAGCAATGATTCTTCAACATCAACTTAACTAGACTGGTCATGTTGTGCAGATGCCCAATGATCGTCTTCCAAAGCTTAAACTTGAAAATGGAAAGCGTAATGCTGTGGTCAACAAAAGAGGTTTAAAGACTGTCTCAAGGCAAATCTTTAAAAATGTAGTATAAACACTGACAACTGGGAAACACTGGCTTGCAAGCCTCCAACTGGGCTTTATCGAAGGTATCATGGGCTTTGAAGACACTCAAACTCAGGACGAAAGGGAGAAACATGCTAAGAGGAAGGTACATTCAGCAAACCCTCACTGTGATCAACTCCTGCCTGGAGACCTATGTCCCCACTGTGGAAGGATGTGTGGATCCAGAATTGGCCTCCACAGTCACCTACAGACACACTGTTAAGACTGTGTTCATGGAAGACAATCTTAGTCAGCTATGAGTGATTGCCAAAGAAAAAGAGTTGCCTTTGATTGGACTTAAGTGTCCAGGGGTCCTTTACCTTTACCTGTTGCCTCAGTGCTTAAATTGTAACCCTTGAATTTTTGGGAAATGACAGCCACATTCAGTTCTGATATGAAGTACAAAGTGATTCCTTCAAACATTTCATAAATGACCTACTCAGTATCTTGGAAGATGACCAGACAAAACGGGTCCTCCACGTTTTCTGAACCATCAGTGAAAAGGCCAAGTATAGTAAATCAAAGGAAAGTTATAATGAGCCAAGGCCATCCAAAGCCTGCTTCTTATTAGAGTATATTCCTGACACTTTAATGCCTCACTTTTTTTCTGAAGCAAAAGGGGGTCAAGGCTCAACTACCTTTGCAGGCATTTCTGAAAACACTGGGAAGAGACAAAGCCAGGTCTTGCGGTATTTAAATCAGAAACTTTTGAGTGATTTGCATATCCTCATCTCATTGAGCTTTGCCTATTTTCTCTTATTAACTAATTCAAAAATTTAATTAACTAGCTGATAGCTAAATGTGACTTGCATAGAATCAAGAAACCTCTTGGGAGTTACCAAAACTTTCCTTTTGAGCACACCCTCTGGGTTCACAAACGATATCCTGAAAGGCAAAGAGAGAAGAGAAGAGAAAGCAATCTTGCAGGTTCTTTGCAGTGCAGCATAACACAGAACAAATTCTTCATCTTCTTTCTCAGAGCCCTTACTCAAATTAATTATACAGCCACACATCTAGACTTTGTTGTTGTTTAGTCATGTCCGACTCTTCATGACCCCATGGACCAGAGCATGCCAGGCACTCCTGTCTTCCACTGCTCTCGCAGTTTGGTCAGACTCATGCTGGTAGCTTCGAGAACACTGTCCAACCATCTCGTCCTCTGTCGTCCCCTTCTCCTTGTGCCCTCAATCTTTTCCAACATCAGGGTCTTTTCCAGGGAGTCTAGACTTACTACTGAGCAAAAGAGCTGCTGCCCTGTGGCTCCTCCCCTTCCTCATGATAAACCTTGCTTGGACCCAGAACTTAAATGGCTGCCAATAATTTATCCTTCAATCAACAATTATGTGTACATCCAGATGTTCCACTCAACAACTTGGCCACAGCATTCTGCACCAGCTGCTGCTTCTGGACCATTTTCAAGAGAGGCCCCACCTAGGGCATGTTACAGTAGTCCAACATTGAGGTTGATAACACATGACTCACAGGAGCCTAGCTATCCCTGCCCAGCATAGGGCATAGCTGATATACTAACCTAAGTTGACAATAGGCTCTCTTCACCACAGAGGATACTGTTGGAATTCTGCCTGGGTCAGAGGAATGTGCCACAGCGTAGGCACCGGCAGATATTCCTTGGCGACCTCCCGGCTGCTACTCCCGGCAGATAAGCTGGCGAGGTCTCGGCGATTTTTCTCAGGCTGTGAGAAAAACACACCGTTCCTTCCTCTCTCCCCTTTGGTGTCCCCCAGGGAGGGGAAAGAAGCAGACAGAAAACTATTTACATCCTTTATTTCTGTCTTTCACTTCAGTACAGAGAAAACATGTCTGCACTCGACAGCAGTAAGAATAAACTCCACCCATGTACTTCCAGTACAGGTCACATGACACACACACTGAGCTAACATCCGGTGCTCAGTACAGAATGGACTGCCCCTTTGTTCCCATGGCAACAGTCACACACTTCCTGTTTGGCTTTCCAGCCACAAGCAGCAGACTTGGCTGCTATAGCCTTTGCTTGCTGCTGCATTGCTGCTTTAGAATAACATGGACCTCCAGTGTGGTGGTTCTAGGGGCCTCAGGCTACATACCCCCAGAGAAAGTGCAGCCCTGTCCAGAATTTATAACCTCCTCAGCTTGCAGAGCTGTGAACCACTTACCCACAATGCCTCTGTCTTACCAGAATTACATTACATCTCAAGATCGTTGGCCCTCATCCAGCCCACCACTGCATTGGTTCCCAGCCTCTCCCAATTCAGATGACAGAAATAGATGGTGCCATCAGCATACTGATGGCGTTGAGCCCTAAATATCCTAATGACCACACACAGCAGCTTCACAGAATATATTAACTAGCATTCAGGACAAAATATAGACTAGTCAATCTGCTGAAAGCTACTGTTTCACTTATTCTGTCTGTATGCTTCTTACTGTGTTCTTTTGTTTGGTTATCCTAGATTCCAAGAAACATACATTCATGACCAAGTATTTGAAGTGGGGCAATACTGGCCTGGGGAAGACCTGCAGTGAGGACTCATCATATGTGGCCTGGGGTTACATAGATTACTTGAGTGGAACTGGAGGAGCCTGTGCCACAGTGGTCCCACAAGACAAAGGTAACATGAAAAGGAGTCCTCCCAGAAACAGCTATAACTAAGGAATGAGCATGCCCAGGCTAGAAGCGGTGAATGCTGAAAGGCATGATACTAAGCAGGTGATTGTTTGTGCATGTGCACCGTCTATGTCCTTCCTCTGGTCTTCACATTCATCCCTTCTCTCTCTTTTTCCTGAGGGGGTCTGTCAGGGACTGAGACTGTTGAAACCAATATGTGTAATTTTAAATATGAATATTTGCCATTCAGTTTAGATTTGTAAAGCACAGAAGGGTCTGAAATGAATTAGATAGGCTACCTTTCAGGCTCACATATTAGAACAGGGGTCAGCAAACCTTTTCAGCAGGGGGTCAGTCCACTGTCCCTCAGACCTTGTGGGAGGCTGGACTATATTTTTTTGGGGGGGGGGGTGAAAGAATTCCTATGCCCCACAAATAACCCAGAGATGCATTTTAAATAAAAGGATACATTCTACTCATGTAAAAACATGCTGATTCCCGGACTGTCCACGGGCTGGATTTAGAAGGTGATTGGGCCGGATCCGGCCCCTGGGCCTTAGTTTGCTGACCCATGTATTAGAATATTCTGTTTATATTCTCTTCTATGGATTTCCATCTGTGCTCATTTGGTAAAAACAAAAAGCAGTAGCACTGGTTTTGGTTCTTTTTAAAGTAAATATAACAAACGTTTTCCTGAAATTCAGTCCATCCATATTTATATGATTAAATCTTGCAGCAGGATCTTTCAAGTCCAAACCTGTTCGCAGGAAATAAGAATAATCTGTGAAGGCCAAATTATTACGCTTAAAAAATGCACTGCATAAAACAGGAGCAGAGTTCTAGCCTAGGCATCTGAAATATGTTTGCAATTTTCCAATGCAAATAAAATAAAGTTTATCCATCTCCAGAAACTACCTCTAACAGCAGTTGCTACCTGAAATACTTGTTTTTGGAGCCGAAGAGGTAATTAGGTCACTGAACACTGTATGGAATAACGAGCAAGTGCAAGAGATGAACATACTGCATGCATGTTTGAAAAATTTACCTTGGAATTGTTCCAAAGCCTGAAGCATCAAAAACGCTCCATTGCTAGTTGAACACCCCAAGGCAAGAGAATGCAAGCTAACCTCGCCATTTGTTTTGTGTATCCTGGTGTGTCTCTTCTTTCTCTATTTATTCTCCAGATTATACTTTTCTATTGCTGTTACTTTCATTTGAAGGAGATGGTTTAGAAAGCTCTTTAAAAATGCAATATGTTTTTCAGCCATGGACCGTAGCACTTTTCCGTGCCGACAAAACTGTTGATCTTTGAGAAAGCAGCGCAATTATTCTTGACTGCTCATGAGTCAGCCCCTTCCAAGTCTTAAATATATTTGCATTGAAAACCATCATAACACTGGCATTGAAATAAGCGTATTATCATCCTTCAAAACCCACGGAGGAGATCTAAACCAAATAGCTAATCATAGGTCTGATGTTTGCATTCAGCTACAGCTTTGTAAATAAGTCCACAAAAGTTACTAGCCCACCAACAAGCAAACCAAGTACCAAACCCCAACACTAGCCTCCTGAAGGCTGGCAGAAGATGAACAAAGTGTCCAGTCCCTCCTTCATTTTCACGCTGAGCAGAAAGAAAAGAGCTTGCCTCCTTTGGCAGCCCACCTGGTTTCTTTGTGGAGCACAGAGGAGGGATGGGGTATTTGCCCACCAGGAATTCTTTATTGCCTTGTGGCACTGTGGGTTAAACCACAGAGACAAGGGCTTACCGATCAGAAGGTCGGTGGTTCGAATCCCCATGATGGGGTGAGCTCCCGTTGCTCGGTCTCTGCTCCTGCCAACCTAGCAGTTCAAAAGCACGTCAAAGTGCAAGTAGATAAATAGGTACTGCTCTGGCGGGAAGGTAAACGGCATTTCTGTGCACTGCTCTGGTTCGCCAGAAGTGGCTTAGTCATGCTGGCCACATGACCTGGCAGCTGTACGCCAGCTCCCTCGGCCAGTAAAGCGAGATGAGCACCACAACCCCAGAGTCAGTCACGACTGGACCTAACAGTCAGGGGTCCCTTTACCTTTACCTTTACCTTTACCTTTACCTTTACCTTTACCTTTACCTTTACCTTTACCTTTACCTTTACCAGTGCAATGCTTAAACAGAAGGCTGCACGAACACAGTGCTTGTTGGAGTCAGGCGTAGGTCAGCAGCGAAAGCAAATAATAATAATAATAATAATAATAATAATAATAATAATAATAATAATTTATTTATACTCCGCCCATCTGGCTGGGCTTC
Source organism: Podarcis cretensis (assembly GCF_951804945.1). Classification (NCBI taxonomy): domain Eukaryota; kingdom Metazoa; phylum Chordata; class Lepidosauria; order Squamata; family Lacertidae; genus Podarcis; species Podarcis cretensis. The sequence goes on from NC_137178.1 coordinate 58,149,042, forward strand.
CCCAGCCACTCTGGGCAGCTTCCAACCAAATATTAAAATACAGTAACATCAAACATTAAAAGCTTCCCTAAACAGGGCTGCCTTCAGATGTCTTCTAAAAGTTTTGTAGTTGTTGTTCTCTTTGTCATCTGGTGGGAGGGTGTTCCACAGGGAGGGCACCACTACCGAGAAGGCCCTCTGCCTGGTTCCCTGTAACTTGGCTTCTCGCAGTGAGGGAACCGCCAGAAGGCCCTCAGCGCTGGACCTCAGTGTCCGGGTAGCACGATGGAGGTGGAGATGCTCCTTCAGATATACTGGACCGAGGCCATTTAGGGCTTTAAAGGTCAGCACCAACACTTTGAATTGTGCTCGGAAACATACTGAGACCAGTGCAGTTAAATCTTTATCCAAGGAAACAAACCACAGCTCCTGCCTAGTGGTCTCAGCAACTCTTTCTAGGAGGTCTTGCCCCCATGAAGAAGTTGCAAGGACTGAAGGTCGCCGCTTTTCCAGTGCAAACTGGGACTTCTCCTCTCCAGGGTCTTTCCCCCATAGTCTCAGGCTCTGCACACAAGCACCCTCTGTTCTGCCTGTTTCATTTCTCTCTGAGTTCGAGGAGACATAAGGGAAGGGAGCTGGTTCTATCTCATATTTTTCCTCAGCTATGGCATCAACCTAACAACCACATTATGTTAATTAGCAACAAAACATAAGGTTGTTTACAATGTTTTAGTCTGACAACCAAGCTTTGCGTCTCTTTTTCATACTGTATACATTTTGTATGCTTTCATTCTTTACCAATACAGTGGTACCTCGGGTTAAGTACTTAATTTGTTCCGGAGGTCCATTCTTAACCTGAAACTGTTCTTAACCTGAAGCACCACTTTAGCTAATGGGGCCTCCTGCTGCTGCTGCGCTGCCGGAGCATGATTTCTGTTCTCATCCTGAAGCAAAGTTCTTAACCTGAGATACTATTTATGGGTTAGCGGAGTCTGTAACCTGAAGTGCATGTAACCTGAAGCGTATGTAACCCAAGGTACCACTGTAAAGGGACTGTATTGTAACTACTCTCATATAGAGTCTTTCCTACAGTCATCATCCAAGACAGTTTGTGAAGCATGTGAATATAGAAACCTTTGACTAGATCCTTCTCTGCTTTCCCATGTTGCTCCTTTCTGTTTCAATCTATGTTGGCTCATCCCCATCCTCACAAAGATAAAGTAGGGGAGGGGGCAAACAATGTCCCTGACTGAAAGAGACAATGTCTCCTAAGAAGTCTCAGCAGTTTTAACAAACTACAATTCCCAGGATTCCTTGGGGGAAGCAATGACATTTTAAAGTTGTATAATACTACTTTAAATGTATACTGCAGGTAGGGCTTTCATACTTACATTTAAAATATCTGAGTAAAATAAAATAAAAAAAAATATTTAAGAAACCCAATTCTATTTATTGTTATGCTTTTTAAAATTGGTTTTTGCCCAACCCTGTTTGTCAGCAGCTTGTTCTGACCGGGGAGGTTGGGGTTCTTCAGAAAACACTGTCCTTTTATGTTCTGAGTGTACCCTGATTTCAAAACACAATATTTACCTTAGATTTGTTAACTAATTATTGTGATTGATTCAGGATCTTGTGCTCTGAAATTGCACTCCTTGAAGCTGAACTGCGGGATTGCTGCTATGAAGATAAAAATATAAGATACAAGTTTATTTAGCCCATTCACCTAATTAAGTTGTTGACTTTTGGAACATTGCCTTTAGTTAAGCACAAGGAAACCGGCATTAACCTTTTAATATAAAGTTCAAATGAATATTCCTCAGGTGGGATTTGCCCCTTATTGGGCTCTTCTGTCTTTAAGCACATACGTGGTAATATTTAACCAAGACGTTGTACCTAATGGTGCAAAAGGTGATTAGTACCAACTGCTGATTACTGAACTCAAATTATGCATGAATTCATGTGTGGATTCTTAATGAAGTCTAATAAAGCATGTGTCGTGAAGCATTTTTAGTTCCCAGCCAGAACTCCTTGCATTCAGTATGGCTAATGAATTTTGTACTTCTTTTTGTTGTTGTACTTTTATTGAGGTTCAGCGAGTTTCTGGTTTATGAATCTGAGCATTATTATTTTATTATGCTTTATTTATATATGAGCTAGTCTGATTATAAATTATGCATCTGTGCTATTTCTGTTCCACTTCTTATCAGTGGGAATGCATTTATTGCAAATGGAATTTCCACATTTCTATTGTATCCTTCGGTCAAAACAGGCTGTTTAAATAAAACAGGCTAGCTACCACCATAACTCTCCGCAGCGAGTTTTGATGTTGAATATTCTTCAGGTACTCTTGTGAATAATCGAATATTCGCAAAGTATTCACAAAGTATTTTGTGCCTGTATTTAACATTTATTCTATTTATACCCTGGCTTGCCGATCGCGTGGTCAGCGGTTTGAATCCCCGTGGCGGGGTGAGCTCCTGTCGTTCGGTCCCAGCTCCTGCCCACCTAGCAGTTCGAAAGCACTTTTAAGTGCAAATAGATAAATAGGGACCGCTTTCTAGCAGGAAGGTAAACGGCGTTTCCGTGTGCTGCGCTGGTGCAGGCTCACCAGAGCAGCTTCGTCACACTGGCCACATGACCCGGAAGTGTCTCCGGACAGCGCTGGCCCCCGGCCTCTTAAGTGAGATGGGCGCACAACCCTAGAGTCGGACACGACTGGCCCGTATGGGCTGGGGTACCTTTACCTTTACTTGTAGTCAGTGAAATATCTGTAAGTCTGTAGCCTATGATATTTGGTTTCAGTATCTGACAGCAGATATTTGAATGGTTTTGATAGCTGACATGGAATGACATTAAAGTATCTGGTAGCATAAGATCTATGAGATGTTGTAGTGTTTGACAGCTAGGACCTTTCATATGCAATGCAGAAAGCCTGGGTTAGAGTGCTGGACTAGGACCTGGTAAAAGAGGGTTCCAAGCCCTACCTCACAGTCTTGTTGTGGGGATTAAATGAAGATGTGGATAATAATGTATGCCATCTTAAGGTTCCTGCAGAAAAAGGTGGGAAATAAATGCGATGAATAATTACATTTAAAAATCCAAAGTCTAAAGAGTTGGACAGGTTGAATGAACTAAGCATGTTTAGCCAAAATCCAAAGAAGTTTAACAAGGAAATACATTGCAAAATTCCAAATATTTAAAATCCAGTCAAACTGGACATAGAAGATATGATAGAATAGGCTAGTGGAATGACAATATATTATACTGCATTCCTTGCAGTTCAGTAATAATAATAATAATATTTTTTATTATTATTATTATTATTATTATTATTATTATTATTATTATTATTATTATATTATTTGTACCCCACCCTTCTGACTGGGTTGCCCTAGCCACTCTGGGCAGCTTCCAACAAATATAAAAGCATAATAAAACATCAAACATTAAAAACTTCCCTATACAGGGCTGCCTCCAGATGTCTTCTAAAAGTTGTATAGTTACTCATCTCCTTGACATCTGATGGGAGGGTGTTCCAATCATAGGGAACACAGAATTTAAGAAATCAACAGTGGCTGCATTAAATGAGTAACTGTATAATACAATTCCACCTTAAAACAGGTTTGTGTGCTTACAGAAATGTACAATTTAGTTTGTTAACAATCTCAATCATTAAAAGTCATTAAAGCAAATTTTTCAAGATTATGATAAATCAGGAATGAAAAAGAAGTTTAGTTTCTAATAAAATTATGAAATATTATTTCCCCCTAGGCATGCTGTGTATGTGTTTATTGTGGGTGCTTTTAACCAATGTGAAAATAACTGCTCCAATGTAATCTGCTAAAGAGTTGTTTTTCCAGGCAGCATCGTTTATGCAAATGCTGCGAAATTTTAACACAGAACTTGATAGAGTGAGTATGATATGCAGAACAAGACTAATGTTAATGTTTAAAGAGAACAATCTGATAACAAAGAATCTGTGCAGAAGCTTGTAATGGATAACATGACAGGACACAGTTCTCCTCTGAGAAATCGCAAGCAAATGCCTAGAACAAAACGTTCCAAGCAATCCTGATCGAGACGGACATGACTGATAGCAAGTACAAAAACAACCATTTTGGACTGGTCCTCAAAATTAGTGAAACAAATAAGGTGATAGTTTATTCTTCCTTCAAAGCAATATGAGGTGGTGGGGGGGGGGAGGAGAGAAGACAACATGTGGTGATGGAGTTAAAGAACTTCCTGTTTTAAAAATCTCAGACAGGAACAGAAGATCTTGTGCTAGTTGGGCCAATAAAAGTGCCTTGAAATACACATTACAGTGGTAACTCTGGTTGCGAACAGGATCCGTTCTGGAAGCCCGTTCGCAACATGAAAAGAACGCAACCTGCAGCGGTGCGTCTACGCAACCCTAGACTTCTCCGCAACCCTTCCCCTCTGCAGGGAGGTGGGACCAATTCGGATGGTCCGCCCCCACCACTTAATGGATCCAAATGGTTTCCAGAGAGTGGTAGGGGATGCTTTATCCCATGTTGATGGCCTTTCAGCTGATTCCCTGGTGGCCCGCTGGAATGCGGAGTTAACCAGGGCTATCGACTGTCTGGCTCCGAAGCGCCCTCTCCGATTGCATGGAGCCCGGACAGCCCCGTGGTTTTCTTCGGAGCTGAGGGCAATGAAACAATCGCTGAGACGGCTAGAGCGTTGGTGGCAAAAAACTCAGTCCGAATCTGACCGGACACAGGTTAGAGCTCAATGTCGAGCCTACCAAGTGGCAATAGCGATGGCGAAGAAGACTTTCTTCACCGCCTCTATTGCATCTGCAGAAAATAGTAGCAGGAGACTCTTTCAGGTGGTTTACAATTTAACGGAACCACCTTTACCACTGGGGCCTTGTAAAGACCCCAAGATCTCCTGCAACGATTTTGCAAAGTTTTTTGCAGATAAAATCACTCATATTCGGAAGGAGCTAGACACCACCATGGGAGCAGGGCTGGGGCGGGAGAGTGCTAGAGCTCTGTCTGGTCAAGTTGCATGGAATCAATTTCAATCCATTACCCCCGAGGATGTGGACAGGCTGCTTGGATGCATGAAACCAACCACCTGTCTCCTTGATCCTTGCCCATCCTGGCTAATAAAAGCAAGCTGGGAAGGGCTGGGCGATGGGCTCTGCGGGGTGGTGAATGCTTCCCTCTGTGAGGGAACATTCCCAGATCCGCTGAAAGAGGCGGTCATTAAACCGCTTCTTAAAAAACCATCTTTAGACCCGGCCAGTATGGCCAACTATCGCCCAGTCTCAAATCTTCCGTTCTTGGGCAAGGTGATTGAGCGCATGGTTGCTGAACAACTCCAGGCACGCCTGGAGGATGCGGACCATTTGGATCCCTTCCAATCGGGATTCAGGCCTCATCATGGGACTGAAACTGCCTTGGTCGCGCTGGTTGGTGATCTCCGGCGAGCTAGGGACAAAGGTGAGAGTGGTTTCCTAGTTCTGCTGGATCTTTCAGCGGCCTTTGATACAATTGACCATAACATCCTTCTGGACCGTCTAGAGGGGCTGGGAGCTGGGGGCACTGTTATACAGTGGTTTCGCTCCTTCCTCCTGGGCCGTGTTCAGAAAGTGGTGGGGGGGGATGAGTGTTCAGACCCCTGGGCCCTCACTTGTGGGGTGCCTCAGGGTTCCGTCCTCTCCCCCATGCTTTTTAACATCTATATGAAGTCGCTGGGAGAGATCATCAGGGGGTTTGGACTGGGTGTCCATCAATATGTAGATGATACCCAGCTCTACCTCTCTTTCAAATCAGAACCAGTGAAGGCGGTGAAGGTCCTGTGTGAGTGTCTGGAGGCGGTTGGAGGATGGATGGCGGCTAATGGATTGAGGCTGAATCCTGACAAGACAGAAGTACTGTTTTGGGGGGACAGGGGGCGGGCTGGTGTGGAGGACTCCCTGGTCCTGAATAGGGTAACTGTGCCCCTGAAGGACCAGGTGCGCAGCCTGGGAGTCATTTTGGACTCACAGCTGTCCATGGAGGCCCAGGTTAATTCTGTATCCAGGGCAGCTGTCTACCAACTCCACCTGGTATGCAGGCTGAGACCCTACCTGCCCACGGACTGTCTCACCAGAGTGGTGCATGCTCTAGTTATCTCCCGCTTGGACTACTGCAATGCGCTCTACGTGGGGCTACCTTTGAAGGTGACTCGGAAACTACAACTAATCCAGAATGCGGCAGCCAGACTGGTGACTGGGGGCGGCCGCCGAGACCACATAACACCGGTCTTGAAAGACCTACATTGGCTCCCAGTACGTTTCCGAGCACAATTCAAAGTGTTGGTGTTGACCTTTAAAGCCCTAAACGGCCTCGGCCCAGTATACCTGAAGGAGCGTCTCCACCTCCATCGTTCTGCCCGGATGCTGAGGTCCAGCGCCGAGGGCCTTCTGGCGGTTCCCTCATTGCGAGAAGCAAAGCTACAGGGAACCAGGCAGAGGGCCTTCTCGGTAGTGGCGCCCGCCCTGTGGAACGCCCTCCCATCAGATGTCAAAGCGATAAATAACTACCTGACATTCAGAAGACATCTTAAGGCAGCCCTGTTCAGGGAAGTTTTTAATCTGTGATATTTTAGTGTATTTTTGGTTTCTATGGAAGCCGCCCAGAGTGGCTAGGGAAACCCAGCCAGATGGGCGGGGTACAAATAATAAATTATTATATTATTATTATACGCATGTGCGGGTTGCAATTTGCCACTTCTGCTCATGCGCGTGACGTCATTTTGCGCTTCTGCACATGCGCGAGCAGCACAACACGGAAGTAACCCTTTCCGGTACTTCCGAGTCGCTGCAGGATGTAACCTGAAAGAACGTAACATGAAGCAGACGTAACATGAGGTATGACTGTACAAAGCTTTGAATCCAGGAATTTAAAATTCCATTTTACATGTCACTATATGACCTAAAAAGTTATACCAGGCATCATTCACTGATCAGTTCTCATAAGTAGAAGAAATGTGCAAGGACTTCTGCTTGTGCAATGGGGCTATCCCTCCCTCTACTCCCCACATTGCCAGAAATAGCTCAGGGTGGGTCAGGGGAACCTCCACTACAGAGCATGAGGGGAGAAGAGAGAAGATCTTTTTATTCGGCAAGCTAAAATTCTTACACTATTGGAACATTCAACATTCACTGCTGAATTCCTTCCATTAACTTTTTATACAAAAATCCAGATGATTGTTTAGGTAACACCTAACACACCATACATTTAGAGCACATTTTTCTCCAAAATAATATTGGGAACTATCGTTTACCCCTCATGAAGAAGCAATTCCCAGCACCCTTAATCAACTATAGTACCTAGGATTCCTGGCAAGGGTAGAAAATGTGCTTTGAAAGCATGGTGTGTGTGCAGCCAACTTTAACGTCAAATTTCAGCATATGCTACCTTCTCAGCTTAGACAGCTCAGGCTCTGCAGTACCTCAGATGAATCCTGTGTTCCATTTGCTTCTGCGGTACAATTGCCAAGAGCTCAGCAAAATAAAATAAAATGTAAACAGCTTAATGAATCAAATCAATGGAGGAGAAATCCCTGACAAAGAGCATATTTTCTGTGTGTGTTTCTGGGCCCCATGGTGATCCTATATTCAAGACATGATGCGTCTAGGTGAGAATTTGTCACAGGATAATGGTCTCCCACTGCTACTGTACATACAGTACCCAGTGTGCAACACCATGTAGCTGAGATATTCTTGGAAAACTAACTACTTTCCGAGGTGGCTTTGCTAGATGGGGAGCAACAGCACTGTGAGAAATTGCTCATACAGATGACAAGACGCACACAGAATGTGACACGAGCCAAATAGACTTAGAGATGTACTTTGTATAATATTGGAAATCCATCAGCCGCAGCCTTATAGATTGCCAGCATGAGGTGAGCTGAAGAGTCCCATACTTCAGAAATGTAGCCTTGACCCCCTCTAACTAGGTTCCCCCATTGCTGGTATCAGATATAACTCTAGATATGGCATTGAGTAGGTAATCAGTGTGCCATGTTTGAAATGTCAGCAGCTACCATCTGCAACTTGGGTAAAAACAGTTTGATTGGCTCCAGTGAAGAAAAGGGGTCACAGGAGCAAGACCTGGAGATGGTAGCAGGCTGTGGATGAAATAAGACTGCAGACTGGGGGACCCGACAAACCAGGCAGAGGAATGTTTTGTTAAAACAGCATTTTGAGACCTCCCTGGTCTTTATGTGGCATCATCTAGCCAACAGGGGGTGAAAGCCTGAAAACTCAAATTACATGTGCCGGCGCTGTTTGTGGGAGCCCACCTCTGCCCCAATCATCTACAAAGGAGAGAGTGTACAGTCCAGTTTTTAAAGCAGAATAATATATGGATGGAGGGGCCAAATCCATACCCTTCAACATTTCTCTGATGAAAATAGGGACGTGCTCCCCGACACCATGAGCCTAAGCATGATTTTTTGAGACCCAGTACTAGCTTGTAACGCAAACCTCTCTCAAACATACACCATGATCCCATCCCATGCTTGCAATCTCGTGAATCAGAGAAACAACGTTCCTAAATTAATTCTGACATTTCATTCACTACATTTCTGAAATTGGCCCACACTGGGGTCTAATCCCTCCAGTCCTCTCTGGCTTTTTTGTCTAGTTTTACAAAGCTTGTTGACTACTTTGTAACTTTTTGGTTGGTCCCAAGAAAGGTATTAGCCCATAGATGTTGTGATTCAAATGTACTGGCACAGCTGCAAAACATTTTAAAAGCAGGCCAGTCCATGTTGAAGTTTTGTTTTTCTGGCCTTTTTTTTTTTAATCATGAATTATTTCCCCAAAGTTAATTACAAAGTCTTCTGGAAGTTTACACTCAGCTGGTCCAAACAACTAAAGTGGCTTAACTATTATTGGCCCTAGTTATAAATACTTATATTTGAGAGAGAAAATCCGGAAAATTATTCCCACCATCAACTTTGGGCATTGACTTTGTTGGCTTTTGCATTTCTGTTATGTTCTTAGGCCACTTAGTTTAGACCCAGGCTGGTGACTGGCCTAGTCTAGCTTCCACTTCACATCCTCCTATGTCCTTAGTTGCAAGCGTTTAGCTTAGCATAAATTCTTAAGAGTAAGGAGTCATAAATCTTTGCTTGTTCATTAAATATATGGTCCTTTTTCTGACACTGTGGTATGATTAATCTCCTTGAGCTGAAGTATGATCATTCTCGTTATTTACAATACTCCCTGGATTTACTTCGAAGGTAAAGATGCTAACTTGCGCTTTGGAGATTAAATGTATTTACATGAAAGCCACATTGTAGAATTCTCTCCAAATGTTTCTCAGCTTAGGAAAGCTTTTCTACAAAAGTACAACTAAGTTGCCTGCTGTACTCTGAGGAGCTATTGCAAGGTGGATCATTACTGTGGAAATATATGCAAATAGCTAAATTTTCAGTATACCCTTTCCATCTGTTTGCCCACATTTGGTAGGTGTGTGTGATGGATGAGTGAATACTCCTCTAGATATTGAAAGATATTGGAGACTCATAGGTAACCAAAAATATCTTATTCCTCACAAAGCAAATTCACAAGGCAACACAGGTCTTCCTAAAAGGATGAGATGAATATCTGCATCATTTGAATGGAATCACACCTTTGGTACTCCCCCAATTTCCCCCACCCACTGAACAGATGAAGATGGGGCAATGGGTGAGTAACAGGTTGTAATTATTCAATTTAAGAATGGATAGTCTGCAGATAGTCATGACGATCCTGCCAAGAAGAGAGACCAGGACTGTGTACCATCAAATTTAATTCAACCTGGTAAGCATATAACTAATGAGTTCACTGAATATGTATCCTGATCCCAAGCATGTTTTGTCATAAGTAAATGAATATAATGGGCTCCCTAATATTAATGCTTAGGATCACGCAACCTAAAAACACAACCATCTACAGTGGTACCTCAGGTTAAGAACTTAATTCATTCCGGAGGTCTGTACTTAACCTGAAACTGTTCTTAACCTGAAGCACCACTTTAGCTAATGGGGCCTCCTGCTGCAGCTGCACCGCCGCTGCACGAATTCTGTTCTCATCCTGAAGCAAAGTTCTTAACCTGAGGTACTATTTCTGGGTTAGCGGAGTCTGTAACCTGAAGCGTATGTAACCTGAAGCGTATGTAACCCAAGGTACCACTGTACTATACTGCTGAGATCAGGTCCTCTAGAGATTATGAAGCAGCTTCCTCTTGCTCTCTATATGCATGTAAGATATGATACTTTTCAAAAAGATTCCTCTATGTAACTCTGACAGCAGGGAAGTCTCAAGTTCCCCAAACAATGGGAAAGAATCCCTCATGTTTGGAAGAGTTTGCAAGACATCTCTAAGCCACAAATGCTCGTGAGTGATCCACTGCTGCTGGATGGCAAGTGGTGAACTGGAGAATTTTCTCCCGCCCTCAGCCTTCTCTCCCTTTTGGGATCTCAATGGGAACTGTCCAAGCAGTAACTGGAGGAAGGAACTGCTCCATTCTTCTGGTCAATGTATCCAGCAGCCCAGTGGGCTCTTGTGCCAAAAAAGAAAATGAGGACAAAAGGAAAACAGATGAGAAAATGTAATCTTAAATATCCATTGAATACCCAGGGTGTTAGAAACACAAACAGGATACATGCCCCTGATTATAGGAGCCTCCATTAGTTCATAGGTGTTTGATGTCACTTTCTTGGAGATGTTCTGGGGGAACTCTTGGAAGGTCGAGAACATCTGAAAGGGAGAGTCCAAAATATTTGGAAAACTCTGGTGTGAGGAGGAAGAGGGTTGTTGTCAAAGTCATTTCCTACTTTATTATATTGGTCGCTGCAGGGCAGCTCTGCACCTCATTATGTTTCAGGGTAGAGACTCATCATTATGTTGATTATTCAAGAATGAGGTGTTGATTGCCTTAATGGGCTAATAGTCTGGTAATGAAGACTCAGTAATAGCATTGTCTTGGTGTCTTGGAATTCTTTATGCCTCAGCATTATGATTTGTGGAGCTCTGAAGCCAGGCAAGGAGCATAGTGTGTCTTCCAGCACACCCCATGGATATTTTTCTTTGACTTAGACATAGGATTTCCTTTACGAACCTTCCTTTTAGATCAGACATTGGTTTAAACCTTGTTTCACTACCAAGCTATCCTGCTCAGATGGCATGTTTGTTTACCTGAATGTAACCCAACAGATGTGAAGGATAAAATTATGCTTTATCAGGGACTTAGTGAAGTAGAAAGCTCATAAGTTGAGCATGGGACAAAGTCTAGTGACAGAAGCTTGGAAGGTCAAGATATACTCTGATCTAGATGTTTATTTTTATTTAGCTTGGAAAATTGGTGGCATATTGAGAGCAGGCAACATATGAAATCTTGTCTATGCGTGTTCTTCAGCTTGCCAAAGGGTAGCAATAGGTCTGTCACATCTCTATACAGAGCCTGATAAAATACAAGTTATAAACAAGAGTGACTCATTCAAAACAGCAGCCAGTGGTGTTAATATCTCCCTTTTTGTGTTAATTTAGCAGTATAATTATTATTAACATATTAAAGAGAGAGAAACTTTCTGTATTGGGAAAATTTCCTTAATCTCAACTGAGTTCAAATTGAGTAGAAAGGAATTTGCCAATAAATTCTAGTTTGGAAACTTCACTTTGCAGTCTTCTCGTGAAGCCTTCAGATTAAAATATGATAACACTGAGGTCTGCCATAAAGTGTCCCATGAGACTGATATGTAATTTGTGTATGGGGAAAGGCTGGCAAATATAATAGGTCAAATTGGATCATAATTTGATAATTAGTTAAGCATCTTTTCATTTCCCAATAAGTCACTCTGCTAGTACTGCCTGATACCTAGAAATGAATCTAGGTGTATTGAAAGTTGGCATCTCACAATATTTTTATCTGCTAGTGACTGAAATCCTCTTTTGTTAAAACAACATGTTTTGAGGTCTTCAGGGTATTTAAATGTAACATCTGTCTGATGTGATGTCCTGTTTAAAGTCCTTAGGCACTATTATTAGTAGGGATGTAAGCTTTTGTTTTTTGTTTTGTTTTGTTTTTGTTTTTAAGTGTGCTAGATTTAAGAGTTTTGCAAACCTTGCTTTTGCATTTTACGAAGTTTATGATAAAACCTGAATGCATGGTGATAAGAACCCGTGACAATCAGAATGTTATCTTCAGTGAGAATATTGAAGACGTACCAGAATCAAACTGATAATGTGAGAGACGATTACAGCTTATAAAATATCCAGTGGGTTGGGCTTATAAAGAAGCTGTAAACAGGAATGGAAGAATATTGTTAAAACCATTCCCTCAACGCAGCAACTTGAATATAACAAAGTTTTGACTTAATAGTTTTTGGCATTTAACCGCTTTTCCCTTTTGCGTAACCCAAGGTGACTTTTTATGGTGTGATCAGGGTTATGAGTTCTGCATGTCAGAAAGCTGCACGAGCACTTAGTCATTCTCATCCATATGCATCTTACTTCAGGTCATACTGTATTATACGAGGGAGAGGACAATCCAAGGAGGGTGCAGAAAGCAGGCTCTGGGGCGGCTGGCATTGAGCAGAGAGAAGGGGTCTGAAGGGGAGAGAAGTACCTGGCTGTGGTATATAATATGTTCCTATTGCCTTAAAGAGTTTTCAAAGCTTTCAAAAATATTATTTTAATGTGTTTTAATTTTATTTTTAATAGTATTATCACATAGGTTGCTGGCCACCTCGGGCTCCTTTAGGAGGAAGAGTGGGATAACAGTTTTATAAGTTTTATAATTTTATAAGCAGATGGTGACAGCAGTCATGAAATTAAAAGATCCCTGCTTCTTGGGGGAAAAGCGATGACAAACCTAGACAGCATCTTAAAAAGCAGAGACATCACCCTGCCGACAAAGGTCCGTATAGTTAAAGCTATGGTTTTCCCAGTAGTGATGTATGGAAGTGAGAGATGGACTATAAAGAAGGCTGATCGCTGAAGAATTGATGCTTTTGGATTATGGTGCTGGAGGAGACTCTTGAGAGTCCCATGGACTGCAATAAGATCAAACGTATCTGTCAGGGGCTCAGGAGCAGAGGCACAGGGGAGAGAGGAAATGGAGAGCGAAGGGGAAGAATCGGAGGGCAGCGTAGGGGAGTATGAAAGTAGCCCGAGAGATTCCATGAGCTTCTCCAGCGATTCAGAAGATTCCCAGAGGGGGGCGCCGATGGCCAGGGCAAGGGGGGTCCCGGGGGGACACACCAGAAGCAAGGGGCCAGCGGGGACTCCCAAAGCAGCAGCGGGAGATCGGGACCAGCTCCTCCACCAGAGCGTAGTGGGGGAGAAGAGTCCCATGTATCAGGGCCAGCTTCTCCTCCAGCAGGGAGAGAAGATGAATCAGGGCTGGCCACACCTCTATCGCAGAGTGAGGGAACGGAGGGAAAGTCAGGTCCAGCTAGCCTCTCTGAAGGGGGAAGCAGTGACAGGAGCAGTGTAACGGTCAGAAGGAAGGTTGCCGGCTGGGCGCGCGCGCCAAGTTCGAATGTACAGGCGCGCGGCACAGCAGGAAACCCGGATTGGGAACCAGGTCCTAAAGCCCGCCGGAGGGAGGGGGAAGACTCAGGAGACTCAGCGTCAGAAGAGTCTAGAAAGGGCAAGACCCCAGCGGACAGGCGGACCCAGAGGAGGAAAGAGCAAAGGAAGAGGTGGAGCAAGGCTAGAGTCTTAAACTGGTGTCTGGGGAGAGGAGATTCAGACGGAGCTTCAGCGGTTTAGAGTTTAAGACGTAGAGCTGCGCGCCGCGGCTTTGAAATCGAAAATGAACTTCAATAAAGACTTTTGTATATAACAACGAACTGGCGTTGGTCCTTTGTGAGCTGGGACCTCGGGCAGCTCTGACAGTATCCATCCTTAAGGAAATCAGCCCTGAGTTCCAGTGCTCACTGGAAGGACAGATCGTGAAGCTGAGGCTCCAATACTTTGGCCACCTCATGAGAAAGACTCCCTGGAAAAGACCCTGATGTTGGGAAAGATGGAGGGCACAAGGAGAAGGGGACGACAGAGGACGAGATGGTTGGACAGTGTTCTCAAAGCTACCAGGATGACCAAACTGTGGGAGGCAGTGAAAGACAGGAGTGCCTGGCATGCTCTGGTCCACAAAGAGTCGGACATGACTAAAGGACTAAACAAGAAAGTAAATGAATAGTATGGAGGAAAGGAAAATAGTACCGGAAAACACAGATTCTCCACGCATCTGTCATGTGAAGGTTTTAACACCATGAGCTTAAGGGTAAGATAACTGTCACTTGGGCACAAGACCAGAGGGAATATCACTTCCCTATTCCTTTACTTACACTTGGCAGAAAGCTATTTTGAAAGGCGCTTCCTCGAGCTGTTCCATAATTTCGCATTTGGAAGGTGTGTTTTTTAGGGGGATTGATGTTGGTGGGGGAAGCAGGAGTGAAAACTACTTCATCTTTGGGGAGATGGTAGGCTGGAGCAGTAGCAGGGATTCTAGTAAAAGTGGATGAGGCAGCACCTCTTGATGCCATTGGGACTCACTCTCTTCCCCCACCCCAGCAATGCACCTGGAAGGATGCTACATCTTGACAGTCCAAATATTACCCCAAATGTGGTACTGTGGGAAAACATGTTGACCTGACTGGCTGCTGACTGCAGCTGCTCCTGGCTGCTTGATCAGTGGCAATCTTAAAATTATTGGAGTCTAATTAAAGGCACTTACTGAAGGTCTCCCGCTAATGAGTGCCCAGGCCATGTTCATCTGTTTAGGGTATTTATAGAAGTGCTTCATATTTGATCATCTCTAAGCAGTGCCAAAAATGCAACACGGATAAAACGTATAACATCTATAAATGCAAGACAGCTCAAAAATACCATAAATGTCAACATTTTCTGCAGTAAACAGTGGTTGGCATAGCCAGTGTTAACAAAGAATGCCTGGGTAAATAAATGGAAATGGTAAAATAATATATAATCATGTGATGTCACCAGTATCTTGATGTGAAGGGAATTGGACTAGATGACTCTTATGGTCTTTTCCAACTCTACAGTTCTATGATCCTATGTGTATTGAAGGACATTGAAAACGATCAATTTCATGATTTAATGGTAGTTAGTTGGTTTTGCCCCCACAATACATTATGGAAATGAGCTTAGCATCATCCAGAAAATCTACCTCTGTGACTTCAAAAGATGGAGATCTTTGTCTTCAGAATGGTCAGGGTCCTTCCATACATTTTCCAACACATTTAAAGGGAACCTGTACAAGTTTTAGCCTTGCTGACATTGGTGTTTAACTTTGCATATTTTTTCCTCCTGGACTTTGAATAGTCCTTGCATTCCACTGCAGAACTGCCTTACCCCAGGGAGGTTATGCACCACTGAAAGCCTGACAGTTCTGAAAGTGGCTTGGAATACAAGTTGGGTCGGCTCTGCTAACATGTTATTCTCTCATCCAATTGCTATTAATACCATTCCAGAAACAGAAGAAAAGGGTAACATTATAAACCTAAAGATTTGCTCTGTGTTTAAAATACAGCATTTATATGTGTATCCTTTTAAATGCCGTACAATTGTATATTCCCAGATTCATCTCCAAAATATATTTGCATTTAAATATAATGCTGTGTTTCTGTATCAAATACAAATGTTTCTTGCCATGCAAAGAAATACTCAATGATATGAAACTTATGTAAAGCTCTCGATATACAAAAAAGGCAGAGGATGGGTGATTTTATGCTACATTGGAATGTGCAATTGGGTTTCATCCTCACCCAATCTCTGCACAATAGCATAAGAGTGCGATGGAAAAGTTAAGCAGCTGCAGAGAGCTTCCTAAAAGGTGTGGTCTTCATTGCCATGCAGCTCATGATTTCTCATTCCAGAAGGAATCAACACCTGTATGATTTCCTGTGGTCATAATTTTTTCTTTTGCTGACAACAGGAGTAATTGCTTTGTGCAGCAGAAAAAAAGGGGGTGCAAGGTTGTCTATGGAAGATAACAGCGTTTGCTCATTTTAAAGACTTTATATACCCACACTTCCAATAATCAACTCATAGAGATTCTCAGTGCCTGGGAAATTTTGAAAGTATCTTCCCGGCCAAGTACTGTATGTAAAATGGTTCTGCGTCGTGAAAAGGAGCACAACAGCACACCTGTATGACATTAGCTCTTTTCTTCTTTTTAACATTATTTACTTTATTAAACTTTTTGAAAAATAAAATTAAAAATAAATCAAACAAAACAGATGCAAAGGGTAAGTTCTGAACATAACAGGCTTAAAGCAGCTCAACGGCGATACATACTGATAATTCTAATACTTTCTTTACAGGGTTTTCTTTGCAGTATTGTTTCTTTACAGGGCTTCAAGTTGAAGAGATAACTCAAAATAGTCTAGAGTATATTAGGGAGGGGGCAGGCATAATCCATATTTTCTGAAATGAGTCCTTTATTTTTTGTCTCCTGGCTATCCTTAGTCTTTGTGTTTATTTCTCTGAGAGCACATTCATTACTTTATTTATAAAAGTTCCTATGGAAATATACTATTTGTGATATTTATTAATTTTATAAAGCAACCATATGCATGTTTACTCACCCTGTTTAGTGGAGCTTCCCCTCAGTTTGAAAATAAAAATGGAAATTTTGGGAAACCTCCGGTGAAATATTTTGTCTTCTGGAATGAGCAAAAAATATTTTAGGACAAGGTTTTACTCACTTTTTGTATTACCAACATAATGCCCCCGATGTTCACAAAGGTTCGTTCTCCCTCCCCCCCCCCCCATTGACCATACAATGCTGAGGAATTGTCACTCTTTTCCCTCTTGAAAAGTACATGAATGAGCTGAATAAGATTTAACCTTTTCAACACAGTGATTATCTTTAAGAACCCTGATGAGCCCTGTTGGATCAGGCCAAAGGTCTGTCTAGTCCACAATACTCTTCCTACCTGTAATTCCCAGCAAATGCCATTCAGAGGCATTCCACGCTGCTTCCAGCTGTGGGGTTAGCCATCATGGATAGGTGCCATTGATTATGGGATGCCCTGTGGACTGTCATTATGAAAATTGGTTGTCCAGATGAATTTGTGAATATTATTCGGCTCCTCCATGATAATATGACAGCAACAATCGCAGATAACAATGGCTGTCATCAACTTCGTTGGACTGGCCATATTGTGCGGATGCCTGATTATCGTCTTCCAAAGCAACTACTCTACTCCAAACTTAAAAATAGAAAGCATAATGCTGGTGGTCAACAAAGGAGGTTCTCTCACAAGGCAAATCTTTTTTAAAAAGTAGTATAAACACCGACAACTGGGAAACACTGGCCTGCGAGCGCGCCAATTGGACAACAGCCTTTACCAAATGTGTCATGGGTTTTGAAGGCACTTGAACTCAGGACGAAAGGGAGAAACACTCTAAGAGGAAGGCACACTTGGCAAACCCTCAACATGATCAACCTATGTCCCCACTGTGGAAGGACGTGTGGATACAGAATTGGCCTCCACAGTCACCTAAACGGCCTCAGCCCAGTATACCTGAAGGAGCATCTCTAACCCCATTGTTCTGCCCGGACGCTGAGGTCCAGCGCCGAGGGCCTTCTGGTGGTTCCCTGATTGCGAGAAGCAAAGCTACAGGGAACCAGGCAGAGGGCCTTCTCGGTAGTGGTACCCGCCCTGTAGAACGCCCTCCCATCAGATGTCAAAGTGATAAACAACTACCTGACATTCAGAAGACATCTTAAGGCAGCCCTGTTCAGGGAAGTTTTTAATGTGTGACTTTTTAGTGTATTTTTGGTCTCTGTGGAAGCTGCCCAGAGTGACTGGGGAAACCCAGCCAGATGGGCGGGGTACAAATAATAAATTATTATTATTATTATTATTATTATTATTATTATTATTATTACAGAGTCGCTTTTAAAACTGTGTTTATGGAAGACACTCTTAGCTATGAGTGATCGCCAAAGAAAAAGATTCTTCCCAGCAAATGGCGTTCAGAGGTAGACTGCTTCCAACTGTGGGGTTAGGACATAGCCATTGCGGATAGGTGCCATTGATTATGGGCTGGGTCTGCCCATTGAGAAATAGGTGGAGGCAGTCCATCACATTTTATATAAGGCTTGGCAGGAGAGGGGCAGAAAGAGGTGTTGATAAGGGAAACCAGTTCTTCTCTCTCATTTACCTAGGCAACATGAAAGTCCCTGTGCAAAGAGTCCTGGGAATAATATGTCAGAGTCTCCAAGTATTTACTATGGACCTCCATTTCTAGTAAAGTACAGTTCCCAGGTATCTGTGTGCTGGGAGATTGCTGTTTGTAAGGCTTCCTGGCCTAATGGGAGCCTGAGGAGCAGACTTCCCGCACTGTTGAGTACTTGCTCATTGTCGCTACTTCTGAAAGATATGTTTGGGGGCGCCAGAATGGGACAAGGGATATTGCTATGGGTTGAACTTATTTTAAGGTAAAGCCAGGGTTCAAAGGGATTTGTGGCATGGGTCAGGCTAAGGAGAATTCCCCTCTTCTGCAATTCGGCAACATCATTAATTCATTTCTTCAGATGAATGACCAATATTCTGCATTCTGTGTATAGGCAGGGTATACAATTTCTCTGAGAATTCTGATTATTATTATTATTGAAATTCCTTCCACTTCTCTGGAAATTCCTCAGACATTTTCCCCAAGCAACAACCTCTGGATCTGCCTTGAATTTTGCTTTAGGCAGAATTCAGTGACAATGTAAGAATGTACGAACCCTCTGGAGAAGCCTTGCCAGTCTTAGTGAAACTCTTTTCGCCTCACTTGAAAATCCATCAGTGACTTTGCCTCGGTAGAGACCTCCTCCCACTTTGCCACATATTTTGCTCTGAATATAATTCAGAGCAACTCTAGCACTGAGCTCTCTTTAAACAAAAAACAAAAAAACCCCAAATATTTATATTAAGAGTGGCTGGAGCATTTGTTCAGAAAATGATGGCCCCCAAGTAACACTTGTGCTTTTGTGTGGCAAGCAGACTGTCCCCTGCAAACACTTTTTTTTCTCACTTACATGTAAGTTATGGAGTTCTTAAAAAGCAGTCACATCAGAAGATTTAAAAAGAAAAAATGTGGAGAATTAAGCCAGGGGTCAGCAAACTTTTTCAGCAGGGGGCTGGTCCACTGTCCCTCAGACCTTGTGGGGGGCCGGACTATATTTGGGGGGCGTGAATGAATTCTTATGCCCCACAAATAACCCAGAGATGCATTTTAAATAAAAGCACACATTCTACTTATGTAAAAACATGCTGATTCCCGGATCGTCCGCAGGCCGGATTTAGAAGGCGATTGGGCCGCATCTGGCCCCCGGGCCTTAGTTTGCCTACCCATGAACTAAGGCTTCAGTTCAATGACCTATGAAGAAAACATGCCAGAATAAAAGAAAGCCACAGCGATCATGTAGCAAGGGTGCCTTTTATGTACTTTGAAGAAAAATGCATGGAATCAGCAGTGACAATGTGAAGGCATTTGTAGAGATGTGACAAAAGGGATTTGGGGTTTTGTTCCCTTTCTCTCCAAAGCGAAACATAGGTTTTCCTGTACAAAATGCTAGCCCTCATTGAATGATAGGTCAGAATACCCTCGAGCAAATAGCTTATGAATCTCCAATTGTTAATACTTCATAGTACATCATCTGGATCTCTGTGGGCAGGGGGTGGGGGGTGGGGAATAGCAATAAACACTGAGATTAACCTGGCTGGCTGTAGGATGTCATTGTGTTTATACAGCCAATTGGGCATTGGTCTGTCAAACAAAATAGGAGCTGTGTCAGGTTTGCTAGAGTGGTTAAAGCATTTTGAAACAAATGATTGATTAAATGGACTCTTTGTTCTCGAGATCTGTCATCTTGGCAGTCAGGGGCACTGAAATGGTTATGCTCAGTAATAGCTGCAGCTTTCTTCAGTGCCCAAACTAATATAGGTGATATTTGACTCGTACAAATTTACCTGCCTGCATGCATATGGATTTTTGAGGCTTGCTTTGGGGCCGCAATGCATAAGATGGCCAAAGTAATAAGCAATTCCCAGATAATGTTTTCATTTAGTAGAAATGTGGCATTTAGCACTGTGAACTGGGGCCAGTGCCCAATGTGATTCTCCACCTTCTTCTTTATATCTCTGGCGTCCACTGACACAGAAAATTTAATATGTCACAGCCTTGATTCAGAAGGATCAATAAATGTTATGGTCCCTTTTCACACACCTTTCATTTCTATCAATGGTGCTGGGTTGAGAGTGCTTATTGGTCCATGGTGTTCATATATTGTCCTGTTTTCTGCGGATATAATATCTTGAGGAAGCCACTTGGTTGGATGATGCCATCACAAAACAACATACAAGCAAGAGTAAGACAAGATATAAACATATGCTGCATTGCTTTTAAGAAGCTGATCTGCAACACCAGATAATTGCATTATCAATTTAAAGTAGCATTGAAGAGGAAGGTCATCAGTGCTTGCCTAAATCACTTGCGACAAAGGACAAGGCACATTTCAAAAGGTTTACTGAATCAGTCCTTACCAGAAGGGCAGGATGATATGGGTGAAGTTGGTCCTACAATTAACCTGGTCCCAAGCAATTTAAGACCACTTTTCCAGTGACTCTTTTTCCTCTCTCTCTCTCTCTCTCTCTCTCTCTCTCTCTCTCTCTTGGGGGAGATGGGTGATTTCCCCCTTCTCCCTACATTTTTTGGCTTTCATAAAAATGTGCTAATCACAGATATTTGTTTGAAGGGATGTGTGTTTTCCTGTACATAGACTCATAGAATTGTAGAGTCGGAAGGGACCACAAGGATCATCGAGTCCAACACCCTGCAGTGCAGGAATCTTTCACCCAATGTGGGGCTTGAACTCACAACCTTGAGATTAAGAGTTTCACGCTCTACCAACTGAGCTATCTGATCATACTCTATCTAATACATGAACCATCCAAGGACTTGCTCAATAAAGATTTGCATGCACAACAAATCCATTTCATCAATGGATTCTGGCATGGTTGGGATTGAGAGTTACTAGAAATTCTCTTTTGGAGAGAAATGTCTGCCTCTTGAGCTCAAAAATGATTTCAGCACAGAAGTGTCAATACTGTGAGGTAGTAATGGCTGCAGGTGAGTTTCAGAAAGAATCACCTGAAAGAGAAGGACATGTACCATCATGAATGCATCTCTCTCCCTTTTTTATCATTCTCTAAACTGAGATGTCAGTGCTGAGTTGTGTATTGTTCTAACATGACCATCCATTACATTTAGGCAGGAACAGTCTATCCCATTAATCACAGGCAGAAGGTTAAGTAAAGATGTAAGCATATTGGAAACAAGGCTTAAAATGCACATAACCTTGATATATTAGGTAAATGTCTAAGAAAGGGCCACAGACCTAAAAAGATTAATGGAAACAGACCAAGCCAAGTTATATTAACTATGCTAAACAACATAATGTTCCAATCTATTATTCCTGCGCAGAAATAGATTGTGCATGAGATCTGCCAGACATATTTTGTGTGTGTATATGTATGCATATATAATCACATGAAAATCTACAAAATAGCCGATGAAATAAAAGAAAATCTAATGAGAAAATGGGCTATAAATTGGTTGATATGTCTGATGTGATAAATAGGCCTTTCAAGTTTCATTTTCTTTTGCTTGATACGAAACTGTTGTTTCTGTTCTGTAGCTGAAGTAAGTGCGGAGGACATTACAGTCTCAAATCAAGCCTGACTTGGTTTTCTCTGAATATTCAAATTCATGTGTGCAGCCGTCAAGAACTTCAAAAGTTCTGGACTGATGTTCACTTTAAGAAGATATATTTCTAAAGAATGCAACCAATTCATCAAGCACAGAGCATCTACTGTTTATTTCAATACGGTTGGCATGGAAGCAATGCTTAAGAGAATGTGGCTTTGATTTAAAAGTTCAGTTCTCTTAAATCAGGGCATAAGTCAGCCCTGCACAACTTATGATCCATCTAGCAAACACAACCCACCAGCAGTACACGGTGGCTCCCAGGGGGTCAATGAATGTTGTGTTTTTCTGCACAAATACCTGAGTCATCTGGAGCTGTTGTTATTAAGACATGGAATTTATTGCCTGCCTGGGATCTTCCTTGATTTTGTGAAACTGTATTTGCAGACGTGTGGGGGTAAGTGTTTTGGGGGAATGGGGCTGCACTGGAATTGTTGCAGTGTTGACCCATCCTTTCCATGGGCTTCATGGAGTGGACACATGCAAATGTAATCTACTTCCTATTCCAATTACTTGGAGGCTCATTTAACTGTAGTTTGTCCCAGGCCGAAGCCTTGTGTCCAGTACTTTTTGCACAGATTGAGAAATTATCTCCATGCCATGGCAGACGTAGGGAGGGAAGTGTCAGCAGTGAAAAACACCTGGGTACATGGTGAGCAGCCCGTGTGCGAGAGCAGTTGCTACTGGGTCCGTGATCTGACTGCTCTCACATGGAACCACCAGTGTAAACATCTCCATGTGGAGTCTGTCTCTCTGGCCACTAAAATTTGTGTGGTCGTGGCAGTGTTTCTTTGCACTCCCACCACAGTATGAACTCCAGCCGCTTGCATGCACAGCCCCCACTGTGGCAGCACAAATGCTTCTCGCCAATGGTTACTTAATGTGGGTGCTAATTGCTCATAAGAACATGAGAAGAGCCTGCTGGATCAGGCCAGTGATCCATCTAGTCCAGCATCCTGCTCTCACAGTGGCCAAACAGATCTGTGAGGTCCAGTGCTGAGGTCCAGTGCCGAGGGCCTTCTGGCGGTTCCCCCACTGCGAGAAGCCAAGTTACAGGGAACCAGGGAGAGGGCCTTCTTGGTAGTGGCACCCGCCCTGTGGAACGCCCTCCCACCAGATGTCAAAGAGAAAAACAACTACCAGACTTTTAGAAGACATCTGAAGGCAGCCCTCTTTAGGGAAGCTTTTAATGTTTAATAGGTTATTGTATTTTAATATTCTGTTGGAAGCCGGGGTATAAATAATAAATTATTATTATTATTATTAACCATCAAGCAGGACTTGAGCACCACAACAATCTCTCCTCCTTAGGTTCCTAGAAACTGGTATTCAGAAGCATTACTGCCTCTGACCATGGAGGTAGAACCTGCCTATCCAGGCCTGTAGACACTGAAAGCCCTCTGCTCCATGAATTTGTCCAATCCTCTTTTAAAGCCATCCAAGCTGGTGGTCATCACTGCCTTCTGAGGGAGTGTGCACCATAGTTTAACTCTGCACGGCCTTGTCACATGGTGAGCCATTGTGTTTGGTGGGTTCATGCATGGCTTGGGAGATTATCTCCATGCCATGGCAAGCAATACAGAAAAAGAAGTCTCTGCAGTGAAGCAGAGAGTCTTAAGTCCAGCAGTGGTCTTGTGTACATCTGAGAAACTTGCATGAGAGCTGCTGTTAGGCATCATATACCTGGGCTCACCACATGCCAACCGTCAATATAGGGCTTGATTTCAGGATTAAGGAGTCCTGCATAATGTGTGGAACAATAGCTCAGTGATATAGCATTCATACTGCATGCAGGAAGTCTTGGGTTACATCCCCGCTATCTCTAGTTAGAAGGCTCAGATAGCAGGTGAAAGAACTCTTCCTGACACAAGTGATGCTACTGGTCAGGGAAGACCAGAGGTATCCATTGTGGTGCCCTGCAGATGTTGTGAGTCTCCCATCAGCCCCAGCTAACATGGCCTATGCTTGAGGAGCTGCCCAAGGAGTGAGCAATACTGAGCTGGATAGACAAATGGCTGCCATGCACCAGATCAGACTTCCTATGTTGTTAGCTATAGCCACATTTGGGTAGGTTCTCAAGTGCACTGCTTTTGAAAAAATCCCAGCCCAGCCCAATGAGAATCCTTTCAGGGTAAAAATATTGTTTTTAGTGAATTCCCTTTCCCTTTCAAAAAGAAGAACAGCACAGAGAGACCAGAAAACTTCTGTAATGAATGACAATGTGTATTGTGGAAGATGTACTGATTGCATTCCAGGTCCTCTTGGAAAACCCTAAATGGATGTGTTAACAGCAAGATATGCGTTTCAAAGCCATTAAACCATAAACTTCACATCAGCACCTAAACAAGTTTTATTTAAAATGCTTACATCCTAAACTTGCAGCCAGCATGAACTTTCAGGATGTATATTAATCTCCTGGAGAGTTTCTGAATGCTTCAATAAAACCTAGTGTCGCTAGCATTTTAGCTTATTAATACTTTAACAAAAATGAAATATAGATGCTTTGCAGAGAAAATTTGTTGTTTCCCAGGAGCTAACTAAGGTAAATTCTCTAAATACTCATACCACTGTGCTGAGTGCTACAGAAGCTCTTGTATAAAAGAGAATGGAAATCCTGGGCATTTCAGTCTCTACAGACATCACTTGTCTTATTAAGGGGCAAAACACTCCAGGCATTTCCATTCATTTGAAAGACTTTCGTTCAAAATGCATTTTAACAGATGAACACCACCGTACGTGATGTTTCAGAGTTCTTAAAAGGCAATTTGGAGAGGAACACCATATGCAGGGAGAGCACTTAAAGGAATAGGCAGGAGCCCCGTGAGGCACAGTTAAGACCTCTGGTCTTGTGGAGGATGCCCACATTCAGATACCTCTTCATGACACCATCATTCTTCCAGAAAAAGAAACATTGCTGTTACAAGAAGCAAACACAGTGCAACTCTCCCAAATAATAATAATAATAATAATAATAATAATAAGAATAAGAATAAGAATAATAATATTTATATGCTGCCCTCCCCAGCTGAAGCCGGGCTCAGAGCGGCTAACAACAATAAAATGATAAAACATTCTAAAATCATTTCATTATAAAATGAATTCCAATCAAATTAAGGGCAACCATTGGGCTAGAAGTTCTGTGAGGATTGCCAGAGGAGGGAGTCAAGCTGTGCCCTGGCCAAAGGCCTGGTGGAACAGCTCTGTCTTGCAGGCCCTGCGAAAAAATGTCAAGTCCCACAGGGCCCTAGTCTCTTGTGACAGAACGCTCCACCAGATCGGAGCTACAGCCGAAAAAGCCCTGGCTCTGGTTGAGGCCAGCCTAACCTCTCTGTAGCCTGGGACCTTCAAGATGTTTTTGTTTGAAGACCGTAAGTTCCTCTGTGGGGAACGTGGTTGTAGGCTGTATAGGGCTTTGAAGGTTAAAACCAGCACCTTAAACCTGATCCTATACTCCACTGGGAGTTAGTGCAGCTGGTATAGCACTGGGTGAATGTGATCTTGCAGCAAGGACCCCGTAAGGAGTCTCGCCGAAGTATTCTGCACCCGCTGGAGTTTCTGGGTCAGTTTTAAGGGCAGCCCCACGTAGAGCGAGTTACAATAATCCAGTCTGGAGGTGACCGTCGCGTGGATCACAGTGGCTAGGTCAGGGCGAGAGAGGTAAGGAGCTTTGCTCGCATTGCCTTTACAACTCAGGAAAAAGCCACACTGCAGTGACTCATGTCACCAGCATTATGTAAGGAAGAGGGGTGCCACTTTGGTGATGTCTGAGCACCTGTCAAGCCTTTGTGACCAAGTCTTTGGGCTTTTGCGAATCTTGGATTCCAATACCTGGAAGATGTTTGGACAATATTAAAGTCAAATGTTCACAAAGTGGAACCCAACTAACTTGCCCTTTCCTTGTCCCCAAAACCCAGTAAGTTATCTTGGGGTAGGACAGGGGAGGGTGATAGCAGAGCGCAATTTCTCCATGCTCTAGGCCAGAGTAGAGTGTTAATTTCTGCCAGCTGTGGGAACAGGATTACCAAGTCACAGCAGGTAATTGCTGTTATACATATCATTTCCTCCTGGGAGAAAGTACTAGCGTATCTCATTCCTAACTTTAAAATCGAAGCTATTAGAACTTTTCAGGCATTCACTTCAGGAAGAATGAATGGAATCATGGTGGGCAGATTCCACTACCAACCTACACATGCCTGTTTAAAGGTTTGGTGAGAACTTACATGCACACAATAGTATATGTGGAGGGGCTTCACTGCATGGTAAGGGATTCTGAAACAGCAGTCTTGTGGATCAATCAGAATACTCCCTATGTCTGTAGCACAGAAAACCTTTTCAGACTTTTGAATGATTGCTGGAGCCCACTCCATGCGCTTCATTCTACCTGGATGTTTCCCAGGATTTGGGGTGTGCTACAGCATCAATGTAGGGACGCGGGTGGCGCTGTGGGTTAAACCACAGAGCCTAGGACTTGCCAATCAGAAGGTCGGCGGTTCAAATCCCTGTGACAGGGTGAGCTCCCATTGCTCGGTCCCTATTCCTGCCAACCTAGCAGTTCAAAAGCATGTCAAAGTGCAACTAGATAAATAGGTACCGCTCCGGCGGGAAGGTGAACAGTGTTTCCGTACGCTGCTCTGGTTTGCCAGAAGTGGCTTAGTCATGCTGGCCACATGACCCAGAAGCTGTACGCCGGCTCCCTCAGCCAATAAAGTGAGATGAGCACCGCAACCCCAGAGTCGGCCACGACTGGACCTAACGGTTAGGGATCCCTTTACCTTCAACTTTACAGCATCAGTTGCATCTTAGTGGTGTCCTGTATGTGACTGTGCCTTCCTATCTTCCTATATTCTCTCAAGTGTACAGGCAACAGCTAGGCTTTAAAAGTTATCAGGTGTAATCCGGCAATTTCAATGTGATCTACATAGTCTCTCCCATTATATAAAGCCAATAAGCACTTTGTTCTCTACTTAATATTAAGACATTGCTTTACTAATGAGCCATAGGAAAAAATATTTTAATACAGCCAGTGCAATTAAGTACAGAGATATGCTCCATCTCCTTTTAAATGGTATGAACATCCTGCATATTTTATTTACTGAGAAAGATGCACAGTGGAGCCTTTATCCACCCTTTCCAGCTCATGATGTTCCCAGAACAATAGGAGATGCGCCAAAGATTCAAAACAAAGATTCCCCCAAGTAAACATTGCTATCCTATTGTACAATGCCTACAGTGCGTGAGAAAGAGGATTAATGACACCGTATACAATGTGCTGCAAACCAGATGCACTTTTTAAAGTATGGATTGTTAATGACGGTTGACATTTTGGTTTCCCAAAGAACCTCTTTCCGTCTCAGGATGATGCCTCTTCAGTGAGAGGAATAAAAAGATGACTAGCACACCTGCTCCATCATTCCTCATCCAAACTTTATTCAGAATGTTTTACGCCACATTCAGAATTGTGAAGGACAGGTTATACTTCACCAACTGAAATCTGTTCTGGTAAGGAGCAAATTAGGGATGCTAATCTTAGTGATGCATCAAGTATAGAAAGAGAATAAGTTAATCAGGAGATTGGCTTGATGGAACCAATTATAAGAAATCAAAAGAAAATCTTATCAGCAAAGTTCAGCTGTTGCTAGCTTGTAAGCTTGCCAATCACTTTGTTTGGGTTGCAGGGTTTTATTTTTTAAGTTTGGTTGCCAAATAAGCAAAGGCCAACTTCTTTTCTCTTCCCACACCCCACCCTCAGCCTTTTTCTCAAAGCTGAACAGGAAGTTTTTGCAGTGAGCTCTACCAATGGAAGCAGCCCCATCCTTAATGCTGGGTCCCGGAGCCAGGCCTCCTACTGTGTTTTCCCCATGACCTGCCAAAAAACTGCTAGTCTCACCTCCAGCTCCACCAGTGGAACCACTGTAATGTGCTGTGCTAGATTCTATATCAGTTCTAATTGTATTGTTGTGAATTTGCAGGATTCAATTGTCGAAGTAGCCCGCCCAGCATCTTGGTAATGGGCCTAAGCATGGTCGTTAGTCTGAAAGTTGCTCTGTGCCAGAGGGCAAATGACTCTCCCTCACCTGGTTGGTAGTGAGAAAGACATAGGCCAGGGCCGAGCGTGGGTTAGCTAGGCTAGAAGGAAAAAAGGAGGCAGAAGGCAGAGATTGAAAGCCATGCTTGATTTCTGCTTGAATCCAAGGCTGTGACTATGGAAGGAGAAAGACCTTCTGGGGTGTTGACGCCATGAATCCCTCCATCATCAGGCTCAGGTTGTATATATGTGTAAATAAACCATGTATCATAAAGACACCACAGTCTCTGCCGTCCCCCATTCCAAGCAAGCCAAACCCTGGGAAAACACATGGAACCTCTGGAATCTTGGGGTTATTGGGGTGGTGTGCAATGGCTTATTTGCAGGCACACAAGAGAGGTTTCTAAAGGAAGCTCAAGGACCACAGTTTGAGAACCCATGGTCTATACAAACTGGGTTTCAAACATGCCCATCCCCATTTGGAGATGTCAGGGATTAAACCTGGGACCTTCTACATGTAAATGTTATGCTTTACTACAGCTCTAGTCTTTAGTTCTCTGTATTATCATTTTCTAAGCTGTTCTTTAATTCTGTCCCCCTTTTCACAAGAATAATCTTCAGCATGAAGTACACGAGGCATCTTTCTCTGAAGGGAGAGAGCAAGGTGCCCCTGTAGAAAATGGTTTGGTTCTCTTAGGAGATGTGAAACTGAATATTCCATTCCATACAGTTCCATACACAGGTGGCACTGTGGTCTAAACCACTGTGCCTCTTGGGCTTGCCGATCAGAAGGTCGGCGGTTCGAATCCCTGCAACTGGGTGAGCTCCCGTTGCTCAGTCCCAGCTCCTGCCAACCTAGCAGTTCGAAAGCACGCCAGTGTAAGTAGATAAATAGGTACTGCTGCGGCGGGAAGGTAAACAGTTTTCTGTGTGCTCTGGTTTCCACCATGGTGTTCCATTGCTCCAGAAGCAGTTTAGTCATGCTGGCCACATGACCCTGAAAGCTGTCTGTGAACAAACGCCAGCTCTCTTGGCTTGAAAGTGAGATGAGTGCTGCAACCCCATAGTCACCTTTGATTGGACTTAACCGTCCAGGAGTCCCTTTACCTTTTACCTTATTGCTTTGGAGGACTATTGAAATGCCATGGCAGCTAGGGATACAGTGCATTGGGAAGTGAGATGCCATCATTGCAGCATAAAGTGATCAGGGTGGACTGAGCATTAATGCCTGGGTATCACAAGATAATGATAGATGCATAGGTGTTGCTAGAAGCATCCTCCTGTGGCGATCACACAGGGTCCCCGGACGTTTCACCGTCTATTGATCCCTGTGCCACCACTTTATTTCTCACTGCCACCACCCAGGCCCTACCTGGGACAAAACTGAGTCCAGTCAGGGTTAAATTGAAACATAAACTTTTGTTTATTTATTGCAGTTTAACAAGCGTGTGGTTTCATAAACAGTATCAATTACATTCATGGGGTGCCTATCCAGACCTATAACTTTCGCTACCTGCTCTCACTCACTAAACCACCTCTCAGATATTTACTTGTCTTCCTAGCCCCTAACTGTTCCTGACTCAGCCTGTTTCGCTACACTAACTCAACCTACCACAAACTCTATCCCAATTCACTCCCACTCCAACCAACCACCCAACTCCCAATGAACTCCTCAACGAACTCTTCCCTTTGCCCCTCCCAGAACTGGTTTTATAGTCCCTCTGACTCCACCCCCCCTGGGTTCTGCTAGGGTAACCTGTTTAACTATTTCACCTCCAGCACTCTCGTATGTTAACGTCACACCTCCAAACACATGTATGTCAACATTCCAGCAGTGCCCTGTGTGCTGCAGGTCATCAACCACTTGCATTGGATGGTACCAATTGGCCCACATCTACGCAGATGTATGCCTGCTGACCAAGAGGTGCCCATGCATCCACTATCCACCACAAGAGCATCCTTATTGGTAAAGATGTCAGGTGTCCCTCCTATTAGTCAGTGGAGGTGACATCTTCATTCCCAGAGCTCACCCACTCCAGGCACTGCTGTGCTGTTGAAATGAATAGGAGTTCCCATCCCTTTCAGCAGGACTTGAGCAAGACAACCTCCACATGAGGGACTTGGACAACAGTTCTTTTTTCCTATTCTACAGAAGTAGAGGTAGGCATCAAGATCCAAGGGTGCTTTTCTGAATCACAGGACAGGTATGCAGAATCTTTTGAAGCCAAGTCAGTTCAATCTTACCAGATTTTTGGACATCTCATTCCTTTCAACAGTACTGGCTCAGGATAGGAAACATTTGCCTATGTACAGAATTGCTACTTGGGACCAGTTTTTACTACATCAGCTTAACTGGGTTGTGGCAAGAGCTGTATATTAGCCACGGATATTTTTGTCGCAAGGGCAGAAGTAACTTAGTCAAAGCTTTTTCATTTTACGTAAATGTTTTGAAAATTTCTTTTCAACCAACTCCTAGGTGGCCTATGAAATTTTATAAGACCTCAAATACTTCATGGCCTCACAAGTAGCTTTTTATAACTCTAAAGGTAGAACACTTATGGGAATTCTGAAACTCTAAATCCTGTGCCACTTTGGAAAGTTTAATAGCATCACCTTCCCAGCCATAATGAAAAGAAAATGTTATTAAGGAACTCTGGGAAATTCTGGCCTCTTCTTATGAAGCTCTGCAGGATGCTTTGATTTTGTAAATATGCAACATGAGCAGGAGATGAGACCAGTAAATCTAAAGCATGCAGTATTCCCAGAGAAGCACCCAGCTGCCTAACGCTCAAAGTACATAAGCAGAGAATAAGAGCACCACATTTTCTTGGCTTGGAGCAAGAAGTATGAAAACAGGATATGAGCTCAGCTGGTATATTAGGAACCCAGAGAAGGGATTGTAGGTGCAAGATGCTGAATCAAAGCAAAGGAAGTCTCCCCTCAGCCTAATCAATGCCTGAATGGGCCCCAATTTGTATTTTTTTCATGAAGATTTGAAATATTTTTTAAAAGAAAAAGTCCACTGAAGTGAGCCTTTGTTCGTAAAGATTAGGGGCTTCCACCTAGCACCCATAAACACGAGAAATGTTTGACTTCTCCCAACCTGAAATTAAAGATTCTAAAGAAATTGCAGTATTATGTGTACAGCACATTTGCATATGTAGATCAGCATCTGATAAACACAACCCTAATTTTTCTTGTCCAGGGAGAAACAGATTTGTTTTATTAAAGAGAGAAGGAGAGGAGTATATCCCAATTAGCCAGCTGCAGTTTTGTTTACACAAATACCTTGTTCTTCCCTTAAAGGAACTTAGAGGACTTACTGAACACACAGGAAACCTGGTTATTTTCACAAAAATGCACACAAGACAGAAAGCATGTGTCAGTTCTGTGCAGTATGAGAATGAATAATGTGACTGGAGCCACGATACAGGCAGAAAGAGACTGGAGGAAGACAAGAATCAAGAGTATTACATCAGCATATAACTTGCAAGCTGGGTAATTGAAGCGCACAATACAGACATTCTAGTGATCTTCGTCGGCAAATTATTGTCATTGGTTAGAAAGCACCTAACGTTTTCTAGGCACTGTACAAATATTTACAAAGAACACAGTCCCTGCCTGCACAGTCGCAACACAATTTGCACAATACAAAAGGGCGAAAGAGGATCAGGAAGGAGGGAACTATTAATATTCAGGCACTAATTATTCAGCAGTGTGGAATAACCAAGTGGAATGACCATTGGGGAAGACAGTTTGAGGGGAGGAGGCGCCAAATGGCAGTGATCCCAGTCAAGCTGATTGGGTGGACCATACCATCTCACCCGGTGGAATGGCTGCTTACAGAATTTGGAGGTTGCTGTAAGACAGAGATGGGGAATTTGCATGTCATCTGGTGTTCTTGGACTGTATCTCTCATTATACTTGACCATTGGCCATGCTGGCTAAGGTTAATGGGAGTTGGGGTACAACCACATTATGGGGTGGCAGATTCCCCACAATCCCTGTTGTGATGTTCTGCCAATTACAATGGGTCGTGTTAAAATGTTTTGAAGAAATGTACACTATAA
Source organism: Podarcis cretensis (assembly GCF_951804945.1). Lineage (NCBI taxonomy): Eukaryota > Metazoa > Chordata > Lepidosauria > Squamata > Lacertidae > Podarcis > Podarcis cretensis. Next base: position 58,180,909 of record NC_137178.1, read on the forward strand.
CGTCAGACCTGGTCTGCTTCACTGGGTCTTCTGTGGTCCTGAACTTTGTTTCTAACACTGTATATATAGCCTGATGCCCCAGAGAAGCTGATGAGCAGGACATGAAAGGAGCAGCCCTCCCTGATTGTTTCCCCCAGCTCTGGTGAACTGTCTTTGAACACAGATGCTCTGCATAGCCACTGAGAGACTCATCATCCTTGAATTTGTCTAATCTTCCCTTTATAGCCCTTTAGTATCTTTTGGACAAATAACTATGGAATCAGACCAGCTTTCCCATTCAAATTCTCCACTGTGACTCCAGGCACTTCATCATTTCTGATGGATCTATTATAGCTGCAATCCCAAGACATAGCAATGCAAATCTTTTCCATTACCTAATCATAGCAAAAAAAGTTAAGACAAAATATAATTCTAAAGTAATTCATAGAATCATAGAATTTTAGAGTCGGAAAGGATCCCCGGGGCCATCTAGTCCAACCCCCTGCAATGAAGGTTAACATTTCATCTTTTTGCTCACATCTACAATGCAACCACTTTCTGTGATCTTCTGTATGAACCCTCTTGTGCAGTTTTCATCTTAATCCTTTACATTTCCCTTCCCCCTCCCGGCACATGGGTTTTCTGATTTGATGGTGTGTCACTGTAAAATATAAATGTTTTATGCAAGCTTTAATTGCGTGCTTTTCATATTTCACCATGTTCTTCCTTTTGAAAGATTGTAAATTACTCCCAAACTGGATGACGCTAGAGGTCTTAATCTTTTTTGCTTTTTAAAAATATTTTAAAATAGTCTTCAAGGCTAATCTAATAGGAACATAGGAAGCTGCCTTATCCAGTCAGACCACTGGCCCATCCTTTCTCAGTATTGTCTGCAGTAGCTAACCTTGTTTTTTCAGGGTTTCAGACAAGGATTTATGACAGAGGCAATGAGTGGCCCAAAGCTATCCAGTGAGCTTTGTGCCTAAGTAGGGATTTGAACCCTGGTCTCCCATATCTTAGCCTGACAGTCTAACCACTATACCACACTGGTTCCAAAACTGTGGCTAGTTTTTCACACTAGCTGACAGTGCAGCACATGTAATCATTGTTTCCAATTCAAATAATTCGCTGGCTTGCTATTTCACTGGGAGCCAGGCTGTTACGATTGCTCTCCCTCCCTGTGGCTTTTCCTTGTTCCTCATCAAAGTGCTGACACACCTATTTATTGCTCATAACATCGAGCCTTCCCAATTTTGTGCCATCGATTTAGTTGCACCATCTCCTGTACACTCCCACCAATGTCCACGCGTGTCCTTTATAACTGCTTGGAAACTTGGCGTTTTATTCCGGACATATATCCAGTCTTGCAAACATGCCATGTGGGTTGTGGCAATCAAAAACATAGATATTAGTTGCTTCCCTACAGCAAAGTACTTCCTCAAGACCATTATTCCATCTCAGGATTGAAGGAAAGAGTCACCTCGCGGCAATTCATCTACTACACTACTGCTGGTTTGAATTTGCCCCCATCGTCTGAATTTTTCATTCGTCTTTCCTTTCCACATCCTCCCCACCCTCTAGGTTTCATGAAATAGTTTCTTTGGAATCCTAGAAAAGGACTCTTGAGAGCCATTTTGCCATTTCACTGTTTTACTAGGAGGTATTGTGTTCTGCTCATCCATCATAATCTTCCTGCTTAGGAAGGTGTCGTGCAGCATGGCTCATCTCCTACTCTATTCCGCTCGTAAAAGATAGAAGTTTGAACTCTGTAAATTTGTATAGCTCATAAAAATGAAAGACTGATAATGCTGCTTAAGGACAGACATACTGTGAACAGTCTCTGAACAGGCTTCCTGCCATATATGCTGGAATTCATTCTGAAATGAATTATACACTCAAGGCTTTTCAAATACCAATGGCTTATTTAACTCCTAGGTATATAGCCAACTGTCTCTCTACATTAGCAACCAAGCTGGATTTTCTGTCTTCTGAAACCCACTTCAAGTTGCACGCAGCAATTATGTGTTTTATGCAACTGCGCCCGTGTTTCCAACAGGATACACACACAAGCGGAAATGCACAATGGGCAGATATAAACAGGTTGTTGTTAGGATCTCCATAGTGTGTGCTGCTGGTTGGAAATCAAACCAAAGTGTTGCACCAACAAGCACAAAAAACCACTCTGCAGCACCACAAATCCAACTCAATAGTGCGATGTTGGAAAGTGCCGATCACTTCTCCTACCTGGGCATTTATCTTTCCATAAGGGCTGACACTGATGTTGAAATGCAGCATCGCCTGAGCTCTGCAGGTGCAGCTTTCTCCCGACTGAAGTGCAGAGTGTTTGAGGACTGGGACATTTGCAGGGAAACCAAAATGCTTGTTTACAAAGCTTTTGTACTATCAACTTTACTGTATGCTTCTGAAACACGGACCACTTACGAACGCCGTCTTCAATTTCTCAAGAGATTCCATCAACGGTGTCTCCGAAAAAATTTACACATCACTTGGGAAGACAGGCGAACTAATGCCAGTGCACTGGAAGAAACAAAGATCACCAGTGTCAAAGCAATGATTCTTCAATATCAACTTTGTCCTGTTGTTCAGATGCCTGATTATCATATTCCAAAGCAACTACTCTATTCCGAACTTAAAAGAGGAAAGCATAATGCTGGTGGTCAATAAAAGAGATTTAAAGACAAATCTAAAAAATGTAGCATAAACACAGACAACTGGGAAACACTGGCCTGCAAGCGCTCCAATTGGAGAACAGCCTTTGAAGATGCTGGAACTCAGGACGAAAGGGAGAAACGTGCTAAGAGGAAGGCACGTTTGGCAAACCCTCACAGTGATCAACTCCTGCCTGGAAACCTATGTCCCCACTGTGGAAGGATGTGTGGATCCAGAATTGGCCTCCGCAGTTACTTACGAACTCACTGTTAAGACCGTGTTCATGGAAGACAATCTTACTTGGCTATGAGTGATCGCCAAAGAAGAAGAAGAAGTGTGTGTGTTGCTGTGTAGGATAGTGGATGGAAATCTGCAGCTCCCGGACTCATCCTGTGTGACTCACAGAAAGAGAAAAAAAAGAGACATAACATTGTGATGGCTGACTGGGAACAGTTATGGACCACAGGTATCAAGTTTACGGCATGTAATGCCTTAAGAGAGAATATAATGAAAATGATATATAGGTGGTACATGACACCAGTCAAGCTTGCAAAAATTTATCATTTGCCCGATAACAAATGTTGGAAATGTAAAGAGATTGAGGGTACATTCTTTCATCTTTGGTGGATGTGCCCAAGGATTAAGACTTTCTGGGAGATGATTTATAATGAAATGAAAAAGGTACTTAAATATACCTTTCAGAAGAAACCAGAGGCCTTTCTCCTGGGCATGGTTGGCCAATTGGTGCCAAAGAAGGACAGAACTTTCTTCATGTATGCAACAACAGCAGCAAGAATACTTATTGCGAAGTATTGGAAGACACAAGATTTACCCACCCGGGAAGAATGGCAGATGAAAGTGATGGACTATATGGAACTGGCGGAAATGACTGGCAGAATCCGAGACCAAGGTGAAGAGTCGGTGGAAGAAGATTGGAAAAAAATTAAAGTTTATCTACAGAAACATTGCAAAATTAAGGAATGCTAGAAGGATGTTGGAATGAAGTAATGTGTTTTTAGCAGAAATGATATAAAGGATTAGGTAAAAATGGATTTGTTAATTGGTGAAAGACGAGAATGTAAAATTACAGTATATTAAGATAAATTAATAGGATAAAAACAAAGCTGGAAAGGATTTGCTGAAATATCTAATTGAACTAGAATACAAAAAAGGGAGGTGTGAGGAGGTCAAGGAAATAAGCAAAGGAAAGAAAGTTATGTAAAGGTTTGTAATCTTTGTAATCTTTAAAAGTTGAATAAATATTATTAAAAAAGAGAGAGAGAAAAAAGAGAAGGGGTGTCAGAAAAAGAGAGAAGATGGGGTGGCAGGGAGAGGGAGGGGAGAAAAATGGAACAGATTGTCTCAGATATACAGTGGTACCTCGGGTTACAGACGCTTCAGGTTACGGACGCTTCAGGTTACAGACTCCGCTAACCCAGAAATAGTACCTCGGGTTAAGAACTTTGCTTCAGGATGAGAACATAAATCGTGCAGTGGCAGTGGGAGGCCCCATTAGCTAAAGTGGTGCTTCAGGTTAAGAACAGTTTCAAGTTAAGAACAGACCTCCAGAATGAATTAAGTTCTTAGCCTGAGGTACCACTGTACAGTCATATCCTTCTTGCCCACGGATGGCCCTAATTCCCTAGTGGAAATGATATCAACTCTTCCCCAGGGCTCTCTTACCCATAGGCATTAGGGGTGCAGGGCACCTGGGCGCCGGACTCTCAGGGGCGCCAGGCCGAGAGTCCGGGGCCGAGATTTGGAGTCCGGGGATTGGGAAGAGCCAACAGCTGCTGCCAAGCAGAGCAGAGCCCATAGAGCACCGCAGCTCTTCTGCTACGGGCGAGTGAGGCATTGAGGCAGCAAGCTGGCTCTGCCCTTCTGTGCACTTGGGATTGGCGGGCCGTCAAGAGGCCCACCCAGTGTACACTGCTCACACGAGCCTCGGGCTCGACTCTTGTTGTGCTGGGTTCTGCTTTCCCACCCACCTCCAGGCGCCCAGCCCCAGTCTTGCTCTGCTGCCACCACCACCTCCGGCTCCTCTGTTGCTGCTGAGGCGGCAAGCCAGGAAAAAGGTCAACAACTGCCCCCCCCCCTTAAAAAAGGTAAACAACTCTGGGCAACCTGGGGGAGTGCCGGGCGGATCTTTGCACCCCGGCGCCGCATATGCTTAAGACGGTCCTGCTCTTCCCATATTACATGTTTATTGCAGGAAGCACAGGTGTTGCACCATTGTGGCTAACAGACAAACACACTGGTAATGTGGAGTATGAATGGCTTCTTAGATCTGACATCTGGTTGACCTGTGTGAGAAACAGCTTGCTTGACTATATAAGCCTTTGGTCTAATCCAGCAAGCCTCATCTTATCTTCTTAGAACAAAGATGAGATCCTGTTTTGAACTCCAAATGTCTATTTTCTCCTTTCTCTTGCTCTTACTCTCTGACCCTCCCTCCCTCCTTACCTGTAACATACCTCAAGATACGTTTTTTTTTCTGGTTTCCACATTCTGGCAATTATGCAGCTTGTCACCAGCACACAGAACTCTTAACTTGGTCCAATCTACATGGATGCATACATAAACCTAAAGATATAGAAAGGGATTTCAGGGCAGTTAATACTGTTATACGCGGGTGGCGCTGTGGGTAAAAGCCTCAGCGCCTAGGGCTTGCCTATCGGAAGGTCGGCGGTTCGAATCCCCGCGGCGGGGTGCGCTCCCGCTGCTCGGTCCCAGCGCCTGCCAACCTAGCAGTTCGAAAGCACCCCCGGGTGCAAGTAGATAAATAGGGACCGCTTACTGGCGGGAAGGTAAACGGCGTTTCCGTGTGCTGCGCTGGCTCGCCAGATGCAGCTTTGTCACGCTGGCCACGTGACCCGGAAGTGTCTCCGGACAGCGCTGGCCCCCGGCCTCTTGAGTGAGATGGGCGCACCAACCCCAGAGTCTGTCAAGACTGGCCTGTACGGGCAGGGGTACCTTTACCTTTACCTTTAATACTGTTATTATTTGAAGCAGCCAGCCAGCTCTGGACATGCCTTCAGATGACTCAGAAAATACAACTAATCCAGAACGCAGTAGCTAGACTGGTGACAGGGACTGGCTGCCGAAACCATATACCGGTAGCTCTGGTCCTAAAGGATCTACACTAGCTCCCAGTACGTTTCCGAGCACAATTCAAAGTGTTGGTGCTCACCCTTAAAGCCCTAAATGGCCTCGGCCCTGTATACTAGAAGGAGCATCTCCACTCCAATTGTTCAGCCTGGACGCTGAGATCCAGCTCCAAGGGCCTTCTGGCAGTTCCCTCACTACAAGGAGTGAAGTTACAGGGAACCAGGCAGCAGGACTTCTCGATAGTGGCATCCTCCTTGTACAACAGCTTCCCATCAGATGCCAAGGAGATAAAGAACTACACACCTTTTAGAAGACAACTGAAGGCAGCCCTGTATTGGGACGTTTTTAATGTTTGATGTTTTATTATGTTTTTATATGTGTTGGGGTAGACATAAAATACTTACAGTGGTACCTCTGGTTACATATGCTTCAGGTTACATACGCTTCAGGTTACAGACTCCGCTAACCCAGAAATAGTGCTTCAGGTTAAGAACTTTGCTTCAGGATGAGAACAGAAATCGTGCTCCAGCGGTGCAGCAGCAGCAGGAGGCCCCATTAGCTAAAGTGGTGCTTCAGGTTAAGAACAGTTTCAGGTTAAGTACGGACCTCCGGAACAAATTAAGTACTTAACCCAAGGTACCACTGTACTACTACTACTACTACTACTACTACTACTATGTTAGGGAAATTGTTGGCTAATGCCTCAGCAGTGAGGGAAATGTGTCTTCATGGGAGCCAGTGGCTCAGAAATAGCATGCAATTTCCAGAAATGTGCAATCCATCAGAACTTGGGGGAAAGAGGGAGTAGATGGCGAAACCATTCCTCTGCCACCTAAGGCAGCTTTAAGCATCTGGATTCCCTCTTCCACAGAGGGCAGTGCATTTGCTGTTGGTTGAATCGCTAGACTGCCTGCCATCACCCGTGCCCAACCTGTGAATTTGCAATGAAACTCAAATATTAAGCAGCTTAGAATTGCAGTCTTCTAGCCACTTACCATTCAACTCATTGGGCCCAACTTCTGGTACCTCGGTGGTACCTTGGGTTACAGATGCTTCTGCTTACAGACGCTTCAGGTTACAGAGTCCGCTAAGCCAGAAATAGTACCTCAGGTTAAGAACTTTGCTTCAGGATGAGAACAGAAATCGTGCTCCTAGAGAAAATATGTGACAAATTTAGACTGGATATTATAAATGTATGTTGGAAAATTTAATTTAAAAATATTTTTTTAAAAAGAGAGAGAACAGAAATCGTGCTCCGGTGGTGCGGCGGCAGTGGGAGGCCCCATTAGCTAAAGTGGTGCTTCAGGTTAAGAAGAGTTTCAGGTTAAGAACGGAAGTCCAGAACGAATTAAGTACTTAACCCGAGGTACCTCTGTATAGGATTGCACTGAGAGTCTCCATGGATTTCTCCTTCTCAAGGGGATGAAGCCCAAGAAGCTGCTGCTCCTGGAACTTGTCTATGCTCTGGGAAGTGGGGCGTGCATAACAATAGTTCTCAGTGTAGTTTAAGAGAGTTCTGTTTGAATAAGCTCCTGCGCCATGAAGCTGATTGATTCTGCAATGTAGGATGAAAGATTCTCCCTGAAGCCAGCGTATTCAGGTTCTCTACTTGCATTACACTGTCGGGTTTGATCAGGAAATAACACTGTGTTGAAAGGCTCAGTTGGCCATGATTGCACTGTATTAATAGCTGCAGAGTAGAAGTCTACCCTGCTTCCTCTTATCACTGCAGAGGGAAAGCAAGGGATATTTGTTTGCCCTTGTGCCATTCAAGGATAAATCCCTCTCCCTGGTTTCTCCTTGTTCACTTGCCAGAGTCCTGATGAACCATATTGACCATGGGGAGCTTAGAAGGGTCATTGGGTGATGATGCTGTTCAACCATTTCTTTATTATTATTTTGTCTCTTGCAGTGTAAACAGACTACTTTGCCACTAAGCTACATTGAAAACTATAAGGAGCCAAGTCAAATCTAGTTTGTGCACCCAAATCTTGCTCTTGCCACAGCAATTCTGCAATTCTCAGGCATTCTAAGGTGTGTAAGATTTTTGTTCTTTCTGCATTCGCTTATTTTTTGTTATTAAGGACTGCTTTTATTTTGTCATTTGTTCATTGAAATCACATTCATTTTGTTATTCATTTGTTCTTGTTACATTACGTTTCTTTTCTTTTCATTTTGTTCTCCACCACCTTTGGAGACAGAGATAGCAGCCACCATTTTATCCCCCCCCCCTAATAATAATAATAATAATAATAATAATAATACCCAAGGCATTTCCTGCTTCCAACTGTTCTGGAATTGCTATCCATTTCCTCCACTTTTTACAGGCTGTTCCTGAAATGTTATCATCAGTGAATTCCAGTCTGGTGTTTTCTGTTGTATTCTCCTGTGGATTTCTTTTAAAAGACCTGTAGGAAGTCCAAACACTATCAAGTCTTTTATGGCTGGGATGTTAAATTACTAATTTCTTTCCAATATTTCTTTTATCTTTTCTTCGTGTTATAACAAAATAGTGTTGTTTTTTTAAAACTGAAGACGGGAGACCAAACCTGGCTATATAATGGGCAATAAAGGAGCAATTCAACATCATTCCAGCCAAGCTGAGCAGGTAAGAAAGCAGCTTTTTCTTAGTATTAGGAAGGAATTAGGACTTACTTGGATCTTGGTAGGGGGTTGAACTAGATAAGCCTTGTGGACTCTTCCAACAAATCTATGATTCTATGTGTTGCCAGACAGAATAGTACTATTTTAAGTGCCTTTCCGGAACCTCCATTTTAATTCCATTTACAGTTGACTGTGGAAAAGCAGCAGTTCATCAGTGCTGAAGGTCCTGTCATGGCCTAGGGATGTACGAAGGCAGTGATTTTCATTCTGGCTTGTATTTGGCATAATCAGGACTGTTTCCATTCCACTGCATTTCGGTTTCCAAACTCCAATCATTATGTTATTTGTCTCACTGTGTGCTATTTAAAGTAACTTGCTCAACTATTTACATAGCTTACCTAATTTAGATACATTTCAATGTAAAGGAAATGTTAAAACAATGTAAAAAAGAGAGAGTCATTAATTGCATATTGTTTGTAGGCAGCGATGCAAGCCAGTTGTATTTGCTTGACTGGTTTCATTGCTGGCCACAGAGGACTCTGCAGAGAGCAGCAATGCCTACGTCCTTTTCCCTTTTCTTTGCAATTCTTCAGCAGAGCCCATTTGTGATGTTTGCCCACCTTGTATTTCATCATTTAACAGAGAACATAAGTCTTCAAAGAAAGCCAGAGGGAACCATTTTGTATCCAGTGATCAATGAAACTTTTTTTTTAAGGGTTCCATTTCCAAGGATATGTTTTGAGAGATTATATATTTGGTGGTAATACCTTGTAGCCTCTGTTGGAGACAGCATCACCTCAGTGACCTTGCTTGCAGACTGATTGGAACTGTGAAAAGGGAAATTAACTAATTAATTATAATTTGACTTTTTCCATTGTTACTTACTTTTGACCTTTTTATCCATCCTGTTTTATTCATATACAAGAGGATATATTTTTGTAATTGAGAATAAAAAATAAGGAGAACAGTTCCTGTTCGTATTTGTCAAAGCAACGCTCAGCTCACATGACCTCTTGTCCCTGGGAAATTTGAAATTAGTAGCACTGCTGGCCTCTCAGGTTCTAGAGAAAAGGCCATCACTCAGGTATTACAGTTTATCTTTGGTTTGTGACTGCTGTTTCCTAATTCTCTATAAATACATATTTTGTCTTGTATTTACTGAATGGGAAGGCAATGCATGAAGCCAGAGCTTCATAGCAACTTTCTCTATGTTAGAATGTTATTTTCCTTTTTTGTGGGGGGATAACTTTTTTCCCCTTTCTTTTCCTTTCTAAAGAGTTATTTTCATTACAAATAAAGATGTGGATTACACAACACTGATCAATGCAGTGACTATAATTAGATAGTTTGAGACTTTCTAATTACATGTTCCAGAGAGGTGACAGAAGTCAAATATTGAACTGCAGCATATTAATTAGACACTTTCTCCTGGAATAAATTCAGAAATAAGAGTGTACAATTATCATAAATTAAAAGATTTTTGTTAGAAAGGTTAATATTGTCTTGTAAACAGGAATGTAATTTGCATTTTTCATTATAACACATTTCATATTGCAAATAAGAGTAAGTGATTTGAAGGTCATGGCCATGATCCACAGAACTTGGTCCTGTGTGCAGAAATTGGCTTGCACACGTGGAGGGGTGGGTGAGTGTGGGTGTGTATAGGCAGCTTGTGCTAAAACAGTGTAAGAACTCAAATTGCATCTGTAAAATCTGTTCCACATTTGCAAGCTATTTCACAACCGAACATACAGATTGTGTATTAACTGTTGATACTTACTGCGGTGTAGTAGTTAAGAGTTTGAGATCTGAGCTGGTCGTTTTCTGATTTTCACTCGCGACTCTTGCAACTGCAGATTTGTATCCTATACATGCAGTATTCACATACACTATCACAGTAAACCTGTAAGGAAGGTCTGTATTTGTTGCGTAGTTTTGATGTCCCTTTTCCATGATGGTCCATGGCTCACAATTGAGCCTGGGACTTTGGAGCTGAGTTCTTTTAAAAGGTGGTTCACAATTGCCTCCTTCATCTCTGCTCTCAGGAGAAAGAAGCAGCAGCAAATAAGAAATTATGAGCAAAGATTGTGAGTTCTCTTCCCCAACGCCCCCAGGTGTCCTGGCTGCAAATATTGGTCTTCTTAGTCCTATGCTGCAGAAGGAAAGATGAGGCTTAGAGTTAGCTCCTCTTCAACATGATGGCTGGGACTGCAGTATGTGCTTCATCCAACATTGTGTGTCTGGGCAAGTCCTGCCATTGACTTCTGCACATTGAGTTTAGACATCTGAAGAGGAGCATGAGCAGCATGTAATGCATGAATGGGGCTGACCTAACATCACCTAGTAAGTTTACGCCAGAAAAAGTAAGATTTCAACCAGCCAATCCAATCCTAGTTGCTTATCCGCTCTCACCAATGACACTGGTGGTAATCATACCATCTTGTGCACACTGAAATATGGACCATATTTAAAGACCTGTGCTTTACAAATCCTAAGACAAGGCCGCTCCACTTCCTTGTGGGACGGTGTTGCGGGCGGGCCACGTGGTCTCCCTGCACACAGCCAGGGCGTGGCTTAGCCCCTGCATCATGAGAGGAGTCCTGGCCACGTCATGGCCCCCAGCAACCAATCTGGGGGCATGGCTTAGTGTATTTAAACAGACACGCAGCCAGGGGGTCTCCCTTCCTGTCCCTGTTTCCGCAGATCTCCCGCACTCCCGCCCTTTTTTCATACGTTCAACATCCTGGCCTTGCTATGGACCTCAGCTGGTCGCCCGTTGAGGGGGCCTGATAGGAATTTTCCCACTTGGCAAATTGGCACCAGCCATTTGGTTTTCGCCTACCTCGTAGCAATCGTCACAACTTTTATAAAGTTTGGTGGTTAGGCATTAGTAAAACCTGGTTCTTGGGAGGGGAGGTTGCGGCCATCACCTGTCTCTCCGCTTTAAGGGTATTCCGTTAAAGGGATCTGGGGGTGTGGATCTTGTCCGAAGTCCGGGTAGGGGCTAGGGCCATGCCACAACCCCACTAGGGACCCTGGGGTAGCTCTTAGTTGCTGTACATCAACAGGGCTCCCCTACTGGCGGTTGACCCTTACTGGAGTACCTGCATGGTGGGCAGGAGTCAGATATAGGCGATTCAATTCCAGTGCCTAAGCCAAAATCACTCACATTCTGTAACCAATAATGTTGTGGCATTTATTTACCCATTAACCTAAAATACTGTGTCCATGTGTTATTATTCAACAAATGGAGAGCGTTCAGGGTCTTGACACACAATTGATGTGCAAAACATGGGACGTGAGCTTTGAATAATTGCCCCGACACCCTGAAAGAAGATGTTTATGGTTTAAACTAGGGGTTGGGAACTTCAAGTCTGGATGGCCAAATGCTGGCCTCCACACTTCTTCATTTGGCCCTCAGGAATCTCCCCTTGCCAGGCCACATCCTTTCTCCCCAGGCCGTGCCTCTAACTGGCTGTGGTCCTCATCTTACTCAAGCTGGGGTTGTGTTCCTGAACTTTGATGCTGCCTCTTGCTTGCCCTGATAGAAATTTGAAGGGCTCTGAGTGTGAAGAAGAAGAAGAAGAAGAAGAAGAAGAAGAAGAAGAAGAAGAAGAAGAAGAAGAAGAAGAGTAGTAGTAGTAGTAGTAGTAGTAGTTTGGATTTGATATCCCACTTTATCACTACCCGAAGGAGTCTCAAAGCAGCTAACATTCTCCTTTCCCTGCCTCCCCCACAACAAACACTCTGTGAGGTGGGTGGAGCTGAGAGACTTCAAAGAAGTGTGGCTAGCCCAAGGTCACCCAGCAGCTGCATGTGGAGGAGCGGAGAAACGAACCCAGTTCACCAGATTACGAGTCTACCACTCTTAACTACTACACCACACTGGCTCTCACACTGTAGAGACACCTTACTTCTGTGCAACTGGAATGCCACCAAATCCACAAAGGTAAGGGTTGTGCATGTTGCTCCACCCAATTGTCCAGTTGATGGGCAGTTGGGGATGTAGTTTGGGGGAAATGACATGGGAGGTGGGCAAAGTGGAACCCCTGGAAGACCAGAGTTTCCCCACCCCTAATCCAGTTAAGCAATTTGACACACTGACTCACCACACTGGACTGGCAGATTCCTTTAATTTGCCACCAGTGCAATAAAGCAAGACCTAGCCATGGTTTGTTTTTAACTCAGGCTCTTCTTGTTGTTTGCCAAGATTCTCAGTGACCAAGTGTGCGACGTCTGGTGATAAGCAACTCGGTTCGTTTGTCTAGTTATCTCAATTAAAAGTTAATTTGCTTCTGTAGAACAACAAAACATATTTTTTATGTTGCATTTTGTCCTTCATGTACAACAAGCATTTTGGTTTATTGGTCCAGCCTCTTTTGTCCTGACCTCTCTTGATGGCTTCTGAAGTGCAAATTTAGTTTTTAATTTATAACATCTGCTCTTGCATTCATTCCCTGACAGTTTGATTTGTGATGTGCTACAACCTGTGTACACCTTTTGCTAATGTCCAAATTTGCCTAGCAGTCTTGGCTATGTTTTTCCATAGCAAAGGACCTCAGAGATGATCCAGCTTGTGTTAAGTAATTTTAAGACATGTTCAATTTAAGAACATGGGTTTTTTTCAACTATTTAAACTGATGGTGTTTAAAAGTGCTTACCTTTGTCTCTCTTTCATTTCATTTTTTACATTTCTCTTTTAATTTGTGTGCTGCCTTTGTCTATTACTATACACAAAGTCGCTTACAGCAGCAAACTATACACAAAGCATGCCTTATAATAATCTGATCCAATACAGAAAGTCCTATTAAAATATAACTTTATAATGAGACACTATTATCAAATAAAATATTCAATAATCTTTTAGAATAGAATAGTACACAACAAAATTAACTCTTGAAACATTGCCAAAAAATAATTAAACAGAAATTCACTCTTAACAATTACAATAAATAATTTCTAAACTATGATCAATAAAAATAACTGCAAGTCACAATGCATAAAAGACCACAATGCATACAAAACTATGTAAACAGATCAAATTGAGAAACTTATAAAAAATTTTTTTAGAAATTTATTTATTTATTTATTTATTTATTTATTTATTTATTTATTTTAAAGCTCTGGATTGTGTCATTTGATTGCAATTATGTACTATCAGCCTTAATGTGAATTGCACATTAAAGGATCATTTATTAGTCTGACTCATATGTTCAAGCAATCTGTCACACATAACCATGTGCACATAGCCAGAGTCAGTGGCTGGGGAAGATACACATCTCTATCTATATTGTACACTTCCTTTTGGAAAATGCCATAGTTCAGTAGCAGTAAGGTAAAGGTAAAGGATCCCTGGACAGTTAAGTCCAGTCAAAGGCTATGGGGTTGCAGCACTCATCTTGCTTTCAGGCTGGGGGAGTCGGTGTTTGTCCACAGACAGTTTTCTGGGTCATGTGGCCAGCATGACTAAGCTGCTTCTGGCGAACCAGAGCAGCACATGGAAACACCGTTTACCTTCCCACCGGAGTGGTACCTATTTATCTATTTGCGCTGGTTTGCTTTTGAACTGCTAGGTTGGCAGGAGCTGGGACAGAGCTCACCCCATCGCAGGGATTCAAACCACCAACCTTCCGATCAGCAAGCCTAAGAGGCTCAGTGGTTTAGACCAGTGTTTCCCAACCTTGGGTCTCCAGCTGTTTTTGGACTACAACTCCCATCATCCCTAGCTAGCAAGACCAATGGTCAGGGATGATGGGAATTGTAGTCCTACAGCAGCTGGAGACCCAAGGTTGGGAAACACTGGTTTAGACCACAGCGCCACCCGCATCCCCTTTTTCAGCAGCAGTACATCTGCTCTGCATGCAAAAAGGTTTTGGATTAAATCCCCATAATCGCCAGGTAAGGACTGGGAGAAACTCCTGCACTGGACTTCATCACGATTGTATAAAAATGGTCTATGTATGACAACACGTTGTTGGAGATTTAATAAGGAAAATGCTTCTTTGAGACATTATGTTTTTGCTATGTTTTGGGGGGAAGGATAATACTAGAATGTATAAATACTATTGTGGGGAAAGAATTAAACATTTCATAACATCATCTTAAATTATATACCTAATATGTGGGACTTAACAATCAGTCAATGTAAATGGCTTCTCCGCGCCCTTCCATCTGCAAAAAGATCAATATTAATACATTGGAAGGTTAAAAATATGGCCCCCTTTGATCAATTGATAGATCTATACTTGAGGGAAATAATAAGCTCATCTGCTTACATATATACTACATAGTTTTGTACCCTTAATCACATTTTATTGTCATTTAGATGTTGATTTCCTCTGCTTTCTTTTGTTTCTATGTATTTTTTCTTTCCTTCTTTCCCTTTCCTTTTCTCTTCACATCAATTCGCTGTGAAACTTTTAACAAGATATGTTTATTATTATTTATTTATTTATTTGATTTATATACAGCCCTTCACTATAAGATCTCTGGGCAGTTCACAGAACAAAATTCAGGATTAGAAACAAGTATGGTAAGTAATTAAAACAGAACAGCAAAACAACCCACCCACACCTTCCCACAGACACATTTTTAAATGCTGCCGAATATTAATCGGCCAAAACATAAATAAATAAAATCCCCATGATATTCAGGTAGGATTAGGAGAAACACTTGTATACAACTTTAAACAGTCACTGCCAGTCAGTACTGAACTGGATGGACCTATGCCCTGAACCAGTGTATGGCAGCTTCTTATGTTGCCAAGTTTAATGTGGCCTCCATTGAATGCCTCTTTTGCGAATGCTCATTGCTGTGCATTCCTGTGGATGCAGTTTCTGATGGAGAAAGCAGGGGACACAGGTATGCACAAGCTGCTTCCATGTGCAAATAGGGTGCATGTCCTGAATTTGTATTTGCATATAATGTGTCTGCAGCAGCGGTTCTCAACCTGTGGATCCCCAGATGTTGTTGGACTACAACTCCCATCATCCCTGAGCTCTCTGGCCTTGCTAGCTAGGGGTGATGGGAGTTGTAGTTCACCACATTTGGGGACCCACAGGTTAAGAAAGGCTGGTCTACAGGAATATTTGCACTTTTGTGCCATATAAAAGGATAAACGGACACACCCTTTCGATCATTAGGAAAAACAGAGGTGTTGTTCCAGGAATGAGATTCTTTTCTTTCAACTTGCACTGAAACCACCTTGTATCTTTTGTAAGCTACTTTGAAATAATAATAATAATTTATTTATACCCCGCCCATCTGGCTGGGTCTCCCCAGTGACTCTGGGCAGCTCCCAACTGAATTACAGCCACTGAGAGGATATTTACAATGTATGGATATCGCTTTTTGGGTCAGAGACACCTTGAGTTTAAAAAAGAATTACAAAAAAGGTAGAAAATAGAGGGATAGGCAAGTGGAGGGAACATTCAGCCTTAGGATGTGTATATAAGACAATGGTTTCTTGCTTCGAATCTATGACTCAAAATTTGCTCTTCAGACAGCGTGACATTGCCGTGAAATCAAATGCCTTCTGAATGAAATTTGTTTTGCAGGGAGGCTCAGACCAGAGAGAGAGAGAGAGAGAGAGAGAGAGAGAGAGAGAGAGAGAATGTGTCAGGGTGTAAAGACTCACTTTGTTTTGTGGACTTTGCCTGGTGTGTTTAGTGTTGGACTTTGTCCTGAAGCTTTTTTTTATAGCAAATGTTGGCCTCCATTTTTGTTGGCGTTGATTCTATTTTAGTGATTTTGGGTGGCCTCCCTGTTTTACTAGTATTTTATTTTTATGCGTGTTCTTTATTGTGTTTCTGTGTCTTATTGTTAACCACCTTGGAAGAGTTTACTTTCAAAGGCAGCAAATAAATATTTTGGAATAAATAAGCGTGTCACAAAGCACCATGTTTCCAACTAGATTCACAGCACTTGGGAGCCAAGCTGCCACTGTCAGAGGCGGAATGCCCCTGAATGGCAGCTATTGGGAATCACAAGTGGGTGGAGTGTTGTTGACTTCAGGTCCTGCTTCCAGGCTTCCCACAGTTGTCCACTGGGAAAACAGGATGTTTGTTGGCCTAGATGGGTCATTGGTCTGATCCAGCTGGCTCTTCTTACGTCTTTACAGCTGTGAGTATTTTTAATGGCTGCAATGTTTCACTTTTCAGCTTCTCTCACACTAACAAGGAGAACATCTTATCATTGATCATGTAGAAGGCAGACAATTCTAATGTGGTGATGATTTTGAAAAATTCAGATTTTACATCCACATGGCAAACCAACCACCTACTTTTCAGGGTTTTTCTTTTGGCTGAAACATGCTACTTTCCCCCCGAGATACTGATATGACTTTATATTTACATGATGTTGAATTGAATTATATCTTTTCTGGCTTTGTCCAAATAACTGATTAACAGTTAAACTTTCAATGGGATCTTTTCCCAGATAAGTGGCTATAAAATTGCAGCTTAAATTATTAGCATTATCAAGTCTGAAATAATACTATATAAAAGGCAGTGTAAAGGCACCTGCAATATCTGGACAAAAATGTCTTCTTAACCCCACTAAAATCCTAACACATGTATATGTAAAACCAGAAACAATTACCTTATGCTATCCAGATACTTCAAGTGCTCAGTGAGGAATGAGCATATTTCGCCAACAAGTGTGGTTATATTAGCTGCCTGGCAGCATTGTTGGTCAAGTTTCATTGTGACCTCACAGAGAAGGAAGGCAGAGGGAAAAGCTGATTGGCTGGATTCATTGTAGTTCAGAGAGACTTTACAGAAGCAATTGAAATTGGCTCACACTGTGATGAAGGCAAATCTTCCCTTGCTGGCAGCTGATTTACTCTCCCAGTTATCATTTAGGGGGTTGCAGTGTAAGACAAAGAAGTGTGCACATGAAAAACATTTTCATAATGGATTCTCCCAAATCTCCCCAAGAACTGAAACAGAGACAATATAAGACCTGTGATTTATCAGTGCCAGGTCACAGAGAAAATGTGCCAAATTTTTTGGCATATGCAACTTCAGTGAAATATGGATTAAAGCTGAGGTCACAGGACTAAGAGGACCAGAGGGGATCATTCCATTAATAATACTGTGAATTTGGGCACACCTACAGCATATTCAATTAAGGTCATTTCTGAATTCTAGGCAGCCCTTGGCAAAACATTTGTTCATCCAAACCGAACACTGCTCCGCAAAGGAAGAGCTGTGTGCATTCAGAAAATGAACCAGGGTTTTGACTGACTAATTGCTTGTACACCAGGTCAGCTTGATTATAAGTTGTAAGCATAATGAAGCATGTTTTGGACACAAGAATGTTTTAAATGGCAGCCGTTAAAGGTTTCAGGGCAAGAACCTTTTAAGAACAAATTAATCACCAGGACTCCGGATTTAGCTTAGTTTAAATGCCTTTAAAAATGTATCTGTGACTGATTCACAGCCTGTTTCAAAGCAGACAAGTTTTGACTCTTACTTTCTGATATACTGGACTTGATTAGTAATGGGAATTGAAATGCGGGGGGAAATACAAGCTTCCTTCCTGCTACCCTGTCAGCCAGGCACAGTATAGATCTCACCTGAAGCAAATCTTGTTTTCTCCATGCTCCTAGTCTCCAGAAATGTTATAATCACGATTCAAGGTTGCCCAGAGACTTCTCAGTGTCTGAGGCATGAAAGCAAAATGGAGTACCGTTCTTCCACTTGCAAACATGAGACATAATCTACCAGGTACTTTGAATATATAAACCTTGTTCAAATGAGCTGCACAGCTCCTTGTTTACGTCAACGAGGTTCATGCTGGAGAATTTCCCAGTAGTTTACTAAGCAGGGTTTACTCGGAAATACATTCCATTTGGTTCAATGCGACTGGCTCCCAGTAAACTTGCTCAGCATGGCTGCCTAAATCTTGCCTGTCTGCCTCCCATTCCATCATCCTTAATGGCTCTCATAATCTGTCTCCTGGGACAGCTGTCTTGCTATATACCACATTGTAGCAGTGCTTCTGAATACAATAGCAGATTCAATGTTGAAATCGAGGCAGAATGTGGAAAACTAGTTTCATATTTTCGTTCTGTTATTAATATAAACAACTCAATATAAATAAGGCTCTTTATAGATCTCCATGGCCCATAAATCCCAAAGCAGTGTTTAAAACAGGATAGATAGATAGATAGATAGATAGATAGATAGATAGATAGATAGATAGATAGAATTACTATGATTTGTTAGCTACATTGCAGATTTTGCAGCTGGCACTTGTGAAGAAAGACCCTTGACACATGGACATCGTATTTCCTTGTCTGCTTGCATAACCCTGTTTTCAACATGATCAGTCTATTGACCAGTCCAAAGTTGCATCAGGAATGAGAGAGAGAGAGAAAGAATCAAGTGCTTGGCTTCTGAATGACCTTTAGATCACTCTGTGTAAGGAACCACTGTATGGTTTTCAAATTAAAAATCTTATCTGGGCAGGCAGGGACCGGGATGCCTTGTCCTTGGATGATCTCTCAAGTGAAGAGTCTCATCTGACAAGAGCCTGTCTACTTGACTTCACATCTGAAGAGCTTGACAATAGTGCATTAATGCCATAAGCTGGGGAAAGCACAAGCATTCTATGAAAGTGTGCTGGCACTTTTAATAGAAAGGGCCTGTCAAAGTTTCCACTCTAAAAATACTATTGTCAGAGCTTCTGCCTTCAACCATGGAAGTTCATTCAGGGCTGTAATGGGCAAAAGCTTTCAATTCCGGAGAGACTTCCCCCCCATCCTGTAGAGCATTTGTGGGGGCATGGGGTTAATAGGAAAAGTGTCTGCTTTTGAAACAGTTTTTAATAATAATAATAATAATAATAATAATAATAATAATAATAATAATAAATAATAATAATAATAATAATAATAATAATAATAATAATAAATCAGTTTTAGTTTAGTTTAGTTTTTTGCCCAAAGAGTAATATGAATAATATTGATTAAAAATAAATAAATCTCAGCGATTCCATTTCACTTTATGTGTACTTATGTATCACAAGCATTAATTCCTAGAGGGCTACAGAATATTTCTGTCTTTCAAGCAAGATTTCCAGTAAAGTTTTTTTCAAGGTGATATTGTTGTTTTATTCATTTGAAAGCTGACCTACTGAACCGCCTTTTTAAAAATAAATAAATGACCACATTGACTTGCTGCATGTCTAATTCCAGATTCAACGCTTGTGGCATAGCTGTCAACGTTTTCCCCTTTTTAAGGGAAATTCCCTTATTCCAAATAGGATTCCTTGCAAGAAAAGGGAAAAGTTTAAAGCTATGGCTTGTGGGCTTCCCATTGGTAACAAATTGGCTGGTTGCAGTGGGGAAACAGGATGTTGACTAGAAAGACATTTGGTCTAATCAAAGGGGGTCTTATGTTCTTATGACTTAAATTACCAACAATATTTCTTCCATTTCTTGAACAGTAGCACTCCACACTGCAACAGTTTGTTATGGGTTCCCTTTGCATATGCTAAAGGAATCTAAGTACTGTTTATTTTATTGCCAAAACACCACCCTCCATACATGAGAGGGATGTATCAGTTTGCTAGGGAACTCTGGAGTTTCCAGAAGTACAGAAGTTCCAGAAGTTTGGCCATGATATCACTCCGGACCACTGCTCTGGTCATTCTTTCAAACCCTTCCTTAGAGACATTTCTAGAAGGTTAAGCTGGAGGACTTTTGTCCTTTGGTTTGTGGGGTTCCTCAAGATTCTCTTCTGTCCCCTATGATTGTTTTACATCTACATAAACTGCTGGGAGAAGTCAATATTCTTTTTTTAATGATATTTTATTAAGTTTTACAGAAAATTAACAGTCAACAAAGATCACAAAAACAACAAACAACAAACATCAAAAATGCAAACAAGACAGGGAATAAAAAAGAAAACATAAAAAAGATTTAACATAAAAAATGGAAAGAAAATAAAAAAAAACTCTTTTTCAATTTAATAACCTTCAAAACCTTAGAGCCCAATGCTAAGATATTGTCGAGAATGTATAATCTGCTATTGAAATGGAACACTGAGGATGAAACGGTAAAATCTGCTATGATAAAATGGGCACAAGATGTTGGCCATAACATTACGTTTGCTGACTGGGAACAGTTGTGGACCACCGGTATGAAATTTACGGCATGTAATGCCTTAAGAGAGAATATTATGAAAATTATATATAGGTGACCCTATATATAGGGTCAAGCTTGCAAAAATCTACCATTTGCCCGATAATAAATGTTGGAAATGTAAAGAAACTGAAGGAACTTTCTTTCACCTTTGGTGGACGTGCCCAAGGATCAAGGCGTACTGGGAAATGATTTATAACGAACTGAAAAAGGTATTTAAGTATACCTTCCTGAAGAAACCAGAGGCCTTTCTCCTGGGTATGGTCGGCCAATTGGTGCCAAAGAAGGACAGAACATTTTTTATGTATGCTACAGCAGCAGCAAGAATACTTATTGCAAAGCACTGGAAGATGCAAGATCTACCCACCTTGGAAGAATGGCAGATGCAACTAATAGACTATATGGAACTGGCAGAAATGACCGGCAGAATCCGAGATCAAGGAGAAGAGCAGGTGGAAGAGGACTGGAAGAAGTTTAAAGTGTATTTACAAAAGCATTGTAAAATTTATGAATGCTGAAGGCATTGAAAATGAAAGGAAGGGGTTCTAGTAACTAGGATAAATAAGAGTACAAAGGGAAGGATAAAGGATGAAAATAAATAATGCATGAGCTTGCTGAAATAATTTTTAAAGTGGAATACAAGAAAGGAAGGCGGGTGGAAGTAAAGAAGATAAGAGAAGTCAATATTCTTGGGGTACCAAACTCAGCTCTATCTTTCTCTTTCTAACAATCACAGAAGGCTGTAGATGTTCTAAACCAGGCCTTGATATCAGTAATAGGCTAGATGAAGGCTAACAAACTGAAGCAAGGATAGTTCTTCTGGTCAGTAGGAAGGGTTTCAGTTTGGATGTTCAACCTGTATTGGAAGTGGGTACATTTCCTCTGAAAACATAGCTTCGGGTCTATCTTGGACCCATCCTTAAACCTAGAGCTTTAGGCCTCAGCTGAAGTTAGAAGCACCTTTGCACAATTAAGGATGGCATACCAATTGTTTCCCTTTCTGAAACCTTTTGATCTTGCTATGGTGAGTTAGGGCTCATGTTACCCCTCCCCTTTTGTATCAAGTATATTGGCTGCCTATTCATTTCCAAGTGAAATTTAAAGTGCTGGACTTGACCAAAAAATCCCTAAATGACTTGGGACCAGATTAGCTGAAGAACCATTTCCTTCCTTTCATGATAACCCTGCCTGGAAATCAAGATCTTCCACAAAGGCCCTCCTTGTAGTAACTTCAGCTACACATAAGGTAACAATGTTCAATAGAGACTTTTCTGCAGCACCCCTCAGCTCTGGAACCCCTCCTGCCTGGAGATTTGTATGGCTCTTTCGCTGCCCATATTCAGAAGGGCAGTTAAACATTTTCTTTTTAGCTTTTGAGTCCTCCTAGGTCAGAGGTTCCCATTTAGGTGGTCTGTGGCATGACTGTGAAGAACACTTACAATTTGAATTCCATGGAATTCAAATGGCAATGGCAATAAAATATGATCTAAGATAGTGTTTCCCAACCTTGGGCCTCCAGCTGTTTTTGGACTACAACTCCCATCATCCCTAGCTAGCAAGACCAGTGGTCAGGGATGATGGGAATTGTAGTTCAAAAACAGCTGGAGGCCCAAGGTTGGGAAACACTGATCTAAGAAATAAAAGAAGCAATAAAATTACAATTAAAAATCATCTAACATCTAGAAATAAAAGAAGCAATAAAATTACAATTAAAAATCATCTAACATCTAGTACAGCACATTATAGTTGCTACAATAGGCAGAAAACAATGTGAATTGGTCCAGGTCCACCAGGCCCTTCAGCAATTTCCAAGTGGTCCATGGGGAAAAGAAGTTTGAGGACCACTGTCCTAGATAATTTGGCTGTTGTGTTGTGGTTTATATTGTCTGTTAAATTTTATTGTTGCTGTTTCATTGTATGCCACTCTGGTCTTCTTGAAATAGGGGTATATAAATGAATTTTAGTATCTAAGCAAACATAACCCAAAATAGTGATATGATGCCATCACAAAATCTGGACCTATTGTTATGCCACTAAAAAGTTTACTTTTGGCCCAAAGCTGCACTATAAAAATATGAAATCTGGCAACCTGATGACTTCAGAATTGTGAAGAAAGCTTCCAGTAAAGATGGTCCAAAACAGGGAATGACAAGAACGGAACATAATTTTTGTACTAATGTTGGATGAGGGAACAAAGCAAATTAAGCACATTTTAGCAGTCCTGTCAATACAATTCATTTTGATAGATTTAGCCATAATTGTGGAGGGAAAGCTAGTTTGTAATAAGGATCATATTGAGTTATTTTAAAGGCAAGGATTATCTTATTCAGCACATATAATGTCAGATAACTACTGGAGTTAAAATGAATGTAATTAAATTTGTAACTTTTTAAAGGAATAGATGATTCATGAAACATTGGGGAAAGAGTTTATTTTAAAACTTTCCTGATTAATTTCTCTAAGCTTTCCAGCTGTTAAAAGGAGTGAAAAAATTTCATGTAAAAGCATGAATTTCAATTATTCCCAATCATGAATATGAACAAATGAACCATTTGTTAAGAACAATCCTATTTTAGAAAATCAACACTGTTGTGTTAACTCTAGATTGATCTCTTTATAGAAGGAATAGCAAATGCCAAGGTTATGAATATTTTTTTTTTATATAAACAATGTCCCTCAAGTGCTATTCCAACACAGTGCAAAAAAAGGAACATAACTGAATATAATCACCAGTGGCCAGATTCAATGAAGCTGTGCTAATAGGAGCCTGCATAATGAATCCCACTAGCACAAAGAGGCTTTCTCACCTCCCACCTCACCCCAAAATCAGCTCTAGGGGGCCAGGAGAATCCCAGAACCCTGTATGGCAGAAGAGGGGAGGTCAGTCTATCAGGCAAGCAGCAATCTCCTTAGAGTTACTTTGAATTCCACCCATAGTTCCCTAAAGGAATCTAAGTATAATAAGAATCAGGCCAGTGGAAATTAAGTTGACCATCAAGTGACTTATTTTAGATATCTCAGAGCCCAATTTTATGTTTGGATATGTCATGATAAGTACATCCTTCCACTGACTGAATGGAAGTGGGGGGTTGAATGTTTATAGGCTTCTCCATGTTGAAAAAATCCTTGCCCATGAAAAGTTAGCATATTTGTGAGATGAGGTTAATTTGGTCTTCTACCTAACATGCTAGGTTTTGGTAGGCAGGGAATGTTTGATGCTGGAAAGTATTTCAAAAAAATTCCTAATATACTCCATCATTTGTTACCTCATAATGTCCTGGAATTATGATACATCTGTAGCATTCTGGAGGGACAAATAAAGCAAAGAAGCTGTTCTATCACTGCTAATGGTGAACCACACCTGCAAAAAACCCCAAACTGTTGGATCCTCTGGTCCCTGAATAAATTCAGTGGAGTGGTCCCCTCAGTTTCTCGCTCAAAAAAATAGGATAGAGAATCTTGAGAGATCATTTCCGAAGGGGTATAGTCAGAGGAATAATAATAATAATAATAAATTTTATTTATATCCCGCCCTCCCCAGCTGAAGCCGGGCTCAGAGCGGCTAACAACAATAAAACAGTACAAAAGTACAACAGAATAATATATTAAGGTTTTGTTTTATTCAGCTAATGGTTTGGTTTGCCAGCCATTCTAAAGAAAGGAGGAGGCCTGAAGGACTGTATTTAAAAAAACCAACCAACAACACCTGGTCTGTTAGTCTGCTTCTGAAAAAATCTTACCTCAGGATAGGTGCAGTTTTATCCTGTGGATGTCTGTGAAATTGAACTACACCTGTTCCTCTTTCTTACACTCTCTCTTTTTTGCTAGGAAATATAGTATTTTATTACTAAGATTACTTTGGCTGCAGTCCCAGACCAATATCCCACTTATATGGAGTCTAAATAGCTCTTGTCAAATATGTGTTACTGGCAATTAGCAAAGCCTTGGGCTTTGCCAGAGCTTTGTTAGCGCAGAACACAGATCTGGGAGGAGAAGGGGCTATGAGGAAGGTTGCCAGTACCTTTGAGCAAACTGAAAGATTTACTAACCAATCAAAAGCTATGCTTCTAAATGTGCGGTTACTTTTCAGGAGAATTTCTGTCCCTTGAATGTGGGAAATGAGAACGTCTGTGAGAATAATAAAAAAAAAACTCCCAGTGCAGTGACACAGTGATTTGGGGGGAGCATTATTCATAGGGCCACATCAGAAGCAAACAGGAGCCGTCACAAGTCTGCTAGGGACCCTAGAAGGACCCAAGAATTACACCAAGATTTAGGTTTTATACAGCAAAATCAGCAAACCTTTGTAGATGCCATGGCCAGCTTGGGTCATGTTATGTTGCCACTGCAAGGAGGCTGGTTTCTCAAACCATATGTGACCTACCTGTCAGGAGTTCGTCCTACACTCGAGTAGGACCCTGGCAGAGACACATGCCCAACTGGCATGTTCTCTCCCTCCTGGTTGATCGTTCAGGAGCTTCAAAAGCTTCCCTCAGCCCGAACATCACAGTGACCAATGCCAACAGACACCGACACACTTAGGGATCCACAGAGTTTGCGCAACTTGCGTAACAGACCTCAGCAACTCAGCATTTTGGCTAATCTACTTTATTTACATATAAACACACATGGAGCACTGCAACATGGCTCCCTTTCTCTCTAGCATCAGATAGCAAGGAGAAAGAAAAAAGGTCAATAGTCCCACTTCAAGGAACACAGTAACACAAACATCCTGTCTCCGTCACTTCCCACGCTGTGGAGTCAAAACATACACCGTCATGTGAAAGACAACAATCCCATGACTGTAATCATGGAGTAGGAATTCTAACACTACCTACTCCTGCCTTTAGAAAAATACAATTCATTCTTACTGTTTTTAGGTTTAAGTAGGGTTATGTGACACACACACCCCCTTAAGAAATTTTGCTAGTCTCAATGCCAGCTCCAAGTCCTTGTGGGTCCTCAGTTACCACAGTCAGCTCAGACCATGAGGGAAGGGCATACTACAACAACAACTTTTTTGTTCCCCTCCTCGTTGTCAGAGAGGCCAGGGCCTCTCTATGCCCCTGTGGTGTGATATCTCCTCTTGGCAGCTCTTCATCTTCTCCCTATATTGCTGCTTCTGTCTCATAGGCCCTGAGGAAGGAAGCTTTATGTCCTATGAAAACTTTTGTTACTTCTCCTCTTCCAGTTGAGACAGTTGTGTTGTCTGAAACCTCTTTCACATTTTAACACATGTGTATGATGTTAAACAATATGGTGGCCTCCAGCTACTGGTCCTGACTGATGGTGACCACTGCCTTTGGCTAGTCTCATCAAAACTCATTTACTTTCCCTCCAAATTCCTCAGATGTTTGAGCTGAGGAGAGGCCTCCAGACTTTCCGTTTTGCTTTTGGTGAAATCTGGCAACAACTTTGGGATGAGCAGAATTCCCGTGCTTGATATAATTATTTTGGCTTCCTTTCAAATCCTACAGATGTTTTGCCTGATTACTTTGCCCAAATAAAATCTGCTTTCCATATCAGCCCTCAAACGACATTTCGTGGGCAACTCAAATTCAAAGGATGCTTTTGTCAGAGATACCTACTTTACACTTCTATGAGCTCCTTTGAATAATGGAAAGACATAAAGCAGAAGGGGTATAAAATGTGGTTAGGCAATTTATATCATGTACTGTACTCAAATGTACTGCACTTAAAGTGATTATCTACCAGCAACCTTCATTTGTGTCCCTAGTTCAATAGGAGAGTGAGAGACAATGCAAATGCTTCCATCATTCTTCAAACGAGTACAACAAATAGCTAACCTTTCCCTACCCACCCAATTGTTCCTGCAATATCTTTATTCTTGCTTGAGCACAAAGGTAATTTTAAGCAGTCCTTTGTTTACTCAGATTGATCATCTTTGTTTAAAAAAAATAAATACTTGTACCGTTGGTAACAAGAACTCCATAACAATTTCACGCTGAATGATTTCCTGTATGGAGGGAAAATATCTGTCATGAGCCTCAAGCTCTTCTATTCACTAAGGAACCTTGCACAACAGGAGGCTGGAGTAAGAACTTTTGTTTATAGATCTTGCGTCTTTCCTACAATCTCAACTTGTCTCTCCACCTACATACATTCCAACCTACTCCACCATAGTGGGTCTTTTATTTTTGTATTTATTTTTTGCAATGTGGAGAAGTAGAAAAACCCTTGTCCTTCATCCCTTACAAGATCTGTTAAATATGTCAAAGCAGGCAATATTACACTGGGGACTTGCACATATTCAGAAAAGAGGAAATAGTACAGTGGTGCCCCGCAAGACGAACGCCTCGCAAGACGGAAAACCGCTAGACGAAAGGGTTTTCCGTTTTGGAGGCGCTTCGCAAAACAAATTTCCCTATGGGCATGCTTCGCAAGACGAAAATGTCTTGCGAGTTCCTGCGGGATTTTTCCCCCCCCCCCCTTTTCCTAAGCCCTAAGCCACTTATCAGCTGATCCGCTGATAAGCCGCTTATCAGCTGATCCGCTAAAAGCCGCTAAACCGCTAATAGCGCTAATCCGCTAAGCTGTCAATGGGCTTGCTTCGCAAGATGAAAAAACCGCTATACGAAGAGCCTCACGGAACGGATTAATTTCGTCTTGCGAGGCACCACTGTAGAATCATGGAATTGTAGAGCGGGAAGAATGTTGAGGGTCATGCAGTCCAACCCCCTGCAGTACAGGAATGCATCACTCCCAAAAGTGAACAACAGAGGATGCAGATTTTGATAACTTTTGCATCACGCACCAATTTATATGTGTAGATGGACATCTAGAAACAATTACCATAGTTTAGGTAGAAATACATCTCACCTTTGTGGGAAAGACTTTGCCCAGGTGACTTCTGTTTCTGAGGTGAATGGACATATCTATCAATTTCAGTTCTCCAAATACCTCATTTTTCCAGTCTTAAATTCAGTTCCCCACATATCCGCAACAGTTTGTGAATCATTTTCCTAATAATGAAATTTCAGCAGCATTTCATTGCAAAATTCTCCTGATAAATGCATTTTTACTTAAATGCATTTTTTCCTAATGCAATGCATTTTTGTATGTTATTTTCACAAATATATGCATTTTTATGCATGTACTACCCTAGTATATGCATTTATATACACATTATTGGGCTGAATAATTACATTGCAAAATTCATAGAAGTGTCGATTTCCAACAATGACTGTCTGAGTTTGATAGGTTTGTCTTTAAATGTGAACTGAACTGAATTCCTCCCCCTTTCCCAGTGCCTTCTTAGTATACTATCCAGGCAGGAGCTGTTAATGGGCAACTTCAAGGTTCCTGATCTCCCTTCTTATGCTTCTTCATCCTTCAACCTGACTTGGACTGGCCAACCCTTCAAATAAAGACTTCCTTCAAACAGAGCATTGACTTCTGACAGCTCTTCATATAAATAACTATCCTCTGTAATATGGCTACTCTAGGCCACATTCATTTGCAATTTAGCAAATTCAGAATTGTTATTAAAAGTCAGGCGGAGTCATGGGGAGTTTGTGCTGCCTCAACCAGGTAGAAATTGCGAAGACCACCAACTTAGAGAAATCTTAGAATGATGAGCTACAAAGGTTTGTAACTTGTAGGGTGGGTGGAGCTGAGGAAGATTCCAGAAGCCTCACAAGCTACATCATAGGTGCCAACTCCCTGGGAATCTGGATGTCTGAGCACCCACAAATTTTGGTGCCAGGGCCATGCAGGCTGTATGGCACCCATGGCCCCAGGCACCCATGGTTGCAGGTTGGCACTCTTGAGCTACATGCCTAGGCTTTACCTTCTCTGCTTTGCAGTCTTACTTGTCTGAT
This sequence comes from Podarcis cretensis, assembly GCF_951804945.1. NCBI lineage: Eukaryota > Metazoa > Chordata > Lepidosauria > Squamata > Lacertidae > Podarcis > Podarcis cretensis. Next base: position 58,209,259 of record NC_137178.1, read on the forward strand.
TTGATCTGAAGAAACTTACTTCAAGATGGGACTTCTGTGGACTTCATCTCTCACCTTCCACCACAGAGGTTGCAAAAGGTGGAGGGCAAAGGCCATTGAAATGCATAGAGAACTGTTGTGGCTAGAATGTGGGGTCCAGGGACTTCATCATTATGCTGGCTGGGGCTGCCAGGAGTTGTAGTCTGAAACATCCAGAGGGCACCAGGCTGGCAGCGGCTAGAAATCTCTTATCATAGGTATGGGGAACCCATGGACTCTAAACTCCAACTAGTCCCAGCCAGCATGGCCAACAGCAAGGGACAATGAGAGCTGTAGCTTGGCAACATGTGGAGGATGCAAACCTGTTTTATCACAAAGTAACAGCCATAGAAGGTCCCACATGACAATCTACCACATACGTTTCGAGATATGTATCACAGCTCATTAAAACAACATTCTGGAACCTCAAAAAGTTCTGCATAATGTCTATCAGCCTTTCAGTGATTTGTGAGCTGACAAAGCAAAAGCATCATTGCAAGGAAGATCCTCCCATGGGCTGGATTTAGACATTATACTTTGAGTATAATAATTACCTCCTTTTATGGCACAGGCTAGTTTTATTTCTCAAACATCATAAATGGCTGGCTGTATAGTGTCGGAGAAAGGGGCAGTTGATTTGAAATTTCTTGTCTTCCTTTCCTGGAGATCTTCCCTCTGAAGCAGCATTGAATCTTTACCAATGTGGTTAGCATTGGTGTCATTCTTCAGATGTCCATCTATACTCATTGCAGATTTGGCCCCAAGAATTTGGAATTTGGAATTTGGAAACTGAATTCTTATTATTGCTAATTGCCTACTACTACTACCATACTAGGTAGAGGAGTTGGTGCTAGGGAGGTATTTGATATCAGGAGAAGATATCTGTTGCTGCCTTCTGGGGCTAGGTGCTGGTTTTGAGAAGGCAACAAAGGTTCTTGGATCAAGGCCAGAAAATATTCACAGACAAATGAAGGCTCAAAACAGCAGCTGTGGGAGTTCCAAGCCTACCGTAATAACAGTGTTGGATGATACTTCACATGCCGCAATAGTGGGACCGTGTTAGGAGGCAAGGATAGGAAGTTGTGTGGTGTTTTGAAGAAGTTGGGAGAGTTTTATTAAATATGTCAGGTGTTTTGTACACTGAATAATGTCATAGAAATACTTAGCAACAGCTATGGTGAGTAGAAATAATTTGTGAATTGAACCTGTTAGTGCCTGTCACCAGTACTGGGCACCAAAGACTGTGTGCCCTTTCAGAATTTGGCTTTTTTAGCCTTGGGTGCTGAACATCTTCGAATAGCCCAGAGCACTGTAGCACTAGAGGCTCTCAAAAGTGTGGGCTCTGGTTGACTCCCCCATTGAACCCTGGCTTCCACATTTCAAGTACTTCACATACATTGCCAAGTTATACACTGACTTTGTCTTCTTAGTGAATGCAATTGCTTCTAAAAGGAGTTGGATGGCTACAAAAATACCCATCTCTTGTTTATTCAGGGGACAGCTTGCAACTTTTGTATAGGAACAAGAGAGTTGTTCCTCTTTGTAGGTTCAGTCACATTCCTGAGGGACGATCTCTAGCAGAGAGAGAACTGTGTAGTCTTGGTGCCCGTTTACTTGTGGGCCGACATTGCTAACAAGGGAGCCAATTAGTGACTGTTGTGACAGTTTGCGCAATATTGACAGCTGTTAGCTGCAGTAGAGTTCTGGGTTGTTCTGCTGCCATATTTACTAGGGAATATGATTATGATGAGGAGGAGACAGTGTATATACCTTCTGTGAGCCATTATTTAACATAACAGAAACACCTATGAATTTCCAATTGCTCGCTTTTTCATTCTTTTCACGACTTAATAAAATGGTAAAAGCATTCACCTGATTTCCAGCATCTATTTCTTTGTATACCAGCTCTACAAAGTAATTGAAGATGCAGCTAGAAGGATGACACATACCTATTAATCAGACTCGGCAGACACTGTAGGCTTTTGTATTGTTGATCAAATGGGTGCTAATGTGTGAAGATTTTTTTTTTTTTACTTTTGGAAAAAAGAAGATCTGAAAGCATTAATAGTTAGCTATTGAAGCTTATATGAAATGAGACATTGTCGGATCAATCAATGACAGCATTACGTCTAACCCATTTGGCACTGTTTGTTAGTGACACAGAGACTTTTGTCCTTAGATTGCTTTCAAAATCCTTTTTTTGTTCTGTTTTTTTGCAACAGTGAAAGTGTAGCTTTCATTCACAAGGTGGAACAATGGAATGAATTTTTTAAAAGGTAGGTTTGGATCTAGCATGCGACACTTTAATTATCACCTAGGTCAACTCCAGAGCTGAAGCACGAGTTTTCATTATTTTGAGACTCGTGAAACTTCCAGGTTCCAGGTTTTGGTGTCAGTTTTGACTTCAAAATTAAACATTAAGCTTTTCGTATTAAAATTGGACATCCAGATTCAACTGTCTAGATTGGTTAGATGGAGAAAGTGAATTCACTAAATTCTGTGGCAAGTCATCTATCAGATCTGGACAAATGAGACTGATCTCCTATATCTTCTGCCCCAGAGCTAACACTACATACCATAAACTTTTATTGGGGGGGGGGGAGTTAGAAACAGTTTCAAAATTCACATTTTGTGGCACAACTCTCCAACCAAATAATGTGTACAAAAATGCTTATTTTAGTAAAAAGTGAATATAAATTGTGCATATTAGTGAAAATGCACTCCATTGGGGGAAATTATTTGCAAAAGTGGACTAGGCAGAAATATGTTTAAAAATGTGTACATTTGAAGAAATGTGCAGGAAATGCATACAACTTTTCATGCAGACTTTTCATGCAGACTTTTAAAAATGTTTGCCGAAATGGAGTGAACTGAAAATTGGAAACATGAGAAACTGAGGGGGGGGGACCTTAGCTGTTCTTCAACATTCTCACTTCCCTGAAGCTTGTGGTGCAAATCTTCAGCTGAAGAAAGTAAATATAAATGCATCTATGAAAAAGACATTATTATTATATTATTATTTTATTTATGAATTATGCCAGGTGCTTTATCTTGCCCAGGGCAAACCAAAGTGACTTACAAACAAACAAATAGGCAATAGACAAAAAAAAATCCTTACACAAATGTGTATATCAGAATTGAATATAGAAATGGGTACATTTGGAGAAACGTGTACTAAAATGCTGGTTTATATTTTTATTTTCAAGCAAGCTAATTTCTTGTCTCAAGTGATAAAGGCTCAGGTAGTTGGGTGGAGCTGAGTAAGAGAAGGTTTCTGAAGGGGGCTGTTTCTGAAGGCTGCATATTCCTTGTCTTGTTCTTAAAGGCATGGCTCTATTATCCCAAGTAGGTATTAGAAGATTGCTCTTGAAATTTGGAACTAATTTCCCCATTTGAAATAAGCTGCTGAAATGAAGAAAAGTAACCTGGAGTGGACTTCTGGGTGAAAGGACTGTGAGTTTAGCTCGGTTCCGAGAATGAAAACAAGTTCCTAAGCTCATATGGTGCTCAAAAGCACACTGTTCTTCAATTTTAACTGTATGTCTTGCATTCCTGGCTCTGGCTGGTAGAGCTTAGGGTCCTCATAAAAAAACAAGGAACTCAGATCTAAGAGAAGCCTGTCGTGTGCTCAGCCCTGACTTAGTATTTGTTTCAGATAAACTCCCAGAAGGGTTATTGTCTTGGTGGGTCTTCTTCCTTCGAGTTCATGCACAGTTCTGCTCTGAATGTTTGAGACGGCAGTTATTTTTATTACGCTGATAAAAACTACGTAGTAAAAATAAAATGGGGATCATAAAAGAGGACATTTTGAAAAGCAGGAAAATAGCATTGCAGAGTCCCCACCATCTTTGACATTTAATTAAAATTTATACCATTATACGTTACTTAATATCTAAGCACAGAGGGAAAATGGATGCAACTTACATGCGCAGCTTTTCCCCCACATGCATCATATAAGGAACACCATTGTTCCCAAGCCTAAAAAACTGGAGCTGCTACCAGAATTCAAAACAAGAACGGTATGTTCTAGTTCATGGAATCATAGAATTGTAGAATTGGATGGAACTGTTGGGTTTTCTTGATATTAATGTGGCCAATGGTACTAACTTGCATGGCAGCACATCTGTGAGCTCTTGACAAGTCAGCACACCTGTGGTATCTTAACAATTTAACTAATTAGCAGGGGGAGTTTACCTGCTGCACCGAATGCAGCAATGTGATAGGGTAATTGATTATTTTGAAAACTGTATTTAAGTTGATCAAGTGATGTAGTGTGTACTATTATAGGAATACTATCAAGCAATGCTGTTGAGTATTGGTGAGGAATGGTGGTGAGAAGGGGTGTTTTGATTACTATTTAAAAAATAAAGATAAGCAACAATATTGCGGGCAACCTTTTATTCCATTGCCCCAGTCACTGCGCAAACTCGGTTGGCACAGATGGTCAACAGGAACTCCAAGGGTCATCTAGTCCAACCTCTTGCCATGCAGGAATTACAGCTGAAGAATCCCTGACAGATGGCCAACCAACTTCTGTTTAAAAACCTCAAATGAAGGAGAGTCCACCATCTTCCAAATTAGCCTGTTCCACCAGCATCAGAAAGTTATTTCTACTGTTTAGTCAGAATCTCCTTTCTTGTAATTTGAACCCAACGGTTTGCGTTCTATCCTCTGGAGCCAGTGGATTCCATCTGAATGATATTTTTAAGGAAACATACATAACTTTAGTGAAAGCAGAATGGATGAAATTTGTAAGCAGCAATGCCTCTGATTCGTGCCAGATTTCAGAAGGATATCTGCATTAGTTTTCTTGCAGGGTAGTTGTTGTTGCAGTTTTTGAGTGAGTGAAACAGGAATAACTTAATCTCCCCATGTGTTTTGTGGGCAACTGACATGGGTGCAGACATGGGAGGAGCACCCCTGGGTTGGAAACCTGCTAAATTGCATGGCTTTTGTGCTACGTACCTTTCAAGATGATTTAGGAGAGAGAAGAGGCCCACAGCTCAGTAACCCACCCCTCAAAAGCCTCCTGGGCAAGGGGCAACAGTGTGTTGAATTCTGGGGAAAGAGGAGGAAATGATTCGCTGTCTCTGCGCTCTCCCTCAAAGCACTGGCATTCAGAAGCCCATGTAAAATCATATTCTCTGCTTACAAGCTGGACCTGTCAGTCATCCCCCCTAATGATCCTGGTGTTGTCCTTATGCTACAGATCTAAGTTTCAATTTCATCAACACTGAGGCATCATGAAGTACTTCAGGAGTCTCTGCTTTGACTTCTGCAGATCCTTCTTCACCTTTGGCAAGGGCCCCACTACCACCGGCAACCTCATTTCATCTTCAGATTTGGGGTTTGTCCAAATACCATGCATACTCCTTGAATAAACATTTCACCTATCTCTCCTGTGAAGAAAGTTGCCAAGTGCACGATTATCTCTCCAGGACGAGGTCTTTAATTTTGCTATATGCTGAAAAGAACATCAGCTCTTACCACGGTGCCTTGACCAACTGTGAATAGGATATTGTGGCCTGGCATTTTTACAGGATCAAGGTCATCAGCATACTAATGTAATGTCATCCAATTCATATTCATACTAGTGAACTGTCTATGTGGTCAAGGAAGTAATTTAATTTCTCAAATTGTAGTAGCAAAAGGTCGTAGGCTTGGCTTGTCCTTTGAAATAGATAAATATGTAAATAGTGACATGTGATGCAACCATATTGTATTTCTGCAGTGGAATATTCTAATCCTTTGATCTTTACAAAACGCTAAACAGAATGTGGTTGATGAGGAAAGTCGTAACACTGCATTAATCCTTTATGTAAAATAATTCCACTCCCATCTGCCTGTGTTCCAAATTGCTTGCCGCAGCATCCTCGCCAGCTGTTTGGGGGTTCTTTGTGTCTTCAGCTACTTAGCTTTCATTTCTTTCTTTTTTTCAGTTGTGACCAGTAAACAACTTAAACCCAGTTCCCACACTCACTTTGATGTTCCATTTTTCCTAAAGGTGTCATGACACATTCTACAAAGATAACCTTTACGAAGAAAAATCTCTGGCAGTGTGGCACTTCCTTTTCATAGATAACCCTAAATCTCTGGTTTAGGAGGAATACATCAGAACCTAAGAAGGTTATTGCTGAATCAGGCCAAAAGCCCAGTAGTCCAGCATCCTGTTCTGACAGTGGCTAGCCACACACAAGAGCCCTTTGCCTACTTTGCTCCCCTAAATTCCACCTTAGATCATTCTAGACCAGTGTTCTGCTACCCTTTTCTGGTTCATAGTTGCAGGAATGGGGAAACTTTTATCTGTAGACGGCCAACTGCCCTCAAGGGTAATCTGTCAGGGACTGCATGCCAGTCGTGGGCAAGGCCAGAACCCAAAATTGGCATAGTTTACAGAATTGTATAGTTCACTTGACTCTTCTTTCTTTGTGCCATTGCCTGAGGACCACATAAAATTAAGCCATGGGCTGCATGTGGCCTCTGGGCCTCAAGTTCCCCAACACTGCTTTATTGATCCAGGGAGATGTTTTACGTCCCACACCTTCTGAATTCAAATTTAATTGGGAGGCTTTCTCAACACAATTCTGGAACTGGAGCCCACACAGTTTGCTGTAACTTTCAGTTCATTTGCATAATTATTTCCTCTCAATATGGATGTGCTCATTGATAAAACATTGTGGACAAAAATCTAGATGCAGTTGTACAGCCAGTCCCATCAAGTTATGTGTGTGTGTGTTATCAGAGTGCATGTGCATCAGGAGGTGGGGAGATACACACACACACAAAAATTCAGGAATGGGGGGGACCAAACAGAGTGATGGAGAATTGCAAATACATCAGTTCCATTTTGGAAACAAAACAGACAATTCATCTAGGAAGAAGTTCAGCTGAGCAGAATTTCAGAAGTACCCCTAGCAAGAAGCAGTGGGTTGTGCACAATCTGAACTTGGTAATGGGCCTATGACAGTTCACTACAGGATGTGGTGATAACCACCATCTTGGACAGCTTCAAAGGGGATTAGACAAAGCCACAGAGGATAAGGTTATCAATGGCTACCACCTCTAGGATCAGAGGTAACAAGCCAGGGGAAGACTATTGCCCTCATGTTCTTTTTGTGGGCTTCTCAGAGGTATCTGGTTGGCCATTGTGGGACACAGGAGGCTGGCATAGACAGGCCCTTCATCTTACCCAGCAGGGCTCTTTTTATGTCCTATTAGATCTTGTTGCCAGACGTTGCCTAATAGTGTGCTGGTTCTGATGAAGCAACTTCTTTTCAGCCATACTTCAAATAAGGTAGTTGTCAGGCTGCTGGCAGCAACTCCCGGCTGGTTGCCCAGGAACGTACAAAGACAAGGGAATGTTTCTTACCATCATTTTTTAATTCAGTATTTACAGAGAGAGGCTATAGAACCCAACTTCTTGGATAATGGCGTTGTCCCAAGTGAATGTCCACACACCTTGTCTCTCCCACTTCCTCATTTGTCATTCTCAGCATCTCTCCTATGGGTTCTACTACGTGCCCTATGTCTTTGATTTCTTTGCTCTCCTACTTTCAAGGCTCGCTGGGTTCTGGGAGAGGAGGGGTCTGGAATGCTTTCTAAAGACACTGTGTTCATCAGCTGTCACCCTCCCTGGTGCTTCCTTCTCCTCCTCTCCCATTATTTCCCAACTTTTTCCCTCATCTGTCTCTGAGCTATGACCTTCCTCAAACCCCTGTTGTAAATCTAAACTGCCTTCCTCTTCCTCCTCCCTGGAAGGGTCAAGCTGGGGAGGCGGTCTCCACCATTCCTCCTCTGCCCAGTCCCTGACTGTAGTGGGCATACTGTCTAAGAAGGACATTCTCTGAGCAGCTATAGGCAATTATTTCAAGATTAAAAAACCACGCTGTTCATTGAGTATCTTGGTTTCTGTTAGACCGTTATGGAGGAATCTTGAAACTGCAGTGGATTATTATTAAGATGGTCACTGCTTGGACTGAAACAAGCCTAGGTGTATTAAAAAGGAGCAGCATCTGAAATTTACCTTCTTAGCTCCAGCAGTTATTCAACTGAATTCAAAGTGTAATCCTTAAATGATGTAATTGAACAGTACAAATGGCTATGAGACAGATCAACTTTTTGAAAAGGGGATGCTTTCAACTCAGATGACTATCACAATTTCCACGGCAGCATACTAGGTGGGGGATTTCATGAAATCCGATGTCTGCTGAGCCTGCACAAGCTATAAAAAAACCCACTCTCAGCAACATTAAGCTTATTGTAATCACAACTGGTTTATGAATTGGACTTTGGCGGTAAATGAGATGAAAAAGCTGCAGGGGCCACACCTTGACTTGTGCGAAAGTAACTCAATCATTGGAAATATGTTTCCATTTTCTTCTGAAAATGCTCATTTCGAGATGCATTTGCTGCAGTTTGAACATTGTACGTACGCAGAGCTACTGTGATAAGGAAAAGAATGGGGAGGACAGCCTCTCCTTTTGCAAGCTCACATACGTGCCTTTCAGAGGTACTGGGCTAGAGAGAATATTGTACTGCTGTCTTATTAAATCCTTATGACTTGGCTTTGAAAACTGCTTAGGAACAGAGGAAGCTGTCTTCTATAAAGTTAGACCATGGATCCATCTCACTCAGTAGTGTCTGCACTGACTGGCAGCAGCTCTCCAGGGTTTCAGACTGAAAATCTTAGCCAACCATACCTGGAGGTGCCAGAGACTGATTCCGGGACTTTCTGCATCCAAATCAGATGCTTTTGAATAGCCCAAAAAGGCTTTGTTGTTGTTGTTTAGCCGTTTAGTCGTCTCCGACTCTTCGTGACCCCATGGACCAGAGCACACCAGGCACTCCTGTCTTCCACTGCCTCCCACAGTTTAGTCAAACTCATGCTGGTAGCTTCGAGAACACTGTCCAACCATCTCATCCTCTGTCGTCCCCTTCTCCTTGTGCCCTCTATCTTTCCCAACATCAGGGTCTTTTCCAGGGAGTCTTCTCTTCTCATGAGGTGGCCAAAGTATTGGAGCCTCAGCTTCACGATCTGTCCTTCCAGTGAGCACTGAGGGCTGATTTCCTTCAGAATGGAGAGGTTTGATCTTCTTGCCATCCATGGGACTCTCAAGAGTCTCCTCCAGCACCATTCAAAAGCATCAATTCTTTGGCCATCAGCCTTCTTGATGGTCCAGCTCTCACTTCCATAACATCACTACTGGGAAAACCATAGCTTTAACTATACAGACCTTTGCTGGCAGGGTGATGTCTCTGCTTTCTAAATCAGCACAAATAGTCAGCCTCTGTGGCTGAGTATCGCATCCCTTAAATACAGGGAACCCTATTGATAAGAGTTTAATCATGATAGCTAAATGGAACTTCCATGTTCAGAAGCAGTGTGTCTCTTAATAGCAGAAGCTGGGCATGGGATGTGATTTGCCATGGAAGCCCCAATTTGTAGGCCTAAAGCCTGGATTGGGGTAGAGGTTTCCTACTTCCATTAAAACAAAACAAAACAAAAAAAGCTAGCACCAAGCTCTCAAAAATTGCATGTGAAATGTTCATACTTCAAAGTCCAACTTCATCCTAGGAACCACAGAAATTTCCTTCAGAGGCCAAAAAAGTGGCAATTTACATAGCATAACCCATTCATAGAACTTGACCCTCTTCTGCAGGACAGCTCTGTAATACGCAGTGCAATTCAAATGCTGGCATTTTACCCTAAATGCTTCCATTTCATCTTCTTAAAATATTGCTTCTGACACAAAGTTACATGCTGTTCAGGATGAATATGTTTCAATATAACTAATGGAGACTTGCAGGATTTATTAGAAGTGGGGGGGAAGTTTCCTCTTCTGTGCTTATTTCACTGGATAGTTAACTATCCCTTGGCCCTTGCATCATATTTTCTATTAGCTGCAAGTAAATCCATGCAGTAATTGAGTCACAGTTCCCCATGTAATCTGAGGGATACTTTCAGAGGATCTCAAAACCACCAGCAGCATTGAAAATGGCCCCTTTGCAGTAGAAGATCTCAGAACAGGGCTTTCTAGAAAAATAAAATGTCAGCCACTCTGGTTCTCTTCCCTCTCAAAGAATTTCACTGTCTCCCTCAAATATTTCTGAAACCAAATGGCAGAACTGAACAATGGATGGATGGTGGCTAACAGATTGAGGTTGAATCCTGACAAGACAGAAGTACTGTTTTGCGGGGACAGGGGACAGGTGGGTGAGGAGGACTCCCTGGCCCTGAATGGGGTAGCTGTGACTCTGAATGACCAGGTGTGCAGCCTGGGAGTCATTTTGGACTCACAGCTGTCCAAGGAGGTGCAGGTCAATTCTGTGTCCAGGGCAGCTGTCTACCAGCTCCATCTGGTGCACAGGCTGAGATCCTGCCTACCTGCAGACTATCTCACCAGAGTGGTGCCATGCTCTGGTTATGTCCCGCTTGAACTACTGCAGTGTGCTCTACATGTGGTAACTTGGACATTACAACTAATCTAGAATGCGGCAGCTAGACTAGTGACCGTGAGTGGCAGCCACGACCACATAACACTGGTCCTGAAAGACCTACATTGTCTCCCAGTACATTTCTGAGCACGTTTCTGACCTTTAAAGCCCTAAATGGCCTTGTCCCAGTATATCTGGAGGAGAGTCTCCACCCCCATCGTTCAGTCAAGACACTGACGTCCAGCGCTGAGGGCCTTCTGGTGGTTCCCTCCTGCAAGAAGTGAGGTTACAGGGAACCAGGCAGAGGGTCTTCTTAGTAGTAGAAGGGGTTCACTGTGGAACGCCCTCCCATCAGATGTCAAGGAAATAAATGACTCTCTGATTTTTAGAAGACATCTGAAGTGAGCTCTGTATTGAGAATTTTTTTATGTCTGATGTTTTACAATTTTTATATTTGCTGTGAGCTACCCAGAGTGGCTGGGGAAACCTAGCCAGATAGGTCACTCACAGCACTGCTGCTTATGAGAACACAGAAGGGGGCAAGGAGACAAAGAGGTCATTGCAATGCAAACATGTTGGCAAGCATGCTGACTTGACTCTACAAGTGCATCTACTCTGCCTTCACCACCATCACACCTCTTCCTCTCTCCTTCTCAGTAAGCTACAGAAACACAACCAACTAGAGTTCAGGAGACAGATGGTGCTACTGCCATTTTGGGGGTTTTTTTAGGGGATGGAATTATTTTAGAGGGAAGAGAATCAGAGCGGCTGCCATTTTGTTTCCCCCAGAAAACTCTTCTCTGAGTTCCTTTCTGGGGAAATGCAAAATGAGTGTTGCCAGGAAAAGAATCAGTGCTTCCTTTGCCACACACTGGCGGGCCACCATTATAATGAACTGCAGTTGAGTATCTATAAAGAAACATATATTTTATAAAGAGTGGGTGGATCATTCTTCCAGTAGCTCATTTATTTGAGAAGTGCAGCATTAAATAGTCCTTGAAAGAAAACATAGTGGTTGAAGCAGCTTTGTTAAAAATAGAAAAATTGCAATGTGCTGTTCCATCCAACCCTATTTTTAATCCTGAACTGCAAGGGATTTTTTTTCCCCCCTGTTTCGTTTGTGTGTGTTTTTCAAAAAATCAAAACTGTGTTACAGGAACTAAAGATGTTTTATTCAAAGGTGTAAAGGCTTCTAAAGCCTACTAGCTCCCCTGTTTATACTGATAGCTCTTTCTTGCTTCCTGTTGCCCCATTTTGGGTCCTATACTGTTGCCACTCACCCCCTGAGTTCACTGTTATTATATATTACTAGTCTTGAGGGCCTTTGCCTGGCTAGAATGTGTCCTGGGACTATGATCATGCCTGGCACTTGGCTGAAGAGAGGGTGGAGAGATGTGTGGTGTGGGTATATAAAAACCTCTGACTTTTGCAGGGTTAGAGAACGTAACCTACCACACAAAGCTGACTTTCACACCTAGTCCCACCCATTGCTGGCACACAGACCCTGGAAGATGGACCAAAAATGACTTCCTGCCTCTGTTCTAAACAGCTGCTCCTTAACCACTTTAGATTCCAGAGCTTGTTATTCTCCCTCATCTCTGCTCCCATTGTAATGTTAACCACACATGGCTCTCTTGTGTGTTTCCATCTCCCTCTCAGTTCCTAGCACACTGGGGCATTTAGCCTTAGCTATGATACAAACCGCATCTTCATAAGAAACGTGGCTAGATAAAAGAAACCAAGGCTGGGAGCCAATGCGCTCAGCGCCTCCATCGTATCTTGCAGCTTGCAGCTTATCTTCTTTGAGAGCAACTGAGAAGAGACATTTTGGAAGGTGCAAGGAATAAAAACAAGGTACTTCAGTGGATTGCCTTTGCTTTAAGGAGAAGCCAAGGGCAAACTTATTTACCTGAACTGCACTGAAATTTGGTGATCTAGGGCTGAGCAACACCCTATAGCTTCATTTCATTTCATTTTATTTTAAAAAGGACAACATTATCACAGCACAACATGGAACATACGGTTGGTTTGCAAGATAAGTGCATAAAGGTTTGTTGTTGTTGTTTCACAAAAACATTTTATTGGATTTTTACAGTTTTATATTCAATCAAACAACACAATATAACATTTGTCATATAAAAGAAAAAGAAAAAGAAATCCTCCCTGTGACTTCCTTAAACTTCCCCTTCTGGTTCTTTAAATATTTACTACTTCTGCTTAATCATTATCTTATTTTTATAAACTTACACCTTAATACTCTTATTTTCTTATCAGTTTTATACCAAATTTTCCTTCATGATTACATCTTACAGTCCATTTCATTTCATGTTGTCCTTACTTAACATTTGATCTTATTTTCTTACTTGTAAGTGTTTAATCAAACCCTGCTAATGAGTCCATATCTTTACAGTATTTCTGCAAATACAGCATAAAAGGGTCCCAGTCGTTTTTAAATTCTTCATTATCATTGTCTCTGATTCTTTCAGTCAGTTTCGCCATTTCTACATATTCCATAAGCTTGAGGCCATTCTTCTTTCGTTGGTATCTTGTCGTCCTTCCATTTTTGGGTTAGTAGAACCCGAGCCGCCATTGTAGCATACATAAACAACTTCTTCCGCTCTCTTGGTAGTTCCTGTCCTATTATACCCCACAGAAAAGCTTCTGGTTTTTTAACAAAGGTTATTTTAAACATCTTTATCACTTCATTATATATGATTTCCCAATAACTTTTAATTACTTTACAATTCCACCGCATGTGGTAAAACGTACCTTCTTTCCCTTTACACTTCCAGCACTTATTGGCACCTGTTCTGTACATTTTTGCCAGTTTGACAGGAGTTAAATACCATCATCACATCATTTTCACATAATTCTCTTTCAAAGTTGTACATGTGGTGAATTTTAAATCAACTTTCCGTAATTTTTCCCAGTGCATAAAGGTTTTGAAGCACCAAAATGCTACAGTCATGCATATCCTGGAGCAGCAGTATAATTAGCATGCATAATTAGCAAAATGGATAACAAAGTGAATGTAATTTATTAACCAGTTGTGAAAATAAAGTTGCCTCGTTTTGTTTGTTTGGAAAGACCGGGCATGTTTTCAGAGTGGTAGATGAAAAATCAGTTGTATAAGTTTTCTGGGAAGTATAATGACAGCATCACTTTCCATTCTACCCTGGTTTTGTCCCATGCAACATTCTTTCCTTTCCACTGCAGTTCGCCTTCCACCGAAATTTTCAGCATTCATCTCACTGTAAGCCATGGTGAAATTATGTAATGCACTTAATTATGTCATCATTAAGTTATTCCACCTTGTTCATTTCAGTGCAAAGGGAACACAGTGTAAATGGGGAGAATAGGAACAACCAGTTGTGTATTTTCTGCAGACTGAAAGCAACTACAGCAAATGCCAGTCATATTTCCTGGACTGATTTCCATTCTGGACATAGGAAAAAAAGCAAACATTAGCAGTTTCCTTTCCCATTTCTGTTTTCATCTGAATTCTCTGACTGCTCTACCTGCAGCCTATTACAGACCCTCCAGGTTTTCCTATTTTCCAGGGACATCCTTGATTTTGAGAAGCCGTCCTGGTTCCTGATTTTATCCCAGAATTCCCCCCTTTTCCTTAGAATGTCCCTATTTTCATTGGAGAAATGTTGGAAGGTATTGAGTTATCCAACCCCCAAGCCATCTGAAAGCAATCCTGTATAGTGAAGTTTTTTTTGTTTAATTATGTTATTATATATGTTGGAAGCTGTCCAGAGTGGCTGGGGCAACCTAGTTGTGGGGTATAAATGTCATGTGACAAAGACACATGAGAGCAGAAGCAGCAAAGCAGGCTGGGAAGTGCTGGGAATGCACAATTATTTGGGCCTACTAAAGTTATTCAGGCCTAACTGCCTGATCTGTCGGGATTTCTTGCATGCAAATGCACGTGTCCTATGATTGAATTATTGTTAAATGCAAAATGAGATTCCCTTCCCATCTGGCAGAAGTTAGGGAGCAAGGAGATGCATCAGAAATAGTACAGAAAGAACTGCAGATAAAAAGCAAAAGTACTTAGTATAATGCAAACTAAAACCATACAACATGTAATGGGGAAATTCTGCAGTGCTGAAAGTGCAGAAGTACATAAGATTGTCCTTAAGGAGCAGCTCAACTTACATCTAATAATAATAGTGAAGCCCCTTCAATAGTAATAATAATAATAATAATAATAATAATAATAATAATAATAATAATGGCAGCCGCATAGCAACCATCAATATTTCAATCATAACATAAAAAGCACCATTTTCAAAACATAACTCAAAAGCATCACCAGCAGTTTGAAACCATCAACAGCATGTGCATTTATTTATCAAAATTCTTATAATGCTAAGTTGTAGTAAAACATCCAAACATGTAATGCCTTGCTCACCTTAGTCCATCAAATGCCTTGAGGAAAAGGAAGAAGGTCATGAGGAGGAGGCACCTGAAGAAGAGTTTCAAATTAGGACCTTAAGGTTTTTGTAAGCACGTCAGGTATTTGGGTCTTGACCATACTGTATAAGGATTTATAGGTTAAAACCAGCACTTTGAATTGGGCTCAGAAGCATATAGGCAGCTGGTACCAGGACTGGTGCTCTGCAATCAAACTGCCAAATCCCATCAGTTGTCTGGCCAGTGGATCACGCAGTGGACCATCTGAAGTTTTTGAATCATCTTCAAAGGCAGCGCTACTGAGAATGATTCACTGAAGACAAATTATCCTGGCCTATACAGGGGCATCGCTTGGGCACCAGTCAAAGCTGGTAGAAGATACTGCAGACCCCTGGGAGAGCAAGACGTGGAAGAGGATTGGAAGAAATTTAAGGACTATCTGCAAAAACATTGTAAATTATATGAGTGTTAAGAAGGATGAGAGATTTGAAAATAACAGGGCCCATAAAGTTAGTTGATAAGACTATGAGAATGAGTGAATTTTATGAGAAAAATAAATTTTGAATAAATATTGTGTTAAAATTAGGTTTTAAGACCTAGATAAAAATATTCAAAGTTAGGGACAAAACATTGGAAATGTGTATAATAAGAATTGAAACAAGGTGATAAGTTGCTGGCTAAAATTTTACAAATGTGGAACGCAAGAGCGGGAGATGTGAGGAAGTCCAAAGGATGAAGAAAAGATGGGTACTACAAGATGTTAAACTTTATGTTTGTTTGTTTTTTCTGTCTATTATCTGTTTATTCCGTCTTTTCTCTTTTGTATTAACAAAACTCTTAATAATTTTTTTTTTAAAAAAAAAAGAAGACACTGCAGACCACAGAAGCCATCTATGCCTCAAGTGACAGTAATTGATTCAGGAGAAGACCCAAACTTCAGACCTGTTCCTTCAGAGGAGAGTATGGCCTGATCTAGATCAGGCTGACGATAATTCCTTTGGTCAGAGGGATTACCAACAAGCAACATCTCAGCTTTGTTTGAATCGAGCTTCAGTTTATTGGTCCTCAGCCAGTTTATTGGCCTTCATCCCATACTGTGACCAGACACTGGTTTAGCCCATCCACTGCCTTACCTGCAGAAGATGGAAATAGAGTTGGGTGTTATTAGTAGACTGATGACAAAGCACCCCAAAACTCAGTGGTTTCATGTAGGTATTGAATAGTATGGGGGGGCAAGACTGACCCCTGTAAAACTCCACAATGGAGAATCCAATGGGGTGAAAAGTATCCCCTAAGCACCACCTTATGGATCCAGCCTTCCAACAAGGAGTGAAAACCACTGCAAAGTGGTTTCCTCCGCGTGCAGCTCAGATGGTCACATAAGAAACATATCATGGCTGATGCATCAACAGCTGCCAAGGGGAAAAACTGCTAAGAGTTCAAGGAGAATCAGCAAGGTTACACTCCCCCCATCCTTTCCCGGACATAGGTCATCATATAGGGCGACCAAGACAATTTCTGTGCCAAAGCCAGGCCTGAAACCTGATGGAAATTATTCCATTAAATGTTTCACCCATGTGTGCCTGGATTTGATCAGAAACCACCCACTTGAGAACCTTGCCAAGGGAGGGGACATTTGCTACCAGTTTAAAATTATTAAGTCTTCAAGGTCTAGAGTACATTTCTTCAGGAATATTCTTGCTGTTGCCTCTCTTAGGCAGCCAAAAAAACACCCACCATTGGTCACTTCCCTCCTCCAACCAGCTTTCCTCTACCTGCCTGTAAGTCTTCATAAGCATATGGTATCAATATAATGATGTAGTCTTCCAAGAGCACTTAAGGACCCAGATAGAATTTTATGGACATCATCACATATGGCATTACTGATCCAAGGCAGGTAAATCTTGACTTTTTTGTTGCATCTCAAAATAAACAGGTCTCTCTTTATCTTCAGGGGGCAACACTGAATGGTTGCTACATTAGCTTGTTTCAAATCATTCCACAGAACCAGCCTTCATGTCTGAATATTACGCCACAGAAGGCATTCGTTTTATCTTCTAAACATAAGGCTGTAAAAATGATGAGAAGTAAGAAACCAGGAGAGAAAAGACAAATTATGCAAAGAAATATTTTATCTGGGTAACATTAATGCAAAATCAATGCTCGCCTCATATGCATAATGGTGAGAAATAAATTAAATGACAGATGGCTAGTCCCACACTCCTCCCCACCCTTTCCATGTTGTAGCATGACTGTACAAACATCCTAAATCACCAGAAGTATGGAGGCAGCATACAGAGGCCGTTAATTACACCTGTCTAGGAACAGAAATGCAATTACATTATTTATATTGAAATTATCAACACCATGAACTGTGAAACAATAATTATTAATCGGAAAGCAATATCAAGATCCTGTGTAGGAGAATCCAGCCCAGCAACGGATGCAAAATATTTGACACCTTCCTAATGAGTTTTGTAGTTCACTGAGAAAATGTAAATAATTACTGAATCTATCGGGATTTAAATACAAGGCTGTATTAAATGTTATGCTAAATTATGATAGAGCATGGTATTCATAAGCTTTGAAATCATATACAGTTGTACCTTGGAAGTCAAACAGAATCTGTTCCGGAAGTCCATTCGACTTCCAAAACATTTGGAAACCAAAGCGCGGCTTCTGATTGGCTGAAGGAAGCTCCTGAAGCCAATCGGAAGCCGCAGAAGCCGTGTTGGACATTCGGCTTCCAAAAATAGTTTGCAAACCCTGAACACTCACTTCCAGGTTTGCGGCATTCAGGAGCCAAAATGTTCAAGAACTAAGCTGTTTGAAAACCAAGGTACCACTATATTCCCCTTCCTTCTTCAGCAGTGTGACTGTGAGGGGGGAATTGAGAGCTTTCACTTTCATTTTCAATTAATCATGGTTTCTCCTTATGTCCAAAGTGGGAACTGTGGTTAGTGCTAACTACGGTTGATGAAACCAGCCACAATGGTTAACTGTGGTTTGAAGTTAACAGTAACTACAATATGGGTTTGAGCTTAACACTTCACATCTTCTCCTGGTGGCTGTGCTGGAATAGGAGAAGGAAGCGGGGAGTTAAGAAGCCTGAGGCTTGTATAAACATAGCCCAAAAGTGCCTGCAGCAGTCTTAATCATTCATTAGAATGCTAAATTTGACCCTGAAGGCAGAAGTACATATTATGTTTTATTTGAGTAATGCTTTATACACATTATTTGAGTAATGCTTTATAAACATTATGACCACCGAAAATCACCATTGCCATTACCACATAAATCTTGGTGATTCAACAGTTATAGAGATCAGGAAAGAAAGAGGCCCTAGAATAAGGTCTAAAGGAACATGAGGCCACCATGTTGTTGAAGCCAAGTGACTGGATGGTGACCATATGGGAACCACATCTATGCCATGTAGGTTCCCAGACTGAAAAAAAAAGTGGGATATAAAGGGGGGGGGGTAAAATGGAAAAATGGCATTGAATGCGGTAATCAATGACATTGTGTGATGATGTCATGGAGCAAATAAAAGTGCTTAAACATTACTAGAGAAACAGAGAGGCCACGATATCTTCCAACTTAAAATAGCCCACAGATCCTGGTAAGTTTAGTGTGTTTTCATATTTCAATGCCTTTGAAACTCTTGCACATATGATTACCATGAATGTTGAACCAGCAGCCCAAACGTTGCCCATCCAGCACTATATCTAGATTTTGGCTCCATGTTGCAGAGTATAAATGAGCCCAGAGAAATCTTGGTTGTTGTATCAAAACTCTTTAACTGCCCCTTGATGTTCTTCGAATGTTTTGCTTGAGAAGGCATATCAACATTTGCTTTGAATTCAGCTTTAGGCAAACTCCAAGGGTGACCTAGGAATGTGTGGTACACACAAACACATGCGTTTTCAATACCATTAACAAACTGTTGGCTTCATCAAGATTTCTTAGACATTCCCCCTGAGGAGGATTTCCAAATGCCATTCAAATTTCTCTTTAGTTGGAATTGAGGGGCTAAATGCAGCCTCTGGGAAATAAACATGCATTTTTCTGCAGTCGGCTGTGCTGTTCTGAAGTACTATAAATTTCCAAAGGAAACTATATATATATATATATATATATATATATATATATATATATGAAACCTTTTGATGGAAATGTTTTTGTTTTTATTGCACAAGGCAACATTTTACAACAGAAAAAGTCTGCACCCTTTGCTATTTATTTCTTTTGTTGTTTCTCCTTATAAAGAGAACATCTGATATGCAGACCACTGGCGACAGGTCATTTTTCTTTGGGAGAGCCCATTCATCATGGGATGCTCTGATCTTAAATAGAGATCCCTGTAGCTAATGGATTGTCCACACAAGCTCTTGGTCCTCATCAAGGTTGAGAAGAAGGGTATGATCAATGGCCAGTTCAAAGGAAGCTTGGGGTCCTTAGATGAACCATGTGCTATCCATCCAAGCAGCCTAATAGCAACTCTGTTGTAGGATTGGGCTCCAATCCACTGCTGAACCAGAATGAATTATTGCTGAGATGTTGGACATTTTTGTTCCACTGGTTTCAACAGGATAAAAATGGATGAAATTCACTTATGTTAGGTACCATGCCAGCAGCCAATTTTCACATAAACACACACATACAAGGACCTATGTGTATCATGTGAACTTATTTTCTCTCATGATATTATAAACAGAGGTGCAAAACAATTACATTTTTGCTTTAAAAAAATTCACAAATAACAAATGCCTCCCTTTTCTTGAGCTTTTCAGAATCCCTTGCAGAAATATCACTTTACTAATTCATATTGCTAATTCATATGACTTGGCTCAGTGCATCGTCAGAACACGGCCTGTGTGGGGATGCAATAATAATAATAATAATTTATTATTTGTACCCCGCCCATCTGGCTGGGTCTGGCTGGGTGCAAGCAAGGACAGAGCAGATAGAAGAATGACGATGACCAACATGGGATACATGTTGCCTTGATTTTCTCCCCCCAACCTAACCCAATCCAAACACACACACATTTTTTATTCCTCATCCGTCTCAGAAAACCTATTTTCCAGAAGAAACATTTAACTGGGTTTGTACAGATAGGACCAGAAAGATTTCCTCTGACCTCAATTTGCCTTGGTTTAGGATAACAATTAATTAAACTGAACAGGATTGTACACCTGCATTTTCAACTTCATTTACTTGGAAAACGAATTAAGATTTTAACGCTGCATACAATGTGCTCAAAGTAAATTAAAGCCATTGTGTGTTATGGAGAAACATAAAGCCTTTTCTAGTGAAAAACATTGCCAGAATGTGCCCTTGAATCTGTTACTATGTAGGGGTTTGTTTGTTTGTTTGGTTTGGTTTTTAATGGTGCTTTGATTAGATGGAGAAAATTCAAAAGTATTCTGTACTTTTGTATCTGTATTCTGTATCTTTCCATAGTAATGAAAGGATCTAGCTGGGCAGCCCCTTCACTCCATGTAGGAGAGCATTCAGAAGTTCCTGAATTACATGAACTTCAGCCAGAATGGTCACTGGTCAGAAATGATGGGCCACAAATTCCATACCCCTGCAATAGAGGCTACCACAAGGCAGGGAGACTATTCCTGGAAAATGTCAACCTTACCTTAATATTTACTTATTGCAATGCAGGTGCAATAAGGTGCCCCTTTAAATTTTGCTTATGTTATATATTATAAGTTGTATAATATAATCTGTTATATAATTAAAAAAAGTCCTCTGGAATCTTAAAGACCAGCACATGTTATTATAGCACAAGGTCAGTTGTCAGTTGTGCCATAAACACATGTGTGTGAGCACACACACACAAAGATATAAGAGGAAAAGTGGAAAGGATGGCATTTAATGTTAATGGAATGTGCAAGTATAGTCCGGCAATTCAGTTAGAACTTAGAATCAAAGAATCCAAGAACTGTAGGGCTGGAAGTGACCACAGGGGCTATCTAGTCTTGGTCCTCAATGCAGGAATCTTTCACCCAACATGGGGCTCAAACCCACAAAAGATGCTCTACCAGCTGAGCTATCCTGATTAAATGATTGCAAAATACACTGCATACAGGGATTGATAACACAAGCATCACAATATCACTTCTATAATGTACATTAAGCACTGAGCACTTGAAATGTACCGTATACACACCAAGACGTGTTCAAACATGCTTTCCTCCTAACTTTCCCATGTTTCCTTCACTGCATCTATCTTCTTGGTTTGTCTTCTAAAATCTCTTGGATTTGTATCTTTGAACCAAGGTGGTCATTTGCAGTGAATAGGTATTACTCTCCCTGGTGCTTATTGAAATTGCTCTCCCTCTTCTTTGGAAGAACACTGGAAAAGTCTGTTTTAACATTTCTTATTGCTAATTTTCTTTATGATTGATTTTCCTGTTAATGCTTTCTTCTTAGACTTATCCAAAGAAAATGGGGGTTTGGGGGGAAGGGATTATTTTGTGTAATTGCATTTCAGGTTTATACAAATGACAGTGTGCTGCAGGGTCTCAATTTTGGCACATCAGTCTTTTTAATGAGAAACATAAGCATTAGAAAATAAATATGTTGCTTCACAACAGCGAGCCAGCCTTGACATGTAGCCCATGCCTTATATTGTAGTATTACTTCCAGTAATAAAAGAAAAACACAGGAGTTTGTGTCTTTATATTACTTCCTTTTGCTTTTGTTTTTTTTAAAAAAAAAATGATATTTCTTCTGTTTGTGTAATGGAAAGAGATGTGTGGTACTGCATTTAATTAAATTATCTGAATGTAATCTATATAGGAAGTATCACATGTTTTGGCACACAAGATAGTTGAAATCAATGTTAGAAATCTGGAAAATCATGATAGAAAAAGCTTGTATTCAAAGAAGAAAACATTTTACATTATATGAGGTCAATTGAAAGCAAATAATGTTCTATAAAATGTATATTTTATACAACCACTTAGAGGTTTTTACAATTAAGCAGCATGCAAATGATCTTAAATTGAAATTTAAAAATGCAACCATCATTACCTGCTTCTTGCAGTGGCGTGAAAGTTACGTTCATGAAAGTGGCTTCTCATTCTGCACCTGTGTTTCAGATGTGTAAAACCAGCAGGTGGAATTCAATTTCCATCTAAATCTTTTGAGCCCCTAGTAGTATTAATTAATTTTATAATGAATGATTTTAGAGTGTTGTTTGTGCTGTACTTTTGTACTGTTTTATTGTTGTTAGCCGCCCTGAGCCCGGCTTCGGCTGGGGAGGGCGGGATATAAATAAAATTTATTATTATTATTATTATTATAGTAGATTGCTACAGAAAATCTCAATGTTTATTTGAAATTCGGTTCAGTGTGTTTGCCCTGACATTGCCCCAGTGCACTGCTTAGTGAGAAAAAAGTAGAATCTTGACACTTAAGTACATATGTGTTTATTTGTGGATACAGCGCATCATGGGGTTTGTAGTCTTTGGCGGCAGGAACACAGCCCTGATGTCTACAGTACCAGAATCACATGGCAACTGCTTTCCTGACATCTGATCCCATGCCACTCCGTAGTGGATGCCGTGGTGTGCAACAGTGGGAATTGCCTGACCTCTCAACGGCTGAGTCAGTGATGCTTACCAGGAAGGAGAAAGTGAGGCAGTGCAAGATCAGTGCAGTGCAAATGTACCAGCAGCAACCTCGGACTGGTTCCACTGGTGCATTTGCATCGCGCTGACCTCTCCATCACTTTGCTCTGCCTCCCTTCCTTCTCAGGAAGCAGGAGCAACTGAACTGCTGGGAGGTCAGGTGAGCACCACCTGATCGTCCCCTACTACTGATAAGTATCTGTGAAGAGATACCACAGGGCTTGATGGTTTTGTCAAACACTTGTGTCATGCCTCCTTGGTGCGCCAAACTTTACCAAAGGAAGGAACCCAAATGGTTCCGATTTGCATCCATTGCTGAGGTGGTGTAGGATTCACTATGAGGAAGTGCCTCTCAAATTACTTGGGTAACTATGAATGAATCAGAATTTTATCTTGCACATCTATATTTTACTCTAGGTAGCAGTGCGCTGGAACTTGCAGGTATAGCTTTCAGCTAGTGCTAGCACTGTTTTTAGACATACATATCTTGCTGTGAGGTCAGGTTTAACAGGAAATTGTTTATCAAAGTAATATAAATTCAAATAACTCCACAACAATGCAGCAATAGCAAAAAATAAATAAATATAACTGAATGTTTGTGATAAAGAGTAAAACTGCACAGATATGCCACAAATCTGGCATATTTCAGTATCCCAACAGTGTGTCCAACAATTAATAGGGCATTAATCTGGGGCCGGATCTGGCCCAATCTCCTTCTAAATCTGGCCCCAGGACTGTCTGGGAATCAGCATGTTTTTACATGAGTAGAATGTGTCATTTTATTTAAAATGCACCTCTGGGTTATTTGTGGAGCATAGGAATTTGTTCATTCTCCCCCCCAAAAAAAAAATATAGTCCTCCGCCCCGCCCCCACAAGGCCTGAGGGACAGTGGACCGGCCCCCTGCTGAAAAAGTTTGCTGACCCCTGGGTTAGCGTATATGCAGCCTGAATATTTAACTCAGATTCTTTTTTCCACCCAATTTCTTGTTCATTCTTGCTTTTCAGATGAAAATGTACCCTTTCCATTCATATTTGGTATGTATAAATAGGGAAGTAATAAAGAGTGGAGAGTGGAATCAATTTCCAAGTATAATAATTCATATAATTTTGTACATTTATTGCCACTTACAAATATGTGCAACAAATCATTAGTTCTTATCCTGTTTTTGAAATATAGAACCTGCTATCGCTGCACAAGTGGAGAGAGGGTGTGTGCCTGTGTGTCAAAACCCCCCTGCTATTAAAGCCTGCTAACTTGCACTGAAACACTTTCCTGTAAAACTAATCTAAGCACCCTTTCTATAAGTCCTTATATCAAACATATTCGTCCATGTAAATTTGACTAATTCTTCACTTTGTGCAGCTGCATTTTTATGTTTCGCAGCTGTCATGGAAATCCTAAAACTAGCAGAGCCACAGCACAGAGTTTAAATACAAAGCTAATTGTTATTCAGTGCTGCGTGCATCTTTCCCTGCTTGTCAAGGTAGGAAACCTTGATAAAATCTAGAAATGCAATCATCTTCCATTAACTTTCACGATGAAACAATTAACGAAACAAACACCCACCAATGTAGTCCCAGTTCACTTGTGAATTAGCCAGCATCACTGGTCACAGCCTTTGGGTTTTTTAAAGTATATTACCTGGCTTTGTTCTGTTGCTATTGCTTCCATAGATTTCTATTATTATTAGGTTGTCTGTTTCTATTATATGAAGCTACTGGGATTGGTTTTTAGGGGAACTGGAGTGTCGTGCCACCGATATACAGTTATATCTTAGTCAGGTGTCGTTGGGCATATTTAGAACAATTGCCTGAGGTAATGAACTAAAGGGCTAATAAACTGAAGCTGAACCTTGAGAAGACAGAAGCCCTGTGGGGATGTGGTTCCAAGGTCCAGAAAATGAGCAATATGTCTGATCTGGATGGGATTGCACACCTCCCAAAGGAGCAGGTACACAACTTGGTGATGCTTCTGGCTTCACCTGTATCACTGGAAGCAGATATGCCAGCAGTGACTAGGAGCAGATTTTACCATCTTTTGCTGGTGCCTTGGCTACAGCTATTCCTGGACAGAGATAGCTAGTATGGCCACTGCAGCTCATGCATTAGTAACCTCAAAGTTGGACTACCATAATGCATTCTACTTGGGGCTGTCCTTGATGTTGGTCTGGAAACTGCAGCTGGGACACGAGGAGGCACTGGCCATCGATTTATACCTGCAGAGCTTCTATATTGTAGTTCAACAACGTCTGAAGCATGCCATATTGGCTACTAACTCCTAGATTAAGCAATGTTTAGGCTTGGCCTAGTTTAGGCGGTGTTTATAGGACCAAGACTGAAATGCAGGTTACACTGTACCTTGTACAGATCCAAAAAGAAAATAAGCACAGGGTAGAATCAGGCATCAAGCAACACGACAGCCACATAGAAGGTCAACAGAACCAACCTGAATAAGAAAATGATATCTTTGGCCAGTTTGCACAATTCATTTTAGAGGAGTTATACAATGCATTAATTTGAGTCTTCTCTTGGCCCCCTCAAATACTCTGCTCTTACCCCATCCATGAGGTGCTTCCTACAGTGGCCAGATTTTGGTAGCAGCTGCAGAGTTTCTGACCTATGAGGAGGCAGGAAAGAATTTTGATTAGATAGGTACCATTTCTCAGGAAGATTCTGCACATCCATCCCTACCTGTAATATAGAAAAGGAGATCTACAGATCTGAAACACTTCTGGCTTTTATATTTTCAACAGCTGGGTACCTACTGCTTCTTTGCCTCCATAGGCTTTGATGGAACCTGAGATCTTAACCTCTAGTCTTAAGGAAAGTTGGTGAATTTGAAAATGAACACAAGAAGAGCCCTGCTGTAGATCAGACCAAAGGACTCTCTAGTCCAGGAACATGTTCTCACAGTAGCCAAACCAATGCCTATGGGATGCCCACAAGCAAGAGATGAACCGGCTCATGGCTTTGTGATCGATTCATTTATTTTATTTTTTAAATTTGGCCCTAATAAAAGTACTATGTTACAGCTGGTTTTGGATTTTTCTTTTTCCAATAGACCAATCTGCAATTGTTGTCCTTTTCTTGCTATCTCTTCTTTCATGTCAGCATTGTGTGTCCAACTGGGAGCCTGGAGCTGGTAAAGAAAGTCTCCCCATGGTGTTCAATATTTGCCATACCAAGAGGAAGACGTACAGCCAAATTTTGCCTGAAGCAACATTTCAAGGTGAGTTGAAAGCTTTGGGAGGAACATATGAGAAATTCTGAGAAGAGTGAATTTTGATAAGTGGACGTTTCTCTGAGGAATTCCATATATCTTAAGACTGCCTCTCGCCCCCTCCAAAAAACTTTTCACAGCAGTGGCAGGAGCACTCCTTGTATATGCCATTGTCACACACAAAAACACTTCAAGATCTCTGCATCCAAAACCGGGACAGTTCTTTGATCAAAGACGCCAAAATGTTTTATCATTCTGGAGGTGTCTCACTGTTAGTCTTTAATCAACAAATAATTTACTCTGTTGTAATCTGATGTCAATACATTAAATGTGGCTAATACAACTTTGATAAAAGGCTCCAATATGAGATCCTGCCGGTAAGTGAATTTTCATAATTCAACAAGATAGGAAAGCAATTGCATTAAAAAGCCTAGATAACGGTAGGAACAGATAAAGTGACATGGGCTGAAACAAAACGAGAAGCAGGGAGGACAGCTTTGCTTTTTCCCAAGTTAACAGCCTCTGTCAGATTGCCCTAGGGGCTTTTCTTCTTGTACTGTTTTTTTATGCAGGAGTGCAATCTCTTACAGGAGGGGATGGACTCTCATGCAAGAATGTTAGGAAGAAAAATGTAAGCAAAACAAGTCAGGCTACCCATCAGTCACAAAGTGTTCCTGATTCATTTCCCACTTGATGACTCTAATTTTATCCTCATCGTTTATCCTTTGTGTATCAAGAACAGCTGATGAACCTGAAAAAGGTGACATGTGTGTCTATATATCTGGTTGTTGGTGACCCTAAAGTCGTACTAACTTTGGACACTAAAGTTGTGAAACTGTGCACAATGAAGAGTATGTTTTGCTTGTTATTTATCAGGGCTGGTGTGGGTGTTTTGCTGTAAATATCAGGACTATCAAGCCAGGGCAGGGTTTTGTTTTTTTCTGGCTTTGCACATGTCTATTTTTCATCTGTGGATGACGCCACATATTTGATCTTGCTTTTCCCTGCAGAAGCTCAAAGGTGTGTATATTATCCTCCTCTCCCTGTTTTCAGTCTTGCAACAGCCTTGTAAGATAGGCTCAGCTAGGCTAATATATGCACATAAGCAGCAGTTCTTGCCAATAGATTGCTTTGGAAGGGAGGATAAATGGGGCAGTCCACATACAGGGTACCAGATCCAGGAAATCCTGTGGCCATCCTTAACTATACCAGATCTGCACAACTCATGGTCCAATGGTCATCCCACGAACCAAATATTATCTCCTGACAAGTGCTTGACAATGCCCCAAATTAGTTTCCAAGTCACAATAAGAGTGTTTTATTGCATCTCTGGTAGTATTCAGACACAGATCATAAAAAGCACAGACCTTCACAAAGTATACACAACACACACTCATTGACAACATACTTGCATGCATATCTTCATATAACTCAAATGAGAGGTGTGCTACCTACTCACCCACTAGATGGGCAGGTCAACCACTGGGTTGAGAGAGGTGCCCCCCTAATGTAGCAGTTGGGGTAGTAGCTGTAGCTCCTCAGCATTCCTCCTGAGCACCTATCAACTATTCTCTATGAGTGTTTCTGTTCCCCCACACACAATTGTTCCCATCTTCTTGAGTCAGCACCCTTCCTTTTCGTTGCTGGGGTAGACTGACTGGCCATCTCACAGGGTGAGCTGATTTTATGGGATGTTTGTCTACCATTGCTGGTTTCCTCATCAAGGAACCCTGAAAAGCTTTTAAAGGAGCCTCATTGTTTATGGAAGGAAAGAGAGATGGCGTTAATGAAATCTAGATGCCACATTCCCCTGTTATAAGAAGAAGTGATCACAAAATGTAAGGGAAGTTGGACATTGGTTTATACCTGCTGCGGTAGTTTTACTAAAGAAACTGCTGTGGATCATGATTTACGCAATGTAATTTTTTGTTGCATGACTTCCTTGAGACTGTTAACAGTTGCAACTGTTACATATTTTGGAGAACATGTTTTGGTGTTCTAATAGCTTGGGAATGTAAGAAGAAGAACTGGCCAAAAATAAGGCTTAAGATAATATCAGGGGTGACGCAAAATGGCAGTAATGGTCAGTGGGGGAGAGCAAGGTTGTGTTGCTCAACTGGCTTCCCAACATGGAGGTGGCTGCAAGTAACCAAGAGAGAGAGGAGGAGAAGCAAGGAGGTTCGCATGGTGTGGACACAGTGGCAGAGCCAATCTGACACGCCTAATTCTGCACCTGCACCGCAACAACCTCTCTGCCATCTTGCTCCTTCCCCATCTTGGTTACCAGTAGCAACCTGAGTGTTGGGAAGCCAGATGAACAACAGCACTCTGCCCCACTGCAATGTGGGTATGAACAATTTAACACATTTTGGTAATCCAAAGGGAAATGTGTCTGTCCACAAGGAGCTAATTACACACGCATATACATCAGGATCCCAGTCTGGATTGGGCCCCATGCACCTGCTACTTACCTTTTCAAAAAAACAAACCCATATTTGCTATTGCTGATGCCACACTGTGGCGTCATGTGTACTTTGGCCTTTAGCATCCCAAACTGACCACAGGCTTGTGGATACCATCATCTGATCTATAAAAATAGTGGTGTGTAGGATGAGCTCACTGTGGCATAACAAAATTAATTTTGTGTGTAATGCACAAACAATGATTCAGGTCTGCATTACATAACTGCTCTTTCTGCTTCTGAATATAGAACCTGATGTGCAGTTAATTAATAATACGCAAGGTATGTTCAAGAGTGATTTGGAGCTCCAGTGGAACAAATGTGTATATGCTTTGTAGATAAGTGTCCTGATGAAGCAATGCCAGTGTTGAAAGGTGGAAATAGCAGCAGGAGTGGGGACAGATTTTTCACACCTGGTATTTCTATAATTTCTTATGACACATCAAGCATCTCTCATTTTAGGCTAGTCAGATTTTTTTATCCTTTTGCCAAAACACATAGAGATACATAATTTCATCCAAGGGCCATGGATGGTTAACATTAAATAGAAAACTAAAAGGTAAAATCTAATTAAAACAACTAAAATTTGATGAGTGAGAAAACTCCCTCCCAGGAAAGCATTGTCCTGTGTGCTCTATGTGACTTGTTCAGAGGGCAATTTCATCAATCTTAAAGAGTGCGATATAACAGAGTGCAACGGTTGCTCACTTAGATACACTGGTGGGGGTGGGAATCAGGTCTACTGAAAACATTTTTGATGCTCCCATTTGGTATTTAAGTTGGCTGAGTAAAAAAGAAGACGACTGAGCTCATGATGACATCTTATTGTGCTATAGAGATTAGTGTGTTGGACTAGTGGTCGGTATGTTGGACTGTGACCAGGAAGATTAGGAACGCCACTCAGCCATGAAGCCCACCAGGGGACCTTGAGCCAATCACTGCCTCTCATTGTAGCCCTACCTCACAGGAATGTTGTGAGGGTAAAGTTGGAGATGGGGAGAACCATGTATGGCACCTTGAGCTCCTTGGAGCAAAGGTGGGAATTAAATGTAAATAATATGTGGGACGCAGGTGGCACTGTGGGTTAAACCACAGAGCCTTGGACTTGCTGATCAGAAGGTCGGCGGTTTGAATCCCCGTGACGGGGTGAGCTCCCGTTGCTCGGTTCCTGCTCCTGCCAACCTAGCAGTTCGAAAACACGTCAAAGTGCAAGTAGATAAATAGGTACCGCTCCGGCGGGAAGGTAAATGGCGTTTCCGTGTGCTGCTCTGGTTTGCCCGAAGTGACTTAGTCATGCTGGCCACATGACCCGGAAGCTGTATGCCGGCTCCCTTGGCCAATAAAGCGAGATGAGCACCGCAACCCCAGAGTCGGTCACGACTGGACCTAATGGTCAGGGGTCCCTTTACCTTTTAATAATAATATGTATATATTATGTACCATATTATGTACTACATCAAGTGTAGGCAATGTTGTGCCCTACCAAAGTTATTGATCTACAGGTTCCAAGATACCAGAATAGCATGGGTCCTGAAAACTATGGTTATACTAAATTTGGTACTGTGATTATAGTATCTTGTGATCAAAATATATTGAGATTGAATATAGATTTTGTAGGGTACACATGAAAAAGATCAGTTCCAAAGCGTTTGTATCATCATGACTATTGCAGGAGTGGAGTCCTCCTGGTCCTGATTTCGTATCTCTGTCCAAAGGTTGTTCTATGTATGGTCCAGGGAGTTCACAGAGAGAAATTCTATTTTCACTTATGTCATAGGGACTAAGGAAACTGGAGAAGCAAATGCACAAGACACATTGAATTGTAGATGTACTGCATTTTTTCCTCTTTTTGCTACTGTTTTAAGTTTGAATGCACACTTTGCCTGGTTTGAGCAACCTGCCAGCATTGCAGTATGACTAACAAGATCAGAAGCATCTTTATTACCATTTTACTGGCCCCGTGTGCCATTTTCCCTCTTTATTTTATTGCTATTCCACTTCTGCCCGAGACAGTAAAAAAAAAAAAGGGGGGGGGGGAGACCTACGTTCACTTTTATCCCACTATTCAGCAGATGCTAAAAGGATACTAAAAGAATGATTTACCATTACCATCCATTTGTATAATCCATCAAAATGGGTTTTAGACTCTGCTCTTCCTAATAAGCTGGAGAACATGATATAAATCCAAATTTACCTTCTGTCGAAGTAATGGGAACAGGGACATTATTGCCAGTTACTGACAACTTAGGTCAGCTTTGTATCAAAACTTTCCAAAGCTGCACAAGAGACCCTTTCCTTAACTGCAGCTTGGATGTTGGTTAACATGCTGAATGCTGGAAGATTCAGGGCAGGTGAAAGACAGTACTTCGTCATGCAGTGCATGGTTAAACTATGGAACCTGCTTCCATAGCAGGCGACGATGGTCACCAACTTGGATGGTTTTAAAAGAGGATTTGACAAATTCATGGAGGATGAAGCTATCAGTGTTTACAAGGCATGCTGGCTATGCTCAGCCTTCACAGCTGAAGGAAGTGATGCTCTTGAGAACCATTTGCTCCCTTACAGGAGGGAAGAGAGCTTGTGTACTTGGATCCTCCTTTCCGGTTTCCCATAGGCATCTGATTGGCCACTGTGAGAACAGGATGCTGAACTAGTTGGGCCATTGGCCTGATCCAGTAGACTCTTATTATGTACACAACTCAGGTTAAAGCTTCCTGGCGGGATGGGTGAAGCAATGAAAAGGTTGCTCTATTGTTGTTGCTGCTGCTGATTTGTTTTTTATTTATTTATTTTGTTTTATTAAATTTGTATACTGGCATATACCCGTAGGTCTCAGGACACTTACAACATAAAATCACAATATAAAAACACAAAATGCATAATAAAAACAACCACAACAATCACCCCCTCCTCCCCAACGCATTTTAAAAGGCCATTGGACGTCTCATGAAATCAACAGGAATACCCATTCAAAGGTGGATCACAGTATATTAAATGGAATTAAAGGTCAACAACAATCACTTAAACCATTTCTATATTTATTGGTCTGTCAACAATCCCCCTACAAAGTTGTAAAGGAAGCTAATGAGTGTTCTAGGGCTCCCTCTCAATTTGTTCACAGCACTAGCCAGACTTAGCGGCCCTCATCATTGCTTTCTGCAAACTGCTTGTGTACTTTACAGTTACTAGTGTCCCTTCCTCACAGAGAAGGTCCATAGAGGTAGACAACCTGCCCTTCAGTGAAGCTTTTCTTCCATTATTGAGGTGAGTCCACTATTAGTTTCTAGAAAAGTTCACTGAATCCCAGAACTCACTTCAGAAATAAGTGTTCTTTAGCAATAGTAGCCAATTGGTGCCCTCCAGATTTTGCTGGACTACAATTTCCATCAGCACTGCTGGCTGAGGCAGATGGGACTTGTAGTCCAATCCTATCCGGAGGGCACTTTGACTAACCCTGTTTTAGATTATAAGGCCCAAACACGCTGGGAAAATCTTAAAAACTGGAGCAGGCCTGGACTTTGGTAATCTTTTGCAATATGGCGCCCTGTGCTACCCCAAAATGGATCTTCTCAACTATGGGTCTTCTCAATTTGGGAGGCCCCTCGGCTCAGCACTCTGTGCAGGAGAACCATCTGTTGTTGTTGTTTAGTCGTTTAGTCGTGTCCGACTCTTCGTGACCACATGGACCAGAGAACGCCAGGCACTCCTGTCCTCCACTGCCCCCCGCAGCTTGGTCAGACTCATGCTGGTAACCTCGAGAACACTATCCAACCATCTCGTCCTCTGTCGCCCCCTTCTCCTTGTGCCCTCCATCTTTCCCAACATCAGGGTCTTCTCCAGGGAGTCTTCTCTTCTCATGAGGTGGCCAAAGTACTGGAGCCTCAGCTTCACAATCTGTCCTTCCAGTGAGCACTCAGGGCTGATTTCCTTCAGAATGGAGAGGTTTGATCTTCTTGCAGTCCATGGGACTCTCAAGAGTCTCCTCCAGCACCATAATTCAAAAGCATCAATTCTTCGGCGATCAGCCTTCTTTATGGTCCAGCTCTCACTTCCATACATCACTACTGGGAAAACCATAGCTTTAACTATACGGACCTTTGTTGGCAAGGTGATGTCTCTACTTCTCAAGATGCTGTCTAGGCCTGTCATTGCCCTTCTCCCAAGAAGCAGGCGTCTTTTAATTTCGTGGCTGCTGTCACCATCTGCAGTGATCATGGAGCCCAAGAAAGTAAAATCTCTCACTGCCTCCATTTCTTCCCCTTCTATTTGCCAGGAGGTGATGGGACCAGTAGCCATGATCTTCGTTTTTTGATGTTGAGCTTCAGACCATATTTTGCACTCTCCTCTTTCACCCTCAATAAAAGGTTCTTTAATTCCTCCTCACTTTCTGCCATCAAGGTTGTGTCATCTGCATATCTGAGGTTGTTGATATTTCTTCCGGCAATCTTAATTCCGGCTAGGGATTCATCCAGCCCAGCCTTTCGCATGATGAATTCTGCATATAAGTTAAATAAGCAGGGAGACAAAATGCAGCCTTGTCGTACTCCTTTCCCAATTTTGAACCAGTCAGTTGTTCCATATCCAGTTCTAACTGTAGCTTCTTGTCCCACATAGAGATTTCTCAGGAGACAGATGAGGTACTCAGGCACTCCCATTTCTTTAAGAACTTGCCATAGTTTGCCATGGTCGACACAGTCAAAGGCTTTTGCATAGTCAATGAAGCAGAAGTAAATGTCTTTCTGGAACTCTCTAGCTTTCTCCATAATCCAGCGCATGTTTGCAATTTGGTCTCTGGTTCCTCTGCCTCTTCTAAATCCAGCTTGCACTTCTGGGAGTTCTCGGTCCACATACTGCTTGAGCCTTCCTTGTAGAATTTTAAGCATAACCTTGCTAGCGTGAGAAATTAGTGCAATTGTGCGATAGTTGGAGCATTCTTTGGCACTGCCCTTCTTTGGGATTGGGATGTAGACTGATCTTCTCCAATCTTCTGGCCACTGCTGAGTTTTCCAAACTTGCTGGCATATTGAGTGTAGCACCTTAACAGCATCATCTTTTAAAATTTTAAATAGTTCAGCTGGAATACCATCACTTCCACTGGCCTTGTTATTTGCAGTGCTTTCTAAGGCCCATTTGACTTCACTCTCCAGGATGTCTGGCTCAAGGTCAGCAACCACACTACCTGGGGTATATGAGACATCCGTTTCTTTCTGGTATAATTCCTCTGTGTATTCTTGCCACCTCTTCTTGATGTCTTCTGCTTCTGTTAGGTCCTTTCCACTTTTGTCCTTTATTATGGAAATCTTTGTACGAAATGTTCCTTTCATATCTCCAATTTTCTTGAACAGATCTCTGGTTCTTCCCATTCTATTGCTTTCCTCTATTTCTTTGCATTGCTTGTTTAAGAAGGTCTTCTTGTCTCTCCTTGCTATTCTTTGGAAATCTGCATTCAATTTCCTGTATGTTTCACGATCTCCCTTGCATTTTGCTTGCCTTCTCTCCCCCGCTATTTGTAAGGCCTCATTGGACAGCCACTTTGCTTTCTTGCATTTCCTTTTCATTGGGATGGTTTTCGTTGCTGCCTCCTGTATAATGTTACGAGCCTCCATCCATAGTTCTTCAGGCACTCTGTCCACCAAATCTAAATCCTTAAACCTGTTCCTCACTTCCACTGTGTATTCATAAGGGATTTGACTTAGATTGTATCTTACCGGCCCAGTGGTTTTTCCTACTTTCTTCAGTTTAAGCTTGAATTTTGCTATAAGAAGCTGATGATCTGAGCCACAGTCAGCTCCAGGTCTTGTTTTTGCTGACTGTATAGAGCTTCTCCATCTTTGGCTGCAGAGAATATAATCAATCTGATTTCAATGCTGCCCATCTGGTGATGTCCATGTGTAGAGTCGTCTCTTGTGTTGTTGGAAAAGCGTGTTTGTGATGACCAGCTTGTTCTCTTGACAGAACTCTATTAGCCTTTGCCCTGCTTCGTTTTGATCTCCAAGGCCAAACTTGCCAGTTGTTCCTTTTATCTCTTGACTCCCTACTTTAGCATTCCAATCCCCTATAATGAGAAGAACATCCTTCTTTGGTGTCACTTCTATAAGGTGTTGTAAGTCTTCATAGAACTGGTCAATTTCAGTTTCTTCAGCACCAGTAGTTGGTGCATAAACTTGGATTACTGTGATGTTAAAAGGTCTGCCTTGGATTCGTATCGAGATCATTCTATCATTTTTGAGATTGCATCCCAGTACAGCTTTTGCTACTCTTTTGTTGACTATGAGGGCCACTCCATTTCTTTTACGGGTTTCTTGCCCACAGTAGTAGATATGATGGTCATCCGAACTGAATTCACCCATTCCCATCCATTTTAGTTCACTGATGCCCAGGATGTCAATATTTATTCTTGCCATCTCATTTTTGACCACCTCCAACTTACCCATGTTCATGGTTCTTACATTCCAGGTTCCTATGCAATATTTTTCTTTACAGCATTGGACTTTCCTTTCGCTTCCAGGCATATCCGCAACTGAGCGTCCTTTCGGCTTTGGCCCAGCCGCTTCATCAGCTCTGGATCTACTTGTACTTGCCCTCCGCTCTTCCCCAGGAGCATGTTGGACGCCTTCCGACCTGAGGGGCTCATCTTCCAGCGTCATAACTTTTATATGCCTGTTGTCTTTGTCCATGGAGTTTTCTTGGCAGGGATACTGGAGTGGCTTGCCGGTTCCTCCTCCAGGTGGATCACGTTTGGTCAAAACTCTCCACTATGACCTGTTCATCTTGGGTGCCCTGCTCGGCATAGTTCATAGCTTCTCTGAGTTCTTCAAGCCCCTTCGCCACGGCAAGGCAGTGATCCATGAAGGGGGAGAACCATCTACACTGCCCTAAATCCAGTGCTGATTGGAGGCAGTCTGGGAGTGGAGAAGCCTATCAAGTTTCCCTTTTCTCTTCTGAACATACGGATTCAGCCCGGTGATAGGATTGTGCTGCATCATTAATGTGCTGGCTATCTTACATCTTCATGATTTCTTGGTATATGCATTCTCAGTTATTCAGCAGAGGGGAGTAGAAATGCAAAGTCTGAGGTCATTAACATTAGCAAGGCAAAGGGGAACAAGAGGGCAATAACAATCTGTCTCCTCTCTGGCTATTCAAAAGTCTTTCAAAAACCTCTTTGAAAAAGATGTTGGTGGCATAATCCTCCAGAAGGCATTGATATGTTTCATTATGACAGTCGCTGGCAGCTCATCAGTTCTGCTCAGGATGTGAGCTTCTCCTTCCAGCAAGCGAACTAATTTGTTTCCTTCTATAGCTTTTAGATTCTCCAGCCTCTGGCCTTGTTCTTTTCAGTCTTACTTCTGAAAAAGACAACAAGGCAAACAAAACTTTACATTTTCCGAACTGTCTTTCTGAACTGAGTCGGAGATGGCGACGGGAGGGAGGTTGTGATTGATGTCCAAGAATAAGGATGCTGGAGACAATCATTCAGACTCGAAATCTCAAAACACTGAATTATTCTGGAATACTTCCCCAGATATCACTGGGAGCTCTGCAGAGTAAATGATTCAAAGAACAACATGGATATGACCCAACCCTTTCCACACCTGGAGAGTAAAATGCAAAGTTCTACCATACTGCAATCATGGTGTGTAGGTTTCAATTTCCCCTGAAGAAAATCATTGGGGATTCTGGTTTTTCCCCCCTCCATATAACTGCTATCAGTAAATCATGTTCTCGTTTGATTGGCTTTTGCCTTTCTTAATTTTTCTTCCAGTTTTATGGGATCCCTGTTGCCCACTTTCCTTTGGCTTACACCACATGGCTCCCACCTGCTCAATACAATTAGCATGACTGGAAGGGAGCAATTTCCCTCTTTGTTGCAGATCAGAGGTGCCAACCTCTTTGCGCCTCACATTACCATTAAATCACTGCCTTCCAAAAAGTACGCACACAACTTAGTAGGTTATAACATCCTATTAAAACAGCCCACAATTAGCAAATCCATTCACATAGCTATAATTAGCAAGATCAAAGCTGCAGTTGCCGTTGACAACTTAGTCTTCTATATTACAGCGCCAACATAATTTTACTATGATTTTTTCCTACTTAATTAAATGTGAAAAGTTGCAATCAGCATTTCCTCTTGTGCTGGCATAAGCTTCCCTAATTTGTGTCATTGTAACTGAACCGGCAGGGAGAAGAAAAGGAAAGCAGACACCAATTGCTGAGAGTGAGCAGGCCCCAACTTTAAAGGCAGACCATTCTAGCTATTAAGACTAATGTGAAGGGAGTAGATTCCATTCTAACATCTGGGGAAGCAAGCATTAGCAGCTAGATGAGGTTAGAGTTGCCTTTTCCAAAATTACCCTCCAGTGCTGGATTTCTAAATTATCTGGTCCTCTTTCCAAAGCGGAACCAAGACATTAAGAATCTTCCATTGTTCGATTTGTTATTTCTGGAATTTTGATCAATCAAATGTTATGTTATGTTATAATTATTTATTATTGCATTTATGTACCACCTTTTTCTTCCAAGGATCTCAAGATGGTGCACATGGTTCCCCTCTTCCCATTTCATCCTCACAACAACCCTGTGAGGTAGGCTAGGCTGAGAGTAAGTGAATGGCTATTGGGACGCGAGTGGCACTGTGATCTAAACCACAGAGCCTAGGGCTTGCCGATCAGAAGGTCGGCAGTTCAAATCCCCGTGACGGGGTGAGCTCCCATTGCTCGGTCCCTGCTCCTGCCAACCTAGCAGTTCAAAAGTACATCAAAGTGCAAGTAGATAAATAGGTACCGCTCTGGTGGGAAGGTAAACGGCGTTTCTGTGCGCTGCTCTGGTTCACCAGAAGCGGCTTAGTCATGCTGGCCACATGACCCGGAAGCTGTACGCCGGCTCCCTCGGCCAATAAATCAAGATGAGCACCGAAACCCAAGTCGCCCATGACTGGACCTAATGGTCAGGGGTCTCTTTACCCTTTACCTTTAAGTAAATGGCTAGGTTTGCCATATTTCAAACAGTGAAAATCCAGACAGAAAAGCTGTTGAGGTCGTTGTTGGGTTGGTTGGTTGGTTGGTTGGGGGCCAAAGATTGGAAAAAAATGACACTGCCAAAATACATACAGATTTTCCCACATATTTTCCTGATTTCCACGTCGACACTGCTGCCGACTGCAGCATTTTGGATATGTCTGGGAAATTCCAGATGTACGGAAACTCTATGACTGGCCCAAGGTCACCCAGTGAGCTTCATGGCTGAGTGGGGATTTGAACCCTTCTCCCTCAGATCATAGACAACACTCTAACCATTAAGACAAACTGACTGCTGGTCACAGACCCATTAGAAAACAAAATAAAGCATCAAAATCTTAGCTTTTTCTAACATAAAAATGAGTACAGTGGTACCTCGGGTTACATATGCTTCAGGTTACATACGCTTCAGGTTACACACTCCGCTAACTCAGGATGAGAACAGAAATCGTGCTCCAGCGGTGCAGTGGCAGCAGAAGGCCCCATTAGCTAAAGTGGTGCTTCAGGTTAAGAACAGTTTCAGGTTAAGTACGGACCTCCGGAACAAATTAAGTACTTAACCCGAGGTACCACTGTAAAAAAATCAGTAAAAATATGTACCAGTGTCTACAGATGTCTGTGGATGCACAGTTACTATGTTTATATGTGCATAAAACACAGCAAAGAAAGCAATACAGAAACATGCACATATACTGGGGTGTGGGTGTGTGGGGGGGGTGCGTGTGTAAAACATCATGATGCAGTCACAGGCAATTTAACCAAAAAAAATTATGCACAGTTTTTCATCCATGCATAAAGTAGAGGAGGAGAAAGAGACAAATGAACTGAAGGAACTGCAAGCTGCTGCCATCTTCAAATGTTGCAATTCTGGAACCAAATTTAGAAATCCCCGGACTTAATTCTCATTGCACAAGTGAAATGCAAGGCAGAATGAAGGCACAGGACAACCACAGACGTGGAACGGAATGGAAAACATTTCTGTAACATGCTTTTCACTGGGTTTTCTTTGAAGACAGTCTGGAGATTGCAACCAGGGCAGAATGCTTCCTCTGGAGAACTGAGTAGTCATTTGCACACGGTCTAGGAATGGGCTGAGCAGCTAATTCCATTCTGTTCTGGCTTCACTTGGGATGAAAGAGCAAGTAATTAGCCAAGCAGCCAAAGTCAACTCATTGATGCATCACAACCAAAAGCTACCCAGGAGAAAGAAGTCCCTAGGAAAGGGAAAAGTGGGGAGGGATCCAACCTAAGGCCAATCAGGCTGATTTATTTTTTTGATGCTCTTCAGCCTCTGTAAAGACCAAGAGGAGTCCAGTTTGATCCATCTCCGAGTGATGGGTAGATAGACAAGAGATATGATCGCTCAGATCCCAGCGCTGGTTGCACGCCTTATGATCTATCAGGTCAAATTGCTTCTGGGGCAATGCAGGCCTGAATCTTCAGAATGAAGTGCCTAGTCAACACAGACTCATTTCTGCTCCTCTGTAACCTACCTTGCAGGTTTAATTGCAGCAGGCAGAGAAACTTTCTTCATCTGAACAGGAATTATTTCAATGATGGCTGCAAAACAAGTAGTTCACAGACACATTATAAGATTTCTCTTCTAGCCCAATATGCTTGGTTTTCCATCACCTTGAGCCTCATTTTTCCATTTTCATCCATCACTCAACACCACTTTCTGAGTACAGCTGATGGCTCTATTCCAGTCTTTCTGAAACCTTGTCTGCATGAGAACCTGTCTCTCCCTGTGAAAGCTAGTTGGGTTTGTTTTCTGGCTCCAGCAATAAGGAAACCTAGATTCCTGTTCTCCTTGGTCCTGGCTGTGTCCAGCCTTCTGTTGTGTATTCTGCCTTGCCTTGTCTGATCCCTCGATAGTTTAGTTTAGTTTAGTTTATATTAGGAGGGGGTTGTAAAGCAAGATATCCCCAGTGATGACCCCTTACTTTTAACCATATTGACCAGTTTTGCCTAGAGAGCAAGGTGAATCCTGCTCATGTATAAGATGTCATTTTAGTTCTTGTGGTCTGCTCAGTTTATATCAGGGAGCAGATGATTCCATTGATTGGGATTGTATATCCAGTTACAAGTAAAGTCAGAAGAGTGTTCCACTTAGCCTAGGAACACCTGGGTTCAGGTCTCTGTGTGGTCATGAAGTCCACTGTGTAAACTTGGGTCAGTCACCACCTCCCTGGGCTGTTGTAAGGATAAAATCTGGCCTCAACCTCCTGGAGGAAGGCAGTAAAGATAAAGGTAAAGGGACCCCTGACCATTAAGTCCAGTCGTGGCCGACTCTGGGGTTGCGGCGCTCATCTCACTTTATTGGCCGAGGGAGCTGGTGTACAGCTTCCGGGTCATGTGGCCAGCATGACTAAGCCGCTTCCGGCGAACCAGAGCAGTGCACGGAAACACCGTTTACCTTGCCACTGGAGCGGTACCTATTTATCTACTTGCACTTTGATGTGCTTTCGAACTGCTAGGTTGGCAGGAGCAGGGACCGAGCAACGGGAGCTCACCCTGTCATGGGGATTTGAACCGCCGACCTTCTGATCGACAAGTCCTAGGCTCTGTGGTTTAACCCACAGCGCCACCCACGTCCCTTGGAGGAAGGCAGTAAATTGATGCAATTAATTAAAAATATAAACAGAAATCCCAAAATCATGTAATCTAAGCAGATGATGGGCATGCTCAATCATCTGTATTCATCACTTAATATAGCACTTATCATCACACACATTCTCTCAGTAATCACATTCATTCCCTCAAAATTCCTCGTAACAGCCATGTAAAGGAGGCCAGTATCAGTTCCAAACTATAATTGGATAAATGATGTTGAGAAAATTGTTTACTTCATTCAATGAGTTCATAGTTAGGCCAAGATTCAGCCAGCAGCACCTTGTGGAAAACTCTCTCCAGGGAGACTCAACTGGCATATCCTTTGTTACATATCCTTACACACTAGGCAAAAACATACCTCTTCTCCCAGGCCTTTGGCTAATTAAACAACCTATGGCCTTTTAAATGGCAGGTGTGCGTGTGTGTTATTTCTGTTTATTACTATGGGATGTAGTTTATTGGGATGAGGATGCAATGGGCTGAGGAGGAGGAGAAGTCGGGGAGCCCTGGGTTGGTGGTAGCAACATCTCAGAGGTACGCTGCAGCTGTGAGGCCACTGCCACCAACTGGTAGCTCCCCTGACCTTGCCGCTGCCTTGCCCTGTTTCACCCCTGCCCTGCTGAGTGGCAGTGCTCATGCTGAAAGGGCACTGCTTCCACCATGACCCTTTCCACATGCCATTGATATTCCTGGTTCATTCTAGCTCCCTGCATCTCTTTATTTGGTTTTAGCAGGCCTGCTCCACTGCTTATTTTGCCTTATGCTTTATCCAGGTATGACGATGTTATGTAGTTATATGACAGAGTCAGCAAAAACTGCAAAAAATATATAGTAGGGGCAGTTACAATAAGATCTATTACAGTGGTACCTCGGGTTACAAACACCTTGGGTTACAAACACTTCAGGTTACAGACTCTGCTAATCCAGAAGTAGTACCTCGGGTTAAGAACTTTGCCCCCAGATGAGAACAGAAATTGTGCACCAGTGGTGTGGCAGCAGCGGGAGGCCCCATTAGCTAAAGTGGTACCTCAGGTTAAGAACGGTTTCAGGTTAAGAATGGACCTCCAGAACGAATTAAGTTCATAACCAGAGGTACCACTGTATTTGATTATTGATGTAAACCTCCAGAATGTATTTTGTGTAGTTAAGTTTTTACTTTTCTCTTCAGTACATTGTATTTTATTTTATTGCTATGGCTAGTGGCTGATGCAAATAAAGATTCTTCTGATTCTGATTCTGTATGATGGAGATTGGTCTGGGGAACAAGGGCTAGCAGACCACATGCTGGACTATGTTGACTCTGATGTTGTGCACGTGAAATTTGCCACTGAAATGGCAGGCCTATGTCAAGTTCCTCTTCCTCTCTCCCATAACATTTAGGTATAGATACTTGCAAGAGCGTCACAGGGTACATTTTTCTGCCCTGCTCCCATTGGCTACCATGGATGGGTTGCAGAAACATTCACTGTGCAGGGCAACTTGAGATTGGTAAGAAAGGAGAAATTAATACAAAGCTGTCATGTTTGGAGCCAAACTCATCTTGACCTTAACATCTGGTCATACCCTTAGTGAAACCAGTAAGTCATTTTGGACAAAGCAAAAAGAAACAAAATAATGCTTTGATACAACTCAGTAAACAACTTGTTTTGCCTTTTTCCATCTATTCTCTTAAAATAAAGCTTTTCCTAGCAAACTTTTTAATTAGTTTCTGGACAACCAAATGCATGCTTGGCTTGAAAGAAAGTTTGCATTATCTCCTTTTCAGGTTATGAACTCTTTATCCAATATGGTGTTGTTGCCGTTGATTAATTAATTCTATAGAACTGTATGCGGATTTGCACTCGTTATTTTTACCGATTCGAAACCAAAATAGGTTATAAGGGTCAAAAGCTCCTTTTATTTCTGAATATGTCTCTTAAAAACAAACAGCCCATGAGATAAGGCTGAACACAACAGCTTTTGATGTATTACATCTCAGTGGTATCTGACAACCCTTACTCCCTGCTGATGCAATTCTTTTCTAATAATTTAGTCTCAGTCTATTAAAAGACAATTACAGATAATGCATCCAGGCAAGTGGTGAAGGATGTCCAGAACACCACTTGTTGAAAGGTTATCAAAACACCATTCTCAAAAAAAGGAGTGTATTGATTTTTTAATCATTTCAGACACAGGCTGTTATATGGATTTTTTTTAAAAAAGGACTGAACATAACTAGAAAGAGATGGAAATGGATTTCCCCTTTGCTACTTCATATGTCATAATAGAATTTTTAAAATTCATTTACAGTTAGGTAAAGAGGGCAGTCAACCATTCAGAGGTGAGGCTTGCTTATCTTAGCTAAAGACTTAATATGCTATTGATCTTTCCCCCCGATTTTGAATTTATTATTATATTTGACAGCATTGTATTTGATAGCACCTGGTGACATTTTATGCTTCTCTTGATTCACTGTTGGATTAGCATTGTTTACAGATTAATGCAAAAGATGCAGGGGTGCTAATTATTATTTATGGAGTTAAACACTGTTGGGATTCCAGTTTTGAATCTATTACAAGGCAACAGCAAGGAATTGGGTTGCTACTACTGAAGGGTAAAGTTCTACACATTCTGAGTGTCAGGATGAGGGCAGGCATAGAGGCAGCCCAACTAATGGTGTCTTCATGGAACCACTAATCCTTGTTGCCAAAATGGGTGGGGCTTTCATGGAAAGCGGGAGCCTTTCCAAAAATGTGTGGAAGAGTTGGACTTACCTTCCTTTGCATTAGAGATGGAGAACCTGGGGGCACCAAGATTTTGTTGGACTCCAACCTCCATCAACCCCAGCCATCATGACCTATAGTCAGGATGATGGGAATTATAGTGAAACAACATCTGGAGTGCAATAACATCTGTTGCTTTACAGGATAGGCAGCTGAGAGCTTTTTTGTGCATGGGGAGCTCTATTCTCCCCTTTTCAAAAGCCTCATCAGCTAGCAAGACTCTCTACTACAGCTTCCTGAGTCCCTCTTCCTATGCCATATCTACACGAAAACAATGTTATTGCCCCCCACTTGCTCCATGGAAATGTCTTTCTTTTTTT
This sequence comes from Podarcis cretensis, assembly GCF_951804945.1. Classification (NCBI taxonomy): domain Eukaryota; kingdom Metazoa; phylum Chordata; class Lepidosauria; order Squamata; family Lacertidae; genus Podarcis; species Podarcis cretensis. Next base: position 58,252,176 of record NC_137178.1, read on the forward strand.
AATCAAATATTTTATTAAAATAATTCAACATTAATACATACATATTACGAATATACAAACATACATTTCATACAATCCTTAAAAATATTCATACATACCCACACTCAATCCCACAGATACTTCCTTTTCCCACCACCATCCCTCACCCCTCACTCCACCCTTGTGTTAGACTTCCATTCTACTCAATTGCAATTTCTTTCCACTTCTATTACTTTCACACACTTTTAAACCAATTTTCTACTTATTTTTCTGTTACACATTGTTATCCATCTTATTTAGTATTTCAGTATTTATAACGGAACTTGTTTATTCTAATAGGAGTTCTGATTTTTCAATATGATTTTGCAAGTATCCTTTAAACGCCTTCTAGTCCTTGTCTATCTTCTCTTTTGAGATCCTTCCAATTTCTCCCATTGTTTTGGATATATTGTAATACTCCAATAATTTGGCAAGCCACTCTGTTTTTGTCGGTATAACACCACTTTTCCAATTTTTCGCAATCAATAGCTGCTCCATGGAAATGTCTAAGCCCTACACAAATCCAGATCCTCCTGACCATTGTTGGTAGGGGATGCTGGAGGTTCAGTAGACAGAAGGTGCCCCTATTCTTTTGTGCCCAGAGAGAGTGCTGATCAATATTAGATTTCACTTCTGACTATGAAGGAGGGCTGAAGCAAATAAAATTCAACCTGATGTCATGCATGGAAGGGAATGTGGTTATGCAGTTCACCCATGCCTACTCAGTGTGAATAAAATATTGGGAGGGGCCCAAGTAAGCCCTGCCCTGCATAACTGACCACATGACTCAGTGGACAAACACCATTTGAATTGCAATGCCCATCAACTTGGGGGAGGGGGCAAAGACCCCTTGGCCCCTTGGAGTTGGTGACTATGTTGGTGTGCCAGCTATGTATGCCACCTACTTTAGGCAAAATTAGTATGTTTGATTTACTCAGTTATAGTAGTAAATCACCTTTGCCCACTGTCAGGCAGCAAAGAAACCAACCTCCATGGCAGGCTGCCAAGAATGGAAAAGAAGAAGAAGAAGAAGAAGAAGAAGAAGAAGAAGAAGAAGAAGAAGAAGAAGAAGAGGAGTAGTAGTAGTAGTAGTAGTAGTTTGGATTTGATATCCCGCTTTATCACTACCTAAAGGAGTCTCAAAGCGGCTAACATTCTCCTTTCCCTTCCTCCCCCACAACAAACACTCTGTGAGGTGAGTGGGGCTGAGAGACTTCAGAGAAGTGTGACTAGCCCAAGGTCACCCAGCAGCTGCATGTGGAGGAGCGGGGACGCGAACCCGGTTCCCCAGATTACGAGTCTACCGCTCTTAACCACTACACCACACTGGCCATCTGTGTTTATTCACTATTCACAGAGAGAAGCTTGGGAATGCAGCCTCTTGGAATAATGGCGTTGCCCCAAGTGAATCTCCACTCCTCCATCTCTCCCACTTCCTAATGAGTCATCGCTACGGGTGCTGAAAAGAGCCCTTCTGTCTTTGAGCTCTCCTGCTTTCAAGGCCCGTGGGGTTCTGGGAGAGGGAGGTCTGGAATACTTTCTAAAGACACTGAGTCTGTCAGCTGTCGCTCCCCTGGTGGTGCTTCTTCTTCTTCTTCCTCCTCTCCCATTATTTCCCAGCTTTTCCTCTCTCTCTTTTTTAAAATAGTTTTTATTAAGAATTTCAACATAACAAATTATCAAAAACAAATCATCTTCACACACCCGATTTTTTCCCTTCTCCACCCCCCCCCCCAAGACTTCCCTCAGCTCCTCTCTCTGATTTTTCAACACATGTTATTCTCTGCATATTATAAAATTGTAAAGATCCTTAAATTATCTATCTATTATGTTAACAATAATAAATTCGTGTATGTTTATTCAAAACCTGCCAAGGAGTCCAGTTCATTTTGTTGTTTTTTTAAGTAATTTGTAAAAAGTTCCCATTCTTCTTTAAAGCCAAAGTTGTCCTTGTCTCGCAGTTTGTATGTCAATTTTGCCAGTTCTGTCCAGCTTTCCTCATCATCTGCCTCTGAGCTGTGATCTCCCTCAAACGCAATTCTGAACTGCCTTCTTCTTCTCTGCAAGGACCATTCCTCCTCTGCCCAGTCCCTGATACCCACTGAACTGTATATCTGTACGAAGTAGGTGGTCGTGCCATACCTTGCTTACACAGGTGGGGTGGCTGGAATGGCATACTGGGCGGGCAGCTATGAACTGCAAGGACGCACTCCTCTCCAGACACTGGAGAAGATAGATTGTCTGATCTGCCCCCAAGTTTCTGCCAAAGATGGTTCAAGAATCAAGGCAGTCCTAAGCAGATCTGGGTCTTTCTGAGAATCCAGCACACACTGCTTGATGAAGACTAGCTGTGGTTTTCCTGGATGTCCTTTAATACAAATGACATGCATAGATTGCATCCTTCATATTAACTGCTTGCAATGTTTTGGTTAATAATTCAACCACAGACTGAGCCTATCTGTTTTCTGCTGTTTTGCAATTCAAGCAGTTAATATGTTTTTCCATGAATCTTTGATATTTCTTCTTCAAGAGAGCCTAGCAGAACCCCACAGCATTTCCTTATGATTATTTACAAAAATAATAATAATTAAAAAACCAAGCCATGCTGTATTGGGGGTGGGTGGGTGGGTGGAGGTGGGTGGGTGAAGGAGTAGCACCAACTAATTTAGAAAGTAACTAAGTAGATTTATTAACTTTTCGAGGACCATTGTGCATCCTTAGACAGAAAATGTAATAAAATACAAAACTGTGAAGGGGTAATTTAATAGGGAAATAACCTGTCTTTTTAGAAAAGCAGAAAATGAAATGAGAATTTCCATATACGAGACATCAAAATATTACACGATGATGGATAAAGATGACATTTACAAGGCTTGGTAATGTAGAATAGTGAAGTTTACAGGAAATTAATTTAATATTGTGGATGTATCTTTTTCAGAGAAACCAAATCAAATGTCTTTGCCTGACAAGGTCAAAATTTACCACAGCGTTCATGGAATGGTTGCAAGCTGATGGGGTTTCATCCCTTTTTTCAATCTGTCTCAAAAATCATTTCAGGTATGAAAAAATATATGTAATTCTGTGGTGAGTCAGCCTCCCGCAATATTAAAAAAAAGCAGCAACACTGAAAAATGTTAGAAAATTGGAAAGAGGGAAGAGTTGTGGCCTCTCAAACATTAGTGGCATCGCCCATTCCTTCCCATGGACAATTCTTGCTCTCGTTGGTTTATGACCCACTAGACAAATGCATCCTGCCAGACATCTACCATCTGAATGTGGCTCTCCAGTCCATTCTATCAGGCCCTCAGAAGTCTCCTCAGGCCACACCCCTCACTGGATCTGCATTGCACCCAGTGAAGAAGAGCCAGTGTGGTATAGTGGTTAAGAGCAGTAGACTTGTAATCTGGTTCGATTCCCTGCTTCTCCACATGCAGCTGCTGGGTGACCTTGGGCTAGTCACACTTCTTGAAGTCTCTCAGCCCCACTCACCTCACAGAGTGTTTGTTGTGGGGGAGGAAGAGAAAGGAGAATGTTAGCCGCTTTGAGACTCCTTCGGGTAGTGATAAAGTTGGATATCAAATCCAAGCTCTTCTTCTTCTTCTCAGTGTTTTGACCTGACTGGACATGTGTCTTCAACTGTGATGATGCCTCTTGCTTCTCTGGATAAATGACAGAGGTGGGGGTGCCTGTGTAGAAGCAAGCTTACTATAAAAGGGGTTGGGGAACCCTCCAGAGCAGATTTTTGGGGGTGAGGGGGTGAGGAGAGGAAAGGGAAGTCCCATTGCATGAGTGAAACTGCCCCTGTAAAGCACTGGATACGACCCAAAGCTTTGAGATTTCTGTTCCAAGCATTCTCCATATATTTGGAAAGATTTAAATATTTGCAGTTTTTGTGAGGTATTTTAGATTATAGTATTCACTTAGGTTCTGGATAGGTTCTGAACACCTTTCAATATAGGAATAGTCATACTCGTTTTATTGCATGCTATGAAAACTGGACGTTTTGTTGCTGGAATGCCCTGGGCAGATTGATTAGTATGTGAGGAACAGCAGTCATATCTCTGAAGTTATGGCTCTGTGTGCATTGCATGATGAGTGGGGAGGTTGGGGGTGTATATATGTGATTAATCTTGATTTTAGGGTGTAAAATTACACACAGTAGATGGCTTCACAGGCTTAAAAGCAAGGCAATCATTTTTAAACTCTGTTTCCCCCCCACCTAAGACAAAGTGAATAACTCCAAAGAGAGGGGGAAGTGTTTCATTGACTTCGTTAAAACACCAACATTATTGGTATGAATAAACTTTTAAGACAATGGTAGCTATCTACTTTCCTAAGCATCCATCGTGGATGGAGAGATGCCTTCAATCTACAACAGTGAATATCTAGGGGTGGTTTAGCAACAACCACCAAATTCTGCAATATCTGTCATGACTGCTTGTGCTGCTGCACTTCAGCACACTTTAACTCAACATCTGTGAAATGGGCACAGTTTCTTGCATTCTCCATCTGACGCATCAGTTGTCATCCAATGCTCAATGGGATTCCGCTCATGTTAAGTCAGTGGACAGACTGACCAGGCTGCTTTGGAAGCCCATGCCCCAAACGCACTTCAATATTAGCCCCTTGTTCTCCATGAAATTCTTGTTGGTCTTTGAGAACTGCAGCACCAGCAGTTTTATAGGCAGAAACAGGCTATTGTTAACACCCTACTGGTGATGAACTTCTTGTTAACTGCTCTAGATGCTACACTACCCAACCAGATAATTTTTTTGGTTTGGTATCTTATTATTTCTCTGAATCCTTTAACCGGTCCCCTTGGGAGGAAGGGCAGGATAGAAATTTAATGAACGAATACAGGTATGCATGATGTAGATGCTGTTTCCATCCAGTACATTTTCAAGCACAATGGTTGGTGCTGACCTTTAAAGCCCTAAATGGCCTTGGCTCAGTATACCTGAAGGAGAGTCTCCATCCCCATCGTTCAGCCTGGACACTGAGGTCCAGCTACAAGGGCCTTCTGGCGGTTCCCTCACTGCAAGAAGTGGGGTTACAGGGAACTAGGCAGAGGGCCTTCTCGGTAGTGGCGCCTGCCTTGTGGAATGCCCTCCCATCAGATGTTAAGGAAATAAACAATTATCTGACTTTTAGAAGACATCTGAAGGCAGCCCCGTTTATGGAAGTTTTTCATGTTTAATGTTTTGTTGCATTTTTAATATTCTGTTGGGAGCCACCCAGAATGGCTAGGGAAACCCAGCCAGATGGGCGGGGTATAAATAATTTTTTTATTATTATTTTTATTATTATTATTATTATTATTATTATTATTATTATTACCTCAAACTCTGCCTTTTCACTTTTTATCTGGATGGCGTGAATGCATTTCCAATGAACTCTCTCCTATGGGTGGTGCTGGCAACTACACTTCTCAGCAGTAATGTCAAATGTTTTGCCCATGGGACAGCTCAGTTGGTAGAGCATGAGACTCTTAATCTTAGGGTTGTGGGTTCAAACCCCACATTGGGCAAAAGATTCCCGCATTGCAGGATTTTGGACTGGATTAGCCTTGTGGTCCCTTCCAATTCTATAATTCCATGATTCCATGAAATAATCGATGATAATCCAGGAAAGAACTCTCAGAAAAAAAGTTTTCCAAGGAAGCACATAAATGCCAAACTGATTCCAAATTGAGACAAGGCAAGTTTGCTTGTGACTATCAGGAACCATTGTAAGCTCTTCCAAGGAGTAAGTATGACATATACATATAATTGCAAAAAAGGAAAGAAATACAAAAATTCCTAATCTATTCAGCATTGATGTTTTATCCAGGTGGTTAACCAAACCTTTATAGCACTTATCTGTGAAATAATATTCTTTTTTTTATTGAGCTGGGTATTTGCAGCACCTAACTTAGATGTGTATATTAAACCCATTTAAAATCAGTTTATTTCGAACCAATTGGCTCTGAACATCAGTGTATAATGAGCTGATTCTCCTTATTGTAGGTGTATGAACACAAGTCTACACACTCCAGCAAATTGTTAACCCGGTCTTTGATCTTGCATATCTTCAGAGCTAGAATCTTTCAATAAATGTAAAGATAATTTCTTTTTCTTAGCTGTTCGCAACAATTCAAATGGGGCATGATTGTGAAATTTAGAAGCTGATTCCTAAATCTATGCACCTATAAAACCCAGACTTCAACCTGTACTGCCACATGGGTGAAATTTTATTTTAAAAAACGGCGGGGGGGGGGGAATTAAGAGTTCCCCAACACTCAGAAAAGAATCAAGTCAACCAGAAAGCTAAAAAGGAATGAAAGAGCAGAATACTTCAAGTAAGTATTTTGAGCATTATATCTCTTCCTGGCGGGTGGGGAGAGGGGTGGAATTCAGTGGTAGCTCAGCAAATGTGACTGATCTGCACATTAGTCCAAAATGTGTAGATTATCAGGTCAATGAGCTGGAGAGTTGGTGCCTCTGGAACTAGGTAAGGTGTGCACTTGCTCAGAGGGCAGCATCGTTACTGGAGAGAGTGGGATGGATTTGTAGGAACAGTGAATGTATACATACATACGTTTCCGAGCACAATTCAAAGTGTTGGTGCCGACCTTTAAAGCCCTAAACGGCCTCGGCCCAGTATACCTGGAGGAGCGTCTCCACCCCCATCATTCTGCCCGGACACTGAGGTCCAGGGCTGAGGGCCTTCTGGCAGTTCCCTCACTGCGAGAAGTGAGGTGACAGGGAACCAGGCAGAGGGCCTTCTCAGTAGTGGCACCCACCCTGTGGAATGATCTCCCATCAGATGTCAAGGAAATAAACAACAATCTGACTTTTAGAAGACATCTGAAGGCAATGTTTAGGGAAGTTTTTAATGTTTGATAGTGTTTTTAATATTGTTGGGAACCGCCCTGAGTGACTGGGGAAAACCAGCAAGATGGGCAGGGTATAAAGTTGTTGTTGTTGTTGTTGTTGTTGTTGTTGTTGTTGTTATACATAATGTTATTTGTATGCCACCTTTCCACAGATCAAACCATGCTTAAGGCATCTTACAATGGGGGGGCACTTAACTGCAGCATAACAAAAATAGTTAAAAACAACATATCAAACATCAGAATATGCATAAGCATACTGAACAATTTCCACATAAATCACAAGATGTAAAATAAAGATTCACACACAAAAAGCCCAGTGACAAAACTCCTTACCAACAAACACCCCCAAACAGCAGCCCAAGAGTCTGCATGCAGTTGAAGAATACTCTATTTGATAGGAGTTGTTTTTCACGTGTTGGGAGGGGCAAACAGAGAACAGTATCAAAACATAACAGGGAGCATAGCACCCATTCTGTTTTTCATCTCTGTTTGTCAGCTGCAAATTAATCTCTCACACATACACCACGCACGCAGAAGATCATTTGAGCCCTTTCTATGCAGCCTTCACCTATGCAGTTCCCAGATTGCCTTGGGATGTTGCAGCAGCACCAACTACAAGGATGCTTGCAGCTGCTTTGATCATTCTTGGCCAGCACAATGCTTCAGGAATGCTTGCTTGCAAATGAACTCCACGGCCTATGATGGAATTGACCTGCTAGTGAGCAAGTTTATGGCTGCAGCCGTGAACATACAAAAGCTACTTCTGTGTGCCTCACATCATCTGTATGCTTGTTATTGTCCAGATCACAGCCAGGCTCGTCTCTAACCAGTGGTGCAGCTGGTGTGCTGAATCAGGGCACTCCTCACTGCCAAAGGCGCCGCGGGGAGTCCGGAGTTGAGCGGAGTCTAACTCGCAGTGTTTCGCAACCTGTGGGTCCCCAGATGTTGTTGGACTACAACTCCCATCATTCCTAGCCAGAATGACCAGGCAGCCTCTGCCACCTGCCGCCCCGCCACCTTGGGAGTCGGGCTCCTGCTGCTCAACAGCTGAGCGGGAGGCGTTAAGGCGCGGCCGGTGTGAACGCGCCTCAACATGCCTAGAGGCTGTGTGCTTCCCACTAGGCGCACAGCCCAGCCTTGCCTCCGCTGCCTTGGGCTCCTGCCCAGAGTCTGAGGCTGAGCAAGGGAGGCGTTGAGGTGGCCGGCCTACACGTGCCTCAACCTGCCTAAATCCCTCAGGCATGCGGTTGTTGGGAATTTTATATCTCACCAGCAGCGGGAAGCAGCACAATAGTTGTTGACATCATGTGATGCCTGGTAGCGTGAGACAGGAAGTCTCTGATTGTCCTCAGTAACTGGAGAGAGTTACTTTTGCTTCTGAGTGAAGTGAGTGTCAAGTTGGATTTCTGTGCTAGCTGCTCAGGAGAGCAGACATGTCAGATGAGAGCTCCGTGTACAGTCCATAAATAAAGTAGTGTGTAGACTACTGACTGTCTCTTTCTGTGATGGGATACCAGAAGACGAGTGTGCTCCTCTCAGGATGGAGGGGTTGCTGGACTGAGGGCAATTTCCGGTCAGAGAGTGACCACCGGAGGGGCCTCGGTGTCTTGGGAAGTTGGCACCCTTCCCGGCGGGCGTTTTTCCAACAACGGTCACGTAATCAAGCTCTCCTGGGCAGCCCCGTTGGCACTGTGGAGCTCTCCTTCGGCTCACCGGGTCACGCCCCAGTGAATGGGGCTTGGGCCACAGAACACATACCAAACTTTCTGTGGGATGGCCGCCCCTGGAGCCCTTTCCAGTGACTGCCGCAGAGAAGCCCGTTTATTTATTTCTTGGAGCATTTTAATCATCGTATCACAGAACTGGACAGTTGGAAGGGACCTCCGAGGGTCCTCTAGACCAATCCCCTCCAGTGCAGGAATCACAGCACAAGCATCTCTCTCAAAACAAGTTTGCTCCCTCTTCCCTGTGAACAGCCCTTCAAATACAACAGAATAACAGAACCATGCACAGAGTTGGAAGGGAACCCTCAGGGTCATCTAGTCCAACCCCTTGCAATGCAGGAATCTTTTGCCCAACATGGGGCTTGAAACCACAACCCTGAGATTAAGAGAGTCGTGTTTTACTGACTGAGGCATATCTAAGTTCAGCATTTCTTTTCTCATTTTGGTGCCAGGTTAAGCTATGCCATTTTGCCTGGACAATTTAAGACCAGGAGTGACTTGTCAGATTTTGGCTGGCCCACATGCATCTGACACTATATAAGTGTGTATATATATAGGTGCATTGTTAATAAATGCTGGTACCTTTCCCGGGAAAATCAGAGGCTCACTATGTCAGGTTCCTATTGGAAGACCGGACAAATGCTAGAACATTAGCAGTGGCAAAGTTTTTATCGGTGGTTGCAAGAACAAATGATCCCTATATTCTGAACTAAATGCTTGTTTAACCTGGAGGTAGGCTGTATGAATTGTGTATTGCTTTGTAATGATTTGTTGGGTCTCTGGACCGTAATAAAGATTTATGATGATGATAGGTACATTGTTAATAAATGAGCAACTAAAAAAACTTTGTTTATGTTTCCTGTTTTCTTTTCCCAAGCAGAGATAATGTGTAAGCGGGTGTCGGCTCCCTAAAAAAAGGTCAACAATTCTAGGGAACCTTTTCTAAAAAAGATCAACAACTGGGGGGGGGGGCGATGGAGGGATGGATCTTTGCACCGCAGCGCCAGCTATGCTTAAGATGGCCCTGATCACAGCCATTGTCATCAGGGTGTTTCCTAGGTGACAAAGACAACAACAATGACACTTTTTAAAGAAGTAGTAGATCTGATCAGATAATGTGCAATCACTACTGAACAGGATGAATAGTTTCTAATCCCTAGACAACTGGCACTATTTCCTGTTCAAAGAGGAAGGGAAGCCCACTTCTGATACTCCAACACCTGCCTGTGTCCAGGCTGACACCATTTAAAAAGCAGCTGCAAAGCAGCGTTGTCAGTTTTGCCAGACTTCTCTGGAATGGCTTTTTAAGGCAGGGGGGAAAGTGTGTGTTTTTCTAAGGGTGACAGTAGGGAACAGGCAAGTGCCATTGGGGCAAGAAAGGGCTGCATAGATGAGATTACAGTCAGACACTGTGACCTGCTCACTAGGTGAGAGGATAGTGCTACAGTCAATTCACACCTGCAAGAACTGCACTGCAATATTACCATTGCAAACTATTGTGATATGCCATCACTTGAAGAAGGCAAAGGAACAGGAAGACAACAAGAAAAGCACAAAAATGCAAGAGCTTGGGGTGAATGTCCTGAGGATTTTCCGGAAGAAACGAATGAGTGGATTATGTCAGTATCAGAAGAAATAGCTAGTGGGGAAGAGGGATGTTTAAGGTTTTTGTTTGGTTCTCTTTTTTAAGTTAGCCAGTCTAATTTTCCCTTCCTGGACTAATACATGGATCAAAACGCAGTTATCCTTCAGTTTTTGCACTTCTGATTTTGAGATGCAGTTCTCAGCTCAAAGATATGTACCCAAATACACAACATATATACAAACAAATGAATTTTATTTTAAAATGCATTCAAACGTTTGAGAGTAAATGCATACCAAAATGCTCAGTTTGTGAACAATACATGCAAAAAAGAATGCACATTTTGTGTGTGTTGGGGGAGTTAAATTGCAGAATGATGTGGAAATGGAACAAGACAGACTTAAAATGAAGGTTTTGAAAACTGACGTAGGCTGGGAATAGACTGATCTCTCTGTGTCTAGGGTGGAATACCTCTATCTGTTTTTCATTCATTCATTATGCCATTTAGTTTTAAAGACAATGCTAATAACTAGGATATATTTACTTATTTATATCACCTGTGTACTGCTTACCAGCCATAACGGTTCTTAAAGTGGTTCACACTAATAATTACAGAATTAACACTGTTGCCAGATTACAAAAATCTAAGCCGATTAGTTGTATTACTTTTGGTGAATTAAGTGATTGGTTTAAATTTGCATATGGGGAAAAAACCCAGAATTTCTAAGTGAGAAGCATTATTTGCTTTTATTTGATGCTTGCATGTGTCAAAGGAGGGGGCAATTTAGATTAATTTTGCCCTGCTATGCAAGAGAAAACAAGGCATATCTCTTTTAAGGTTGTGCTTGCAGTCACAAGATTAATGCTAATACTAATGTAATAATAATTTGCGAGGGGGACTTGTTCTTTTGAGCTGTGTGCACACCATACATTTAAAGTAACCCCCAAAGAATTCTGGGAACTGCAGTTAACCCTTCGCAGAGCTATGATCACCTGGAATCCCCGCTGCAGGGAAGGGCTCAGGAACAGTGGAAGCTATTTTACACCATGTCAAAACATTGGTCCGTCTAGATTAGCATTGTATATACTGAGTGGCATTTCTCTTGAATATCAGACAGTTTTTTCTCACAGGCGTACCTGGAGATGCTGGGGATTGAACCTACAACGTTTTGCAGACAAAGCAAATGCTCTACCATTAAGCTACAGCTTATGGAATTGCAAAGGAAATGGAGCTGGGGGCAGGGAGGTGAAGCCCAGATCCTGCTAATCCCTTCTTCCCTGAAAATTTCGATCTCTGGAGCCGCTGCTTTGCAGAGGAAGAGAAGAGGCAGCTTGGTTTCAGGATATGAGGTGAAAGTGGAACATGTTGTTCTGGCCTTTAATGAAAAGGGGAAGATGGAGCTTTCATAAAATCCTAGAGAGTCTTAGATGTATTGTTGTCCCCAGGCTCCACAAACAACTTCCTTTCACCTAGCTTGGTGGAATCAAAAGACAGCATAACCAAGTAAATACCAAATACCTAATAAAAAAGGCTCTCTTGCAGAAATATTGAAATGGAATGTATCCCCAACCCCAAAAAGCATGCCTCCACAGGAGCCATTTCAGTCTTCCGGAAAACTTGTATATTAAAATATCCTATTGATCAAGTTGATCTGTGGTGTAGATTCCTGTTTTATAAAGGGCAATGAGGGAAAATGGGAGTAATATGTACATCTTAATAAATGAAGCATTAAATTTCAAGTCTCTAAAATGAAGAGGGGGAACACAAAGCAGCCTCTGGTTATTTGTTAAAAATATCTCTTTAAGGTTCCTCGTGAACAAATAGCTTACCCCTGCCCTCAAAAAAATACCTATTAAAGTTTATTTACTATTTTTTTATTAAAAAAACTTATCTCTACCATATCTCAGCAATGGTAGAGCCAAACTGAAATACCCTTGAACTTATGAGAAAATAATATCTGGGATATAGCAATGTCTGAGCATCTCACCAGACACATGAGGGCAACTAAAGACATAACAAATAGAGGCACCTTCCAAGAAATGTGGACCCCTTTCTTTAACTATGTAAATGACCAAAATCAAGACCTTCTTATACCAACCGCTCGACCTTCTTAGTGGAGGGGTTACACCAAGTACAGTGGTACCACCGGTTGCGGATGGGATCCGTTCTGGAGGTCCGGCCATATCCCAAGGTTTTTGCAACCAAAGGGACTGCTTCTGCGCACGCACGATGGTAGAGCGCTTCTGCGCATGCGCACGTGGCAAAAACCCGGAAATATACTTCCAGGTTTGCCGCTTATGTATCCCAAAGTTTACATAACTGGAGGGATATGTAAGCGGAGTTATGACTGTAATATGTTTGAATGTTGAATGTGTAAGTGCAGTGCTTTTTTCGGGGGGGGGCCGCATACCCCTAAACATTTTGTGAATCTAATGGGAGAAGAAAATTAAAAAAATAAATTTTTTAGTTTCTTCTCTAGCATGGTGAATTCAGTTCCGTTGCTACCCCCAATGGCGGCCTCATTTCCTGTCACGGTGTTTCCTGAGCCTCAGATGGAAGCGGGTGTTTAATGTGTGAAGCAGTGTGGAATGTGGATGTGTGGTGTTTTACTGATGAAAGTTCGCATGTTCTTTGTACTTTGGTCCATTTATTGCATTTATTTTCCCCAATTGGAACTATAAAGTGATGGTTTTCTTGAGTCAAAATGAGATTACCCCTAAACATTTTTTAAGAAAAAAAGCGCTGTGTCTAGCGACAATGGATAAAATATAATCCATTCGATGTACTACTTGGACGCGTATTTAATGGTTATTGTATTTGAATTTGTTTAAAAAGCATTTTTAAAATTTGTTTTTAAAAAGTGACTATAGTGTTTATATGGCACTATTGGGGTGACTAAATTCAAAGCCACAGAATAGTGAACAGGTTTTTGAGCTTTGGTATGGACCAAAATGATGAGGGTGGGTGGGTGTCTAGGATGGCTGTGTAGTGCTTGCCACTGCTGTACATAGCACATTTTTCTTGGTTGAAAAGATTAATTCATTTTGGCACCTAAGAATAAATGAGTGTGTTGCCCATATCCTTCAAACAGGAGTGTCAAGAACTGTGCTCTTCTTGGGGGTGGTTCATACAACATCCCAGTACATAACAGCACCAGCGGAATGTGCTCCATCGTTTTTCAATGAATGGGCATTTAGCATTTTTAAAGCTCTACCCGTTTCATTTTTGCACCTTCCATTATTATCATTAAGACAGCAAGCACTTGCATTTGAAAGGGATATCTTTAGAGTGAAATATCTAATAAAGAATGGAAACCAGATGATAATTCCTACCAGTGGGTGGCATTTGCTCAAAGCCTTTCCCTACACATCCAATTTGGTGGTCTGTCATCGGAGAACACGGTCAAGCCTTGTTTTCCCCTCAAGTCAATTTTAATTTAGAAATAGCTAAATTTACCTTGTCTGTTGAAGTCACCTGGGCTAATACAATTGGATCCCATGCTGTTCTGCAAACGCAAACATCTCATGTGTGTGTCTAGAGAGGAAGCACCTCTAATTATTCACTGTAGGCCATCTGAAACAGTGGTTCCTCATCTTGCAGACTGGGTACAACCCATGACACCTCTCCTCCTGGCCTGCGGCTGCTGCTCCTTACCCTAAACTTTACCCACAGTGCCATATTGAGGCTTCAAAAGATCCTCCTACTGGAGGCAACATGAGTGCATTTGGAGGTGCATGGGAGGCACTGGGTAGGGGTAGAGCTGGGGAGTATAGGGTTAGCCCATCTATCTGTGACTACCCCATTGAAATGGCCCTTTGTGCCACATTTAGGGTTCAACAGGATGGTTTTTTTGAAGCCTAAATATGGCAAGGGTATAGTAGCTACAATTTGGATGGCAGTTACAGTGGTGCCCCGCAAGACAAATGCCTCGCAAGACGGAAAACCCGCTAGACAAAAGGGTTTTCCGTTTTGGAGGTGCTTCGCAAAACAAATTTCCTATGGGCTTGCTTCGCAAGACGAAAATGTCTTGCGAGTTCCTGCGGGTTTTTTTCCTCCCCCCCTTTTTCTAAGCCGCTAAGCCGCTTATCAGCTGATCCGCTAAGCCACTAAGCTGCTTAACAGCTGATCCGCTAAGCCGCTTAACAGCTGATCCACTAAGCCGCTTATCAGCTGATCCCCTAAGCCCCTAAGCCGCTAATAGCGCTAATCCGCTAAGCCGCTAATGGGCTTGCTTCGCAAGACGAAAAAACTGCAAGACGAAGAGACTCGTGGAATGGATTCTTTTCGTCTTGCGAGGCACCACTGTACTTTGTAAGAAGCTACAGTGGTACCTCAGGTTATATACTTAATTTGTTCCGGAGGTCCGTACTTAAGCTGAAACGGTTCTTAACCTGAAGCAGCACTTTAGCTAATGGGGCCTCCCGCTGCCGCCACGCCACCGGAGCACAATTTCTGTTCTCATCCTGAAGCAAAGTTCTTAACCTGAGGTAATATTTCTGGGTTAGCGGAGTCTGTAACCTGAAGCGTATGTAACCTGAAGCTTATGTAACCTGAAGCATATGTAACCTGAAGCGTATGTCACCTGAGGTACCACTGTATATGAGTATGTGAGCGAGACAGAAAATGAATGTGTGTGTTTATGTGTGTAAAGGTTGCATGTGAGTTGATTCGTGCAGATGCAGATGCACATGAGTGTTTGTATGCAGTATACACCTGCGAAGTGCTGTCTCCAGCCACTCCTGCTAGAGTATTTGTACCTCACCCGCCTTCCCACCCTCTCCCTCCGTATAAGCAGCAGTGACCCACCGCCTGGGAAGCCAGCATAACTGTTATTTCCCACCTGCTGAGATGGGGAACCAACTTCTGGTGAGATATTATTCAGCATCTTTACAGGTGAAATAATGAGCAACCCATTTCTTTTCAGGAGGTCAAAATGGAGTCTGGACTAACCATCCCACTTCCTTTCTTCCTCCCGCTTTGAAACTGTTCTATTTCCTTCAAAACCTTCCCACTTCAACCGCTGTCTGGCCCTGGGGTTCACCAGCCACAGCCAGTCAGAAAATGTGGGCCGGTGGACCCTGAGATGTACAGTGTGGATTTTGTAGTTGAAGACCGCCAGGCTCTAATTGGATTTTTTGCAACGAAGCCTGCATTGCGTTCGGGATGAAGGAAAGCTTGTTAAAGAGAACACTTGTTGCTATACAGCAGGTAATGATCGTGATATCTAAATCATTTGAAGTGGATACTATTCATTATAAAGAAATCTTTGGTCTTGTGTTGTTTGAATCTGGGGGTGACACAATTACAAAAAAAAGACAGAAGACAGAAGAAGTACCAACAAAAGAACAACGGCAAGGGAAACTTATGGAATATGCAGAACTGGCAAAACTAACAGAAAAATTACATGAAAAGGACAACAAAGACTTTAAAAGAGAATGGGAACCATTTACAACATATATGAAAAGGCAACATAAAGAAATGGACTCATTGGCAGGGTTTGAGTAAACAATCACAACTGTATACAAAAAAAAGACTATATGTATTGAGAAAATTTTGGGGAAACAATATGCAGGGTGAACAATATGGAAATAAAACAAAACAGGAGTATGAAGGAAGTCCAGGGGAGGAGGGTCGAAATATGAAAAATTGTTAAAGATATATTGTTAGAAGAAGTATACATGAAAAAATAAATAAAAATTATTTTTTTAAAAAATACCAAAAAAATGATATTCAAACTTCTATGGAAGACAACTAGGCTGGAACACATTCAGTGAATTGATTTCTTCTTCTTCCTCTTCTTTGGCCAATTGAAATTTCATCTACAACAAAATGTAGCAGCGCAGATTGGTCCTGTTCAGGGTTCCAGCTAGTCAGCCAAGGCCTTTTCCATGATATTCCATTCCATTCCTCCTAATCTTCTCTTTCCACTCTAACCCCTATAGTTAGTTAGCATTTTGAGTCCACTAAGTGCATTTAGTACTCATTGGGCTATTTTTGGGTTCTTTAGGGCCAATTATAAATTAAAATAAATGTGAAATCACAGCAGCAAGATTTTATGGAACATTATAATCTGAACTGACTCAAGCACTTAATGTTCTTGAACAGAACGCTATCTGTGCTGCACTTCAGAACAAAAGGAAGATCATGAGGGGTTCAGGTAGTCCTGCAATGTGGCTGGTAGGCTTAGTAAATCAATCCCGGTGGTGTACTATTGGTGGACCATGTATGATGCATGAGAGCATCTCCAGAACATGTGCAAGGCATTATATTTTCCCTTCCCTTCCACTCCAAATGGTAAAGCATTCCTAAACAGAAAATATCTCCATTTGAAAATACACAGAGTACTTGAAAGTAGTTGCATGTGTGTCGACTGCTATGTGACAATGCACCCAGGAAAGCCACTATTGGCCACCGCTTCCCAGCATATACACACCACATCCCCAGCTGAACTCGATTCACTTTGGGGTTTCATGTGACTAGTGACCACTGAGCATGAAGCTTATCTCTAGCTGATCAGCTACACCTATTAGATTCAATGGGGACTAGAAAAGCATTGTGCTGTGAGTCTACCCAGACACGCATGTATATCAGTGACATGTATGCATCTCTTTTTCGGGTTCAGGTTGCATGTGTAAACAGGAGCAGGGAGGGACATGACAATCTATACCAGGGACTCAGCCACATTAGTAAAAATAAAAAATAAAAAGTTTTAAATGCGTTATAATGCTGTGACACCAGATGGCGCTGTGGAGTTCCATCTTTCGGCAACATGATTTCCCATTACAGTGGTACCTCGGGTTAAGAACTTAATTCGTTCCGGAGGTCTGTTCTTAACTTGAAACTGTTCTTAACCTGAAGCACCACTTTAGCTAATGGGGCCTCCCACTGCCGCCACACGATTGCTGTTCTCATCCTGAAGCAAAGTTCTTAACCCGAGGTAATATTTCTGGGTTAGCAGAGTCTGTAACCTGAAGTGTCTGTAACCTGAAGCGTCTGTAACCTGAGGTACCACTGTATAGGCACTGGAGAAGCACATGCTCTATTGTTTCTATTTATCCAGAATCACAGGGGAATTGTCTCTCTGAGTAAGCAATCTTCCTATATTGACCTTCAATGACAGCTGAGGGGAGGGCGAGACATCGTGTCAGGGTAAAGGCCCTCCGATGCTTAGGGACTTCAAGTTTAGTTAGATATGCCATGGGGGAGACAGAGTACCTGATGGATTCATTGGCAATAAAAGTTGGGGTCCTGGCTAGATCTAACTAGCGCTCTGTGTCTGCTACACGTTGTTTAATGAGTGCTTTGGCCTGATCATATCACATGCTGAGTAGAAGACCTGGAGAGAAGCCCAGGGACACAGGTATCAAATGAGGGAGGAGGGGTGTGAAGGAGCAACAGAAAGGCAGAGGAAAGCAAGTGGACGACACACTTTTGGATCTGCCTTCCACTTTCTACTGGCATGTGGTTCCTGACATATTACCCAAATGGAATGTGCCCCTCAACAGAAAGAAAGGTAGCAGAACCTGACCTATACTGAGAGAGTCATTTCATTGCAACAGAGAAATGCCTCCGATTATTTTCCTGACCAATAATAATAATAATAATTTTTATTTGTATCCCGCCCTCTCTGGCCAAAGTTGGGCTCAGAGTGGCTAACATCATAGAAATTAGACGATATGCATAATAGAAGCGATCAATCAATTAAGATACATCCCACAATTAATTCAAACAATTAAAATTAAAACTGGACAAGTGGCAATCTTCAGGTTAAAACCGGGAGCGGTTAATACTCACCAAGACCAACTGTTTCCACTGATATCATAAGGACCTATGAGTGGGCTGGGAACCTCCTTCGTGCTTGTTCTTATACAAAGAGAAAATGAGTCAGGCTGAACCCTGACCAAAGGCCTGGCAGAACAGCTCCGTCTTGGAGGCCCTGTGGAAGGATGTCAAATTTCCATGGATTTCTATGGGGGAGGGGACAGTTAACTCATTAGTGTGTAAAAAGGGTAGGGACTCATTTGGGAAGCTCAAAAGAAAATGTCTAATCAGTTTTATTGCTTCAAAATAGCCCTTTCTGGTGCCTTAGCTGATATTCACCTTGAATCCTACTTTTAGAAAGAAAGAAAAGCAGAAATATGTCTTGTTTGCTTTCAATCTCCCTTGCCATGCTCAATTAACTCCACCTTTTTCCGTTCCCCACAAGGAGCTGTCAGTTCCTTCTGGCAATGACTGTTCAAGTGTACCCCAGACCAGTATTTTAGCTCTCCTGCATAGCAGCCCTTCAAAGCTGAAGCTTCACAGGTCGGAGCTAGACATTACAAATTAAAGGCTTTTGCAGATGATTTAGTACTGACCTTGCAAGAGCCAGACACTAGTACCAAAAGAGCTTTGGAATTAATTCAAGTATTTGGCCAGGTCGCAGGATTTAAGTTGAATAAACAAAAAACCAAGGTACTGGAAAAGAACTTAACAAATGTTGAAAGGGAAAGATTCCAAGAGGAAACTGGGTTAGTGGTGGCAAAGAGTGTAAAATACCTGGGGATTAACATGACATCTAAGAATGTGAACTTATTTAAGGACAACTATGACAAGTGCTGGACTGAGATAAAGAAAGATTTAGAAATATGGTCAAACCTGAAGCTTTCCTTGTTAGGTCGAATTGCTGTGATCAAAATGAATGTATTGCCTAGAATGTTATTTTTGTTTCAGACATTACAAATTGTTGATAAACTGGACTGTTTCAAGAAGTGGCAGAAAGACATATCTAAATTTGTCTGGCAGGGCAAAAAGCCCAGAATTAAGTTTAAGATACTTACCGACTCTAAAGAAAGAGGGGGGTTTGCCCTGCCGGACTTAAGACTTTACTATGAATCGGCAGCTTTCTGCTGGTTAAAAGATTGGCTACTTCTTGAAAATGCAGACATTCTAGATTTGGAAGGATTTGATAATAATTTTGGTTGGCATGCATATATCTGGTATGACAAGGTTAAAGTGTATAAGGGTTTCAAAAATCATATTGTCAGGAAAGCACTATATAATGTATGGATACGGTATAAAGATTTATTGGAAAACAGAACTCCCAGGTGGCTTTCACCTATGGAGGCTAAGGAAGTAAAGAAACTTAATATGACAACCAATTGGCCGAAATACTCTGAGATTTTAGAACAAGAAGGTGGTGAATTTAAATTACAAAGTTATGAGAAAATAAAGTCCAAGGTACGAGATTGGCTCCATTATTTTCAAATAATGGAGGCTTTCAAACAAGACAGGAAAATTGGTTTCCAGGTGGAGAAATCGAAATTGGAAACAGAATTGTTAGAACCCAATACTAAGAATTTATCAAGAATGTACAACTTGCTGTTGAAGTGGAATACAATAGATGAGACAGTGAAGTCTGCTATGGTTAAATGGGCACAGGACATAGGTCATGACATTATGTTTGCTGACTGGGAGCAGTTATGGACCACAGGTATTAAATTTACGGCATGCAATGCCTTACGAGAAAACATAATGAAAATGATTTATAGGTGGTACATGACCCCAGTCAAGCTTGCGAAGATTTATCATTTGCCCAATAACAAATGCTGGAAATGTAAAGAGACTGAGGGTACCTTTTTCCACCTTTGGTGGACCTGCCCAAAGATTAAGGCCTTCTGGGAAATGATTTACAATGAAATTAAGAAAGTGCTTAAGTGCACCTTTAACAAGAAACCAGAGGCATTTCTCTTGGGTATGGTCGGCCAGTTGGTGCCGAAGAAGGACAAGAATTTCTTTTTGTACGCTACTACGGCAGCAAGGATTCTTCTAGCAAAGTATTGGAAGACACAAGAGCTACCCACGCTGGAGGAATGGCAGGCGAAAGTGATTGACTTTATGGGACTGGCAGAAATGACCGGCAGAATCCGCGACCAAGAGAAAGAGACTGTGGAAGAAGATTGGAAGAAATTTAAGATGTATCTTAAGAACTATTATAAAACTGAGGAGTGTTAAAATGCTGAGGGAAAAGAAGACGTAGAATTGCAGCGATAATTGGGTTTAAAATTTAGGGTGGAATAGAGAAAGAGGACGAATTTATATTTAATTGGGCAAGATAGGTTGCTGAATAAGGGTACTAAATTAAGGATGCAAAAAGGGAAAGGTATGGGGAAGTCCGGGAAAAGAGGGTTATGAAAATAAGGTTATGAAAATATGAGTTTTTTTTTGTTTGTTTGTTTTTTGTTGTCTTTTGTTTTTGTTAAAAAATTGGAAATTAATAAAAATCTTTATTAAAAAAAAAAAAACAAAACAAAGCTGAAGCTTCAGGCTCAGTTGACTTCAGGCTAGGATTTTCTTCTCCCCGTGGAAGAATAAGTTGGGGGCATAAAAGGTAGAAGAAAGGCACTGAGGAATGCTCGAAACAACGAGAATGCTATCTGCATGGCTGGAGGCTTGTCCTTTAAAAACAGAGTCAATGAAGCCTCAGCGATGTTTGTTGATATCCCTCACGATTGTGAGGAACAATTCTACAAATGAAGTTAGATAAAAGAGTTGGGGGGTGGATTTATGCCAGAAGGTGCAATATGCACAAATGTGGAATACGTCAGAAATCCTTAGAAACTGGATCTTTCAAGGCAGGTGCTAACAGTCCTGTCTTGTTTGGTAGAAGCTGAAGACTCCAGATAAGGCTGAATGTGGCAAGTTCCCAGTGCCACTCCAAATACATACCCCACGTAAAAATAATGAAAAGTGATGAAAGGAAATGTGTTTTTCAGGGTCACATGGTGCTGCAAAGCCAGCCAAAGTTTTAACGATTAACACAGATCCTTAAGATCAACGGTTAACAAGCAAATTACTTGTAAACGATTAGCTGGGCTTCCAAAGTGTCTGACACAAGTTCCATTATATTCAGTAGAAAATCTATAAGAGCCAGTGGCAACAGCAGAACATCAATAAAAAGGCTCTGCGAGGTTTCCCTGCAAATAACCAAACCTTTCCCACTGTATGTAATGAAAGTTTGCATGTCAAATACTGTCACATAAGACATGTAGAGACACATAAGACTTTTCCAAAACATGAATTGCATTGACTCCTAAAGTGATGGCTTTGTTAACAGAGTGTTGACAAACTCGAGGTGATAGCCTGGGTGGCCATTAAGGGGAACAAAAGGAAGGGGCACTCTGTGAGACAGCAAGCTGGTGGGTCCCCTCACTCAATTAGATAGAGTGAATTGCAGTAATATGAAGTAAGAATGATCAGAAGTGAAGCAGCAAGTTGGAGAGAAAGTCAGAGAAATGTTTGAGAGCAACACCTAATCTTTGCTTGAATCCAAGGTTGTGGCTACAGGAGAAACAAGACGCTTTGAGGTGCTAATGCTGTGACCCACCCCCCTTCATCGCAGGCTCAGGTTGTATATACAGTGGTACCTCAGGTAAAGTACTTAATTCGTTCCGGAGGTCCGTTCTTAACCTGACGCACCACTTTAGCTAATGGGGCCTCCTGCTGCCGCCGTGCCGCCGGAGCACGATTTCTGTTCTCATCCTGAAGCAAAGTTCTTAACCCGAGGTAATATTTCTGGGTTAGCGGAGTCTGTAACCTGAAGCGTATGTAACCTGAAGCGTATGTAACCCGAGGTACCACTGTATGTGTAAATAAACCATATATCATAAAGACACCACGGTCTCCATCGTGCCTCATTCCCAAAGGAAACACAAACCCTGAACCCCTGGAATTTCACGTTGCTCAGAGATTGGGATGGTGTACAAAAGTATAAAGGCCAGGTTCAGAAGGCACACATTCTCCCCCTAAAACAGCCTCTTCGTTCTCTGTTGAGAAGCAATTTTGAAGTGACAGGAGAGTGTAAATTCCTCCCCTTTTTGTTTGATGACTTTGAATGCCTGTGAAAATTAAAGAGTCAGCCAAGCAGGCCTTGATGCTGGATGTTATCAGTCTTAAGTTAGTTCCCTGTTAGCAAGTTCACTCCTCTTCACAACACCATCAATTTTACCCACTCCCTTCTCCCATATTGTTAAACACCATTTGACCGAGCCCTCCCTGCATGCCCCCCTTCCATTCCTCCCAAAGTGAATCTTTAGTCTGAAGAATCTTTGCATCTTGGCCTGCTGCTGTGCCCTTGAGGGCTTCCCTGTCACATCACAAGAGGAAGAAAAAAGGAAATGCATATCACACAAAAAGGACATCAAGCTGAATAAAAATTTCAAATGCTAACGTGTGCATATAAGTGCAAATTACAAAAGAATTACTATAATTTAAGCACAAATATCACACACACCATACATCTCACCATGGTGGCATGTTCTGTGACAAGGTGCCCTAAGATGCCTAGTCTGTTTCTTACTATTTCAAGGCCCCTACTCTGCTTTCATGTGGTTCCATATCTGTAAACCAGCCCTGGACTCTAATGGAGGACTTTTTCAAATAGAGGGCTGCCATCTGTAAGCAGGACACCTGACCGCCCTTAATACCACATCTAAATGGATCTTCATATTAGTGTAATATGCTGACAAATGATAATGACTACATATTTCTCCTCTGCAAAATTATCTTGGGAGACATCAGAATGATGCTGTCATAATCTTGCTCCCTAAATAGTCTATTTACTCATTGTAAAAGGAGGTAACATACAATGTCAGTGTACACTGAGCTTTGTGATCCAGTACTTGGAAAATGCAAATTATGATGTGCCAAGATGGATCAACCGAACTATACATCTATCAGTTTGCCTCCCTAATTCTTTTTTGGGTTGTTGCTTACTTTTGCCGTGACATGAGCTCGGCCCATATAGGCTGCTTTCCCATCTATTTACATCTTTTCAACACTCATAGATTATAATTAAGTTTGCACCTCTAGAATTTCAGCCAGGGCTGAATCAAGCACTGCTTATTCAATTTGAAAATGTGAAGTTTGGGAATGAGCACTCGGGTTTGCTTTCGCTCCTATAAAAATGTGGCTTTGAGGCACAGTGGTTTAAATCATCGCACTGCTAATTCATTTTGCATCCATGTTGTTTTGTTATTTTATTATATTTTCTTCTTTTGGTTTTGTTTACATCATTTTGTCTTCATAAATAAAGCTTGCCACCGGTTTCAGGCTGATTACACAAAAATGCAGCCTGACTTTCCCTGAGCTGGTGACTTTGAGGTTAGTAAGAACAGGATCAGTGCAAGAGATTTTGATACTTGAGGTGGATTGCAGGAACAAAGACCGGCGGCCATTTTTTCCCCCCTCCTCACTTTTGAACTTAGGTGAATCATAGCTGACTAGCTCCATAGGTTTTAGTAGGACTTAATTGTGAGAATCCTAGGCACACTTCACTGGGAGTAAGCCCCAATGTCTTCAGTGGGGCTTACTTTTGAGTAGACATGTATAGGAGCATACTGGAACTTTAGCTAGAACAGGGCCCTTCAATTTTCAAATGTTCACGAGTCTTTTAGTTGTCTTTTTAAAATGTTACTCTCTGAATTAAGCAGTCTTGAATATTACAGACCCTAAAGCTCAAAAAGAGCACAGAAGGATGATGATGAGAGATGTAAAAGGTGCTAGCATGTAATGCAAATAATCATGCAGGAATTCCATGAAGATTAGAATCATTTCTGTGCAATGTTAATGACACTGCAAATTCCAAGCAATTATTTCCATTTAGCAAGCGGGAGCAGCAACATGTACATCCAGGCTGAACTGAATAGCAATAGGTGTGAGGCCTTCTCAAAGGTAAAGCAATTGCATTGCCTGTTGCATTTTAATCGGCTGTAATTTAATTTTGCCCCTTTTCCAATGGTTTAATAGCTTTCCTCCATGCTCATGCATAAGCAGGAGTCTAGGTGATTTGTCTGATAAGCGGGGGGGGGGGGGAGCCAGCAACACTTTGAGAATGAACATATTTGCTAAGTAATAGAGTGGTCTAGAATTTGTGGAAAGTGATAAAACCCAGAAACACCATCAATTCAATGACAAACATAGCTTTGGCCAACCAGTTGTGTTTGCTGTTATGATGAGTAAGTAGCCTGAGGGAGATTCTGTCGCTTGAAGCTTCTTCTTCTGAAAGGATCTCTTCAAACTAAGTGAATAGGCAACAAAATAGCAAATGTGGTTCAATGGATTTTATACATCAAGAAGATTGTGCTCATAACCCTCTGAGATCTCATGGCAATAAGCTGAAATAATTTTTGGGAGGAACTGTAAGAATATGATTTGATATTTTTAAGCAAAGCGTTTGGTGTGTTGTGAGTTATGTTGTTTTATGTGTGGTGTGAAGAATGAAAATTAATAAAAAAATATTTGGAAAAGAACAGAAAATGGAGTTGAAGAGACTTAAGATGCAAAGCAGCAAATGTACTGATCCAGCCATCTCTAGCCACTACTGATCTAAAGCTTTAGAAGTGCCTTGAAACAGGTTCAGGGAACAAGCAAACCATGTCGCAAATATATAATATGCAATGATATGGCCATCAGTAGTGACAGATTTTGTGATGTTGTCTTACTTCGTTCATTTTTCAAGTAATATTGTGACCATCTTGCTTTGCAGCTCTTTCTCATTTAGAATTGTTTTGCTCTTTCAACCCTGCACACTTCGCCTGTGTAGAGTAAGTATTTCTGAAAATTTCAATATGTTCTTTGTAACATGAATTCTGGCCACATAACCGCATTTTGGTTTATGCCATTTTGCTACAGACATATATGTGTATGTGGAAAGGCAATTACTTATGTAAAGTGAAGCTAACGTAGCAGGATTTATTATTAATTTTTAATAAAAAGGCTTTTTTAAAAATGAAAATAATATGGCCTAGAAAAGTGTCAGCCGAAGACATTTTGGCATCTGAGGTGAACCACAAAATGGTTTTCCCCACCCCACCGGGGCAGAACAGGTGAGTAAAGATCTACGTCAGGGACATGGGGGAGAAAAGAGATCTACATCAGGATCTTCTGCCCCTCTGGACCCTGCCACCTGAGATGGTTGCCTTACCTTGCCTTATGTGCTGGCAGGCCTTCATCTAGGGCATTGTAATCCTACAAATGCTCATGCAACTTCACTGAAGGTGGGCTTGCTTTGATGAGGGCATTCAATATCATATCATATCATATTATGTGCTATTTCATAAGCAGGTTTTGACACAAACTTGCTAGCCACCAGACGATCCAACAAGATCTGCAGTGCTGTGCTTCTAAGGAGAAGTCATCTCCAGGTTGCTTCTATATTTTTGCTCAGTATTGTTCTTTCCATCTCTTTTTGGCTGGGCCTTGTGATTCGCTTGTAATTAGTCACCCACACTTCGTGTAAATGCTCAGACTCTCCCAGCTTGCTAATATATGCCCTAACAAATAAATATTCATGAAATTCACCGTGAAATGCTAAAAAAAAATATCCTTAGTTAGGATACTGACCTCTGCCCCTGCAAGGAAAAAATAATTTTATTATCATGCAAAACTGACCTCTAGTGTTCCACAGACTTCTTTCAACTTTGGTATTAAAATGCATGACCTAGCCCCCTCTGCATAATACCTAATTAAAACTGCTGCATTATCGACGTGTTACAGATATGAAACAGGAACTCTTGGGTGGCCTACTTATGAGGGGAAAGTGTAGAGGAAAATGACTCTTTTATTTAAAGGGCCCCTACTGTATTGCTGCAAAACAACCGGACCTAATTCTATGTGTCCACCTCACACAAATAAACTGTAGAGCTCTTGGACATAAATGAGGGACTAGAGAAATTTAACTGCAAAAGCCACTCATTTGGTGAGTTAGGATATCAGCATAAATCTTCAGGGTTACATGGGGAAACCAAAAGACACGTTCCCTCATGGAGACCCTTCCAAGAGTCACTTGACAGTGATGCAAAAGGCGAAAGAGCACTAGATGCAACTCTTACTGTTGCATTACTATATTCCAACCACACATATCTCCCCAAGCTCTATCCAGACAAGCAAAATGAATTATCACATAACCTTGAGGTGGGCAGAGAGCAGGTGCAGTGGCAATTACGTCTTGTGGAGATAGGCTGTGGCCAGGGAGGGGTGTGGTCCCTGGGGCCACATAGGGAGGTCTAGAGAGCTACATTTGGCTCCTAGGGCTGTAGTTCCCACCCCTGAGATGAAGCATTGAGGGCAGTGCCATTTTCCTAGAAAAATAGGTGCCAGAACTCACCATGAAGGCCTCCCTTGTTCTCTTAGAATGGCAATGGCGCCCACCTAAGAGGTGCCGGAACTGAGTTCTGGCAAGTTCCAGATGAAAAAAAGCCCTGAATGGGGGACCTTGTAGTTTAGATGTGTGTGTGTGTGTGTGTGTGTGTTAACGGGCGACATGGCAGAGGTTTATAAAACTACACACAGTGTAGAGAAATTGGACAGAGATGAGTTTTCTCTCAAACCACTAGAACTCAGGGTCATCCTGTAATTCTTGCACGTAATGAATTTATGGAATTCCTAACCACCATAAATGGCAGGGGGCATTTGCTTAGATACCTGCAAAATGGAATTAGATTAATTCACAAATGATTAGATTACCATTGCTTATTAATTAGGATGGCTATATACTACCTTCAGGTTCAGAGAAATAGTAACCTCTAAGGATCAACAGCTGAGAGGGCTGCTGCCTTCAGGCCCTCTTTTTGAGGTTCCCAGAAGCATCTGGTTGGCCACTGTGACCAGGGATGGATCTATACGCAGGAAGAACAAATGCTATAAACAAGTTATAAATTAAATTGTTATAACAAAAGGGGGGGGGGGAGAGACTGTGTTTTTTTTACTAAGATCAACCTTTGATCTGATCCAGCAGAGCTCTTCTGATGTTCATGCTACTGTGATGATTTGTAAAGTACAACCTCCCTTTACACATTATTCGTGGATCACAACCATTTTATCATCACATACAGTATGTCTTAAAGAAATGACATTTCATGATAATGGGTGTGGCTGATCTATATTTAGTGCAAGTGAAAATGTTTACTCTGGGTTCCTGCCCTCCAGTAATCTGGCACTCAAAATGTGAAAACAGATGGAATCCAGCCTTAAGGATTTGTCATGTCGAACAAGAATATTCATTCATTCATTTGTGTGTCACGTTTACACACACACACACACCAGACTCAAAGCAGCTGGCAACAAAATACATTTCAAAACCAAGCAGTACAAAAAGAATGTCCTATTAGCATAACAAAACAATACAATACAATAGCAAATACAATATTATCCAAAAACAACATTTCAGAACGATAAGTACATGATTACATAAGCAACATCCAGCACCCAATAACAAAAATAGCAAGGGAGCTTTACAGTTTCACCTTGGTCCTATAAACACACTTTGCATGATGTTCCTTGCAGTCCTTCACTTTCACCAGCTTCTCATAAGGTTTCCAAAGTTTTCTCCTCCCGTAATGTTGCTCACCTCCTGTGATGTTGATGTTAGTTGCATTAACCTGAAGTTCATCAGTCAGCTCATAAAATGAAACAAGGACATTCTGTTTGTCAGAAATGAATAGGCTACCAAACAAAGCCACAACCCATTGGAACCTTCCTTTGTGTACCACTAACACTAAGCAAACACCTCTGGTACAATATTATGAACTGTTCTTTTGTTCAACTGTTTAAAACCATAAGGGGTTATGAAAAATTCAGTTGCTTGGCTGGTAGCGCATTAAAAAGCTCCACAGTCTCACTTTTCTCCATCACCACAGAGGCCTATGATTCATGACGGCAAAAAAAAAAAAAAGTACCCTCATGATATTCATTGTGTCTTGCTCTCTGTCAAAAAGCAATTTTCACACATTCCTTGTCCAATCCGTTTGAGTTGCCCACAAATGAAAACAAGGCTCATTGAATACAGTTCTGTTCTACCAAGCACAAGCCTTCGTAACTACAAGGCTCTGATGGCACTGACCTTATTAAGGTGCCCTGTCCCCGTGCCATGAGAATGTTTATGGGAGCCCAAGACACATGATTACCAATGGCACAAAACACTAAATCAGAAAGGTCACGGTGGATAAATCCTTCATAGCTGGAAGCATGAACTGATGGGAAGAAGGAACATCCATTTAGAGGGTTGTTGTTTTTTTAAAAAACAATGTAGGTCTTTTATAAAAGGAAGATTTCCAAGTTCTAAGGTACAAACGGGAGGCATCGGCATATCCCAAATGGGCAAATTTTAGTCTTGCAGTGACTAAATTGCCAAACACTTCCAAAACAGCCCAAGGAATGTGGCCAAGCCCTCATGCACCAGCCATTAATCCCCCCCCCCCACAGGCCTTGTTTTTCACTGTTTGCTGCTAGCATTTCCACCGCCTTGTCAGATTTAAAAGAGTTGTGCATCATGTGCAGAGGTTAAAATGGCAAAAATAGCAGGCTCTGGGACAGGGCAAATAAGTTTTGCTGCCTAAGGCAAAGGACAAGGTGGTTACCCCCTAGCATCCCACTGCTATTGACTCACCGCTCAACCTGTTGAGGAAGATAGGAGAGCCAGGAGTCTCAAGGGGAACAGCTGGGGCCTGCTGCACCTGCTCCAGCTGCTGAAACAATATATCTGCTAGATGAGGGAGTGAATAGGTGGTAGCAGTTGCTCATCTTCTTTTTCATTTAATTTGTCCACTGACTTGTCTCCTCTAACCCAGAAGGAAAAAGTAAGGTAAAGGTAAAGGACCCCTGAACGGTTAAGTCCAGTCAAAGGAGACTATGTGGTGCAGCACTCATCTCGCTTCAGGCCAGGTCATGTGGCCAGCATGACTAAACCGCTTCTGGCACAATGGGACACTGTGACACAAGCTAGAGCACATGGAAACACCATTTACCTTCCCAATGCAGTGGTACCTATTTATCTACTTGCACTGGCGTGCTTTCAAACTGCTAGGTTGGCAGGAGCTGGGACAGAGCAATGGGAGGTCACACCATCACGGAGATTCGAACTGCCGATCTTCTGATCAGCAAACCCAAGAGGCTCGGTGGTTTAGACCACTGCGCCACCCGTGTCCCAATAGAGGGAAAAGGTAGGCAATGACATACCCTCCAACATTTCTCCAATTAAAATAGGGACACCTTATTCCGTAGTAGTAGTAGTAGTAGTAGCAGTAATCATTTAGCCCTTCCATCTGACTGGGTTGCCCCAGCCACTCTGGGTGGCTTCCAACATATATAAATGCACAATTAAACATTAAATATTTTAAATATTTTAAAAAAAAAACTTTCAGATGTCTTCTAAAGGTTGGATAGCTACTTATCTCCTTGGCTCAGGGATCACATAACGCCATATTTTCCAACGAAAATAGGGACGTCCTGCCATACCCTCCAACATTTCTCTGATGAAAATAGGGTCATCCTAAGGAAAAGTGGGACATTCCAGAATCAAATCAGAAACTGGGGCTGTCCCTGGAAAATAGGGACACAAAATAGGGTCTGCAATGATGATCAGCAGTGGCCAGGGGTTTCTTGGCAGAGGGTCCCTGCTCCAGGGGCATTGGTCAAACCAGGTTGAGGCAACGGTGACAAAAATAAATCTCAGTTGATCAAAGGAGAGATGAAAGGAAGGCAGCAACAGGCAATGATCTTGCCCCAACTGCTCTAAAGGTGGCAGCCCACATTACTATGTGCTTCGTGATATCCTGTGCCCACCTTGACTTTCTTAGCAAGTTCTATGTTTGGCCCTAATGTTTGGATACAAAGGAGCTGCAGCCAAATGTGAATGGGTTTTATAGGGTATATTTGGAACAAGGGAGGATTCTCTATAATTCAACAACCACTTCCTTTGGAATGTAAAGGGACTATCTCTTTGATTTGCTTGGATTGGGGGCATTTTCTAAAAATGTCTGCGGTTACAGGAGTCCTAGCTCCAAAAGGCAACACCCAAACAGGGATATATCAGCAAATACATCATAACTCTCTCAGGTAAACATAAGATCTTCTAGATAAAAAGAGTTGGGCATCAAATAATGGAAGCTTTTCTACAGTTACTTTGAAGTAGCTCTGAAGTCCATTGGAAGCAATTTTGAAATGAGAGTGAATTCCAGCTTTGTAGCTAGAGCAATTAGCTGCTACCTGATAGAATTCTGAAGGCTGGATGATTATTTGCCATTTAGTCCTTATTATCCAACAAAACAGCTATTACGTTGCTGGCATTGCACATGGACTCATTGCACTAGAAGTTCCTCACCTTTGCCTGCCTGCACAGCCATTACTGAGCCTTTGCTTCCAAGCCTGTTTCCTCAGTGTGAGGTATTTTAGATATCCACACAGAAATGTCTGCGCTGCCCTTCAAAGTGCCTTTGTACCACACCACGCTCTTGCAACAAGTTAAAATCACAATACCATATACCACACTGTAATAAAATAAAGCAATAAAATGTATTCAGCTACAACAAAAGCCAGAGTCCACAAACAAATGTGACCTTTACAACAGGCACATGGCAGGCAAAAAGACAACCAAAAGACAGCCAAAGGGGGGGGCAAGGTGTTCCACAATATTCCAGATATTAATATTGCACAGCTTGAAACAGCAAGATGAATAAAAACTTACTCCTCTTGGAATAAAAATTGTCCAGACCCATAATTATGATTCAAACTCTTTGCTCACAGAACTTGTTCCTAAAAACAAAAACAAATGATACATCCAAATAATTGTACGACATCATGTGCGTGTTCAAAACAGATTCACTGTTTTAGTAATCTGAAATAACTCCCCAAAAAAAACTAAAATCAGAGCTCTCCCCCCCCCCGCCCCAACATAGCCTCCATTAGCCTGGAGCTGTTTTCTCTTCAGGAGAGACCTCATTATCACATCCTTTGTTCTCTGTGGCTTTCAGAGAAAGATGCAAAGACAACTCACTATCAAAGTTAGTGATTTGCAACTGAATAGCCAGCCCTCTCACATGACTTAAAGTTCAACACCACATGAGAGAAAAGAGAATATCCTAGGTTAATTATCAACCCATCAGGTACCCAAAGAGCTCTTCTTAGCTTCAACTGAATTTTCCATGTTAACTCTTCGGCAATACACACTCAAAGGCCCTTCCTTCTGATGTAAGGGAGCAGGCACAATGGTACGGAGGAATTGGTCCCACAGGTACATTATGTCATGTTATGGTTTATTTATCCTGCACCCAAGCCATGTATGACTTTAAAGGTAATCACTAAGACTATAAGGTATGTTCAGAAGCAAACTGGCACCTACTGCAGATGTTGCAGAACTGGTGTAACATGGGCTCATGGGTGCATGCCCATTAACTAACATCCCTTCTGCTTCATTTTGAACGAACTTCAGCTATGAAAGACTCTTGCCAATGTGGAGTCACTCACAGTAATCAAATCTAGATGTAACTAAAGCATGTGGTACCCTGGTCAGTCTAACATCCTCAAGAAAAGGTGCAGCTGGTTTAAGCTAAGTCAAAGCACTCATGGCCAGCGTTTCCACTGGGTCAGCCAGATGTAAAGCTGAGACCAGTAGCCCTCCCAAACCCTGCACCAGATTCTTCAAGGTGAGTACAACTGGTTGTGAGGCACGCAAATAGGTCTGAGACAAGAGTGGGAATTGGTTTGATGGTTGGTGATGTCACAAAAGCACAGGGGGAAGAGGATAACTACACCACCACCCCCTCTGCAGTTCTGAAAGGAAAATGGCATTTTTTTGGACTCTCATACAGACAAAAGACTGCATAAGATAATGTAGACAGCTAGGGAGAAACTAGTAGAAATGTGGGGAACTATTATCATTAATAATATTTTCTATAATGAGATAAGCAGAATTTCTCTAAGGGCCAGGGAATCTGCATACATGTTTTTCAGTCCCTGACTGCAACATCAAGTGATTATTTGCATGTGTAAAACAGCTGCTACATATCAAGTACCACTGAGTGAAGTTTCACAACCGCCTCATAGGACATCAATCACAATGCTTCCCAGAAGAGGCAGTTCACACATTTCATTTGTGGCTAATCATGTGATAAGTCACTGAGTGATGTACTATATTACTGAGAAATGCATATACATGTGTGAATCAGCCCCAGGTAGTTTCAGACCTCATCTTTTTCCAGTGTAAATAGATAGACTTTTTTTCCCAAGCAACAAGGACAGAAAACACACTTCAAACAGCTTCATAGGGCAGCCTACAACCCACAACCCAATATAATTGGCAAAATAAATTACTAGACCTCTCCTCTTCATCATTTTCCACAGCAATTTATAATGAGTTTCCTCATTATGTACCGAATAGGCAGCAATGAATATAACAAGAACACTAACCAAACAAGCTTGCTATATTGCCTGCTAAAATACTTGTTTAGCAATGTCAGGGGCGGGGGGGAAGAAACTTTACGTCTGAAATTGTATGCAGACTTACCTGGGAGTAATCAAGACCAGTGAACTCAATGGGCCTTGCTTCTGAATAAGGTCATGCTATAATGAGGCAACTATTGCATTAACTCCCTAACAATCTCCAAGCCACTTGAACTCATCAGAGTGATTAGATATATGTGCATTGCTATAGTACTATATAGGACCTTAGGGAGAAGAGTTGGTAATAAATGCATTGACAGTAATGATAATAAGAGTTGTCCTTTAAATAGGACTGAGTTGGAAAAGATGGTGATTTTTCCTGAACATTTTCACCACAACATTTGGCAATCTGAGCAGTGGGACAGCGAATGCTACAAAAGGTGGACATGTTGCAAGAATTTTCTGAGGGATATTTTAAGAGGGGAAATGGTGACAACCAGAGAGAGGTGCTTTGTAATGGTGACAACCTCCCTCACAAATGCTCCACTGCAGTCTGGCTTTATGAGAAATCTAAAACAACAGTTGATAGAGCTTTGAAGAGGGTCAGTAAGTTTTCTCTGCCCTCCAAACCCCTCTCCCTCTTATTTTTGTGTTGAATGTAGCCATGAATGGGAAGCATTTTATCCAGCCTCAAGTGATGTTACACTTGTGACAGCCCGTTCACACATGCAAGTTTTCACGTGATATTGCAGCTATCCAGTGATGAACATTGTGTGAGCCAGCCCATTGCTTTGCATGTTGGCAACAGAGCCAAAGGAATGATAAATCAAAGGGAAGTTGTACAGTAATGCCATTTTTTAAAAAAACACGCCAGATTGTTTTTATTTTATTTTTAAGGAGGATTTTTTTACATAAGCCTAAAGGGAAGATCAAAAATTATTCCAGATGATGTGTGTTTATTTACAGTGACTGAAGAGGAATGAGCAGATATTTGTTCAAGTAACTTTGGGAGCAGACTGAAACACTGCTGCAAGCTGACAGGTCATATATCCTGACAGCTCCTGGGAGCAATTCCACCCCCCATTCTGTGTTCAGGTGGCTTTTCTACCCAAGCTCATCTCTAGGGGCTGCTGTAGTTTATCATGATTCCACAGCAATACCTAAATGCAATTTCAGCACATCTCACTTCCACAGTGTTTGAGTAGTTAAAGTGACTTCTTTGGACCAGCAAGCATAAAAGGTTGCTATTTTGTCTTTGAATACACTCAGAAATTCCGCACAGGCACACTCCAGCAAATCTGTTCCTTTTTATGGAATGAGAAGCAGTAGCAGAATAAATGACATAGGACTTTAAGTTCACAACAATTTTTGGTAAATCAAGTTTGTGCTTTTTCACTTTCAGAAATCATATACTATACTTCAAATTGTTATAAAACAATCTCTTCTCTGTCCTTGTCTGGCTTCCAAAGACAAAAGTATGATTATCTTTGTCTGAAATATATCGGTGCATGAATTTAATTCAGCATTTACTAGAAATACGGTGACCTTGTGCGTTATACACTTTTATATATTGCTTAGACGTTTGTCTCGCTGTACATAACATTTTCCCCATCTGATATCGCTCATGTGGAATTTGGATTTTAGTGTTCGGTTCCCAATGATACTGCCTGGTATTGTTTTTGCTAAAATAAAAATTAACCCTCTAAGGTTATGATAGAAAGAGCCCCAGCTGTTGCAAATGCCTGAGAAGTGACATCACTTTAAGGCAGCTTCCTATGTTCCTCTCGTAGTGTTTATATTACCCACTGGGATAGAGTGAACTGGAAAGTTCTCCCATACAAGCCTTGCTAAAATGAATAAATAGCCAACTTTCCAGGCGGGGTGGAGGAAGGGGTGTGTGGTGGGGGTGGGCCACCCCAGATGTCACCACTGAGGGCAGTGACAAAATGCCAGGTGGCACTCACCGCGGGCCCTGCAGCACGCCTGAGCCATGCATCTCTCCTGGGACTGACGCAGTAGCTTGGACGCCCGCAGGCTCTGCACTGCCTCAAATGGTCTGCCTGCCTCCTCTTTCTCAGCTCTAGGGTGGCTGAGTGGGAGGAGGCAGGCAGACTCCTCGGAGGCCCCACAGAGTTTCCTGCCCTGACTGGCCCCACCCCTGGGCGCAGGGCACATGCGCCACCCCAGGCGCCCAATTGGCTTGCTCCACCACTGCTTCCAGGTATCCCTGTCCAACAACATCTGCGGGACAACACAGGTTCCCTACCCCTGGGTTACCCAGGGAGAGCTGGGCCATAAAGAAGGCTGATCGCTGAAGAACTGATGCTTTTGAATTATGGTGTTAAAGGAGACTCTTGAGAGTCCCATGGACTGCAAGAAGATCAAACACATCCATTCTTAAGGAAATCAGCCCTGAGTGCTCACTGGAAGGACAGATCGTGAAGCTGAGGCTCCAGTACTTTGGCCACCTCATGAGAAGAGAAGACTCCCTGGAAAAGACCCTGATGTTGGGAAAAATGGAGGGCACAAGGAGAAGGGGACGACAGAGGACAAGATGGTTGGACAGTGTTCTCGAAGCTACCAGCATGAGTTTGACCAAACTGCGGGAGGTAGTAGAAGACAGGAATGCCTGGCGTGCTCTGGTCCAGGGGGTCACGAAGAGTCGGACACGACTAAACAACAACATGAAATTTCTTCGGCAAACCCTGCCAACTCCTTCGTGCCTCTAGCCATGTCTTTGGGCATCTTTCTGCTTCACCAACCCTTCCCTCAGGTTTGTGTTCCTTAGCCCATTGCCCACTCTTCTGACAACATTCTGCTGTCAGCATTTTTTAAAAAAAACAACAACATTGTCCATACATATACCTGTCTAAAAGGGTGGCAATTTCTACAACATCCACATAGGAACAACAGCTGATATAGATTGTACAGCCTAGATTTAGTGTTAGCTTTTCTTTTCTTTTTTTCTGCTGCTGCTGCATCACACTGTTGACTCATGTTAAGCTTTTGGTCCTCTCAGACCCCTAGATCCTTTTCACATATACAGTGGTACCTCGGGTTACAGAGGCTTCAGGTTACAGACTTTGCTAACCCAGAAATAGTACCTCGGGTTAAGAACTTTGCTTCAGGATGAGAACAGAAATCGCACGGCGGGGGGCCCCATTAGCTAAAGTGGTACCTCAGGTTCAGAACAGTTTCCCGTTAAGAACAGACCTCCGGAACGAATTAAGTTCTTAACCAGAGGTACCACTGTACTGCTGGAAAGCCAGGTGTCCCCTATCTTATACTCCCATCACGCTTGTCCCTTAGCCATGCTGCCTGAGATTGGTGGGAACAACATCTTGAGGGCCACAGGCTGCCCCCCCCCTTGCCGTAGTGGCAGATCACTCCACACAGATGGCTGCCTTTCAAGTGGTAGTTGCAGCTTCAACAGAAGCCATCTGCAGCATGATCCCCAATGTGATACTTCCTTCTTCTCTTGGCAAAGCTCTTGTTGACTGAAGAGGATGGAGTCTGGCACAGAGGAAGGATATTGTTCGTCAGGGAGGCTCACCACTTGGCAGCAGTTTTGCAATCCGTCCACAATGCACCAACTCAAATGCCAAGAATGAAATCCCATGATGATAGGGCATAGCACTGCTTTAAAAAGTGCTTGACTGAGATGCCCACTCGTGCCTCTGCCTTGTCCTAGTGGCGCTTTTTTCGTAGCGAGAATATCCTAAGTATGTACGAGGTAGCAGAAGGCAAGAGATTTCCTCGTGGTGAATTCTATAATATAATTAGTATTGGAACAAGGAATGGAGCCACAGAGTATTTGTTAAACAGAGCAATCATCCGGTGTATGGATCAGAAAAATGCTTTGGGAGTTGTTACAGAAAATCATTTAAGCCAGCAGAACTCTGCACTGCAGCAGCCACGCAGGAAAACAAATTGCCGTGCTAAGTACACACAAGCAGGAACATTAATATTTAGATATAAAAAATAATATTGTTTTCGTTTCTATCTGAAATATGGATTTCTAAGCAGTTCAGAATGTTGCAGGAAGAAGGGAAATTGGTGGGCTATTAAAAAGAAGATATGGGGAAATCAAACTTTTATTACAGTGGTCATAGGCTGTGTACACTCATCAGTTTGAATTGGATTCAAAGCATCGTGTGTGTGTGTGTGTGTGTGTGTGTGTGTGTGTGTGTTGCATTGTCCACATGATGATGTCCTCATCCAAGTGGCGGCTTGCACTTTTCCCATACAGTGGTACCTCAGTTTATGAACTTAATCCGTTCCTGAAGTCTGTTCTTAAACCGAAACCGTTCTTAAACTGAGGTGCACTTTCCCTAATGAGGCCTCCTACCGCTGGTGTCCTTCCACCGTTTGGATTCTGTTCTTAGACCCAGGTATAGTTCTCAAACCAAGACACTATTTCCAGGTTTGCGGAGTTTGTAAGCCAAATCGTTCTTCAACTTCTAATGACATCTGAAGGCAGCCCTGTTTAGGGAAGCTTTTAATGTTTGTTGCATTACTGTATTTTAATATTTTGTTGGAAGCTGCCCATAGTGGCTGGGGAAGCCTAGCCAGATGGGCGGGGTATAAACAAATTATTATTATTATTATTATTATTATTATTATTATTATTATTATTACTATTATTATTATTATTATTATTATTATTATTATTATTATTTTATTTTATTAAACCAGACTGTTCTTAAACCGAGGTACCACTCTATTTATTCCAATTTTCCTCATCTACAGATTATTTCTTATTTAACAAAATGCATATACTGCTAGATTGTAATAAATGCCTCCAACGGGTTTACAAAAAGCACACACCTTAAAGTGATCAATAAAAACATTTAAAAACAGGTACCGAAAAACATTTGAA
Source organism: Podarcis cretensis (assembly GCF_951804945.1). Taxonomy (NCBI): domain Eukaryota; kingdom Metazoa; phylum Chordata; class Lepidosauria; order Squamata; family Lacertidae; genus Podarcis; species Podarcis cretensis. The sequence continues at coordinate 58,289,448 of NC_137178.1, forward strand.
AGACGGCTAAGGAGATTAAAACACATGTCAACATTCTACATGTCTAAACAAAAATGTTCTACACAGGCACCGTGTACAGCCACACACAGGACTGCTTTACTGAAAACGGCATGATGTCCTCAGCTGCCTCCTACACACCTGGCTGCTGTTCTTATTGTTTTTCCACTTTAAAATATCTCTATAGAATCGTTTTTGGGTGTGTGTGTTTTTGTAAGTAATGACCGCTCCCCGCTTAAAATGGGGGGTGCCCTTTGCGTGGACGCGCGCAGCCCCTGGATCTGGAGCGGCCCCAACAGCATAGGCTTGGCTTTGCCTTCCCCCAGGTGGGATACCTGGAGGTCTCCGCCTACCTCAGTCAGTTGTCCAATCCCACCTGGGGGAAGTGTTGCCAAGGAGACCAGGCCAGGTAGGGGAGGGATTACCTGCCCACACAATAGAGGGAGGATCTTACCTGGGAATCCTCACTTGGCTCCAGGTGGCAGTATCAGGCCTTGGGCGGAATCCTTTACTCCATCTTCCTCTTTGCGGCAGCGATACCAGGGTTCCCCGTTAAAGGGGTTTTTGAAGGGAGGCTTTGGCCGTACGCCGAAAGGTCGTCATTGCTCTCCCCTGCGGCGGCGTAACGGGGGCGGCTATCTCTGCTTGAACATATGTTATCCTGAGCCGGCCCATCCCCCACCCACACACTGGATAACCCTGATGCTCCCTAGGTCCCCGGCTGGGGACTGGGGAGGGAGAACGCCCAATGCCTGAGCCAAGGTCTACCCACATTTGAAATTTAATAAAGTTGTGGCCAATTTAACCCCATAGCACGTTGTCTTGAGTCGTTATTCCACATGACGGGGGGACCGCGCGGGATCTGGGGACTCCGCCTGTCCACGCAAAATGAGTTTCTTTTAAAATAAAATTTGTGGCCACACTGATCTCAGGTGCTCAGAAGTCAGCCTCCTTGGCTTCCGTGGCTTTGGTTAAAGCTCAAAGGAAGATGCCACGAGATAACAAAAAACTTCCTGTGGAGTTTTTTCAGATCAGGAAATTCAGGCAGCTGGGGAGGCTGCAGAGTGCTGGAGACATGTTTAATTTGAAGGCAGAGGGAACACTCATCATCCACAACCATCTTGCAGCAGTAAGGTAAGCTCAACCTCTCACTCACTGAAATGATAATGAAATTCTAAACTGCTCATAGGAAGAGGGAGACAAAATGGAAGGCTTCTTCATGGGAGAAGAAAAGAAATGAAAACCTGAAGGATGCCACCCGATGGAGACTCTGAAAAGTAGGGCAAGAAGTGGCTGCTCTGCTCTGCTTCCCATGAACAGCCCTGATCTTTAGCCATAACTAAGCATAAGTCTTAATTGTGGCACCTCAGCTGATCTATAGGGTTACGCCGTGTGTATAGAGTCCAGAATTCAGGAAATGTGAGGTTTTTTATTTTAAAAAACCAACAACCATACTTCATGCAAACCTGAGAAATGTGCCAACCATGAATGAGAGAATGAACTAGATTTTTTTAAAAGCCAGACAAAATGTACTGGTTTAGTCTTTTTCTTTCTTCTTCAAATTTACTAAGTTCTCATGCATAAGTTAAAAGAACTGTCGCAAATAAGATTAATGTTACGCACATCAATGCCAGCATCAAAATAGCAACTTTGGTCCAGTGTTAATAAAGACAGTGAATAATATTAGTCAGAGACTATGTTTAAATGAAATTCACTAAATCATATTCATTAACTCCAAAAAAAGATAAAGCGAGCAAATGAAAATTCATACAAGTTCAAGTCTAAAGGCAAAAAATAATTCTTTACAAAGATGATTTGTCTGCTCTGCTATCATAATTTTCCCTCACGAAGAGGAGACATCTTATTCTAATTGCTTTTTCAGCCTGCTTGAAACAAAGAATTCTGTTGCATTTGAAAACTAAATTTTGCTTATGCCAGCTGGTTTCAAAAGCATATTAAATTTTCAACATCAAAGGCTTTACTTAACAGTTTTTAAAATCCTTAAAATAACATTTGTTAACCATTTGCTTTGCAACAAGCAAACGAATTAATCTATCCAGCAAATTGCTTGTGTTCAGAGAGGCTGGTTTAATAAAAACAGCTTATTTCTTAGAAATATCAAAGGTGCCTCTTATTTTCACCTGTTTTGTGTTTTTTGGAGGGAGGGATCCTATTACTACCACCAAAAAAATATTTCAAGCAAATTTGGAGATTCCCAAGCAAAACACCCTATTCTCTGACTTTTGCTCATACTTGCTCACTGTTCATGACAAATAATTCACCTGAAACATTTTTCTTGGTTACCAGTGAAAATCTTCTCAAAGTGGGTTGAAAAGAAACATGCAAAACTTCAGTTTCTGTTCTAATAACATCTTGTTCTAATATCCCCCAGTACTGATCTGTATTTCTGGATATTGCAGGCAGGGAATAGAGACTGTTACCACGAAAATAGAAATCTATATGGTTGCAAGAACCTGTGTCTAGTAATGACAGTGGCAAATTTTAGAACTGAGGGAGTTCAGAACGATTCAATATATTGGGCTAGGAAACACAGAAGACCTCTCCCCGTGTTCCTAAACATTACATTAATGCATAGCTTTTTGTCAACACTGCCAATATATCTGATTTGCCGCATATCTGGAGCCAGTGTGGTGTAGTGGTTAAGAGCGGTAGACTCGTAATCTGGTGAACCAGGTTCACGTCTCCGCTCCTCCACATGCAGCTGCTGGGTGACCTTGGGCCAGTCACACTTCTTTGAAATCTCTCAGCCCCACTCACCTCACAGAGTGTTTGTTGTGGGGGAGGAAGGGAAAGGAGAATGAATGTTAGCTGCTTTGAGACTCCTTAGGGTAGTGATAAAGCAGGATATCAAATTCAAATTCCTCCTTCTCCTCCTCCTCCTCCTCCTCCTCCTCCTCCTCTTCTTTTTCTTCAGCAAGCACTAACTGTGGCTTCCAAATGTGTGAATCCATTGCAGAGTAAATGCTGGCACAAATGTTTGTTTGTTTTTCCCCTGTACGTCAATGCATGTCCCTTGTAGGGGAAATGAAATAACCCGCAGGACTGGGCTGTTACTGTTTGGCATCCACAAAAAATATTTCTTCCTTGCACAAAATGTCACACAGAATAAATCAGGAATGAACAAAACCAGTTTCAGTTGTCCTTACTGAGATGTTAGTATTCACATTGTCTTCCCGTAATTGGATTTTGCTTAACCAATCCTATTAACACACAGGTTAAAAACCTAACAAAGCAGAAGAGTTTAAAAGCAAGTCCTCAAAATCTCCTAATAACGGTTACTTAGGCATCATTTAATCCATACTGTTTTGGGGAGGAGTTTGACTCATCAGCTCAACTAATCTTTGCTTCTCATGATGCTCTATCCCATAGCTCAATAAAATGAATGCATTGCATAAAAACTGCAGCAGGAACTTCATGCGTGAACTGACCTTGATCTCCAGTCATCTTTGAAGTTTTCCTTGAAAGGGATATGGGACTGAACAAAGCTGAGGTCCTGCCTATCATCAGCTTTCTATCCTTCCGGGTTTTCCCTGACATTTTGCGGATTAGGCAAAATTCACCCCTGTGCCAATTTTGCACTCTAAAACCAGGACATATCAGGAATTTTCCTGACATATGGCAAGCCCCACTGGCTCAGCTGAAATGCCAACAACTTTTGGCTTCTCCTCTCTTTGAATTCTTTCCATTCCAAGTGTTTGCTACCAGAACTTCGTTACTAAATAAGTTTGTTTTATCCTTATCCCTTCCAATGCCTTTTTCTTTCGTGACATGTCTTTTAGGTTGTATACCTGACTGTTTTATTGCTGATATTTTAAAGATACTTTGGGAGTCTTTGAGGGGATAAAGAACAAAGTAAAAATGCTTTAAATAAATAAATGACTATTTTTCTCTGCACTTGTCAGTGCTGTGGAGACGGAAGATTTTGTAGGCTACCCACAATTTGTCCTCCGCACCAGTTTCCATAGTTGGTAATTTTATGACATCTGAAAGACTCTCACATTTCTGAGTACCTTCTTTGATAATCATTAATTAAATAGGGAACCATTTTTCTGCTTTTACGTGTTCTCCCTATTAGGAGTATTAAGCATAAGAACAACTATACCTGTCAAAGTCTAATTAAGTCTGAAGTAATTTTGTAAATAGCAGAATTCTCTGAAATCCATTTCCATGAGTGCAACTGCCCTTTTTATGTTCTCTGGGGAAAAGTCATTATGTATTTGATGGAATAACATAGACTGCATACCCATTTTTTCTTACTAATTTTATTTCCATCAAAAGAAATTTAGAAATTAAAGATGAATGTGTAGGCAGAGAGCTTTGAAACTTGCCAGAAGTTTTTTGAACTACTGATTACAATGATCGGAAGAATTGTGTGTGCATACATAGTGTGGGCCAGACAATACTGGATAACCTTTTAATGTCTGGAGTCCTGTTTCCTGTTCCTTTAAAAGTTAGAAGAAATACTTCAGTGGTGCAAACTGTCAAATTGCACTCATTTACAGATTTTTTTGAGGGGGGAGATGCCCTTTCCGAAATTGTCTCTTCCACCCATAGGTACAGGAACTCCAATATTTAAAAAAATGACTCAACCCCAGTTTGCAATGTTTTCTCTTTGGATATTTGTTCTGCATTTCATCAAATCGTGGAATTGTAGAGTTGGGAGGGATAGCAAGGGTCATCTTGCAATGCAAGAATCACAACAGGGCAAATGAACACATGGTACCATATGCTGGAATAAAAGAAGAGGTTATGATGTATTTTGATGAATTATCATGCACTGCTGTCAGGCTAAATGGCAGGTTATGAGTACAGTGGTACCTCGGGTTACAGACACTTCAGGTTACAGACACTTCAGGTTACAGACTCCGCTAACCCAGAAATATTACCTCGGGTTAAGAACTTTGCTTCAGGATGAGAACAGAAATTGCATGGCGGCAGCCGGAGGCCCCATTAGCTAAAGTGGTACCTCAGGTTAAGAACAGTTTCAGGTTAAGAACGGACCTCCAGAATGAATTAAGTTCTTAACCCGAGGTACCACTGTATAAGGAATGAAAAAACAACTCTCCTTAGAAGAACAGGTGTCCCTGGAACTCATTGTTGTTGTTTATTCAATTTATATACTACCCTATAGGGGGTCTCAGGGCAGTTGACAAAATAAACTCAAGATATAAAACCACAAAATACATAATAATAAAAACAACAACACAATAGCCCCCCCCAAAAAAAAAAACATTTTAAAAGGGCATAGGATGTAAATCAGATCAACCAAAGGCCTGGTTAAAAAGGAACATTTCTGCCTGGCGCCTAAAGGTGTATAATGAAGGCACCAGGCGAACTTCTCTGGGGAGAGCATTGCACAGGCGAGGAGCCACTGCAGAGAAGGCCCATTCTCATGTTGCCATCCTCTGGACCTCTCGAGGAGGAGGCACATGAAGAAGGGCCTCAGAAGATGATCTCAGGGTCTGGGTAGGTTCATATGGAAAGAGGCGGTTCTTGAGGTATTGTGGTCCCGAGTCATTTAAGGTTTTATAGGCCAATACCAGCATTTTGAATTGGGCCCAGAAACTAATTGGTAGCCAGTGCAATCGGAGAAAACATGATGCTGGACTAGATGGGCCATTGGCCTGATCCAGGAGCATAGCTGTCAACTTTTCCCTTTTCTTGCGGAGAATCCTATTCAGAATAAGGGAATTCCCCTTAAAAAGGGGAAAACATTGACAGCTATGTCCAGGAGGCTCTTCTTATGTCCCCTTTTCTTTGAATTTCCCTCAAGAAAAGCCGGTAGGATCTGAGACATCTGGAATAATAAATACCTCTTTTATCCATGCTATTACTTTCTGCTTCTACTCCCATTCCGTTAGAACTCCCCCCTACTTTCTTGAAAGCAGTAGTCAAAGCAAAGGAAATCATTTCCATAAAATGTTTATGTGATTGGGATGTGTTTTTCTTCATTATTTGCAGAGGGATATACACAGATAACCGCACTGAAAATAGCTCAGGAACCTGATGCAGAATTAACAGCTACGTATCCTGATTCTTGGGAGTCTAATTACTCCCAATATGCTCTGTCTGCTTATTTTTAAATAAATATATCGCATGGACGCTATAACTCTGCAGTTCTCTCTCATCCAAAGGAAACTAGACCATCAAGTTCTAGCCCTGCTCTGGGAAGTGAGAAGCACTTGAGACGATCAATTTTCTAAAAAATAAAACCAACTGGCTTTTAAAAGTCATAGGTATTGATGCATTTTGCCATTTCCATTAAAATTGTCATTTCTCAAACATATCATTTTTGGGGAAACATGGTCTTCAGTTTAACATGCATTCCTTGGCCTATTTAACTGTTGTCAGTATTGATGTTGCCCTCCAGAGCTGGAGAAATTTGAATCATAGACTCATGAAAATGAATCAGCCAAATTCTGAAATTGAGGCATGAAGGATTCAGTGTGCTGTAGACGTAGATGGTGGGGAACCTATGAGCCATTGAGCTAACTAGACCCACCAGGTTTCCCCATTTGGTCTACGATACCATTATGGTCAAGCCACACCCACCTGCTCTGCACCTGACATCATATTTAACATCAGGGTGGGGCAGGTAGAAACCCAGCTAAGCCAAAAGGACACCAGGGATTAGCTGATCTGCAAAACTCCTGCAAAGCACTTTGCAAAATAGCCCTTTGTAAAGGGCTTCTCAGGACCCAACAAAGTGGTCTGCAAGACCATGATGTGATGTCAGGTGATGGACAGGTGGTCAGCTCCACCCACCTGTCAATCCTAGTCCACGAGGGGTGGGGGAATATAATGAGAGAGATGTTTTGCAGAATGAAAGAAAGGACACTCACACAACTCCTCAGTCGCTTTCAAAGAGAGGTGAGTGGAATAACAAGGTCCCATATCCCATCCATGGAAGTTTTACGAAAGTCTCCTCGCCCCCTTGATAATTTCCAAATGCATTTTCCTTTCTCATTAATTGGTGGCTAAAAGTTGGGGAAATCTTCGGCACAGCAGCAGTCGTCATAAAATTTTTAGAGCTCGATGGAAAAATTCCCCCCTCCTAAATCTGTGCAGGCCAGGTTCTTATTCAAAGAACAGGAGCATCTTCTTCAGTTTTTGGCGATCCCTCGTAGCTGAGTAAGATTGTCTTCCATAAATATGGTTTTAACAATGAGTCCGTAAGTGACTGTGGAGGCCAATTCTGGATCCACAGTGGGGACATTGGTTTCCGGGCGGGAGTTGATCATATTGAGGGTTTGCCAAGCGTGCCTTCCTCTAGCACGTTCCTCCCTTGCGTCCTGAGTTCGAGTGTCTTCAAAGCCCATAACAAAGCCCAACTGGAGCGCTTGCAGGCCAGTCTTTCCCAGTTGTCAGTGTTTATGCTACATTTTTTTACATATGCCTTGAGAGAGTCTTTAAACCTCTTTTTGTTGACCACCAGCATTACACTTTGCATTTTTAAGTTCGGAATAGTGTAGTTGCTTTGGAAGACAAGAATCAGGCATCTGAACAACATGACCAGTCCAATGAAGTAGATGTTGAAGAACCATTGCTTCATTTCTACAGATTAATCTCACTCTTAGGGCAACTGCAGAGCTAAAAGACCTCCTTGGAGGAAGCAGAGGATACAATGTAGGATAAACTAGCACCTCCGAAACAGAATTTGAATTTTTTCTACCAGTATTTCAGAAGCAAACTAGACATGAAATCAAAGTTCACTTTTGGTTTGGGGCTTTGGAATCTCTGGGAGCCTGGGATGCATAGTGTCTTTCTCCTCCTGTCACAAACAGATTTCCTGAAGCTGCTATTTGCATTCCAAGGGAAGTTGCCATTGGTACCTTTGAAATGAACACAGCAGCTTCAGAGAGGAGATTTTTGTGAGAACCGTGGCAGAGCCATAAATATGTAACCTTTTCTCCCTCAAACCCATATTCCTAAAGCTGCTCAGGCTGAAATACAATTGCTGTTTACGTAACAAAAACACATATTGATTTCATTAACATCTCGTCTGCTTTAGACCTCACAATACCATTGGGCCGGTGGAAAAAAGAACTAAACAACGGCTCCGGTTTAAATATAAACTCAGATCTAACCTCATTGCATAGGTTTGGGGAAAACATTTTTCTTTTAGCATTGGTGCTTCATGGGTCAGTTGGGAATAAGAGCCTACCCTTGAGGGCGATTCTAATATAGATTTTTGTAAGAATTGCTACCAACTGTACAGATTATATCTACCACAACAATGGCAGCAATTTATTTATTTTTTATTTCTGCTACCCAAAATAATAATAATAAGTAAATTGTGGTTATCTCCTGCTACTTAGCAGCAATCTGGAGCACTACTGAACAAACAAACAAACAAACAAACAACTCTAATGATTTTATTGGGTCATCAACACTCAGTAATTTTTAATTAGCGGGAAAAGGTACCATGTGTGCCTTTTAACAAAAATGTTTAATGTGATGCTAGCAGGGAGAATCTACTTATTGTAAATTTATTGTTATGTTTACAGAGGTCGGCGCAGAACAAATGTTAGTGACTGTTGGCTTATGTCAGACAGTGGAAAAGGGAGAAGGATTAGATGAGGAGAAACTTTTTCATCATTAAATTTAGCAAAGACTGCTCACCCTTAAGAGCATACTACAGGGTTTTTTACTTTTAATTAAGTTTTAACTGCTGTTTATGGAAATTCTCCTCTAAATCAGTATCAAACATGTCCTAAAGCCATTCATACATAACCACTAATTCATTCTGTGCTTGACAATCCGTCTGCCGGAGCTCTGTCAGCAAAATAGCTGATTATACTAGATTTGGTTGAGACTCATTTGCAATTTCTGATTAAACTGCTTTTATTGTACTGGATTGTAATGCTAATCAGAATTAAGCTAGGTGCTGAAACATGACCAACATTTATCAGAGAATGAGTTTGTTTCTTTTTCTTTCTCTCGTTTTTTAAAGAAGATCAGACCAAAAGTCTAAATGGAACTAACCTGTGGTCTGTTTATTAAGATTAGCACTAGAGCAAAACAAATTTGCAGTTCAAGGAATTTCCTAATTCTGAGATTTCATTTTGCGAGACTCTGGGGTGGGGTGGCGGGGAATGCAACCAGAGGTTTCAAAGGCATGAGTTGATGATTAAATTAAAATGCTACAAGGCTCTAAGGTAAACATTTGTACATCCTGTACTATTTATGCTTAAACAATAAGGACTTTGTTCTGCATATTCTATCCTAAATCAGGATCAGGATCTAATATAACCAAAACCCTCAGTTCCAAGACAAGCCTCAATGAGATTAATACCAGCCGTTAATTACTCTAGGCTTCTAATTGCAATATGCCATGAAATGCCAGCCTGAGCATTCTGTGCTGTCCTTCCGTTTATGATATGAAAGGTAATGGAAGATTGGTAAAATGTAGAATAACCTTGAGATGCAGTTCAATCCAAAAGCCAGTTATCCCATTGTTTGTAAAGCTACAACCCTATGCAACACTTCCTTTGGAGCAAGTGCCCCTGAACACAGCTAGACATACTTTGTTTTATTTTATTTTCTAAGAGATGCACTTCTGAAGAAAAATGTATAGGATAGAAGTGGTTCTATACCTTCTTAACTGGGCATAAGCTCCATTGAATTCAATGGGATTCACTTCTGAACAGACTTTTAGAGAATGGCAGAGTTATTAATAGATTTAGTACTAATCAAAGTCCAACAATAAACTCAAAAGTACGTCTCACTGAGTTCAATGGCATAAGAAGAGCGTGCTGGATCAGGCCGCTGTTTCCTGTTCTTTCAGTGGCCATACAACACTTAAGTCCTTAAGTCCTTAGGGTTGCAGCCTTGCTTCCCAGTACATATTTTTAGGGACTGCTTAATTCAGTGCTTCTCAAGGAAGAGTGTGGTGCAGGGGTTATAGTGTTGTACTAAGACTGTGGCGATCTGGATTAAAACACCCACTCAGCCATGAAACGCATGGGTTGCCCTTGGGCAAGTCACCAACTCTCAGCCTAACCTTCCTCACAGGGTTGTTCTGAGGATAAAAATGTAGGAGAGGACCAGGTATGCTGTTTTGTGCATATATTATGCACATAGGGCCATGAATACAACCTGGGCCCCTCCCCCACAACACCACAAGAGCTGTTCAACTCCTTCCCTGCTTCCTCCTGTTCATTCCAGAAATGTCATCTACTCTTGTTCCACTTTCCTCCCTCCCTGTCTCACTCATTGTATTTTGGATGCTATGGATTGTATTCAGAAGTTCAGGCTCAGTCACAGAACAGAGCAGAGTGGGTGAGCCTTAATTCCAAACTCATATATATTGATGGTGTATGTGGGGAATAATAACATTTTCAGCTTGGAACAGCAACGAGAAGACCCTACTGGCAAAAGGCACCATCACAACTGTGCTGCCCCTTTAAAACTAGATATTTTATGGATATTGCTTAATAGGTTACGTTGCTCAGAGACAAGTACGAGGGGTTACTGGTGAACTAATCACAGTGGAAGACCAAACTGAGGCGATCACTTAAGCAGTGGAATCTTCCATGTGTTATACCCAAAGGAATTTTACGCATAAATAACAAAACATGTCTGCACATATGCATTATTTACTACTTTTTAGTGTACGATTCCTGGACTTTCTAGGAAAAAAATATAAAAAAGATGCTAAATGAGCAGCTCAAACAGAAGCAGGCAATCGATGCAAGAAGTGATCTGATACAGCAAAGCTTGAGTGCGTTGGAATCCACAAATCCATATCAAGATTGGTTTCCAATGGATTCCTCAAGTATCCTTAAAACTTATGCAGGGTGTAGAGAAAATGGAACGGGGGGGTTGGGGAGAGAGTTTTTCTTCCTCTCTCATAATGTCAGAACTCAGGAGCATGCAATCAGATGGACTGGAAGCATGTTGTGGAAATAATTGGCAGAGGAGAGGAGAGGAGAGGAGAGGAGAGGAGAGGAGAGGAGAGGAGAGAAGAGAAGAGAAGAGAAGAGAAGAGAAGAGAAGAGAAGAGAAGAGAAGAGAAGAGAAAAGAGAAAAGAAAAGAAAAGAAAAGAAAAGAAAAGAAAAGAAAAGAAAAGAAAAGAAAAGAAAGCACTTCTTCACACTACATGTAATTCACATCTGGTTTCCACTGCCACAAGATGTAGCGATGAACACTGGCTCAGATGGATTTAAAGGGGCTTTAAACCAATTTGCGGAGGAAGAGTCTATACATGGTTTCTACAGAAGAGTACATTCAGAGGGAGTGTGAATGCAAGTTGCTGAACAGCAGCGACAGGAATCAGAGGGTTACTGCTTTCAAGTTCTGCTTGTGGTCTCTTGGAAGCATCCAACTGGGACCTATGAAAATTTGGATACTGGCTTAATCTAGCAGGGCTTTTTTTGCATTCTTAGCAGTGTACACGGACCTTTACAGAGGAGTGTAAGCAACAGACAGATCTCAGCCCTCAATAGCTTACAGCCTAGATCTGGACACTGAGAGTTGAAGCATACAATAAAGCCAGGGGAGGCTACAGGAAATGAGTATTTGTAAATGCGCATGCACACACACACACACACACCAGGCAATTCCTCACTCAGTCTGAGAAGCAATAGTGCAGCTGCCCTCTCTAGCTACGGTACTTGGCAAATGTGCCACATCTCTGACATCCATGTTGAGCTGTAACATTCAAATGCACATTTGAAATCTAACACGCATTGGTTGATTTCTTGTGGTTTGGTGTCCTGGATGAAATCAGCTAATCACCTATGTATGCTGGGCCTACTTGGGTCATAACGAAGCATGACTGTCCCACATGCATGTCCTGTGATGTCAGAGATGAGACTGGTGTTCTGGCTAGGTGAGGGCAGCAGGGACACTCATGGTCCCCACCACATATATGGGTCACATTGAAGAGGTTTCATCTGATCCAGACATTAGTGGTCTCATCATTAATTTAGTCTTCCACTCTAATTGAAGTAAGAGTGGAAGACTAACTTAGCGAGACAGCTTTGCCAATAAAACCCTGGTTTGACTAGTATTCTGGGCTTGAGCTTGCATTAATTAAAAATAATGAAAAACCATCTGTGAGCAATCTATGAACCCAAGTAGTGCATAGTGGCAATACTTCCTGAAGAAACTAGCTAAGGATCACATGTGTGAAAATGTATCCATTGTTGTAGTCCAAGCTATGAAACTGGATTCTGCACTTGAGGGTGTTACTATTTCACTATTCTTTGTGAATAAAGCCAGAATAGATTATAGGATGTGAGATTTTACATCAGATTGGCATCTTTTAGGGAAAACTTGAAATAAGCTGAGGCCTCTTTCTGATCAAATTTCTCACTGATATCTGGCGTTTCTGCTCGTCACTGTAATACATTTATCTTACGATGTGAGAGGGATGAAAAGAAATTTGTGATTCAGCAAAAAAAAAAAAAGTACACAGTAAAACGGTAAAATCTGTTCTCAATGCTCAGGCTAATTAGTCTGTTTAATTACACTGTCTAATTGGAGACTGTCTTGCTGTGAACAAGAATGAAGGTGTCAGAGGCACTGGATTAAAATGCTTTGCTGATTAGACTTTTTTTTTCCTTTTAGAAAATTAGAAATGTTATACATGTTCACATCGCTCTGAAATGGAAAGAAAGAAAGAAAGAAAGAAAGAAAGAAAGAAAGAAAGAACGACACTCTTGTTCGCCCACCCCCAGTTACATTTATTACAGTTTTGTGGGACTCCATATTATTTCTTTTTCTATTGATGTCCAAAATAACAGCCTCAAATCCCTATGCGGAATTTTCATACTTTCATATCTTTTTTATAGACAGTGTAATCAGTGGATGCTGGTCCATTATGGCAACTGGGGCACTGCCCCTTGCCTTAGTCTCCCCTAAGTCAGTCCCCACCTCCATACCTTATGACCCTGCCTTTTGGAAATGAGGCACAGAGGAAACTGTGGTGTTTTTATTTACACATATACCACCCCAAAAGGGTCTTCTTTCTCCCTTAGCTGCAGCCTTGATTTAAACAGACATGAAACGTTGATTCTCTTCCCAGTTTGTTGCTTTTTCCTTTGGTCCTTGCAAATGCTAAGCTGTGGCTTCATCTTTCTAACTATCTCTGAGTTAAAGGATTTGCCCCACCAATTTGCCATCTGACACAGAGCTTCCCTTCCCTTCCCTTTGTTTCCCTTAATGGCCCATCACCCAGGCAATCACCTCACCAGGAATCTAGTCTGTCTTATATTTTAGAACTTTCTGGATCCAGGGGTTAGAAGGTTTTTCCCATGCAACCTACTACCTCTCCCCCTGCCCCCATTGTGCATGGTGGAGAAGTGGAGATGGACGTGTGCAGTGTTCTTTGCAGGCCCTCTCTGCCACCACCAAAACCACTGCCGTTGTCATGGTGGTGTGAGGTGAGGCACAGGCAGAGGAAGAAAATGAGAAAGGAAGAGAGCAAGTAGCTGCCAGGTATTGGCTGCGGCAGGGGAGGCGGCCAGCTGACTCACGTGGCAGTGAGGCACCAAAAGACCCACGTCCCGATTTTCAGCTGAAGAATGTTGGAGGGTATGCTTTAAAGAGGTGCTTTTTGCCATACGGTACAAAACACTTGATTCATGGCTCTCCTCCTGTCTGTAGTGGTCCACACCAATAAGTGGGATTGTCTTCTTCAGTGAAATGGAGCAGAGGTAGCTTAAGTCTGCTCCCATCACAGCTTTTTGCTATGTCTCTCCTCTTTGATCAGCTCTTCACTCTGATTCTATACAGACTGCCAGAAGCCCATCTGGAAGCAGCTTCACCTCCCCTAAATTGCCGCATCCCTACTTGCTTCAGAGGGGATGAATTTAATACCTGGCCAGGGATTAAGTAATATCTGGCTGTACCAATCCCACACTCAAAATTAAACCCTTCGCAAGCACAAAGTGCAAGGTGCTCGTGCACACAAATGAAAGGGAATTTTGCCACTGAGTTGAGCGGGGTGTGAATTGAATCCACAGTCTGGATATGAGTGAAAAGGTAAAGATAAAGGGACTTCTGACCATTAGGTCCAGTCATGACCGACTCTGGGGTTGCAGCGCTCATCTCGCTTTACTGGCCGAGGGAGCCGGTGTACAGCTTCTGGGTCATGTGGCCAGCAAGACTAAGCCGCTTCTGGCGAACCAGAGCAGCGCATGGAAACACTGTTTACCTTCCCGCCAGAGCGGTACCTATTTATCTACTTGCACTTTGTGCTTTGGAACTGCCAGGTGGGCAGGAGCAGGGACAGAGCAATGGGAGCTCACCCCGTCGCAGGGATTTGAACCGCCGACCTTCTGATCGGCAAGTCCTAGGCTCTGTGGTTTAATCCACAGTGCCACCCGCATCCCATCTGGATGTGAGTAACCGTCTTTAATTAATAAAGAGAACTTTTAAAGCGCAAAACACATATCCATAAATTGCTTATGAAGTACTTGTGAGTCCTATAAACTTTACTTTCCCCCGCTTTTCAATTATATCAGTCCCACCAGTCATTGTTAGCTAAATACAGTCTGTCTTTTGGCTTACCCTATCACTCTTGGTAACATTAAAGCGTGTAGGCTGAAACTTAAGTCTCACACTGACTTTCTGTCAGAGAATATAAGGGATTTTTTTCTTTCTTTAAAAAAAAACATGTTGCATTTGCCTGAAAGGTACCATTTAAAGCAAGTAGAAAATTCATAGCTCTTATTTATAGTCCCATGATGGATTGTTAACCTAATTGCATTAGACAAACCAGAGATCAGTAAAATTCTATGAGTTGAAGTGCCGTCTGGAGTAAATTGCCACTGGTTCATCGGCAGTGCATAAGAGCTATGCTGTTCTACACCAATCAGTAACCAGCTTACTCAACATTTTCAGGTTTCAAAGGCTTGCCTTTTGCTTGTCAGTTGGTTATTTTTTACAACGTGCCTCCAGCAATCCCATGAAGATCACCCTCTCATGATACATCTGCGATGCAAGAGCTCATGTGCTGTGAAATGTCCATGTGTTCCAGCTGCCCATGCGGATGGGAGGGGGGAGCGGAAACGGCTGTTTAAAATCTTAAACTATATTAGTGGGGATTGGAGTTAAGATCGCTGAGTATTGTGTCACAGCTGTTTCCCAAACTTGCCGCAGATTGGATTGGAACTTGAGCATTAGGTCTGGTCTAACACAAACAGCTGATTACATAATAAAACTGTCCCTTGACTGCACCACTTCAGATTGCAGATGGGAGATCTTCTGATTAATTCTCCTTCATTTAAAAAAATATCCATTCACAGAGAAAACTCAAGGTTAGGGGACAAGGAGGCTAAATGAATCTTTCCCTGTGTTATGTACTGAGTTGAATAGGATCCAAAATGCAGCAGTCTGATTGGTCCGCAGGAGCCACCCAATCCAGCTCCAGGTGGAAGTGAATCCACAACCTGATTGGCCTACAGGAGGATCCCGGAATTAGCCAATCATGTGCAGCCCATTGTGTAAATAATGTATATAAAGCAGATATTGTTTGGGAACTTCCATTCCTCCTCACCACTATGAGCTGAATAAAGAGCATGAAATCCACTCTCGACTCCGAGTATATTTCACCCTGGTAGGCTGCTTTATTTATGACAAGGATGGGGAACCAATGGCTTCCTAGGTGATGTTGAACTACAACTCTTTTCATCCCTGGCCATTGGACAGGTAGGCTGAGAATGATGGGAGCTGGAGTCCAACAGCATCTCAAGGGCCACTGGTTCCCCATCTCAGATCTATGGGTTATATTTGTATGGTGGGAAGCATTTGTGCATGTAATCCCTTGCCTACAGAGGAGTCAGAGCCAGCATGGTGTAGTGGTTAAGAGCGGTGGACTCGTAATCTGGTGAACCGGGTTCGCTTTCCCGCTCCTCCACATGCAGCTGCTGGGTGACCTTGGGCCAGTAACACTTCTTTGAAGTCTCTCAGCCCCACTCACCTCACAGAGTGTTTGTTGTGGGGAAGGAAGGGAAAGGAGAATGTTGGCCACTTTGAGACTCCTTTGGGTAGTGATAAAGCGGGATATCAAATCCAAACTACTCTTCTTCTTCTTCTTCTTCCTACAGTATGGCGTGATATAACTGTGGTACTCTTTGGTTTCTTTGGACCTTAGAATTTCCAGGCCTTTTGACATGAGACCCTGAAAATCAACTCATATTTATGGATGTTCAGGGGATGGGAAAAAAGAGCTGTTTTAATTTTTGTCTTGCATTGGAATATCAAACTTGGGGCAATAATTACCAAACAAGTGATCCACCTTGTGATTTAGAGATGGCAATAACCCTAGCTGATGATGGCACTATGTCAGAAAAAGTACATTTTAATCAGGTCTTCACCAGGTCCTTCCAGGTCTTCCCCATCCAGCATAGGTCCATTTTCTGCACCAAAGTCCATGCTTTTGGTCATACCATTTTAGGGCCACTTTAGCTGCAGAAAATCACTAGAACTTGCAACCAGTTTGCATGGTACGTTCTTTACCGCAGCATTCCCTGACTTGATTCCCTCAAGAGGCTTGGCACCCCAACTTGCCTTTTCCTTCACACCTCCAGCCTTGCTGGCTAGCACTCATGGGAGTTGTAATCCAAAACATCTGAACGGGACCAGGTTGGGCAAGGCTGCTTCACAGTATTGAGTACTCAGCGATAGTTAGATTAGAAGAGAGGTGAGCTAGACTTAAGATCTTCCTCAGTTGAATTGCTCTACTGTATTTATCTTATCCTGGGGAATATATTCCATATGGTGATAGAAATGTTTGTGGGTCGTGGTTTGGTGGCAAAAGTTTCCACCTGCAACAATGAGTGAAGCGCTTCCAGATAAATATGGTCAAATGGATCCCATGAACCACTCAGAAACCGAACTGTTGCCAGTATTTTTCTTCCCCTAGTTGCACACAACAATGCTATGCAAGTGCCCGAAGCCTATTCATTTTTGCTTTCTAATATGCTTTCACATCAGGATGATTTTCCATTACTTCATTTCTGTAATAACACACGTTAGCAGCTGCAGGTTAATATTAAAGCAAGAAATTGACCTAAGGAGGTTCCAGCTAAATATTCTGCCCGGTTTCCTTCCACGGCCAAGAATGAGGGATGGATTCTTTAAGAAAGTCATTGCTTTTTAATGGATCTTTCATACTGCGTGATTTCCTTATTACACAGAAAAGTTTATATAGCCAATATTTAGTTTATGTCCCAAAGCAGGAATATTGAAATGTTGGAATGTTTTTCAATGCAAATCTATTGCTGATACCATGGAGACCTTTTGATACTATATAAACATTTTAAGCGAAATAAAACAGCAGTTCTTTTGAATTAAGACCTGAATATCACCACACATACCTTTGGATTCTTAAAGTTTAACCAGCGATAATAGATGTCTATTTCATTTTAACTCTTACATTATTATCCCTTCCTGTAAAAAAAAAAATATTTATTTACTTTTGAATTTATTTATATACTGATGTTTTTGTCTTAAAAGTCCGCTTTCGAAAAATGGAAAACTTGCCATGATTTTCCAAACCACATAATGAATATAAAACCACATGTAAATGAAACACTTGATTAAAACAGTTAAAGATTGGGAATATAATAAGGAGCTTACAGTTGTTCCCAAGGTTCTCATTTACACTCTTATATGCACATTGTAATGCTACTTCTGAATATATGTTCATATCTTCACTGTTCCTAATCGTCTATTTAGCTTTTTGATGGCCATAAAAACATTGAGTTGATGTTCCCAAGAAACTCATTATTGCTTTAATAGTAAACGCTTTATTAAACCATGTCCAGATTGGAGCAAATTCTCCAGTGAGGTCTGGATATACCATTTAACTATATGATTTGTAGTGCCTCATGGTCATCCAGGTAACGTATGAGAGTTAACTGATAAACAAGAGACAGAAAACCAAAGATTTGGTGTAAAGTTACTGCAAGATCATCTCATGCTCCTTTATCATAACCTTATAGCACTACAACCTCCTTTCCTCTATAGGACAGCTGATTCATGTATTACCATAGCAGTGGGGGAAGTTTCTTCCCTGTATAATTGTGGTCTTCACAGTAGGTGTGAACTGAGTGAAAATAAACACTTGAAGTGCCGTTTATTTCAGTGGGAGAGTTTAGGACAGGCTTCCTCAACCTTGGCCCTCGAGACGTTTTTGGCTTACAACTCCCATGATCCTTAGCTAGCAGGACCAGTGGTCAGGGTTGATGGGAATTGTATTCTCAAAACATCTGGAGGGCTGAGGTTGAGGAAGCCTGGTTTAGGATATGAACAGCTCACAGCGATTAAGATTCAAGGACTTCAAGGTGATTCACTTTGGCTGAATCTGTACATCCTCTCTTCCTTTCCTGCAGGTTCCATGCCTACCCAATCTGCTCTGAAAGATCCCTCAGCCCTCTAGAAAAGGTTTTGTGGTGGCATGGTGAGTCTGTTCTGCTGGTGGAGAGATACCACAGAATGTCACCTTCTGTACAGGGCTATCTGTACAGAGCTGTCTTAAGTATATGCAGCGCCGGGGTGCAGAGACCCGCCCACGCGCCCCTCGCCAGGTTGGCCAGTCCAGTCACGCAGGAGGGCGGAGCTGGCCGGCATCCTCAGTGTCTTACTGGCTTGGTCGTCCCCGAACTCGCAGCGAAGAGCCACTCCGACCTACGGATGGTGTGCTGGTCCCGTGGGTTACCCGAGAGATGAGGTCCAAGTCCGGTCCATAGTCAAAGGTGCAACGAGGAGGCAGTCCACAGTAGCTGAAGCTGGGTGCAGGGCAGGGAGCCAGGTGAAGTCAGGAATAGGCATGCAAGCAGGGAGTCAAGGCTGGTCAGGAGCTCAGGCAGGAACTAGCAACCAACAATGTTGCTCCCGCAACTTGGAACTGGGGCTGGCTGGTTTTTATCTGCCCCAAGGCATAGGGCGGCCCTGATCCTCTGGTGACTCGCCTCTCCTGGCCTGGAAGCGAGCACTCCTCCTGCAGGAACTTAGTTCCCTCTGCCTCTCTGCCCTGAGCCTCTGCAGCTCAGGAGAGACTGGAGGGTTACTGGACCCAGAGGCAACCTCAGCTTCCTCTGATGGGGCTGAGAGTGGAGCACCTGCAGGCAATGGGTCCCCCATCACCTCAGGAGCCAGAGCAGACTCAGCTGATGCCTGCACCTGAAAATCCAGCACAAGTGAGGACCCTTCAGGCTCATGCCCCAGCCCCAGCTGTGCAGGCTGGGATCCCTCAAGTTCAGCATCCGAGTCCAAATGCCAGGCCATCACAGACGGGCTCAATTCTCGGGCCCCAGACTCTCGGCCTGGTGCCTCTGAGAGCCTGGCGCCTGGGTGCCCCACACCCCTAGCACCTATGGGTAAGCGGCCCTGCTTCTGTATTTAAATGATAATCAAGTTATTTAAGATAAAATAAAAACCAGCCACCTGTAACAGTTTAAATCGATCCATTCTATACAGAAACTGAAACAACCTCAATTTCAAAGGAACTTTTGCTCTTTGACAAGAGGGAAAATGCTGCAAAACACAATTCAGGACTTTCATTCCTGATTTATTAATGGTTGTTAATTGCCACTTTAGGGCAAAAAAAAGGAAAAACAATTCAGCACTGACTTTTTGAAGAGCGGCTGTTAATCACTATTTTGGATTCGTGGCTGGTGCCTTTGGATACTGTTTTGTATCGCTTTGAATATTCATGTGTTGCTCGTGTCATCTAGTGTCACTAATTAGCATTTTAATCATTGATTTCCCTACCTCTGGTATGTATGTCATTTCCCTTCCCTGCCTACACCTTTTGCTCTTGGATACCATATAAAAGCCTTTTATTGTGTGTTTTGTATTCATGTTTGGTTCTTTTCTCTCCACTCAAAACCTCACCCTGCTGGCCATGTGCATTAGATGGTTAAAAAAACACAATGTGTGATTTGGCAAAGTGGTTTTGCTCTTTTTGAATGTGGCACAGGCCCTATGTGATAAGGGAGAAGATTTGTAAATATCACTTTTAAGTTACTTCCCAGGCAGTGCACATGGACCAAAGAACTGTATTGCAGCCTTTACTAACACACAAGCAAGCATCTGGTATTGATTAATTTCACTTGGGCTCAAACCTGTGGCCAGAAATGTTTTATTGTAGGGGCCTAAGCAAACACCAAGAGAGGAGAATCAATGGGAAATATCCAGAACTTAAACACAGGAAGCTTATTAGAACTGTATATTATTATATTAAGCATTAATACAATTTAATTACATACAATTTTAAAACAAGGTCCTAGTTCATGTCAGCTGCTTCAGTGATTTTATACTCAGTTGACCGGAAACCTAGAATGTGGGAGCAGATTTATTGTCTAGGGAGCAACTGAGTAGGGTACAAGCTCCATCTTTTTCTTTTTAAAACCTCAGACTTTTGTGTGGTCCCACCCACTTTTGCCTCTGGTCCCATCAGCTACTAAACCTAGAAGGTTAACCACAATGGAATAGGGCCTTTAGACTGGAAAAAAAAATCCCCACCCCTACTTCAGATGGGAAAATGTGATAAGCCACTGGTGGTATTTGACTCCTAGTAGGTTAGCAAAAACTGTATAGAACAAGTACAAATACCTGCTGGAAATGTAAAGAAAAGGAAGGTACCTTTTATCATATCTGGTGGTTGTGTTAGGTAATAAAAGCTTTCTGGGACATGATATATGATGAAATGAAAAAAATGCTTTAAATAACTTTTGTTAAAAGTCCAGACGCTTTTCTATTAGGAATCATAGGTACCGACATTCCAAAGGAGCAGAAAAGACTTTTTATGTATGTGACAACAGCTGCTCGGATGCTACTAGCCCAGAGATGGAAAGAAGACAAAGTCCCTAACAGAGAGGAATGGCAAACTAAGATGATGGACTATGCCAAAATGGTAAAGCTGACTGGAGCTCAGGAACCATGAAGACAAAAACTTTAAAATAAATGGGAAAAATTTATAATTTATTTAACAGACCACTGCAAGCAGATGAAAACATTAACAGGATTTTAATCTCACTTGCAATGTAACAGATACTGTGGAAAATATGTATGGATACAAAATATAGATTATGGACTAATATGCAGTTGTAAATGTTGACAATAGGACCCATGGGGGGAAGTCTTGAGATTCAGAGTAAACATTTGGATTGTTATAAATTTATGTTTGTAAAATCAAATAAAAATGATTTCAAAAAAGAGAGAGAGAGACGAAAATGTGATAAGCCAAACTTGCTGTGCTTGCAGGCTCTCCTGGTCATTCTTCTGAATGGGGACCTTGACTTCTACCCCAATATCCTCCCTGACAGCACCAGACTGAGTACAGTGGGGCAGAGATGAGTTTTCAGCAATTTGTAAATAGTGGTGGGTAGGTGGGTAGGTGGGTAGGTAAGGGACGCGGGTGGTGCTGTGGGTAAAAGCCTCAGCGCCTAGGGCTTGCCGATCGAAAGGTCGGCGGTTCGAATCCCCGCTGCGGGGTGCGCTCCCGCTGCTCGGTCCCAGCGCCTGCCAACCTAGCAGTTCGAAAGCACCTCCGGGTGCAAGTAGATAAATAGGGACCGCTTACTGGTGGGAAGGTAAACGGCGTTTCCGTGTGCTGCGCTGGCTCGCCAGATGCAGCTTTGTCACGCTGGCCACGTGACCCGGAAGTGTCTCCGGACAGTGCTGGCCCCCGGCCTCTTGAGTGAGATGGGCGCACAACCCCAGAGTCTGTCAAGACTGGCCCGTACGGGCAGGGGTACCTTTACCTTTACTTTACCTTTAGGTGGTGATCAGCTGGGGAAAGGTGGGTTTAAAAAATACACAAAAATATCCCCGTGCCCTTCTTGAGGCAAGTGTTGGTGGTATTTTCATCTACGTCACGCCCCCCCCACTTGTGCAATTCCCTCCCTGAAGCAGCCATGTCCTTTGCCTTCTTTGTTATCACATAGGTGCTAGGTAAAGGGGTCTTTATTTATTTTTTAACCCAGGCATTTGAGAGTTGTTGGTTGCTTTTAACTGAATCCCACAGCCTGCTGTTTTATTGCAGTCTTAGTGAATGCATTTGTTTTCATGGTGTCTTTATGCGGTCGTAAGTCTCCCTGAAATCAAGTTGATATAGGGGAGCCTATAATTTTAAGACATAAAAAGCCAATTCTGAAATGCTGGCATGCTGATCTTTCTCTGAAGTAATCACAGAACCTCGAGTTTCCCTAGAACACAGTGTGATGTGCACGCCAATCTCTAAGCGGCGAACAGTTTCATGGGTGCCAGCATATTCCTTAGGTTGGTTTGGAATGAAGGCCACTGGAAGCTGCTCACACTGAATCGGACCATTGGCCCAGAGCCAGTGTGGTGTAGTGGTTAAGAGCGGTAGACTCATAATCTGGTGAACCGGGTTCGCTTCCCTGCTCCTCCACATGCAGCTGCTGGGTGACCTTGGGCTAGTCACACTTCTTGAAGTCTCTCAGCCTCACTCACCTCACAGAGTGTTTGTTGTGGGGGAGGAAGGGAAAGGAGAATGTGAGCCGCTTTGAGACTCCTTAGGGTAGTGATAAAGCGGGATATCAAATCCAAACTCTTCTTCTTCATCATCTAGTTCAGTGATGTCTACACTGACTGGCAACAGCTTCCCAGAGTTGTAGACAGGATTATTTCCCAACCTTACCTGCAGATGCTGGCAACTGAACTCAGGAAGATCTGCATGCAAAGCTCCCAATTCCCTCCCAAACATCAAAACTGGGGAGGATTGTGCTCCTATTTCCTCTATTAATTTATAAACAAATGGCAGCCACTTTTTAAAAAACAAAACTTCAAGTGGGAGAGAAATCTCAAGCTTGGTGTGAGGTTTCTTTCCCTCTAAGAGGTGGTTAGTTCACACAGGTTTTGCGTGACCCTAATGAAATCTGTACAAAAGTTTTTGTTTTTTTAAGAAATGTGGAAAATAGAAAAATAAATGTGTGTGGTTTGAAATGGGAATGCTTAATTTAAGAAAAGCATGATTGTATGTAAAATTTGCATAATGATTGGGAGACATAAAAAAAAAGACACGCGCTTACAAGGGAGTAGTGAGGGCAAAGACAATAACAGATGACACAACAGAGATGTGTTATAGATAAAGAAAAGAAATGTTCCCCAAATTAAATTGGCAATATGAGAAAGCGCAATTACTTACCACAATGGACTATGACGATAGATGTTGTTTTTGAACTAAAAAAATTAATAATTCAAGATATTAAAAGCCTCCGATCTCTCAAGAAGAGTGGGGAAAAACAAGGAACAAAACTATAGAGAAAAGATCAAACATATATTAAGTGGGGAACAATACAGAGGTGACGAACAAACCCTGGAGCATCAGCGTTCACTGATTAAGAAACATCCGAGAACACAAAAGGAAAATGAACTTTTAAAAAGATTATTAGAATGTTATTTTACATAAAAATAATATCATTTGTTATCCCATTGCAATGAATTTCATATAAACATGTGCAGTTGTTAACAAATGCTTTCAGTCTTTTCTTTACCCGAAAGCTAACGAGTAGGGAAATGGGCACTATAAAATGGCCAAAAAATAAATAAATCTGTATCTAATTGAGGGAGGTGTGTGGTACCAGCATGCAGTATACATGGGCAAATGCTGGGGGGGTGGGGGGCATAGTGGCTATAGGGCAATGATGGGAGCAAGCTTCTGGAGGCCACATGCCAGTGCTGGATGGGGCCAAAGCAGAACACATATTCCTATACCCCTCCTTCCTCCATTCAGGCAGTTACAAAAACTGAGGCTGTTGAACAGATTCTTGGACTGGAGTATTGTTTATGGGGGGTTGAGAGAGCTTGTTGCTGTTATTGATATTATTGTTGTTTCTTTAGTCTTAGATCTTATGATTTACGTGGAAATTATTTCCATTTGGTTGTGTACATTTTTTGGTTTTTTTATTTATTGTTTATGACTTGTGCTATGTTTGTAATTATGTAAATCTTGTCATGTTGTAAGCCGCCTTGAGCATAGTTTCAACTATGGAAAGGCGGCATACAAATAAGGCGATGATGATGATGATGATGAAGCAGACGCACTCCAGCCATCAAAAACCCTCAAGGAGGGCACAAAACAGGTTCCGTGGCTGCCAAGAGAGAATTCTGAGGAAGAAGAAGAAGAGGAGGAGGAGGAGTTGATATCCCGCCTTTCGCTCCCCTTATGGAGTCTCAAAGCAGCTAACAATCTCCTTTCCCTTCCTCCCCCACAACAAACACTCTGTGAGGTGAATGAGGCTGAGAGACTTCAAAGAAGTGTGACTAGCCCAAGGTCACCCAGCAGCTGCATGTGGGGGAGCAGGGAAGCGAACCCGGTTCACCAGATTACAAGTCTACCGCACTTAACCACTACACCATGCTGGCTCTTGAAGGACCACATTTGGGCCCAAGTCTTCTCCACCCATGCCAGAGCACGATTTCTGTTCTCATCCTGAAGCAAAGTTCTTAACCTGAAGCACTATTTCTGGGTTAGCGGAGTCTGTAACCTGAAGCGTATGTAACCTGAAGTGTATGTAACCCGAGTTACCACTGTACTATACCACTTTTCATAAAACTTTATAAAGCAGTGGACATTAAAAAATATTTAAAAATACATATGGCCAGTTGAAACAATGAAAATAGTCAGTACAAAAAACAAACAGGAGTAAAATTAACTTATTTCAAATGCTCCTTGGAAAATAAAAGTCTTGACCTATCTTCAAGAAGACAGCTGGTTAAAAACTTTAACAACTAACAGTTTGGGTATCTTGAGCCCAACAGTAAAATGTCCCCAATAGCATTGCAAAGCACAGAGCTTCAATCAAGTGGCTCTTCAGACGTTAAGGAGGAAATCAAGAGACCCTCCATGCGTATCTTGATTTGTGTCTGAGCACAAATATTTGATTCTGGCTTCAGAAAAACAAGGGGAATTGGTTTTCCTATACTGTTAAATGAGCACCCATTTCTAGCAAGTAACTGATTGGAGGATAACAAAATCCTGGTATAGAAATGATCGAGAAATGCTTTCTATAGCTCTTTAAAATATGCTTTTATGTTGATCTGCACAATTCATTATTCCAAGTCCTAGGAGAAAACAGAATGGAGTCAAATATTATTGATGACCGTGATGTTGGGTAGAAACTGGGAATCTCAGTGGCATAGAATTCCTCCTCAAATCTTACTCAAATCCTGTGAATTTTCTTTTCTTTTCATTTCATTTTCATTTTCCTTCTTTTTAAAAATCCTCATTATTTCCACTAGAGGATTTTGCTTCTGAGCCATGGGTTTTGTTTCCTCCTCCCCCATAGATTAGTCCAGTCTTTCCCAACCTGGTGTCCTCCAAGTCCCATCAGAGCAGCCTACAGGACCAATGGTCAAGTAGTCATCCAAAACATCACATTTCTCTGCCACACAAAAACATACATTCAGGTACAACAATTCTCTCTCTCTTGCACATACACATAAAGCCTCTGTTATTCCTATCCCCACTGGCATCCTCATTATCTTCTCCAAATTACTAATTATCACTTGGGTAATTAAGGTTATCTTATTTCATTAAAGCCATCTATGACCTGAAGCTCCTGCCATAAATTTTATGATGAAATTATTAGGAAGTGATCGTTGGAGAGTTCTCATCTATGGAAATGCAATATTTAATTTTTATTTTATTTTCATTGTCACGCTAGTTTTGACTGCTGTTAAAAAGGAAGAATCAAGGAAGGGATGGTGACTGGTATAAGCAATGAGATTTTGATCAGCCACTTCAACTTGTGCTTACAGATTTTCCTGCATCAGCAGTAGGAAAGGCAGTCTTTATTCTATTGCATTGTAACCCAAAATATTTGTATTGCAGTCTCAAGGCAAAAAATATCTTTAGTAAAAGTGAGCACTGAACAACAGAGCTGCTGTCTTTGGTGCTACGAATGGGGGGTCTTCCTGAGTGGAATTGGACTGGCTTTGGAACTGCTGTGTTCAAAAAGCCTTCCCATGACTGTGACACAGCCCCTGCCCAAATGGAAAGGAATATCTTGGAAGAAGTTAGCATCTGTAAAAAGAAGGACTAAAATGGAGAAATGCTGCTTCCATTGGAGGAGAGTTCATTAGCAGAAATGGAAATGGTGGGACTCTGCCTGTCATTGGCTCTGGCTCCAGCTGTTGTTGGTCTCCCTGCCTTCTACCCTACCAGTCGCACTGTTTGTTAGGTTTTTTTTTTAAAAAATAAGCATCTATCTCAAGAGAAATACAGGCACCAGTCGCCACTGGCCATCTTCCCAAACCTTCCACTTTTTGGCATGAGCCTGGCAGGGTTTTGGATGTGGCAGCTTCGCTTCCCCCTCTCCCAGTCCATTTGAATTGCTCTGAAAGTTAATACAGTCATACCTCAGGTTGAATGTGCTTCAGGTTGAGCGTTTTCAAGTTATGCTCCGCGGCAACCCGGAAGTAACGGAGCGCGTTACTTCCGGGTTTCACCACTTGTGCATGCACAGACACTCAAAATGACGTCACATACATGTGCGGAAGTGGTAAAATGTGACCCATGCATGCGCAGATGCGTCTTACATTCTATTCAGGATACGAATGGGGCTCCGGAACGGATCCTGTTCACATCCCGAGGTACGACTGTATTTAAACAAAGTGGCCAAGTACAGTGGTACCTTGGTTCTTGAACTTAATCCATTCCGGAAGTCCATTTGACTCCCAAAACTGTTCAAAAACCGGAACACTTACTTCTGGTTTTTTGGCATTCGGGAGCCGATCTGTTCAACAACTAAGCCATTCAAGAACCAAGGTACCACTGTATGAGGATGTGATCTAGGAATGTCAGAGGATTCCAACAAAAGCAGAACATGTGGTGGAATAGAAACACCTGCGGATTGGAAAATGATGCCTTCTTACATCCCTAGTGTGATCCAGCCAAAACAATTCCAGTTCAATACGAGTCGTTATCTGTGCATAACTTTCCTAAAACCAATAGGACTTTAAAGTGCTCAGGTAGCTAGAGTGTGTTCTTCATGATCCCTAAAATACCAAGAAAATCCCACAACATTCATTCTGTTACCATTCTGTTTGACTTCACCCCCGGAGGCATACTCCATTGTCTTTTGACACAGACAGATGCCAACCAAACAAAATGTGTCTGCCAGGAAAGAGCACAAAAATATGAAGAAACAAAAAAGATGAAGCCAATGAGAAGTCGCCTAAAACCTCATTAAGGAAGTTTAAACTGACAAGGAACAGAGGATTGTTCTGGAAGTGAACAGAAGCAATAAAAGATTATTTAAATACACAAATAGAAGAGATCAATGAGTGAAGCAAGTAGACCATGAAGAGATGGTGATGGGAATTGAAACGATGGAACAAGACACAGGAGAAAAATTAAATTAGTTCTTGTCTTCAGTATTAAACACGTAAAATTAAAACTGAAATACAAGGAATGGAACTCCATTTTCTAAGAGGGGTGAAAGAGTAGCAATAATTTCATAGCAATAAAAACTTCCTGCTTCCCACAATCATCGAAGATAGACGATCCTCCTGAGCAAAGGAGCTGCGGCCTAAATTGTTGTCCTGTCAGGAAGGATAATAGCTCCAAAAATAAAGATTCAACAAATATTCCTGTGAAGAGGACAGGAATTAGAAAGATATAGGCCATAATAACAAGCTCTGGGAAAAGATTTGGTGCTGAGAAAGAAAAAAATCTTGTCAGGGAAGAAATGCAGCAAAGACGTGCCAAGAAGATACCAGTGCCAAGATTACACCTAACTGAATCACAAGTCTGGTATTTCCTGTAAGATAGATCCCAGAAAAATGGAAGGGGGGAATGAGTGTTTAGTTCCATGGCCATTGGGTTATAGCAGGAGTGAGAAACCAGTGACATTCCAGACATTACTAGACTAAAACCCTAATGATTCCTTAAAAATTGACCATGCTGGTAGCAGTTGATCTTGGTTTCAACACCCAGGTGTTTGTGGTTCTATCTGGAGGGCTATGAAGCTTCCAGCTCTGGCTTTCAGAGTGCAACAAGGTCTCATTTTGTCCTCCATGTTGTTTAAACATATGCATGAAACTGTGTCAACTCATCTGGAGCTTAAGTTGCAAGCTTTTGGGGATGGTAACAGAATCTGCTCCAACTGGATTCCACCTGAGATTTTGTTGTTTCATGCTTCTGGAATGTTTTCCAGAAGGGAACTTGGCAAAGTGGAATCAAGATAAATTTGAGAGGACTGGTTTTTTGAAAAAAAATCCCAGGAGAAAACTGAACTAGTCGCATTTTAATGAACAGGTCCCTCCTCTCTAATTCAGCAGTTCAATTTCCTCCCAATTATTTTTCCTATCTACTTAATTTGCAGAACTGTGCAATGAAGGAATTCCAACACTGCAGTATTGCACAGTTTTCCAATTAATATATTGTCTAAAAAAAAACAAGGATAAGAAGAAGAGTTTGGATTTGATATCCCGCTTTATCACTACCTGAAGGAGTCTCAAAGCAGCTAACATTCTCCTTTCCCTTCCTCCCCCATAACAAACACTCTGTGAGGTGTGTGGGGCTGAGAGACTTCAGAGAAGTGTGACTGGCCCATGTGGAGGAGTGGAGACACGAACCCGGTTCACCAGATTACAAGTCTACTGCTCTTAACCACTACACCACACTGGCTCTAAAAGAAACCATTCCTCTAGGATTCTTTCTGTTGGAGGTTTTATTTATTGTCTGAGTTTAGATAAATGGCAGCTGTGCATCTTTACTCTAGAACCAGAATTTCTGGCCACTGAAAGGGAACTAACTGGGGCCACATCTGCACTATATATGTCAAGCACTGTTGTACCACTTTAACATCCATGGCTTCCCTGAAAGAAACCTGGGAAGAGCAGTTGTTTAATGGGTGCTGAGAGTTATTAGGAAGCTCCCATTCCCCTCTCAAAACTACAATTCCAAGAGTGGTTAAACAATCTCTCTTCCCATGGAACACTGGGGAATGTAGTTCTGTGAGGGGAATAGGTGTCTTCCAAAAAATATCAGCAACCTTAACAAACCACAGTTCCAGGATGTTTTGAGGTAAGTCATGTCTGTTAAATTGCCTTCAGTGTGTACTGTAGATGTTGTCTGGGTGTCAGAATCCTGACACAATTAAGAAGCGCAGCAACTTCATTCCATTCATCCGTAATATTGACAACACCAAGGTCTATTTCTTGTTTTCATCTGATCCTAGAGAGGCAGTAGAAACTCTGAAAAGTCTGATAGTTGTGTGTGACTCATAGCAGTAGTAGAACATACAAACTAAGCCCAGAAAGGGGGAGTTACTTTTGGCTGGGAGTGGTGTGGGGGGGTTGAGTAGCTTAGATTCAGATGCATAGCCTGTCTTGATTTGGATTAAAGTGCCTTCGAAGATATCGGTTCCTAGTTTGAGAATGTTCCTTGATCTGGCACAGACACTTTAGTGGAGTGACTTTTAAAGTTGTCGGGCAGAAAAGAAGATGGGAAAGTTCCCTTCTGCAAGTTTCTTTCCATTTTTGAACTTCTCATGATCCAAGCCAGTATTTCCCATTCAAAGTCTTGCAGGGAACATCAGGAGATGTTCTGACTTTCAGGCATCTTTTTAAGAGTAGTGATGATGATGATGATGATGATGATGATGATGCCAGCAGGCCTATGCATTCATTTAAAATGTCCCTTGAATAGCCAGTCATTTTAATGATGACTTCATATTACAGTGGTACCTCGGTTTACATATGCTTCAGGTTACATACACTTCAGGTTACAGACTCCGCTAACCTAGAAATAGTACCTCGGGTTAAGAACTTTGCTTTAGGATGAGAACAGAAATCGTGCTCCGGCGGCACGGCAGCAGCAGGAGGCCCCATTAGCTAAAGTGGTGCTTCAGGTTAAGAATAGTTTCAGGTTAAGAACGGACCTCCGGAATGAATTAAGTACTTAACCCAAGGTGCCACTGTAGTTTTAAATGTTTTTATGTTGTTGTACACCACCCTGATGTTTTGCAAGAAGGCAGCACTTAAACATTTCTATCTTTAATAAAATAAAATAATGTTTCCATTCTTTTAGTTGTCTACAGAACACATGCACTATTGTCCTATACACACTCCCCACAATTTCCACTCTCGACTATGACACAATACTGGCCACCCAGCCAGTGATTTTTTAAAAGTGATTTTAAAGCTATGCCTCAGTGGAGACAATAAATGAAACATAACCACAGAACCGCTCATCAGCTTTGATGTGATTACATCTCCTACCACAATATGCCTAAAGAGAAGTAATAACCCAGTTGTAACTCCTACAGGCACACAAGAAAGAAAGAATAAAGGGCAAAATATATGAACTCTGGAACTATGTATATGAGATTTCCCAGCAGTGTGGAAAACAGAGACTAAAGTATTTGAAAAAGCTGTCTGACAGCGTAAAATTCAATTCATAGAAGCTTGCTCCATGGCAGGGATGAATTAACCTGCTCCTTTGGGGAGTGGTAGAAAGTGTTCGCCATGTACCATACCTCCTGAATATTTAACTGAGTTTTAAAAGCTATAGGGGGCACCATGTGTTTAGTTTATTTTCCAAATAAAAACTAAATGGGTGCCATCTGCATTTAGCAGTAGTTCATAAACTGCAAAATTGGTTCAGCTTTAATCGATGCTCATTGTTCTCTTGATCACAAAAAAATAATAAACACATCAGTAGTATACTATATCATCAAAGTTACGGTGCCTTGATGATACATTACAGCAGTATGTCACTAGGGAGGCAGCCCTTTGATAATGCACTACATTAAATATATCATCAAAGCGCCATCATTTTGATGATAAAGTGCTGTACCAGCTGGTGGGAAACATCATACAGTTACAGTTATTTTTAGGAATACTTTGAAAATGGATTCTCTTTAAGGAAGGCTGTGCAAGGTAGTATGTTAACCAAAAGGTAGTTTATGAATGAGAGGAGGGGTAGGGAGAGAATGGAGTAGCTGAGGTCACATCCACAGCATATATTTAAAGCACAATGAATGCACATTTACAATGCATGAATTCCCCCAAGGAATCCTGGGAAATGTAGTTTTTCAGGGTGCTTTGAATTGAAGCTCGGTAAGGGGTAAGGTATTGGGCTTCCTGTTTGGAAGGTTGGCGGTTCAAATCCCCATGACGGGGCGAGCTCCCGTTGCTCTTTCCCAGCTCCTGCCAGCCTAGCAGTTTGAAAGCACACCAGTGCAAGTAGATAACTAGGTACCGCTGTGGTGGGAAGGTTTCCATCACGGTGTTCCGTTGCGCCAGAAGCTGTTTAGTCATGCTGATCTCATGACCCAGAAACAGCGCTGTCTTTAGCATATGCACTGCCGGGATGCAAAGACCTGCCCAGCGCCCCCAAATTTAGTTTAGCCCCCAAATTAACTTTTATTATGCTTATGTCAGACACCATGCTTACACCTTATCTCTTGTTTACGAAAGAAGGGAGGGGAAAAGAAACAAACTTTTTTTATTTGCTCATTTATTTACAACCTGAAGGGTTACATACCCTTCAGGTTACATACGCTTCAGGTTACAGATTCCGCTAACCCAGAAATAGTACCTCGGGTTAAGAACTTCGCTTCAGGATGAGAACAGAAATCGTGCTCCGGCGGCGTGGAGGCAGCAGGAGGCCCCATTAGCTAAAGTGGTGCTTCAGGTTAAGAACAGTTTCAGGTTAAGAACGGACCTCTGGAACGAATTAAGTACTTAACCCGAGGTACCTCTGTACACTTATACTTAAGTACACAACACCACTACACTTAAACTTATAAGTATTGTTTAGGCACCTACTTAGGAGAAACATCAGTCGTGTCAAAGGTGCCGCTGAACCTGCTGCCGCACAACAGCTCAATACAATATATAACATAATATTTTTATGTAAGAGTTCATTTCGTGTGCACGGTGCCATTGTGAATGACAAGCATCATAGTTGAGTCTGACAAGCACCCCCGTTGTGAATGACAAGCGCCGCCACTGCTGGTGTGGTGCATCTTTGGTAAATGAGCGCACAAAGTCGAAAGTCCTTTAGTGAAACAGTAAGTATACATTTCGGTAATACCTAGGTATCTATGTATTTTGGTTTCCTAGCTTGATCAAAATTATTTATTATTTCATAACAGGTAGATAGTTAAGAGCTTAGGTGGCTTCAGCAGCGGGTGCCTGGTGCCCCACACCCCTTGCACCCCCAGGTAAAGACGGCCCTGCCCGGAAAGCTGTCTGCAGACAAAGGCCGGCTCCCTCAGCCTGAAAGCAAGCTGAGCACTGCAACCCCATTGTTGCCTTTGACTGGACTTAACCGTCCAGGGGTCCTTTACCTTTTACCTTTTTTATAGTTCCCAATGCTCTTAACAAGCTACACTTTTCAGGACTGGGGGGCTGGGGGAAGCCATGGTACTGATTCAAATTGTATAATGCAGATAGGGCCAGTGTCTGCTGAGTCTGTACCTACCTTCCTTTGCTGAGCATGTGTCTGCACATATGTCATAGCTGTCAAGTGTCCCTTATTTGAAGGGACAGTACCTTATTCCAGCGCCATGTCCCACGGCTGTCCCTTATTGATGGATGTCCCTTAAATGTCCCTTAAACGATGTCCCTTAAATTTCAAAGGAAGCAGCTCCTCTCCCTCCCTCCCTGCTGGCCAGGGAGGAAGGAGGCTCCAACTGTGTTGCTTGGCTGTGTTGCTCACCCAATAAGAAGTCTAAGAACAACTGGGAGGTGGAGCTTGCATGCCTTGTGTGTGGCTAGTTAATGCAAGCTGAGGGGTTTTTTGAATGCTGAACGCCATTTTGTTGCATGTGCTGCTGCAAACTTTGCAGTGCAAAGCCAGGCTGGGGAGCCATCTTAAGTTGAGGCTGCATAGGCCTTGTGGTGCATGTGATTCAGATTCTATTCAGTTGAACCTCTGGTTACAAAGTTGGTTGGACAGTGTTCTCGAAGCTACCAGCATGAATTTGACCAGACTGCAGGAGGACAGGAAGACTGGAGTGCCTGGAACAGGTGAGGCTGCAGGTCCCTTATTTTGGCTGCTGGTCCCTTATTTTCAAGGCTGCTGGTCCCTTATTTTCAAATCTGTAAGTTGACAGCTATGACATATGTGCAGGTTGCTTACATCCCCCACATCATAAACGTATGGGGTGCATGCGTGGCACGTGTCTGCTAGTATGAGGGTCTCATTATGCAGGCCAACCTTCAGTGTGATCCTTCGTTTTTAAAAAAAGGTTAGCTACCCCTGCTGTAAATGGCTTCATCCTCCTCCTTTCCTCCCCTCAGGGAATCCCAGAAACTACAGTTTTGCAGGAAAGAAGGGCTACTGTTCTTTGAGAGAGAATTCTCAGCATCCTTATCAAACGGTATTTAAGTTAAGTCATTACAATTAACTGGCATTAACCCAAGCCAAGTCTGTAGCATAGCCTCACCCTCAAAGAATTGTGGGTATTTAATCTTGAGGCCAGATGCAGCTTCTTTAAATAGCTCCTGTTGCCATGTCAAAAACTATTTGCATGCAGCAGCTCACCAAAGTAAAACGTTTGCTATAGCATTGGGAAAGTATTCCAGCCTTCTACTCCAAGGGAGTCTTGCTGCTCCTTATAGCTGCAACCTGGGATTCAAACTGACCCCAATCATGGCTCTGACTCCCTTCAGTTTGCCACTTGCAGACTGAAGCCTCTTCACATCATCACCACCACCGTTGCAATCCTAAACTCTACTCTGCTTTCTCTCTCAGAGCTCAGGGTGGGACTCCATGTAATTGCCTCTGGCACAGAGTCCCTGCTTCCTTAAGAGCTCATCACCTTGCCTTAGCAGCCATTGTCAGGCTATTCTGGGAACTGACTACCTGCTGGATCCGGGGATCCAGGGGTCTTGATTAAATTCTAACCCCTTTCTGGTTCCAGGAATTTAGGGAAGTCTTCCTCCCACCCACAAACTATAACGGTATTGAAAATGCATTCTGATGGATGATAACTGACTGGGGCAATACAACAACCATGGGAAAGAGACACTAAAAATCATTTGACTTTATTGACTCCCCACCATTGCTCACCTCTCACCACCCCCTCCAGTTTTCATCTATGATGGAAAGAAGCAGAGGGAAATGACAGAGTAAGATAAAAAACACAGATAAGCTGTCAGTGAGGGGAAATCAGTATCAAATAGTCACTTTGCCTCACTGAGTAAATCATCACTTGGTAAATATATCAATAAATAACTTCAAAGCTTCTGAAAGATTGCCTCGGTGACATTGTAAAAGGATTGGTTATAATATTGTGTCATTTCATACACCGCAAGTGGCCGGCAGATTCAGAATTATCCACTCATCTCCGTGGTGTGTGGTGTTGTTGTTTTTCCTCCCCTCACCTGGACGCTATGACTGTTTAGCACCTGGTTTAAATAGATCTGTGAATGAAAAGAACTTGTTTATTGCTCCTCTTGAAAATCCCATTTGAATAACGGTGGCTTTGCCCGCCTTCCTCCTCCTC
Source organism: Podarcis cretensis (assembly GCF_951804945.1). Taxonomy (NCBI): domain Eukaryota; kingdom Metazoa; phylum Chordata; class Lepidosauria; order Squamata; family Lacertidae; genus Podarcis; species Podarcis cretensis. The sequence goes on from NC_137178.1 coordinate 58,323,912, forward strand.
CAAAGTTCAACAGCGTCATCCGTCAGCTTCAATTAACTTTGCAAACAATATGGCAGGACTTGAAAGATATTAAAATGGAAATTTCCAGGCACACGGTAACATGGTGGTTTCGGAGAGAGGCACCGTAATGATAGTAATCTGCTGCAATTTGGAGGCTCGCAACCCCCACCAAAATCAATGGGTGGCGGGAAGAGATCAAGGTAAATTGCATTTTCATAACGCATGTGTTGTTGATGTGGTCTGGGGAAGATAATGATCTTTGGTTTGTGCATATCTTATCAGCTCTACTGCTTTCCTATAGCACCACTACACTGAGTGACAGGAAAAATGAGATAAGACATCATGGGCAAATTGAGACTGAGCCAGTCTTTGTTCTGGGTTTAATGTGACTGGCCCATTTTAGCTGTGGTGCACCACAGCCAAAGCACAGCTAAGTTCAATGTGACTAACCAATGCGTATTGCCTGACCCATTTTCAATAAAGTTGGGAGATATGGGTTCAAGCCAGAAACAAGAATTATAAACTCAGCAGACCTGAGGACCAAAAGTCTAATCCCTGAGAGTTTTGGGGGGTTTTCTTCACAGTGAGATAAATCCCAGTTTGTAGATTCTGTCTCTTCATCATACACAAATGTAACCAAGAAAGCAATGCTCAGATTATGCAGGGAAGACTAGGAAAATGGAACTTAATTTAATCTGCAATCCTTACTCATTGATGCACCTCAATCTTAGTCAAGTCATTACCACCTTTAGAATTCTAAAAGCCCACATAATTCTAAAAACCATGCTGAAGGGAAGAGGGAGTTAAAAAACATATATGAACAACCCATTGATCCACAGGCTCCGTGGGTCCACAGACGCCCTCCTTACTTCCCAGTTAATTCCTTTCTTCTCTGCCCAACTTTACTACGAACAGCCAAGGAGTGCACCAATCAGCATCTCAGGTGAATTTGTCTATGTTTGTAAATTGTGTGAGAAATGGGGAAACAGGAATCCCAGATTTGGACAGACTCACCACTGCATGTGTACTGCCTATTGCATGTACCTCTCAGGGGCAAAAGAATAGAGAGTTGCCGCTGAACTGAAGACTATCTCTCATAAAATACTGTACACATCTTGAAACAACATAAATGGACCCAAACTGGCTAATCATAATCTTGAAACCAGCCCGCTGATTTTGGGACTTGTACATAGTCACCAAACACTGAAAGATCTTGTAAACTAACCCTCATCTTAAAAGGTAAAAGATACAGAACCCCTGGACAGTTAAGTCCAGTCAAAGGCGACTATGGGATTGCAGCGCTCATCTCGCTTTCATTCTCGCTTGTCCACAGACAGTTTTCCAGATCATGTGGCCAGCATGACTAAACCACTTCTGGCACACAGAGGACCGTGACAAGTGCCAGAGCACAAAGAAACGCTGTTTACCTTCCCACCTCAGTGGTACCTATTTATCTACTTGCACTGGTGTGCTTTTGAACTGCTAGCTTGGCAGGAGCAGGGACAGAGCAATGGGAGCTTACCCCGTCGCAAGGACTTGAACTGCCCACCTTCCAATCGGCAAGCCCAAGAGGCTCAGTGGTTTACACCACAGCGCCGCCTACATCATCTTACTACTCAGCCATAAACCCAAGGGACTTCAATAGGCCTTTCCTCCTGGTTGTTAAGCTTAGTATTTCAGCAGTGCTGAGAAAAGCTCCATCTTTTCTCCTGAGTTCCAGCACTACATAAAGATTTCTTTCTTGTCCTATATTATTAAGAATAAGGGTGGATAATTGTTTCAACTGAGTTGTAACCAAAATGGACCTTTTCTTTTTCTCTAGTGAACCCTGGGTCAATTATTTCCCACACAATTTGTTCCGACCTATAAGCAAAATAATAGTGACTTCAGAAAAAGACATGAGCCCTAGTCAAGTGACTTTGTCCTGATGCATCTACCAGTACTTCATTTTACTTATGTGCTGGCACAGCAAATCTTATGATCAGCCTGTGAAGTGTTCCTAAGTGGAAATAATGTATTACCTTAAGAAACTACTTGGAGAATGAAAAACTACCTTACATGTCTGGCTATGATTGTTTTTCAATATTATTATTTATGAACAGACTCTGCAGACTTGAATGCACATTGAAGAAGGGTTGACACCAATCAACCGTGTGTAAGTGTGTATATATGCATGCGTGCATGCACACACACACATGCGCACACACACTCCAGCCTGGTTTGCATCAGGCCCTCTGGAATTTGCATTCTAGTCTCTGTGCAGTGTGCAGGCATGCTCATAGATGTTTACTATGGAAAGAGCGCTATTGGTCGCCTGTTGCTTATATCACAATCCCCACTTCACCCAGCATAGGCTTCCCTGCTGTGACATCACAAACTGTTTCCAGACAATAAGAAAGGCTGAGAAGGTAATGTCAGTAATGCAGTATTGTGGCTTCGCAGGGAATACAGAATTTGGCTTGGCTGAGAGGAAACAGCACACAGGCCAACAGATAGGAAGAGTTGGTTGCTTCTAGAAGGTTTGGAGGCAGGGCTGCTGAGGTTAGAGGGGGCAGCAAAAGAGGAAAGGAGTGAACCTGCACATTGAGTCAAAATACCTTGTCAATGCACAGTTATCTGTTTATTTTAATAATGTGGTCCCCTGCCCTGTCATTAGTTAACATGTAACAATATGATAAAGATAAGAAAGGCTGATCTGATGCTTATAGCTGAAATCTCATCACAGTCAAATATTACGTGTGGCTAGACACCAGCGAATAATGTTGTGGCATCCTTCCTACTCGTACAACTGATTTTTAAACAAAGATGACCCAATGGCTTCATATGTATGCAACCGTCTTCCTGTTGAAGTCAGCCTCAAATCTCCCATTTGGTTTTTAGCAGTGCAGGGTTGTTGCCATAAGACTGATGTGTATTGGACACATACTTCATGACTGCAATATCAAGTGCATGAATGAATGAACCATCATGGATCTATGTTTTCAAAAGAGCCAGTTCACACATCCAACTGCTGAGAAGCAACAACCAAAAATAATAATCAAGTGAGATTTATTGATTGGTTTGGCCATAAATTAATTGAACAGATTGCCAGCCTCCTGGAAGTTGGTTCACTGTGTTTCATACACTGTGTTTTATTTCTTATTTTTATCCACACTACCAACAACAACAATCTAATTGTCCTTCTGTCTCAGATTAGCTACAAACAGAGACATGCAATCAGCATGATTTGTTGTCAATTCAGCTGAACGCTGAGGTAAGGATTTTGCATCCTGTCTTCAGGTGCTGATGCAGCTTAGCAGATCGAGTATCTTTTTCAAACACTCTTCCTGTTTAATAACAATGCCGGTTCCTGGTGGAATAATCTGCATGCTGGCGGAACGGTGGGTCATATCCAATGGTAACCGTGTGCCTTAGTGCAAAGGGCTTCCATTAGCACAAATCAAGGCACCCAATTTTGGCGGATTTCTCCTCCCTGCTACTGCATTATATCAAATTGTGTTCCAGAGGAACCCTCAGGAATAACTTGGGGAGGGGGCACAGTAGGGGAATTGATGAAAAGCAAGCATCCTAACTTGCATAAGTAGAAGCACTATCTGCAAATGCAAAGACACCTGATGCAGTACTGGATCTGCTCAGAGGAGCAGGCAGTGGCGTAGCGTGGGTTGTCAGCACCCGGGGCAAGGCAAGTAATTTGCACCCCCTAACCCGTGGATTTGCGCCCCCTAACCCTAACCCCCAGGTGTTGCGCCCGGTGCGGCCGGCCCCCCTGCACCCCCCCACGCTACGCCACTGGGAGCAGGAAGTGTAGCCACTATTTTTTTCCCCTAACCACAACAATGGATTTAATGTTTTGCACTGGTGCAGTGTCCAACCACACACACACACAAACACACACACGGAAGGGGAGGCCCAGCTGAGCCTTTGCAAACTTGATACAAATGTGAGAGCCAGAAATCACAGTTGTGGAATGACTTATGTCCATTTCCCAGTTCCCAGACTAGAAATACTGGCTAGAGAATGTGTGAAATCTCACAGTCAGAAACCAATAAGTGCTGGTGGTAGTTGACCATCTGACTCTCAGTTTTGTGATGAATCTGCTGTCCTCTTTTTGCAGGTGCAGGGATGGAGAGCAGCACCTGCATAGCATGGGGACTGGGATTTTGCAGATCAGCCCCTATTATATTTGATATACATATAGTAGAGCTGAGCCAACGTTGCCAGATTGGGGGGGGGGGTTCCCTCCAGGAAAACAAAAGGCGAGGTGGTGGGGGGGGAATGAGGGAGCAAAAACACATGGGGGCACATTTCTGGGGAACAAAATGGAAAACTCTTTAAAAGTTCAGGTTAGGGGCTTACTGTGTTGGCAACAGAAGTGGCTTTTTTAATTAAGAATGTGTCAGGCAGGGTAGCCAAGTTAGTGCCCTCCAGATGTTGTTGGATTACAACACCCCTCATCACTGACTATTGGTCAAACTGGTTGGGGCTGATGAGAGTTGGACGTCTAGAACATCTGGAGGGCATGACATTGGCTGCCCCTGATGTAAACTTTAAATTAGTTTGAACAGGAAAACAAGTCTGATGAATGCATTTTCTCCATATTTCTGACTGCTGAGCAGCCTACATCTTAGAGATGGTAGGCAGAGAATGACACAAAGTTTCTTGTGTCTCTTGGGTGATTTTGAACTTCAATAGACCTTTGTTGCATTTGATGAATTAAAAAGCAGATTGTTGCATTGTATTTTGTCCGAGGCCTATTCCCTTGTGTTGTGGGTATTGTAGCTCTTACTGTGATATACTGAATTATTAATAGAATTGTGCAGAGGTAAAAAAATAAAAAATGCATATAAAAAACAACTATTTTGCCTTTGTTCTTTGCTCTTAACACCAGTGACTTGATATTATTTGCCCAAGCCTTCGGAGTTCTGCAGAAAGAATGCTGAATGGTCAGATTCATTAGTCCCAGATGGAAAGTAATTAGGTACAAGTTGAAAGTTATATTCAGCGTGTAAATCAACCTGCAGCTACTGCAATACTGTTTGAGCCACTATTTAAAGCAGGGGATGTGGAGTTCATTCACCACTATGAACTAACAATAGAGATTCATTCAACATTGAGTTGCCCACAATTTCTCAGAAAAGAGTTTTGTAATTTGAAAAAAAATGTTGGAGAATTTCACCTCTCTTGCCTGTTTTTAACTCTAAGGCATACATGGGAGATATGATCATATAACTCCCAGTGTTACATCCAGTTTAGCCCTGATCTAAAAAAAGGCCTTCATAATCTCACCCTGCCTCAAATGTTCTCCCTCCCAGGGACAAATGTATTCTGTCCTGCTATCTAACTCCTGCCCGCCTCCAAAATACAATAGAAACAACATTGCAAGCAGTATGAAATATTGGCTGATGGAAACAAATATCGATGTATTACTTAACTTTCTCATTACAAACATGTATTTTACATAAAACTGCTTACAGTTACAGATCTTTATTTCCTCTCGCTTTTTTTTTTTTTTGCATTTTAAACCCAGCCCCATTTCATGAAAAAGTCATTAATAAATCTAATCTTGCAAAAAAAGGGGGAGGATGAATTACTTTGTCCACCCGACCTGTTCTCTTTGTTTCCCTTATCTTAGCTTTACCTGCTTCCCCCTCCCCTAGCCATTCATCATGCCTTTGTTTGAAATCTAAATTTAACTTTTTGCATTCAATACCTCATCAACACAGCTTGCAACAAATGGTCTTTTCACACTGAACAATGCAGCTGAATTAAACTTTCCATTTGATCCTAACGTGGTTTGCCTTGAATTATAACTGATGATGGTCTTTTTCTTCTGGGAAATGAAGCCTCTGTGAGTGACTGTGTGGCATATCCAGACACACTGAATCAAACCAGGGTGTGATTCACGCTGAAGCCCCTTCTCTTGAGGCACCCTTGTACTGGTATTTTCTGAAAATGTTATGGCTGCTCACAATGTACAAAATACAATTCTGCATCTTCCTTGTATATAAAACTGATCTGTGCTACCTGCCAATAGCAGAGTGCAATAAAAAGTGGGTTGATCTTAAATCACATGGCCTATCACTCAGGTAGCTGTTGTGTAAGAAGCTGTCTTATACCAAGTAAGATCGTTGGTCCATCTAGCTCTCTACGGTCTTCTCTACAGTATCTGGAAGTGGCTTTCCAGAGTTTGAGACATGCATCTTTTCCAGACACTCACCTGTCCATCACCTGGCATCATGATGATGTCAGGGGACAACAGCACCTTTGAAAAGTGTTTTGGCAGGGTAAGTGGGTGTGGCTTGGGGGAAATGGCCTCATGGGCCAAATTAAGACTCTTGCTGGGCCTATTTGGGCCCATGGGCTAGAGGGTCTCCACCTCTGGCCTGGGGGCAGCAAACACAGCTGATAAAAGTTGGGGAGACGGCTATGGATAGCTGTAATGGGTGCTACTGTCCCCTAACTTCTAAATAGCTTGCAGGTCTTTCCTTGAGCCTTTGCCCTAGTCATTATTATGACATATTGGATTTGATCATTATTAGCTGCCATGAAAGTGACAGTGGGAAAAGGAAGTGCCATATTTTTCGCTCTATAGGACGCACTTTTCCCCCTCCAAAAATTAAGGGGAAATGTGTGTGCGTCCTATGGAGTGAATGCAGGCTCCTTGGCTTCAGCGATAGCAACGCAAAGCCTCCGAAGTGCAGAGGGAGTGCTACCTCCGTGCTCTGGAGGCTTCACGTTGCTTTTGCTGAAGCCGGGAGAGCAAGACTCTCCTCTTTTCAGCAGAGAGGGAGAGCTGCACAGCGCTCCTTCAGCGAAGCAGCAGGAGAAATGGAAGGGGCTCCGTTTCTCCTGCCGCTTCGCTCAAGGGGCGTGAGCAGAGAGGGGGAGAATTTTTTTTTCTTGTTCTCCCTCTAAAACAAGGTGCATCTTATGGTCGGGTGCGTCCTATAGAGCAAAAAATACAGTATCTGTGGGATTGAGTGTGGGTATGTATGAACATTTTTAAGGACTGTATGAAATGTATGTTTGCATGTTTGTAATCTAAAAAAGAAAAAAAAAGAAAGTGACAGCCAGTCATGCCTCTTCCCAGCATTGCTACGCATACACACACCTGCTTCTTCACACAGCAGAGGCATCACAGAGATTCGCCATAACTTTCCTATTCCTGCTGTCGGTTCAAGCTGAGGAAACAGCAATGCTGGCATTTCTGAGGAGGGTGGAAGGAGATTCTCCATGACTGGCAGGACCATTTTATATATATTTTAAAAATGTTGATGCTTAATTTAAAAGAATCCTTTTAATTCCAGTATAACCTTTTGTTGACTTGGGATTCTTGCACCTAGTTCTGTCTCGGCTGCTTGACAGGCACAGAAACTTGCAGGACAGGATGGATCATTAAAAAAAAAACACATTTCACATACAATGCATTTTATACCCTGCAATTTAAACCAAACTGAACAATTATATCAGTTTTGCAAGTCTCAGCTCTGTGCCACCATGGCCACCTGCTGTTCTGAGCCTACGGTAGTTTTCCACCCTCATTTATTTGATGAATGCCGTATTTAAGAATTTAAGGCCTTGTTAACCTTTCACAAGTTTGTCTTTCCACAATAAAAGACATCTTAAAAACCAAACTGGCTTCGACTGCAACTAGAACAAGTGGATGCTGTGCCCTGGCTGGGACAGAAGCAGGCCATTCCCATATTTCCTGTTTGATTTATTCCAGTTTTTAAATACCTCTTAAATAACACTCCTGATTTTCTTCTACGCTCACCTTGGGACAGTTTGCTTAGCCTGAAATTGAATAAAGGAAAACAAAAGCAAGCTGAACTCCATTAAGAAAGGAATTCCAGTAAACCTCATCAGGGAATGAGTATTTCACTTGCGAGCCACCAGTCTTTTGACAGCCTCTCCACACCAGGGACTGTTTAGCACTCCAAAGGCTGAGTGCATCTTCTATTTCCCAATAGCAATCCAAACAAAAGTGTATTAGTTAGAGATGGAAAAGGCTTATTAGACTGGTTGAGTTCATCCTTTTGCAGTAGCCCACAGAGGAATGTATCTAATATTAGACTGATGTTTCAGATGATGATAACAAAGAGGACAGGTAGACCAAAACTATGTGTGAAGACAGGGAAATTAAGGCTTTAGAAGTGGATGTAGATGAAGCCCATATTGAAGTAGGATACGAAGGGAAAGCTTTTATTTCTCAGGTGCAGGAAAGTATTTGTTCACTCAAGTTAAACTGCCTACCAAGCAAAAAAGACACACATATATAATCTATAACTAAGACTTCTGTTCACTCCAGTAGTGCAATTCAGTTGTGACATCTCCAGGGTCTACACTTCCTAAGGAAAAACTCCTTACATTTATACCCCCTGTACCCTTCCCAACAAAAGTAAGACTGAGTTTGTGGGAGTTAAACTGTTTAGCAACCGAATATCATATAATCTGGAGCTATCGAGTTATCATAACTTTCCGAAACTGCAGTCAGAGATTTGGCTACAAATGTGAAAAGGGGGGAAATGTGACCAACTCAGGCTAGGCAATACACAGAGCTACGTGCTGGGAGAATTCATAGTCAGCACATGTCATATTGTAACAGCTTGCTTTAAATTTGGGGTGAAGAACCTGCTTCCAGGGGCCACAAGCGGCCATTAGGCTAATTTTACGTGCCCCTCTGCAAATGATCAATTCAGATCTGTGTTACTGGAAGAAGGAAATGGGGGAGGGAGCTGAAACAGATGAAGATATGGAAGAAGAACCGAGAAAGAAGAATGGGGACTAGATCAGGGGGCAAGAAAGAAGAATGGGGTTATGCTGCATACTCCACCCATTTCTTTCTCTTGCACCACCAACTTTTGGTTTTGACTCTGCCCGCGTTTGACTCCTCAGACTTAATTTGTTCTGTGGCAATCTACTATATAATGTTGAATGTTGTCTGTTTGCTATGCACCTGAACACTTCTTAAGATATTGTAACTTTGCAAGTTGGTTCCTGTGATCAAGAAGCAGTTGTTTGTTTAAGATTGAACACAATTGGATGCCATTTTGAATCAAGATGGCGAACGTAACCTTTGAAAACGGCACTGGTTTTTCAGTTTTTTAAGAATTCCGGAGCAATGCTGGGTATGAGGCTGCTGGTTTATTAGAAATGGCAATTAATACAGAGTTGCTAAGCATGCTAAATTATACCCCCTCTTTCTTGCCTAGCCTTCTTTCTCCCTGCTCAGAGGTGCCAGTAAGCAAGGAGAGGGAAATGAAACAGGACCATCTTATACAGAGTCAGACCATTGGCCCAACTAGCTCAGTATTGTTTTCTCTGGCTGACAGTGGCTCCTTAGAATTTCACACAGGAGCAAATAAGGTAAATTCATTGTCCATGGGTCTACTAATGTATTGTTTTTATGCATTTTATTTCATAAAATTTATATACAGCTTGATTGCAGAAAGCCTTGAAACTTATCAGCACTGGGCCATAGGAAGCTGAATCCCAGAAGGGCTGAGAGAGGAGCTAGTTAAAGCAGTTGCAGGCATAACATCAAACCCCGATTTGCAGCATGATCCATGCTTCTTACTAGCTTAGTGGTGTGCTACGCATTCTTGGCACAATTTTCTATATTCCCTGTAGCATGCAGAGCAGAGAGTGCAACTCGGAAGGTGGGAAATGACCAGGGATTTCTTTCCATTCACATTTTTATGCGAACACTCCTGAATTGCACTTCAGGAACCAATCTGAAACACAGCCTCCTTTCAAAATTCGTACTTGTCTGAATTTTGCAAGGCAGGTCACCCCCAACCTCGAAATGCATCAATGTGCACAGAAATGTGTATATTGTTGAAAGTGAGGTGCAAAAATGTCATTAAGTTACTGCAAACTCTAACAATCGAGACAGAATGCTTAATGTAAGGTAAAAGAGGTTAAACTGCTATCAAACCAGTGACCACAAATTATTAGGAATTGTACCTGCCTGCAAAGGTCTTTGCAAAATCAGAGGATGTAATTACCCCTTTTTTATTAATATAAACAATGAAGGGTTACCAGGTAATGGAGAAAGATTTCCACATTTTGACTCCTCCAGCCTGTCTATTGCACACTGTCAGTGTCTCCACCACAACTAATTCACACCTCAGATTCTGCTCCCCCAACCCTTAAGAGCGGGCATAGGCAAACTCCGGCCCTCCAGATGTTTGGGACTACAATTCCCATCATCCCTGACCACTGGTCCTGTTAGTTAGGGATGATGGGAATTGTAGTCCCAAACATCTGGAGGGCCGGAGTTTGCCTATGCCTGCTTAAGAGTACAATGCATGTGGCATCCCTAGTGCTGAGCAACTCCCGTATGTGCAGCTGCAAGTAAGAAAATAATTATCTCTTTATATAACTCATTCTGCACTGGGTCAGGAAATATTGACAATAGCGTTAGTCCAGGGTCCACAAGAATCAGTTGTTGCACTATAAGCGGAGACATCTCTGCTTCGCCTCCTTGACATCCATGGGAATGGAAGGAGTTTTCGTAATAACTAACCGTGTGTAAACAAAATCCAAACTGCATCCCTAAACTATATCTAGTTCAATATTTGGGAGAGGAAAATGAGAGTGAAATTATCTTTCCTGCACTACTCACATTAGACCAAATAGGAAAGCAAATTGCAAGCTATAGATGGAGACACTCTGAAAGAGAGACGGAGAGAGATCAGGATAGACTGGCTGTTGACCAGGAACTGAGCATCTGCTGCTACTATTATCTGTGTTCATTTGCAGTCTACATTTTTAATGCTTATCAATTTTTTAACTTTATTCCCGTCCCTTTTTTCCTGCCTGCTGTTGTAAGCTTCATAAAAGATGGAAGAGCTGGAGAGGATTAATATTCTTTGAATTACATTCGGCAGAGGAGTCACGGCTGTGTCAGTTTCTCAAATCTAGCAAGATATTTACCTTCCTCGCACTATTTTTCCTCTCCCCACTGCTCAAAGTCTTGCATGTAGACACTGTGTTGAATATTTAACGTGAGGAATTTTCTGATAACTCAAACATCATTATGCTTCTGCGAGCCACACACTACATGACATTTGAGTTCTTGCTTTAATTTACATCCTTTTCCCCAGGATTTCTGGAGTTTTATTGAAGGGAAACCTTTCATGCCTTGCAACACAATACCTGGGTGATTGCATCAACTACTCTAGCCCATATCAGACTGAAGAAAACTCTGGTTTCTATCCTGTTTTGTGTGTGCATGGGTGTGTTTTGATAGAGCAGCAGGGAGATGGTTTTTTTATACATGAAGGTTGGTAGTCACTGACTTTTGTAGACTGAGCACAGTGATTGCAGCACCAGCATATTTTAAAAGATGGAAATTATTTAAAGCCTAACGACTACACATAACTTTTGATGTGTTGCTTGAAGCAATGGTTGGGGTTTTTTAAAAAATGCACAGAGCGCATCCCTAAGTCAGATCGGGACAACAATGCATGGAGGCAGGATATTTATAAACCTTCTCTTAATTTGGGAGTGCCAGGAACATGAACGAAAATATAGTCAGATCATTGTAGTGAGTCTGGCCTGTCTCTTAAGAGACACGCCGGATCTGTAACAAATACTCCCCTCTTCTTCCTGGCTGTGGCTCCCTCCATAGTACAGTGGGAACAGGCTAGAACCTATGTAGCAAGTCCTGTTTGCTTTGCTGAGCTGCTGATCTGCTGCTCACAAATAAATACAGCTGTCGATATTTTCCTGACTCCTGCTGCTTCCTGGTATTAGAAGAGAAGAAGAAGAAGAGTTTGGATTTGATATCCCACTTTATCACTATCCGAAGGAGTCTCAAAGGAGCTAACATTCTCCTTTCCCATCCTCCCCCACAACAAACACTCTGTGAGGTGAGTGGGGCTGAGAGACTTCAGAGAAGTGTGACAGCCCAAGGTCACCCAGCAGCTGCATGTGGAGGAGCGGAGATGCGAACCCGGTTCCCCAGATTATGAATCTACCGCTCTTAACCACTACACCACACTGGCTCTCTATTAAGGTGGTCTACCTCTATTAAGGTAGACGCACTGCAAGGTTTCTTCACATAGTGAGTACCTTCCCTAAACCCAAGGAATCCTACACACCAAACACAGTATCATCTATGCGCACTAGCAGTGGCTTTCCATGGTTTCGGGCAGGGGACATTTACAGCACTACCTGAAGATGATGAAGATTGAACCTGGGACTTTTTGCCTAAAATGTAGTTGCTCTGCCACTGAGTTACAGCCCTTCTGCATCATAATGCGTAATAGACTGTGACCTGATCCCTTTAACATCCCATAGGAACACAGGAAGCTGCCATTGATTCATCTAGCTCAGGGTTTCCCAAACCTGGGTCTCCAGCTGTTTTTGGATGACAATTCCCATCATTCCTAGCTAGCTAGCCAGGGATGATGAGAAATGTAGTCTATAAACAGCTGGAGACCCAGGTGTGGCGTTTGCCTCCTAGGTGGGTCATAAGGAAGGGGTTAAAATGAGTGTGATGTGATTGGCCAGTGGAAACTGATAGGAGGAGTTAGGGTTAGAGGGGGAGTTGTGTGAAAGTCAGTTGAGAGTTGGGAGTTGAAGAAGGAAGAGGGAGGATATAAGTCTGTGGGCTGGTCGAGTTGTGTGGTGAGAGAGTGAGAGGAATTGTTAGGTGGAGTCAGATAGATAGATAGTTGGGATAATCAGTTTGAAGTTGTTAGGAATGAATAGGACAGTTAAGGAACTAAGATTAAGAAACTGCCAAGAAAAATTAACTGAAACCATAAGCTTGTTCATGCCTATAAAATAAACTTGATTATTTGTTAATGTTAACAACTGTCTGGACTCCATGTGTACCCGTGAGAAACGGGTTGGTGGCAGCAAAGAAAGCAATTATAGTGGTGGCACAGGGTCAATAGACTGTCAAACATCCGGGGACCCTGTGTGATCGCCACACCAGGTTTGGGAAATCCTGATCTAGCTCATTATTTGTGAAGCTGGGAAGTGTTATTTGGGTGGTGAAGGTGTGGTAGGACATTTTTGTACAGTTGTATCCCACCATCCAGGAGAAGGAAAACTCTGATCCTAAACCTCTGCAGCTTTGCAAGATATCTTCAGGAGAAAAAAAGGCTAAGGAATAAACCCTACACAAACCCAGAGCCGAGTCCCTAAGACGGTGGGATTGCATCTTGTATGCCTCTTTCTGGCAACTCCTGCAGCCAAGTTGGTGCCAAACGTATTTCCATAGCTGTCAACCTTCCCTTTTTTTCGGGAAATTCCCTTATTCCAGTGCCATTTCCCGCTGCTTCCCACTGCTATCCCGGATTGTTAGATATCCCGTAGACTGTCCCCGGGACAGGTGAGGCTGCTGATCCCTTATTTTCAAATCTGAAAGTTGACAGCTATGCGTATTGCTCTGCTTTCCTTTGGACCATATCAGCAAGGCTGATATGCACACTGCCCAGGCTTGCGCCCTGGGGAGATCAGATCAGATCAGTGCTGCTAATGCAGCAGTTTAACTTCACCCCTGGGTGCACTCCATAGTCTCTCAAGACTGATGGATGTCAACAACAACAACAACATCCTACTTTAGATACTTGGAGTACATGGTTCTCTCCTCACTTTATCCTCACAGCAACCCTGTGAGGCAAGCTAGACAAAGATAACCGACCTAAGGTGACCTAGTGAGCTTCATGGCAGAGTGGAGCTGCAAACCCTGGTCTCACAAATACTAGTCCAACACTCTAACCATTACACCACACTGATTCTTCAAGAGCAGGACACTGGTCTCAGAATATTAGTGCCTTTCCCAGAAGAATTAAGAATTAGCGTCCTTCTGATGTCCTTAAAGATTCCAATTATTTTAGCTCTGTAATTAAAGTGTAGACAATGTTTGCTTACCTTCTGTGTATTACGTCTCATGTAACTAGGAACATTTTCCTATGAGTATTGTAAAAAATAATAATCATGGAACCATTGTAAGATTAAATCAAGAATGCAGATATAAAATGGCTACTTATCTATTTTTGTAAGTAATTAAAATATAACTATATCTGATACTGTTAAAAAATTTCCCATTTACTTTTAACAGCATTAGCGAAAGCACATTCTTCATAGTTCGTCCCCCACCCCCAGCATCCTAATTGATTGGGTAATTTAAAAGTAGGCAGAATAGTAGTAATCAAGAAGTAATCATGCATTTCCATGTTAATATAGATGCTCTGTTTTCCAGCTTTCATCTGCTCTGTGCCTATTCATTTTCTCTCTTTTGCCACTCAGAGTTACAATGATCAAGCTAGAATGGTGCTACAGAAGATGCGAAGACCTTTCCAATACATTCCCCATGAGGGAGGGTGTGAGCCAGCAGTCTGCTCTCCTGGGACATCAGTGCTGGATGGCTGTGCAATTTTAACTTTGGATGCCAATCTATTTTTAATTGCTTTAGTGCCTTTAAAACTGTTTTGCATCTGCTATTTTAATATCTTTATTGCAGCACGCTAAGGGATTTGGCGGTAGCGAGCAGGAAGCCTCTGGCAGCGATTGGCTTGTGCTGCTTAACAATCACAGAGGAGATGGGCTCAGGCTGCCATTTGTTGCTTCCGTAATTCTAGAGATATAACTCTAGAGTAATTCTAGAGATGGGCTGCGCAGATGAAGATCCTAAGAAGTAGTGGCATAAGAAGTAAGGTGACCATGTGTCCTCCTTAATGGAGAACAGCTTGTGTTCAAAGGACTGTTAGTGGTCTAGTTGAAGCAATCCACTATTAAAGAGCTGTCTGGACCACACAAGGATGGTGCCTAAACATTACTGCAGAAGGGGATAAGAACTTGCCATGCAGATGCCATTTTAAGATGCCATAGCAAATCGGATTTCATAAACAGAAACACTTTTCAAGTTGCTACTATTTTGGTATGGGGATTCTTGCAAAGAATTGCCAATCTTGATTCTGTAGCATCAGCATGAAAGAAAACTACAGAGAAAAGATTTCTGGCTTTCATTCTCTCTTTGAAGTGATATGCGCACCGAGTTTAATTGGAGTCAGTAACTTTCGGTGACTGATAGCAATGGAAGTTGCTGAGAGAACACATATTATAAAGCCAGATCCACAACCCCTGCTATTGTTTAGGAATATATATGTGTTTCTCTGTTGCAAACAAATCTATCCATGATATCGGATCTGCTGCCACGATATATATCTTAGCCTAAAAGCTGATTCTGAACAGTCCAGTGATGAAGGAGGACTTTGCAAACCAGCATGGGCTAAGTTCAGATGTTAACACCATGGCTGGTGTTACAGGTCATTCTTTTCAAAGTGGATTTGGGGGCAAACCCATCAAAATGCAGCATTTTATAAGAAATAACAGGATAGATACAAGATAGCTAATGTCATATCTATAAAGGTAAAGGGACCCCTGACCATTAGGTCCAGTCGTGGCCAACTCTGGGGTTGCGGCACTCATCTCACTTACTGGCCGAGGGAGCAGGCGTACAGCTTCCGGGTCATGTGGCCAGCATGACTAAGCCACTTCTGGTGAACCAGAGCAGCTCACAGAAACGCCATTAACTTTCCTGCCGGAGCAGTACCTATTTATCTACTTGCACTTTGACGTGTTTTTGAACTGCTAGGTTGGCAGGAGCAGGGACCGAGCAACAGGAGCTCACCCCGTCGCGGGGATTCGAACCACCGACCTTCTGATCGACAAGTCCTAGGCTCTGTGGTTTAGACCACAGCGTCACCCGCGTCCCAATGTCATATCTATACTGCTTCCCAAACCAGTGGTGAGAGTGCAGTGAATACAGAGTAAATGTGTGTGTACATAGTCCATGTTTATGTTATTGGGAATGAGCTTGTTCCTCTCTCCTCCTCTTACATGGCCATGAGGAGAATGGAAACATTAGCTTCCTGGTTTAAATTAGCTATCATTTGTTATAATTTCTGAACTAGCAACTGCAGTTAGTTTAAGCTGTGGTTTATTGACACAAACCAGGATCTTGGTGGTTTCTTTCAATAAACCATAGCTTAAACTTACTGCAGTGTGGTCAGGTTCAGATGGAACGAACAGTGGCTAGTAAGCAAATGCTTCCTGCTGCCAACATGGAAGGTTGTTGGAACTTACTTCCACCTTTGGTGGAAGTGTGATAAGGTTAAGCAGTTCTTGTTCATTATATTTTGGGAAATTGATACCATTACAAGTCAGTCTTCATACAACACTGACCCCACAGCTTGCACTACGAGGTTATTTGAAGGCACAGAAGAAAAACTCAATAATAAAGAATCGACCGTCCATTTACTTACAGTAGTTAAACTACGATAGCCCGGTTTTGCAGATACCTTGCTAGTGCTTATTTTTACATACTAGTGTTCTATATTTTGGGAAATGGCACTTCTAGAAAAAGCCAGTGTATAAGCTAAGGGTCTCAATGGGTCAAATTAAAAGAGAGATCTTTTTCCATTTGGTACAATTTGATTATGTTTGTCAACCATGAGGTCAATTGCCACTGAGGGCTTTCCAAAGGTTTTGGTTGATATATTTGCTATGTCTCTCTCTCTTGAATATGTGAGGGGTTGTCATATATTTTATAGTTTACATGGTGAGATTAAAATAAATATATTTGATTATTCTATGCCCCCACCTTTTTCCTGTAAGTACGTTCATATTGTTTCTACATCTCTGGGCTGATCTTTTTTTGCATTTGGATGTTTATTTATTGCTTTCTAGTCCCTCTGTTCTAAGAGGTTTTGTCTAATATTCTGTATTGCACTATGTAATACCAATACAATCTTTTTCATTTCTTTTTCATTTCTCTTGTTTAAATAAAAATCTTTTTTAAAAGAAAGGAAGTTCCATATTCAAATCTCACCTCAACCAGGAAATCGGTACTCCAAAGCAACTCGTGTCCCCCCCCCAATACCTCTAAAATAGCAGGATGCTGCTCCACAGAAACTTGAAGAAGGATGTTCAACATGGCTGCCTCTTGTTTTATGGAACAGCATCCCTGTTGAGATATGACAGGTGCTCATTATTTGCACTTTCTGGAAACAATTGAATACATTCCTGTTTTGACAGGCTCTTCCAGCATGATGAAAAGGTCTCTACTATAGAAGTTTATTTTTGCACTGTTGTTCTTTTTTGTACTGTTTAAAAAAACTAATTTTAGTTACTTTGAGGTATGTTTGTAAATTGCCCAGAGATTCATTTAAAAGATGATTCGGAAAATATGATCCATTAATTAATTAAACTTAATTGTTCCTTTTTTCACAAAAGCAACTCAAAGCAACTAAACAGCAATAAATAAGCAACATACATTAAAACCAACCAAGAAAAATCTAAAACTAAAACATTATTATTACCGTGGCACACCACCCCAATCTCAGAGTGATGCGAAATTCCAGGGAGGTTTCAGAAGTTTACCTCAGGATTCAAGTTTCCTTTCAGGAATAAGAGACTGAGGTATCATTATGATATATGGTTTGTTTACACATATATACAACCTGAGCCTACGATGGAGGGGTTCACAGGATCAACACCCCAAAAGGGTGTTGTTTCTCCCATAGCCACAGCCTTTGATTCAAACAGAAATCAAATGTTGCTCTCAGGTGTTCCCTTGACTCTCTCTCCAGCTTGCTGCTTTGCTTCCAAGTCACATCACTGCTTCTTCTCCAAGTCTGAACTCTGATTTTTGTCTGTCTTGCTATATGTGAGTTGAGGGAGGAGCCCCAGCCATTTGCAGTCTCCAACAGAGCCCTTCCTTTGTGCTCCTTACATCTCATCAGGAGGGTAGCCTGGCTGTTCCAAAATTTAAAAGCCTCAATTAGAGTTTAACACTTATTGGATCCAGGGATTAGAGGGGTCTGGCACCCAGATTAACACCCCCAAACTCACAACATTACTGCTGCTGCTGCTATATATAGTACTCCCCTGGGATATGTAGGACATATTATATAAATCCTACTAATTATATTTGGGCATTTAAACATAAATTGTGTGTGCCCTCTGGCATGCTGAGAGCCGTGTCAGCCTGTCCTCCTTCTCACCAAGTGATTTCTGTTGCATGGCAACATGTTCTTAGGTCCCCTGTGCCCACAGTAAAATAACAGTGCCCCTTAACTCCCAACAGAAGGAAAAAGGGATATTCTTCTGACTCTATGCTCTTCTACATAGCACCATTCTTAAACTTGCCTGTCTTCTTTACATGTTTTCATGAATAAATACACGGCACTGACTGAAACACAGAGAAGGGAGCTGCTATTTCCGTTAAAGTTCTGCTACCCTAGAAAAATACGAACTGCTTTTGTATGTGTTACCGAGAGCTCAGTCTACACGTTATGTGGATGTGTAAAATCTCTGCAATTTGCACAACAGTTCAAAATGAGTTTCATCATCACCGGGGCACAGCATAGTGCCTTGAGGTTCGCATGGATGCATCTCCAGGCATGTGCACTGGAGACAAGATGCCTGCACTCCTCAGACACTCCTCAACCAATAATTTGGATTAGAGATGCACTGGGAAGGAGTGTGAACTCTAGTAGCTCATAGAAACAAAGCAAGTTCATGTCAATGATTTACCAGAGCCAGGTACCCACTTCGCCGTCACCCCACATCAAGGCTGTCCTTCAAAAATAAGGTCACTTGGAGATTATGGTGTCTCACTATGGGCTTCCTTCTACAACTACAGTCAGACCATTGGTCCATCTACCCCAGTATGGTCTACACTAACTGGCAGTGGCTCTCTAGGTTTTAGACGGGGCTCTCTTCCAGCCCAACCTGGAGATTCAGGGGATTGAATATGGTATCTTCTGCATGCAAAGCAGATGCTCAGCCGATCAGATAGGCCCTTCCTGTGTAAAACACGAAAAGTGAGAAAGTGAGACTCACAATGGAATTTAATCACAATGTTTTCTTTCCTTGGGAGCTATAGGTGTTACATTCTTAGATGCAACAACACCAAGAAGTGTTAATGTAATTCTAACAAGAGGCATCATGAGGAGCAAGGGACTCTGTTGGAGAGTTGCTGGCCAGTGGGGCAGCCATGTTTTCTTTGGGGGAAAACACAATAATACCCTTTGGAACAATCATGTTGTGCCATTTCTAGAAAAATTAACCAACAAACTTAAACTAGCATGGGGACAAGCAAAGCAGGACATCTTCACCCCAGTGTGTTTCCTCTTATCACATATACAGCACAACAGGACAATGACCTATCCCCCCAACAACATATGAATCATTATGGCTAACCTGACACAACAACCCCCCCCCCAAAAAAAAAAAAAAACATACCGCAACCAACCAAGCACAACCAACCAAACCCTGGACCCTCCAATCTCTCTCAATGCCAATAAAAACAAGTAACTATATAAATAAAGTTTTGACTGTTATTGGCATCAAGCTCTTAATATGATTGATTAGTCAAGGAGGCATGAGATCAAGACCCTGCATAGATGTGGATGGTGTTATTCTCTGGTTGCAATTATTTCACTATTAGAGTGTTAACAGGCTCTCCAAGGCTATCTCCATCCTTGCATTTTATTTACTGTAGCTCAAATTCGTGCAAAAATGAAATCATCTTCTTGTTTGTATAATTGAGATTCCATAAGCATTTTGGAAACTCAATTGGCTCACTAAACAACACCTCACTTCATGTCATAAGCAGTCATTGTTTGCCAGTTTTAACTGTCAGCTAACAAATAATCTTTTAGAACACGTAGAAAAATAATTAAGTGGCAAAAAATCAGCCATCCATATCAGAACAACTGAACGCTATATCAATAACAGGACATTTACTTGAAACTTCAGCTCAATAGGAGTTGAATCCACAGTCCTTCAGTGCCAGACACCTCATTGATTCAAGTACCAAAAAAATCTTTAATTACCAAGTAACAAGAACTTTCAGGTGTTCAATTACTTACCAGACGGAGCCCATATAGTATCTGAGAAGCATATGGAAATTACCAGAGAAAAATGAGTACTGTTTTTATTAAAACGATACAAGAGTGGCTCAGTGTAAATCATACCAAGATCCATATGCCAATAGAACATCCCAGGAACAAGATTTTACATATCAAACACTTGGCTTCATCAACAAAAGATCTCAGCCTATTGAAATTTGCATTCAGTTGTTGGAAGGCGCTCCTAATAAAACAACATTACTTCCACATTAAGGTGTACATATAATAACAGCAATTGAAAAATGTATAGAATGTGAAAACGGCAAGTTTCTATTTTACTCCGGAGGCCTGCACCACATTACGGTGTTTCTCCTTAGGTTTACTTCTAGCAAAGCATTCACACAAATGCAATCTACCCACTTTTTTCAGACAAGTAAAAGTGTTATCACTGCATTAAAAGGCAGCATGAATGTCCTGTTTTCTGAGAGAAAATCTCTTAGATATAGATATCCATTTTATTTTATGTTAAAAGGTGTTTTTTTTTCTTGTTTAAAGGGGGGTGTTATCACCTGCCGGAGCAATTTAGCACTTGGTTTATGTTGTAATTTTCTTAGGTCTGAGTTAACATCTACTGATGTTACCTTGTAATACTTCCATAATGTGAAGCTTTTGTCTTGTGGTGGTTGGATGGCTAGATATAAATAAATGCATCTTGTCTATTTTTTATGATACAATAATATAATAATAATAATTATGGATTGCATTCAATAGTGGCTTTGCACTAGTGGAAAGCAGTTCTGTTTGCTCGTGACGAATTTTCCTATGCAGTATAGTCTACCGTATCCCCCAAAATCTGCTTCTGAGGGTACTCTGGAACAGTATAGAAAATGATGCCAAGTGCTGCGGTTTGCGTTTTAGCAAAACCCAAAAAGTTCCACCTTGTATAAACAGAAGTGTTTCCTGCTGGCTCACTGTTGGATATAAGCCAATACTTGTTTAGTGCTATCTGTGTACAAGGAGCTTTAGGGAATCATCAAAATTTAGACAGATCCCAGCCACAAACTCAAGTCTGACAGAGAGAGGAAAGGCAAAGAATGACAGAGGTAAAGAGTAACAAGGGATGAACGTAAGCAAATGCTGTACTTAATAGGAATAGATGGATCAGCCTCAGTATTGATTTAGGAGACAGAAATCTTAAATCACCTGGGAGTAACACAGTCAACTGAGATGCAGAGACCTCTCGGTCCCATTGCATGCCTGGCAGTATCAGCTTAGGGGCAGGAAGCTTCAGGAAGGCCTACTGGTACTTTGGCCCTGTTTGGTCTTCTGGGATTTCAGTCAAGTTTTGAAATACGTCTTTAGAAACACTAGGCAGATCGAAGAAGAAGAAGAAGAAGAAGAAGAAGAAGAGGAGGAGGAGGAGGAGTAGTTTGGATTTGATATCCCGCTTTATCACTACCCTAAGGAGTCTCAAAGCGGCTAACATTCTCCTTTCCCTTCCTCCCCCACAAGAAACACTCTGTGAGGTGAGTGGGGCTGAGAGACTTCAGAAAAGTGTGACTAGCCCAAGGTCACCCAGCAGCTGCATGTGGAGGAGCGGAGACGCGAACCCGGTTCCCCAGATTACGAGACTACCGCTCTTAACCACTACACCACACTGGCTACAAATACATGTGCTGCAACTGGACCCCACAGAATTTATCAGCAGTCTTGCAATTAAGGATGAAGTCTTCTGGATACTAGTTGCTGGAAACCTCAGAAGGAGAGAGTGCTCTTGGGCTTAGGTCTTGCTTGAGGGTTTCCATGGGCATCTGGTGGCCATTGTGAGCACAGGATGCTGGACTAGAGTTCCTGCTCCATGACTGCAGTCATGGGATTTTTGTCTATCACATGACGGTGTATGTTTTGACTCCACAGCGTGGGAAGTGACGGAGACAGGATGTTTGTGTTACTGTGTTCCGTGAAGTGGGACTATTGTCCTTTGTTCTTTTTCTCTTTGCTGTCTGATGCTAGAGAGAGGGGGGGCCATGTTGCAGTGCTCAGTGTGTGTTGATTTACATATAAAGTAGATTAGCCAAAATGCTGAGTTGCTGAGGTCTGTTACGCAACTGCGCAGACTCTGCGGATCCCTAAGTGTGCCGGTGTCAGTCGGCATCGGTCGCTGTGATGTTCGGACTGAAGAAAGCTTTTGAAGCTCCCGATCGACCGACCAGGAGGGAGGGAACAAGCCAGTCGGGCATTTGTCTCTGCCAGGGTCCTACTCGAGTGTAGGCTGAACTCCTGACAATGAGCCACTGGCTCTTCTTATGTGTGTGTTTTAACACCAGGGTTTTTTTTTCTGAATGCAAGTTTGTCTTTCCAGCTGCTTCTAGATCTCAACCAGTTGCGCAGCCTCCCACTGCCATAGTTGGCCCAGTTGGCCAATTATGCATCACCAATGGTGCTTGATGGGGCTAACCGAGATATGCTTCCTGGTTTTTGCCAGCCGACTAATGATTGATGGTTGGGGCAGGGTCATTTAAAAATGTTTCATTCATATAAATATCTTTGGAGTTGTTCTACAAATATCTTTGGGGGAAGGGGTGCTATGTCATGCTATTGTTTGTTTTTCAACAAATGAAATAGAGGCAAATTTATACACTCAAATATTGATTTATTTGCGGTCATTACTTCTATTAAGTAAAGGTAAAGGGACCCCTGACCATTAGGTCCAGTCGTGACCGACTCTGGGGTTGCGCGCTCATCTCACTCTATAGGCCGAGGGAGCCGCCGTTTGTCCATAGACAGCTTCCGGGTCATGTGGCCAGCATGACTAAGCCACTTCTGTCGAACCAGAGCAGCGCACGGAAACGCCATTTACCTTCCCACCAGAGCGGTACCTATTTATCTACTTGCACTTTGACATGCTTTCGAACTGCTAGGTTGGCAGGAGCAGGGACCGAACAACGGGAGCTCACCCAGTTGCGGGGATTCGAACCGCCAACCTTCTGATTGGCAAGCCCTAGGCTCTGTGGTTTAACCCACAGCGCCACCCGCGTCCCCATTACTTCTATTACTTCCCTATTAAAACGCTGTTGTACGCTGAATTAATACAGACGTAGGATCAGCATTAGCTATCAGAGAACCCTAGAGTGAGTCAAAAGTGTTGAGTTCTATCCATCCCACAACACACACACTTCCTCTTGGCCCCAAATCACCCTCTTGCATAACAACCCTGCCCCTCCTGTCCCCTACTTACTTTGATGCAGCTGCCTTTACCAATTTAGGCAAGAATAGCTTGGACACCCAGCAGATGCCAAGCATCCAGCTAGCACCCAAGACAAATGTCCTATTCAGTAAATCAGTGGGCTGGTTTTATGTAGAATTACAACTCATTACTTTAGAATTTTTCATTATCTTTCATTTTGCAGCAAGAAAAGACAACATTTTGAAGCTTTCTGCATACCTTTCACTTTTTAATCTTATTCATCTCTGCAGATACAGTTAACAAGATTGCAACTTTAACACATTTTTTTTTACAGCAAAATAATGTTAAGGGGTTGCAATTAGTGCCTTTTAATACAAACAGTTTCATTTGTGAAATAGGATTTTAAGTAATAAGCCATCTGTTGTTCCCCTTTCTAATGGTTGCAACTTATTATGTATTTTTAATGGTGATCCTAATTTAGATCACACTTCATCACCGGGAAATAAATAGATATAGGACTGCTGTTTGTTTTCATCATAATTTTATGCATTAAATGCCAAATGTTTATTATCTCTTGCAATAATAACCATAACACTTCTAACATATAAACGTTGTTTCTCAAGAATTCAGAGGAAAGCTTGTCTTTATATAATTCCTTTTCAGTACCATAATCCTCTATGGAATGGAGACAAAGAGCCTAGTCACTGTAACATCTTTGTTTAAAAGGCAAGAACACATGATGACTATTACTCTTTAAGCACTTCAAACTCTTTAATACACTGAAAGAGGATGCATATTAAAACACAACCAACCTGATCCTAAACCATTTTTTCTTGGAACCAAATCTCATTTGTTTCAGTATAATATGGAAGATCACAACAAAGACTGGTCCACGTTAACAGGCATTTTGAATATACACACACGTGGGTATTACTTTGCCTTTACAACAGTGTTGGCTGGTGCGCATTGGGACTGGAAAGATGGAAGGCATAGAGACCAAAAGTGGGTGGAGCCAGAGCCAATGACAGGCAGAGCCACCCTCGCATTGGTTGTAATTAAGATGTCTAGGATCTTGTGAAACCAGGCAGCACCTCTGCAGGAAGGAAACTTCCTGGCTCCTACACACCAGCCTCTACCACTGCGACAAGCAGCAGCTTTGACAGCTCTTCCACCACCACTGCCCTGAAAGGGCCTTTGCCAGTTCTGGTTTCCACACCATATATTTAAAGCACTCTTCTACCACTTTCACAGCCATGGGTTGCCCCAAAGCATCCTGGGAAGTGTAGTTTGTTACAGATGCTGGGAAGTGCAGCTCTGTGGGGGTATCCGAACTCTCAGCACCTTTAAGAAACTACCATTCCTAGGATTCTTCGGGGGACGCCATGACTGTAAAAGTGCCTGCACGGAGACTGGTTGAGGGTGATTGGAGTCGGAACTTAACAAGTTCTGGGCTGGTTGCTGGAAACCACAGGTTCCCTGTCCCTGAGTTATACAGTAAAATGGAGTTCTAGCTTAACCACCCTCCTGCAAAAATAATTTCCTGCTTAAGGAAATCAGGCCTGAGTGCTCACTGGAAGGACAGATCCTGAAGCTGAGACTCCAATACTTTGGCCACCTCATTAGAAGAGAAGACTCCCTGGAAAAGAACCTGATGTTGGGAAAGATGGAGGGCACAAGGAGAAGGGGACGACAGAGGACGAGATGGTTGGATAGTGTTCTCGAAGCTACCAGCATGAGTTTGACCAAACTGCGGGAGGCAGTGCAAGACAGGAGTGCCTGGCGTGCTCTGGTACATGGGGACACAAAGAGTCGGACAAGACTAAACTACTAAACAACAACATTGCCATATGTTGGTGGGATGGCCTGTGGCCCAAGTGAGATGCTATTCCTCCTGCCTTTAAAAATAATGAGTATGCTGCATTCTGAATGCTGCAGCAATGAGTAGAGGATGTGCTAGGAGACTAGAAGACTAACAGGATGGGAGAAGTCATGTCTACATCATCTCCACCAAACCTCATCACTTATAAAGGTATAACATGACATCACTTCCACCCTCTTCTAAATATTTTGAAATAATATTTTACAACCTATGACAGGGCATTAAGTCAAGGGGCTAAATGTAAGCCTTGACAAAGCAAGAAAACCAACAAGAACAACAACAGCAACAACCCTATGTTACTTGGTGGTCTTCACCTCCAAGTAATTCACTTTTTTCTTGGGATTAGGTTATACTGGCTGATGTGCTGCCTGCTTCATTTGCATCATAAGGATGAAAATCCAGTTGAAAAGACAAGGATGTATCTTCTCCTCCAGTGACAGATAAAATGAGAAGAACACTTCAGGTGCTAAGAAATGCTGTAAACAATGCAGCTCCTAATATAGAAAGAGATCAGTAGTTGCAGATGCATCGACTTGATGTGTTTCCCTGCTATTACCTTGACTTCTACAATCAGCAGACCATCTCCAAATGATTCTTCATTCTGGCAACACACAGTGAATAAAAAGTAGCCAAGCTAAGAGCCATAAATGTGCAGGGATTGCCTACCAGAAGGAGATTACATCTTGAGGAAGCTATATTGCTGAATTTTAAAGCAGAGACATTTGTGTTTCATTATAGCCTTCTGGATATTTTTTTCTGCCTACCTTTAAAACTGTGGGGCAAGTTCCCTATTTGTTCCAATAAAATATTTTATTTCCAAATGAAGACTATGTGCAAAAATATTGTTAGGCTCACCCCACTTCTCCTAGCAATGAGAAGTTCTGGGGTGCAGTGCTTCCCTGGGCTTGGTTCCCAATAGAAAGAGGTGACTCAGAATGTAATTGCTTTTGTAATATTTACAAATATAAAGGTTGAGCAAAAATGGAGACACAGCCTAAACACTCCAGCTGGCAGTCCAAGTCTGCCATTCACACATCAAATCTCCAAGCACTTTCAGACACTCTCAGGGCCCGGACTCAGCTTCTTATGTCTTTCTCAGTCTTCAACTAAAACTGCAGTCTGTGGTTCTTTTCAGCCAGAGACACCTTGCCCCCTCACACTGGCAAAGACACCTTCTGTGCCAACTTTTAAATGCCTGCTGAAAACCTTTCCACTCTGCCAGGCCTAGGCTGGCAATTATGAATACATCCTCCACAATGGTCTTTTGAAGTTTGTTTTTAACTTATTTTTAACTTTTTTGTGGGCCTATTTGTGGGTTTTATGTTATTGCATTGTTGCAAACTGTTGTGATATATCATTATCATTATGATAATGTAAATATGTAAAAATTTTGTTTAAAATATTCATATGGGAATGTCATCTCTTCCAATTATCACTGCCCTTCATAGCACCCATGGAGACACATTAGCAGGACAAATGGCGACTGGTTCTCAGTGGGACTAGTAGGGCAGAAGTTGGGGTGGACCAACAGTAGCTGGAGACAATGATAAGCAGATCCAACTAATTCTAGATTTGTCCTCATCCTCTTCAATGCAGGAATATGCAACTACAACATATAAACCGGGCTGAAGTCCATATTGTGTTTCATAATTTTTGACCTGGCAATATATTTTGAATCATGGTGTGTGTGTGCATGTGTGTGTGTGCTATGCAAAAATCACAATTTGGTGGGGAAGCTGGTCCTGATTTCCAACTGCTGCTCTGGGAGTCCCCGCTGGCCCCTTGCTTCTGGGGTGTCCCCCTTGGGTCGCCCCTTGCCCTGCCCATTGGCGCCCCCTTCTGTGAATCTTCCGATTCGCTGGAGAGGCTCATGGAATCTATCGGGCTGCTGTCATCTTCTCCTACGCTGCCCTCGGATTGCTCCCCCTCGCTCTCCATCTCCTCTCCTCCCTGCGCTCCCGCTGAGTCCCTGACACCCGTGAAGCCAGTCAATGCCTCTACATAGCTCCATCCTTATTTCAGGCATTGTGATATATCAGCATATTGTGATGCTTAGCTGGTGTTACATCACCATGCTGAAAACCAGATATCGCCCAGTCCCACCCACCACCACCCCAGGCTGTCTGTTCCAATAGTGAGCACATCTTACTGTTGAATGAGAAAATATATGAACTGGTCCTCACCCTTCATCCCTTCAGCTTAGGGCTCTCCATGGTAGAGGAAGCATACCAGTTTTGCAGTTGTACTTCAGTTAGTTCAACCAAAGACCTTTAGATTAGGACTATGTGATTCACAACCAGGCTACTTTCTTTGATTTAGAACAGGTGTAAAGAACCCCCAGCCCATGGGATAATCTTGCCCCCCCCCCAGAGGATACAAATTGGCCTGCAAGGCCATTCCCCCCCAAAACTGACAACATAATCATACTGCCTTTAGCAAGAATAAATCCATTTAAAATCAGCAGTTTCCAGATTCAAAAGGTAGTGAATCTGGTTGTTTTCACTGCTGGTTTGATAGCCACAGAAATGTCATACAATGGAGGGTTAAAATTCTTCTCAAGGAATCCTCAGCTGAAGATGCTAAAAAACTTCACATTAAGAACTACTGAAATGCAGAAGATCAGTGACCTAGTTGTTCTGCTATTCGTGTTATCAATACAATTGACACTAATACATATCATTTGTAAGCCTCGTCTCCTTCTTCGAATCAATAGGAGCAGCCAATTTGAACCCATCAATGCACTAGCCTTTGTAACAGTAGTTCACTGAATCCTCTGATAATAGTCTGGCAATGTGTGCTCTTCATAACTACCAGCATTTACTGAATGTTCCTGGTGCTTAAAATAAGGAGAGACCTGAAAATAAACTGCATTTCATTCTGTGCTATACAGAAAGGAAATAAAAATGCATCTCCATTATGAATAGAGTTCCCCGACACTTTCGTCTCAGTTCACATTTATTAAGGGCTTTATATAAATATTCTTAAATTATTGCAAGGTCATTTTAAAATACTAGTTGCATAGGCAGTTTTCCCGGGTCTTTCCTAAGACTTTTCTTGATTCTGCTATATATTTCTGAATCTGATTTTTCCACTACCAGATATTGCTCATGCACTTTGAAATTCTGCTTTGAAAGTGCCGCTATCATATTGTTTGCTTGTCAAACAGCTTTAATGGCTAGACAATGCTATTAGGCATGGTACCAAAATGATGGATGAGTAGCTTATTCCCACCTGCTGCTTTTCTTACTCGGTACAGATGCCAATTTATATAATGTAGCTGATTCCCACTAGCAAATCAGAGGAATTACTAAGCCAAGAGTGCCTAGCTCTCTTTTTGTAGACAAACAATTCTGCAGAATACA
The DNA here is from genome assembly GCF_951804945.1 of Podarcis cretensis. Classification (NCBI taxonomy): domain Eukaryota; kingdom Metazoa; phylum Chordata; class Lepidosauria; order Squamata; family Lacertidae; genus Podarcis; species Podarcis cretensis. Next base: position 58,352,217 of record NC_137178.1, read on the forward strand.
TATTTCCTTTTTTAAAAAATTATTTGTTTAAAAAATGTAAGAAGTGTCCTGATGGATGAGACCAAAAGTTGATCTAGTCTAGTGCCATGTTCCCCCAGTGGCCAAATATCTGTCTATGGCAGCAGTTCTCAACCAGTGGATCCCCAGATGTTGTTGGACTACAACTCCCATCATCCCTGAGCTCTGGCCTTGCTAGCTAGGGGTGATGGGAGTTGTACTTCAACAACATCTGGGGACCCACAGGTTGAGAAAGGCTGGTCTATGGGAAGCCAACATTTAGGAAATAAGCCCATAGCATTTTCCTGCTTAGGCTCTGCAGCAACTGATATTCAGAGATAATATATAGCCATCATGCCTACTAGTCATTGATAGCCTAATCCTCCATATATTTGTCTAATCGTCCTTTAGAGATGCTGAAAGTTAGCAGCTATCACTATCTTATGGTAGCAAGCGTCATAGCTTAACAACATGCTATGTGAAGACATACTTCTCTTTTGTCTGTCTTGGATCTCCCACAATTCAACTTTATTGGACTCCATTGGATTAATGGACTATTCGGATATGCTTTACATGGGGCTACCCTTGAAAATGGTCTGGAGGTTGCAACTGATGCGAAATGCAGTAGCCAAGATGAGAATTTCAAAATGTAACTTCCATTTTGAAAGAATAGCGCAGGTGGCCAATTCTCTTCTGAGCTGGATTAGTGGTGCTTTTGGTAACATACAAAGCTCTGGATCAGGCATAGGCAAACTCCGGCCTTCCAGATGTTTGGGACAACAATTCCCATCATCCCTGACCACTGGTCCTGTTAGCTAGGGGTGATGGGAATTGTAGTCCCAAACATCTGGAGTCGGAGTTTGCCTATGCCTGCACTGGATGACTTGGGCCCCAAATATCTAAATAAACACATCCTTCCATACCAACCTGCTTGCGCATTATGCTCAACAGAGGAGGCTTTGCACGTTCACCTGTCGTCGAATGAGTACATGGTGTGCATGGAAAAGTGACATCTGTGGTGACCTTGTCCTTATAAACTTCCCCTCTGAAATACATCATGAGCCAACACCAATATCATTCCAGCTACAACACTTTGCCCAGGCTTTTAGGTGGGATCAAATTTAGTGCTGGCTGGTAGAATCTTGTTACATTCAGATTTCCCTGCCATGGTATATTTTTACTGATGGTAAAATTATTGCTTGCTTTAGGTTTTGAAATATTGTTAATTATGGTTTGAACACAGATGTATTCCCACCCATAAAATATTGCATAAATTTAAGCTGTATCAGGGCACTGTGGGGATGCCAGTGCAAAAAAAAAAAAGTAGATGAAGCAAAAGTGAAACCCCAGAGGTTGTGCTTTCCATCTATTGTCCAATGTCCAGGGTCTGCTCTACACAGGATGAATCCAGGTGGAAAAGGTTTATGTGCACAATTTTTTTGGACCAAAGAATTTGACCGGCAGATTTGTGGTAAAGGACAACAGTGTTCCCATGAATTTAAAGAGCTGATAAGCTAGTTACCATGAACAGGCAGATAACCAGGATTGTGCATTTTCTGCAATGAAGCAAACCACATTACACCACCGATCTCGTTTTTAGCTTGCCCCACATTGGGCCAATCTATGGGCCCATCACCTCCTGGCAAATAGAAGGGGAAGAAATGGAGGCAGTGAGAGGTTTTACTTTCTTGGGCTCCATGATCACTGCAGATGGTGACAGCAGTCACGAAATTAAAAGACGCCTGCTCCTTAGGAGAAAGGCGATGGCAAACCTAGACAGCATCTTAAAAAGCAGAGACATCACCTTGCCAACAAAGGTCCATATAGTTAAAGTTATGGTTTTCCCAGTAGTGATGTATGGAAGTGAGAGCTGGACCATAAAGAAGGCTGATCATCGAAGAATTGATGCTTTTGAATTATGGTGCTGGAGGAGACTCTTGAGAGTCCCATGGACTGCAAGAAGATCAAACCTCTCCATTCTTCAGGAAATCAGCCCTGAGTGCTCACTGGAAGGACAGATCCTGAAGCTGAGGCTCCAATACTTTGGCCACCTAATGAGAAGAGAAGACTCCCTGGAAAAGACCCTGATGTTGGGAAAGATGGAGGGCACAAGGAGAAGGGGACGACAGAGGACGAGATGGTTGGACAGTGTTCTCGAAGCTACCAGCATGAATTTGACCAAACTGCGGGAGGCAGTGGAAGACAGGAGTGCCTGGCGTGCTCTGGTCCATGGGGTCACGAAGAGTCGGACACGCCTAAACGCCTAAACAACTAAACAACAACAACATAGCTAAAATCACCCTTAAAATAGTGACATTGCCCTACATAGTTGTTTCCATACGACTTGAAACAAATGCCATATTTATTTGAAGAGATGCACAAAGATTTGCATCTGTTCCTATTTTACACCAGTTGGCCCACGTATTCTCCTCTCTCATACAATTGAGTTCAGCGGCTTCTTCAGAAAAGACATAGCCCATTGAGCTAAAGAAGGCTTGATAATGAAACCATTTGTGTACACACCATTAGCCATACAGACGTTAATAGCTCTTTTGGCATCATTATATATATAATGAAAAAGTTGATGCTTTGTAATCTTATGGAATTTTCTTTAACATAGATGGCAGCTGTATGTACGCTTTCCACAATTATTTCTCAACAGTTGTTCATTTGCTGTAAATCTAGTCTTAGAAAAATAAAATAAAATATAGAATCATGTGAAGTATATAAATTGCCTATCATCTGTCATCGTTCCTGAGTCCCGAGTTGTGGCTTTGCAGCACAGACGCACAAAGAGGAAGAAACAATGACGGTCAAAGCAAATGACAGAAATTGTGTTGTTTGTGAGAGCTTGTCTACATCCTCTGAAAACAATTTTGTGGGATGGCCTTCTGAAGTTGGGGCATCACATTCTGAAAGGTCCCCTCCCCACATTAAAAACGAACACCATTCACTTAGAAAACAAACATACCAGGTAGGTTGGCTTGGCCCAAACCTTTCACTGAAAGATTCTAATTTTCTACAACCAGGGATAGCTTCTGTCCCCTCCCCATGGGGGGGAACAATAATCTCTTCTTACATATCTTCTATCCTTCCTCTAAAGATCTCAGAGCTGTCCACACATAGGATGCCTCCATTTTATGCTCACAGTGTGCTTTCCTCTGTCCTCCACACCTCACCTACCCTGGCTCTCAGTCCTGTGCCCATCTTTATCACTTCCTAAAGCATACCATCAGAGGAGGGCTATTTATTTCTTTAAATTTATTTGTTCTGCCTTCCCTTTCACTCGCAGCATCCTGTGGCAGCTTACATTACTATTGCATCATTAATCATCACATGATTTTTCCAAACGTGTAAACAGGCTCTGAGTAACATTTTATTCTAAGAGGGAAAACAGCACCCCGGGCCTATCCATCACTGGAGCATAAATGTTGCATTTGCTTATGCAGGCTCATGGCCTCAGTTAATCCATGCAAATAGCATAGACCATCTACCTGGGTACTTTCCTCTAGCCTTCACCTGACCTTTCTCCGTGCCAATCCACCTCACCATCTGAGGAGGCTCTTCTTCAGGTTTTTGCCTTTCAGGTTCATATTTTAAAAGTACTGGTTTGAACAATCTGATTCAGAACTATTATTGCTTCTTGTAGTGTTAGAAAACAGTTTTTCACGGCTACTGAAACATTAGGTGGTTAGAAAAATGAAGAAGGAAGGGGGGGGCTTTCTTTTTCTAACAAACTCCCTTGAAAAATCAAACGGCTAATTCCAATGCTATTTTTCTAGGAAAAGAGGTGCTGGAACTCACCATGAACACCTCCCTTGTTCTCTTATAATGGCAATGGCACCCACCTATGAGGTGCTGGAACTGAGTTCCCGTGAGTTCCGGCTGGAAAAAAGCCCAACCTATTTCTCTTTTTTTTTTTTAATTTCATATTTATTAAGATTTTTGAATACAAATGCATAAATAAAAATTACTTATATCATAACATAATTTCGTCTCTTCTTTGGACTCCCTCTCATCTCCCGCTCCCACTTACATCGTTGCAAAAGATTTTTTCCAAGCAAATTACCCACTTGTTTACAATATTTATCACCGCTCATTTAGGTAAAATCTAACAATTCTCCAAAATAAATTTATATTTTCCTTATTTCTCACTTATCTTCAAAATCAAATCTAATTCAATGGTAGGCAATTATTTATGATCTAGCATCCTTCTTAGCGTTCAACCAAATTGCAGTATTTCTGTAAATAAGTCTTAAATTTCCCCCAGTCCTCCTCAACCCTCTCTTCTCCCAGGTAAGCCCAACCTATTTCTCACTTCATTAATGGTAACTGTAGGAATTTCCTCATTGCAAAGACACCGTTCCTCCCTTTGTGCATTAAGTAATCATGGCACCATGACTGTACTCCTGTTATTTCAGAGATTTTCCTCTCACTAAGAGACTGCTCCGTATTCAAGTGTTTGTTCCTTGGAACTCAAATTTTAAATTAATGCCATGCAGAGTTCAAACGTGTAGCTGCCTAGGAGATGTTTCGGTCCTGGTGATTAGCATATATTCCCTATATAAACATCACCCTTTTGTGCCATGTTTTTTTCTAATCATGAGAAATTTTAATTAGAGCTTCTAATGGCCCACTCCATAAGATTATTGATATTGAAGTGAATGAACTGGGAAATGTATTCCTAGGAAAGCAACAGAGTAAAATACAGATCAGTGGACTAGGCCACTGGAAGTACATCTCAAAGAAGTATTATGTGTGCTCAGCTTTAAGCTTCCATCATATATAGACTTCAATGCATACTGAGATGTTGTAATGTTCTAGGTGTTAGGATATTTCCGTTCCACCTTAAAAGGGAGCAGGATGTTTGTGTCACAGCCTGCGTATTTCCTGTTCACAGGATGTTTCTGTTGTGTTATTGCTTTCGTTTCTCTCTGTGTGCCTGAACACGCAAGCAGGCAGTCATGTTTTTTCCTTTGTTCTGACCAACGCTGAATAAACTTCTAAATAATGCTCTCCTGCATGCATCTTTCGCCTTGCGAATTCTGCTGATAGAGCATGCATCAGCTCTGGAATGTGGCAAGCTATTTTCTGGAGCTCGTGTCACTAATTGCTGATACTGTATCTACGGGAGATCGATGGATCGTCCGGAGGCGACGTGGGGGCCATGATGGCTGATACCTCCCTGGCAGTATCCCAACACTAGGTGGCCTGCTTTACAGAGGTCTGTGTCTGGTCGGCCGGGGGCTAGGACGATCCCCAGGCATACGACAGGAATGATTCCAGCCTGTCTCTCCCATCAGCGTGCAGCATGCAGCTCTAAGGAGTTCCAAACCACCTTCCCCAACGTTTATAATGACTCATGTCTTGGAGACACTGAGCACATATTCAGAGATAAACGCAGTCAGAGCTAGGCTGGGGTTGTGAACACTAAAGCTACTTTATTAAGCATAAGGCAGAACAAAAGAAAACATGTCTCCTCTCTCTCGCCTTTCTCGGAGAGAAGTCAGAAGTAAAAGCAAAAACAAATGGAAACAGAGTACAGTAAACATCCGCTCTCGTGATTCCAACAATCGGTGCTGGAATGCATAACATAGATATGTGATGAACCAATCCTACACAATATCTGCACAGTGAGAGGAATAGAAATCCAACATCCTCCCCCTTTCTATGTATCACTGGGCAGTATGTTAGTATAACCACAGTTTCTGTACATAGGCACTGTGTCGTTCCCTGGGAATGACCTTGGATAACAAATCAGCAGGAATCTAAGTTCCTGGCATATAGGACACCGTTAAGAGTCCATTCTGAACACATTCCCTTGCACATCGTAATTTCAATTGCAAGTGCTTTGTGCTTTGCTTACAACTCTCAGAAGTTAACAAAGACAAGCATGGGGGCTATTTGAATGGTTTTCAGAGAGCAGGCCTCTGTTTAAAGGTGTTCTCTATTTGAAGAGCTGTCTGGTTGAAGTTTAATGATGAAGAACCGCAAGAAGGATGAAGAACTACAAGGGGGATAAAGAATCATAAGAACCATGAAGAACCATAAGAAGGGAGAGCAGGGGCCTTGAAGATGCCCATCTACAGCACTTGAACAGCCAGCACACAAGTATTGGGACTTGTTGACTTATTCATAAATAACCTGCAATTAGTCATGAGCAGTCAGATGGCCAAGTTTGTTGAAGATACCCAACTAACTGCTCAAGGTGGTATGAAAGGAAAGGAAAGGAATAGCACAGAGCTTATGTTGTCCTCCTCTGCCCCACTGCCAGTCATTTGTAGATGGGCCTTTCCCAGATAAAACATCTGTGAGGACTCAAAGGGGCACCAAAGAGATTCCCAACGACTCTTTGGAACATCAAGGTCCAGAGGACTGTTAAGGAGAAAATGCTTTTTTTTTTTTTTAATTACAATTGAGAAGTACAGCAACCCGGGGTCCCTGCTACTTAGCCTTTGCAAGGCACACCCATTCCAAAAGTGATTGCTTCAGAGATAATCCAACGAAGCTCTTAATTAAAATCTTATTGATGTATTGCATATATGGAGTTAATTAAATACAACTTCAGGTTTTGCATACAAACACATATTTATCTTGCCAGGGAAATAATTGAAAAGAAAGCACTTGATAGATCAACCATCGTGGAGCTGTTTGTGTCAGAAGAGCTTGCTGTTTGTATAAAGCAGCAATTAACAGGGAAAGCTTGCAAAACTTTCTTTTAATTGACCAAATGACAAAATTTAGTCAAACATTTGTTTCCTTAAGCCAGATATTTGGGGTTTTAAAAAACCTGACAGCAGCACCCAATGCTTAGATTGCCAGATCTCCAGGTTTGACTTGGAGTTTCCAGGTTTGTCGGGTCACGAGCCAGCTGCAAATTATTGCATAGATTTTGCAGGGGTGTCTGCCCTCCTCCACTCTGTGAATTAACCTCAGGCTCTGCAAATTATTGCACAGACTCTCCGGAGGGTTTGTCCTCCTTTCTCTCTCTCTCTCCCTCCCTCCCTCCTCTCCTCCAGGGCTATGTGGTAGGAGGAAGCACAAAGGAAGAAAAAGAATGGGACTGGGCTTAAGAAAAAGAGGATCTTATGGGTATGTATGCATGCCTGGCATGAGGTAAGGTAAAGGTAAAGGACCCCTGGATGGTTAACCCTGGATGGTTAACAAAAGGCGACTATAGAGTTACAGCACTCATCTCACTTTCAGGCTGAGGGAGATTGCATTTGTCCGCAGACATCTTTCTGGATTATGTGGCCAGCATGACTTAACCGCTTCTGGTGCAACAGAACACCGTGACAGAAGTCAGAGAGCATGGAAATGCCATTTACCTTCTCACCACAGCGCTAACTATTTATAGAATCATAGAATCATAGAATCATAGAATCATAGAATCACAGAATCATAGAATCATAGAATCATAGAGTTGGAAGAGACCACAAGGGCCATCGAGTCCAACCCCCTGCCAAGCAGGAAACACCATCAGAGCACTCCTGGCATATGGTTGTCAAGCCTCTGCTTAAAGACCTCCAAAGAAGGAGACTCCACCACACTCCTTGGCAGCAAATTCCACTGTCGAATAGCTCTTACTGTCAGGAAGTTCTTCCTAATGTGTCCGCTTCTCTGGAGCAGCAGAAAACAACTTTTCTCCCTCCTCTATGTGACATCCTTTTATATATTTGAATATGGCTATCATATCACCCCTTAACCTCCTCTTCTCCAGGCTAAACATGCCCAGCTCCCTTAGCCGTTCCTCATAAGGCATCGTTTCCAGGCCTTTGACCATTTTGGTTGCCCTCCTCTGGACACGTTCCAGTTTTTCAGTGTCCTTCTTGAACTGTGGTGCCCAGAACTGGACACAGTACTCCAGGTGAGGTCTGACCAGAGCAGAATACAGTGGCACTATTACTTCCCTTGATCTAGATGCTATACTCCTATTGATGCAGCCCAGAATTGCATTGGCTTTTTTAGCTGCCGCGTCATACTGTTGGCTCATGTTAAGTTTGTGGTCAACCAAGACTCCTAGATCCTTTTCACTTGTATCTACTTGTACTGATGTGCTTTCAAACTGCTAGGTTGGCAGGAACTGGGACAGAGCAACGGGAGCTCACCCTGTCACAGGGATTCGAACCACCAAGCTTCTGATCAGCAAGCCAAAGAGGTTCAGTGGTTTAGACCACAGTGCCACCTGTGTAGCGAGGTGCAGTATTGCAGAAGCATGTGGAATGAGGAGAGACAGGAGTGGACACTGGAGAGTCTGGACCAGATCGGGTCTTTATTTTCATTTGGCATTGAGTGAAGACCACCAAGTCCATTATTTCAGGGGGAAGCAGGGGTGGGCGGCTGCCTCAGAGGCAGAAGAAAAGAAAAGCCTGGACTGGAAAACTCTCAGTCCCATTCCAGCCTTCCCCCCCCCCTTCTGCCTCCATGGCAATCCCCCACCCCCCAACTCCCACATGAATTAATCCACTTGGGAACCCAAGGAATAGGCATTAGAAATCACACTGGATATCTAAAAGAATAGTGCAATGGAAGGGGGACAAGTGAGGATCCTTGCAATTTTTACTTTGGTAGACTACAACACCCATCACATCCAGTGCCTTGAACACAGAGCTTCAACTGGACATGAGGACACCTCCTTTAACTAAAGTTTTTATCTGAATTTCCAACTAGTGACATATTTGCTCGTTTGTTAGACTTCCTGTTGTTTCATTTGAATGATATGATCTCAGCGACTGTGGTTATTGCTTAATATGTCATGTTTAGCATCACACAGCCCACACCCATGAGATCACCTTGATTCACCCCCAGGTCTCAAAGTTTGGGCTCCTTAGAGGAAGAGTGGAATATAAAAGTGGGGGGGGGGGGAGTGTTCATGAATACAGAAGATATATAATAATATTCAAACAAGCATTATATGATATGGTTAAAGTGTTGCATCTCACTAAACATTAAAAAAGGTAAAGGACCCCTGACAGTTAAGTCCAGTCACAGATGACTCTGGGGTTGTGGCGCTCATCTCGCTTTACAGGCCCAGGGAGCCGGTGTTTGTCCACAGACAGTTTTTCTGGGTCACGTGGCCAGAATGGATTAAGCCGCTTCTGGCGCACAGAACACCGAAACCAGAGTAGTGCATGGAAACGCCACTTACCATCCCACCAGAGCGGTACCTATTTATTTACTTGTACCTTTTTTTGGCGTGCTTTCGAACTGCTAGGTTGGCAGGAGCTGGGACCAAGCAATAGGAGTTCACCCTGTTGTGGGGATTCAAACCGCGACCTTCTGATCAGCAAATCCAAGAGGCTCAGTGATTTAGACCACAGCCTGTCACTAAACATTAGCAGCTTTTAAAAAGGGCAGAAATGAAATTTCATAAACATTTCAAATTTGAAAACATTAAAAGTTCTACATTGCAAACCTTGCCATCAGATTTTTATTTCCAATTCCATACTTCCCTACTATGTTTCATAGATTAGGACTGCAGATTACTCAGCTCCACAGAAATTGATTTTTACACATTGCTACATATTAAAAGGGTGAAAAATTAATACATTCATCTGCTTGTGTTGAGCCTCATCAATTTAGAAATGTTAAGTTTAAATATAATTATGGATCCCATTGCAGTGCTTTTGTACATTTACAAGATATCCAGAACTCCTTAAATATATGTTGACTGTTTCGTATCTTGATTAATTAAGCTATTTCATTTCCACTAACTTGGTTTAAAAATATATATTTATCTAATGTAAGATAACTACAGCTTGGATGGACAAAATTATCAAAGATTTTTAGTAATGTATGCAAGGGGGGAATGTTGAATCCCTGTTTGCAATCATCTGGATTAGTAGGAGAAGAAATCAACAAGGTAGAGGTGTAATTAATTCTAATAAAGTTATTTGTTGTCTTTAGAGTTATTTGTTAGCATGAGCCAATGCACCGACATTAGTAAAGCCAAGGGTAATTTATATTGTCAGGACACTCAATAGAAAAACAGACTGCAAGGTATCCTGTTCCACTAAGTTGAAAAAAAAATGTGTTTGGCTACATATTGACAGGTTTAAGGTTGCGTGAATTTTACAGATAATAAAGGAGGCAAAGTTTGGTGCTAGAAGTTGAGTGTCCCCATCAGAGGTACAACCCCGAGTACATCTTATGCAAACATAATGAAAAAGTCCTTGAAAACAAACCCTCTGAATTAATGTATTCAGAAAATGTATTAGGAAAACATTTTCAAAACATTACATATAAGCACTAATTGGTGACTAGCCAAACGAAGAAGTTGAGCCCTTCAGGAATCCAGAAACATTATGACAGTCTACTGATTTCTCTAAAATGCGTAATTGAATGACAGACCACTTTTTCATCATGTAACACATTTCTCATCTCAAGCAAAAGTCCAGTCCAAAAACCCCATTCGCATTATATGAATATGCAAACTAAATGACCCCGAATGAATTTATGGGAAAAACTTGTCTAGCTCAAGGCACACCTCTATATAAGGCAGGTGTCCCCAAACATGGTACCTTCAAGGTGCATTGGATTACAACTCCCATTAGCCCCAGCCAGCAGGGCAAAGGTTCAGGAAGATGGGAGGTATAGTGTGAAACATCTCAGTGGTACCAGGGTTGGAGAAAGCTGATGCAATAAGTGGCATGGATGATACAGGAAACAGATGGAGGTGTCAGCAAGTGTCAGCAAGAGGAGCCAGACAGAAGAACAGAAGACAAAAGTCCCAGTCAGGACGTACAACAACATTAACAATTTGGGAACTATGTACAGGCCAGAGAATAGGATTGGCTCTTCTAGATTGCATGACCTCATGATTTTGCAGATCCTTGTCCATGGAGTCTGCATTTTGGCTTGAATTTATAGTGCATTGGCTCTCCTAGTGCAGCCAGGAGCAGGAAATTAGGGTCTGACCCACAGTCTCTCTCTTGGAGCCTTCTGGGGCTTGTAAATGCCAAGGAAATCCATCCAAAACTATCCCCTTTCCTGTCTCACAGCACAACCAATAGTAGGGTTTTGGGACATACCGTATTGGCCCGAATATAAGCTGCACCTGAATATAAGCTGCACCTTTAAAATGAGGGGGGGGGGAATACCTGAATATAAGCTGCTCCATTCCTTGTGCTCCTGGCTGCATATTGGGGGGCGGGAGCCACACTGCATTGCCGGCGGCCTTTCCCCCTCCTAGCTCTCTCCTTTCCCAGCCTTGGGGGAGAGGGTGGGGACTACATGTGGAGCAGGCACTACTTTCCCACGATCCTAGCACTGTTTGCCCCACGCTCCTGGCTGCATACCATAAGGTCGTGACTATAAGCTGCACTTTAACTTTTCATGGTCAGAATTTGGGGGGAAAGTGAGGCTTATATTCAAGCCAATACGGTATGTGACTGGAAGGAGTTGCAAGATAATAGCTGGGGGAGGCAGTGGCTCCTATCATCATAATCTCTGGCTGTATAAAAGAGGCCCATGTCAAGGAGAGAGCTTGACTGGCATCAGAAGAGCAAGGAACAGCAAAGGCCACAGCAGCAAAAACGACAACACTGGCATCACTAGGAAGCTCTTTTGCTAGTGGGTGGGTGCTGTTTCCAAAACCACCAACTCTCTGCTTCAGCAAGATCCCCAACAGCAGGTGGAGAAACAACACCAGACTTTGGGAGAACCTTGTGCTGTATCGATGGAAGTTGATCCATTAGGGGAAAGTGAGGTGCTGCCACACCAACTTCGGTCTGCCTTCAGCCAGCCCCCACCTCATTATTTCATACCCCTCAACTATCCCGGGAAAACCGGGACATCCTCATTTTTTGAACAACAGCAAGGTGGCCATTTGGGGCACCATGAGCTCACCCCGAAAAAAGTCATGTGGGTCACGTGACTCACCTGGGAATGTAGCCCAAAGAGGTTTGTCCCAGTTTTTGGCCTGGACACATTGGAGGGTATGTACTTCCTTACTTACAACCAATCAAGAGGGTCTGATCAACCACCACTGCCTCTCTAAAAGTAAACTTATGGCACTGAAAGGAGAGCTCCCCACCCCTTGCAGTATCTTTCAGGCTTCGTGGTTTGCTTAATTGCACTAAAGAACATGAGACAAATGTTTTCAGAATCAGTGTGACAGATCTGCTGCCTTCTTGCAGAGAGCCAGTGAGTGCTTTGCGGCAATTTGTATGTAATAGCTTTGCGGTGCCCGTTTCCGTAAGTGGGTGTTATCTAACAAATCTTTGTTTCCAAGCCCTCTCAGGCTTTAAAGTCCCATCTTGAAGCATCTGCAAGAGTTTTGTGTAGAGAAAAAGAGGGGCCTGGTCTACCTGCCCAGATCCACTGTGGGAACTGCTAAAATAAATGGCTTGCTTGTTTTCAGAGATTACTCTGAGCAGCCCTCCTAGCCTCCATCAAGCAAGGTCTTCCAGCATGCAGGGATAATGTGGAAATTTGTTTTCAAGAAAAAAGCTTATCCCGTCGAGTGCTCCGTTTATTCTGCTCTTGCAATTTTCTTTAATGTCTCTGGCAAACAACAAGTACAATGATAATCTTTTTTTCCCCCTCCACCACAGGATTGTGGGGTTTCTTTTTGTTGTTGTTTTTACACAAAGAAAAGTTCAAACTCTAAATGACGTACTATTGGTATTTTTACACTATACAGATTTATAGGGATGTTAGTCCTTGGGAGACCAACAGGGAAGGAGAGGATTTATATTCTTTACTAGAATAGTTGTTGGTGGGGAGAAATGGTACAGAGAGACCTTCGGGGAGAAAACAGCTCATTGAGCAATTGCTTCAGGCAGTGTTTTAAATAAAATCAATTCCGGATATAACACCACTGCCATTTTCGTAAAACAAATAATGAACCTAGATTCCATTTGTTTATATTAGGAGCTCATTTCCACATGCTGGGCCTAGTAAAGCTATTGCCCCCCTCTTGAACCTTTGGCGGGCAAATAGAACTTATTCTCAGAATCAATAAAGCCTAAAAGGCAAGGAGGTTTGGAAAGTTATTGTCAAGACTGTGTGGTCACTTATCTGCCATTTGTATTTGACTTCCCGTTCTGTGTGTGTTTGTTTTTCATTCTAGTTGTTTGCAGACTCCTGGGGAGTTAAAATGTGTAGGGAAAAAACATCCAGGTAAGCATATGGTTCGAGATGATAATATGTGACTTGTTTAGGATGTTGATGCTCTTGGAAACTTCAGGTATGGTCTGGGTAAGAAAGAGCAAAACAAAAAAGCCCCAAACACAATTCTCTTCCAAATCCTCTATTTCTTTTTTTGTCTAGTACTCATTTCTTAATCTGCAGAAATGTTGTTATCTCAGTTGTTAATGATATTTAGAGCCTCGTGTGTAATGAGTCTGCAATTAATCCCAAGCATATTGTGTGCGGTGCTTAGCTTTCTTTTAAAAACAAAAACCACATTTCTACGGCTCTTCTGTATTAATATTTGATAAACCTCAGGCTTAGCTATAAAACAGAAGATCTAACTCCAGTCTGCTTTTCTCCAAATCCATTGAGGCTTTCCTCTTAATCACAACATTCTAGTGCCTTTGCTATCTTCAGTTCTTTAAAGCAAAAAAAAAATGTGAAGGTAAAAGGTAACAATAAAGATCCCATTTACTCTTCGCCAACCATCATATGGGTACTACTACTTCTGATATCATATGTAGCTGGGCATCTTTCCAAAACCTGATTATGAGCTGAATTAAAAGTAAGGGTCAAACTACACGTGATGTTCGCCACAAAGCTCTGCCCTTAAGTTTCGGGTTGTTGTTTCCAACGGCTAGTTCAGGGGGACGGAGATTCGGATTGCCAGCAAACGTCCCATTGAAACAAAAGTGTGCTGAACAGAAAGTTTTGTAAAGGTAGATTGAGCTGCAAGTGGCTTAAGTTCTGAAGTAATAACATGACAGCCCAGCTCATTCCACCAATCGGATCACATAACTTGCCATTTTCTTGTCCCATCGGTATTCATTTATTCCTTGAACACTGTTGTTTACCTGTGAGATGGACTGTGAAATGGACTATGTTGTAAAGTTGAGAGGTAGTGTCACACAAGTATGGCTGCAAATGTCACTCGATACTGTAGCTGTTGAACTTCCCATAATTTGCTGGATCTTAAGAGTGGTGATATTTCTAACATTTACAAGAACTATATATCAGTGGAGAGGAAGCCATGGAAGCCACAAACTACAGAAGATGAGGTTGCAGATTGGAAACAACATAATTATGGGGACCAATATCCCACTCAGAAGCACGAAGAGACATTGCATTAGGTGCTATCAGCATCTAAGCAAATTCCTTGCTTTTTATTTAGCTCTTATGCCATGTATTTAGCCGTGGCTCATCACATACATTCTCAGTCTGAATATTTTATTTATCACCATCTGTTTGGAAACATCACTTACCCTCATTATTTGAACATTTGATTCCAACCCCATTTTCCAAATCATCTGAATATCTGCATTCACTGTGTGCCCCCAATGTAACACTGTAAAAATGCAAACCTATGTGAATAGAGCTCTGCTTTGCCTGAACTTGAGCTTATTGGAATGTTGTGATGTCCCCCAGGCCATTCACAGCAATGAAGCCACAATAAAAGCATATTATTGTGTTTGCTGCAGAACAGGCTTTATTTTATATATATGCATATATGTGCTCTGAGAAGGAAGTGCTGTTGCTGAGCCCAGAATTGAGGGGCTAGGGAGACTGAGGAAAATTTCCCCCTTATTCTGTCAGATATATGTCAAGGTTAGTCACATTAAGGAAGAAGTCTGCAGCTGGATTCAAAAAAATGGGCTTTCCCAAACTATGAGGCTGTGGGGAATATTTCCTTGCAGATTTTGTTGTGTTGGTCTTTTATTATTTTAAATCTGCTTTGGATGTGTAGGGATATGAAGGAATTTAGGGGAAAGAAAGTGAAGGATAGGTATGCTGAGAGTTTTAATATTTTACAGGATGCCAGTAAGAGAAGAAGAAAAGAGCAGGAAGACAATGCACTCCACCATTAATGAAAGCAATTTCTGACATCAGAGCATCTACAGTCAGTCAGATGTAGAAGTGCTTTGTTCTTCCAGAGTATCCAGAGGGGAACCAGGAAAGAGTAGGTGGGAGGCAGCACAAAAACTGAAGTGCAAGGCACAAGTGCATCTAGAGGGCTTCAAGTGCCATAAGGACTAGGGTTGTTCTGAGAGTAAGGTAAAGGTAAAAAGGTAAAGGACCCCTGGGCAGTTAAGTCCAGTCAAAGGTGACTATGGGGTTGTGACACTCTTCTTGCTTTTAGCCCGAGGGAGCCAGCATTTGTCCACAGACAGCTTTCCAGGTCATGTGGCCAGCATGACTAAACTGCTTCTGGCACAATGGGACACTGACAGAAACCAGAGCATACAGAAATACCATTTACCTTCCCACCAGAGTGGTACCTATTTATCTACTTGCACTGGCATGCTTTCGAACTGCTAGGTTGGCAGAAGCTGGGACAGAGCAACAGGAGCTCACCCCATCGCTGGGATTTGAACCAGCGACCTTCTGATCGGCAAGCCCAAGAGGCTCAGTGGTTTAGACCACATTGCCAAGCAACAGTAGGAGGGTAGATGGAAGTAAAATGTTTTGGGGAAACTATGATGACTGCACTCCTGCAAGTAAAAAGGCTGTCATGGGAGAATGTGGTAGGTCTTTCCTTTATGCATGACAAAAAAAAAAGGTTGGAAGGGAACTATTAGAGTGGAGATGTGTTTGGTATAGAATAGGAACACTGACCTTAGGTATTTTATGTATTTGTGTATGTAGTCTATCAATTTATGATTTGGTTTTCACATAAGTCTCAAGGAAAGTCGTCTTGCCATCAGCTACATTGTACCACAAGCATGGCAGCTGAGGAGGAGACAATGGTGCACTGGACGTATGAGAGGAGACCATCCCTGGCTCTGACCAGATGTAAGGGGACATTGCAAGGGCGTGGAGCAGAGTAAGAGCTCTCCTCTTCTCCACTCTGAAGGTTTGAATTTCAGCTAAGGCTGCAGCACAGCACAGTGTATGCTGCAATGTTGCCTGGAAAAGTTTCACCTCTGATGTTGTTGGGCTAGGAACCTTCAGAAAGTGGCGAAGCAATCGAAAAGCTGCTAGTCAGGGAGACGTCTGAGTGGGCAAGAGCAGATGGACAGATGAACAGCAAGAAGCAGTCGGCTGAAGAGGACCAAAGAGACAGCATGAGCAGGCAGAGAAAGAGTGGCCACAATCCCTGTTAATGTATGAATCACCTTTTCCATAAGTCTCAAGGCAATTTACAATCGTACAATAATAACAACTAAAAATAGATTTTAAAGCAATGCAAATGAACACACATATAGCTCAGAACTTAGGGATCCCCGATGTTACGACACAGTTCTGAGCTCAAAAACTTATTGAAAGTGTTTTTAAAAGTGCATTTTGAGAGAAAATGTGTTTTAAGATATGTATTTAGGCATGTGCTTATATGTGGATTTTTTCTTGTTTTTTTAAAAAAAATAAAATTACAATTTACTAAAGAAATGGAATAGAATGAGTGAACATATTGTAAGTGAACACATGCAAAAGTGGCGTGGACTGGGAATAAACTGATTCATTCATTCCTGGTCTCATCCACTCAACTCTGCTACCACAACTCCATCCCATAGGCATGCTTCTCACAATGTGGCTGCCTTGTGGAGGCCATGAGAAAGTATGGCAACTGTTCCATATGGTGCACCATTATATGTGTCCTCTTTTCATGCGGACTAGCTCAGTGTGTTTTGCAATCAATCACCAGGAATGTTGGCAGTGGCATAGAGGCAAAGATGGTGGGGACTCATCGGCATGGCTCACTAAATGGTACAGCTACTACACAGGAAGCTGCCTCATATTGATCAGACCAGTAGTCCATCTAAGTCAATACTGCCTACAGTGTCTGGTATCAGGTTTCCAGGATTTCAGAAATGGGTCTTGTTGCATCCCTACCTGGAGCTGCCAGGGATTGAAACGGACCCATCTGGAGATGGTTTCCAAGGCCTTCAACTCAGTTCTGTATTGTAAAATGCACCCCCAAAGAGATGACACCTTGCACACTTTATAATTAGTCCATCACAGTATGGAATATTTGCTTCCTCATACTGAGTATGTGTGTGCATGTGGTTAGGAATCAAGCTAATGGCATGTTCATCACAGGCTGATAAGCCCTAAGCCTAACAAATCATGACAATGTCTCCTTAACCAATTACCCATAAAAGGCAGACTAAAGTAAAACAAAGCATCGCCTTAGTAGATGTGAATATCTGATGGATGACACCATAAATGGTGGCTACATCGTAGACTCTGACCGCTCCATATTCATTTATGGGTAATTTGGTCTGGATAAGTGACTGTGAATCACTCCCTTGATGAGGAAAGTTTCTTAGAAGGAAATGTTACCCTAGAAGAGAGTTGTTCCCAGTGCTGTATTAGGAGGTCCACAACGGCATTCCAACACCAACAACATGGAAAGCAGTACCCATCGTCAGGTTAGCAATAGCATATTTGGAGCTTGAATATAAGCTGTTCAGCATGTAAAGTGACACTAACAGTTAAACTTTATACAATGGTACCTCAGGTTACATACACTTCAGGTTACATACGCTTCAGGTTACAGACTCCGCTAAGCCAGAAATAGTACCTCGGGTTAAGAACTTTGCTTCAGGATAACAAGAGAAATTGGGCAGCAGCGGCACGGCAGCAGCAGGAGGCCCCATTAGCTAAAGTGGTGCTTCAGGTTAAGAACAGTTTCAGGTTAAGAACGGACCTCCGGAACGAATTAGGTACTTAATCCGAGGTACCACTGTATACAGTACTGATTTAAATGAACCAGATTAGTTTCTGCACCTAATGACCTTCTAATAATAATAATAATAATAATTTATTTATACCCTGCCCATCTGGCTGGGTTTCCTCAGTCACTCTGGGCGGCTTCCAACAAAAGATTAAAGGCAGAGGTGTAGCAAGCCCAGGTGGTACCTGGTGCGAAAAATTTTTTGTCACACCCCCCCCACACACACACATATCGACAGCTCAGGGTAGGCCGAGGAGCCGCGGGTGGGTGCCAAATGTCCAACCCCCCCTTCCTACGCCTCTGCGCTCCCACTTCCGCAACTCTCAAGTACCTCGAGCCATCAGGGGAAGGTGGGGAGCTATGTTGCTTTGCCAGGGTGATGGCAAAGCTGCGTCCTCTCGGGAGCCACAGCTCCCATCCGTCCCCCTCCCTCCCTCCCCAGCTTGCTGTAAAGCGGCAAAGTGGGAGCCACTTACGGCAAGCCGGGGAGGGAGGGAGGGAGGCTGGGAGGGGGGACCCCACTGCCGTCGCTATGCACAGCACATGCGTGCAACACCGCACATGCATTGTATGTAGCGGTTTGCCACCGGCACCACCAGAGAGCCGTACGGATGGTGGCAGAATCCTCCACTTGCGGCTGTAGTGACTAGTGGCGACGGAGGCATCACACCGCCGTTTGTATGGCGCTCAGGCGATGCCAGCAGCAAACCGCCATGTACAGCGCATGTGTGGCATCACTACGTGCAGCGCATGCATGCAACACCGCGCATGCGCTGTACGTAGTGGTTTGCTGCCAGCGCCGCTCGAACACCATACAGACAGTGGCAGGATCCTCTGCTTGTGGCTGCAGCTGCAAACTGAGGATCCTCCACATGTTTCTTGCGCCATCGCGCCCGGGCCAGGGCGGCAGGGCAAGCACCCCATGAGGTACCTTCTTGTCACCCTCCCAGACATTGAACCCGGGGTGTACACATACACCCCGCGCCCACCTTGCAACGCCACTGATCAAAGGTACATTAAAACGTCAGGCATTAAAAACTTCCCTAAACAGGGCTGCCTTCAGATGTCTTCTAAACATCAGATAGGTGTTTATTTCTTTGACATCTGATGGGAGGGCGTTTCATAGTATGGGTGCCACCACCCAGAAGACCCACTGCCTGGTTCCCTGTAACTTGGCTTCTTGCAGTGAGGGAACTGCCAGAAGGGCCTCAGCGCTGGACCTCAGTGTCTGGGCTGAACAATGGAAGTGGAGACGCTCCTTCAAGTATACCGGACCGAGGCCATTTACGGCTTTAAAAGTCAGTATCAGCACTTTTAATTGTGCTCGGAAACGTACTGGGAGCCAATGTAGGTCTTTCAAGACCGGTGTTATGTGGTCTCGGTGGCTGCTTCCAATCACCAGTCTAGAAATGTAAATTCTTGGTTGAATATAATATCTTTCTCTAACTTTGTACCATTCCGACTGCTTCTACCATTCCGGCACCCCACAGTTACCAGGTTATTGGTAAATTAAGGGTTCAGGTGGAATAAGTCAGACTGAATGGTGGCAGCAACACAAGTTTGGGAGAACCATTTGAGTGGGAATTGAGTTTTCTTATTATAGAGTGAGTGGTAAGTAAATACTCCCCTTTCCCTCCACAGAAGCTCAAACAGGCTGTTGGCAGGCCCAACAGGTGCTAGTAAGGATGAAGAGGTGCTCAGCCCACAACTGGATACATAAGCCACTACCCTTCAGCCATGATACACGTGACACTGGATGGCCAGAGAAACTCAATGCACCCCTTGAGCTCTTTGCAAGTTACAATCCCTCCCACTCACCCACACATCCCATTAGGGGGGATTTCATTTGTTATGCCATACTAAACAAGCTGAACAAAAGAACTTCCACAAAGCGCGTGGAAGTTAACTATGGAAGTCTTTGCTCTGCCATGTGGATTTATCTATCTTACGCAGGTCATGTAAACGTCGAGGTGGGAAGAAAGCCACAAAAGAAATCTGCCTGCAACAGAACAGCCTTAGCCGAAGCACCGTAGCATGCAGGAGTCAGGGAGTTCAAGGAACAGAGAAGATTTCAGAAGCATCTCCTGTCATAGAGGGTAACACAGTTGGCCTCTGACAAAACAAGGAATGTTGCTGTTTAAGCCTAGGATAAAAAGAGCAGCAGGATGAGATTTAGGGTTCAGCATTTGATTGATATTTGCATTCACCGCAACCAAAGCAAAGCAGGGGAAATGCTAACCAGGTTGAGCGGACCTTTGCAGCAGCCCTGGAATGGAGATCATGGGAGTGCGAGACAATCTTTCTTTCGGAGCAGAATAATGATAGATTCATGCTCCTTAGAGAGGAGAAGGGGTCACTCTCGCCAGAATGAGAAATAATGTACACATTTGTAATGCCGACATGGCAGGAAGATGAAAATAGAGCTTAGGTTGGTTCATGTTAGCAGGCTCAGAAGGGTCAAGTAAAGCGGGGGGCAGGGGGGGTAGGTGCCTCCAGATACTTTGTTGGGCCAGACAAGTTGCTCACATAGACCAAAAGGACCTTTTGCTTGCTTTTCCTCTCACATCTACTGATGTGATTTTAGAGCCTAGATTGAAGCCAGTCAAATCAAAAGTTTGCGTGGAGTGCCCATTTCAGACGAAATGTATTGTTCATGGTAGAAGCTGGGGGGGAGAAGGGGGGATCTCATTATTTCTTCAGCACACAAACTGAGTGTCTGCTCAAAGGACTGTATGGACTTGATGAGTGGGGGAGACTCTGTGCAGTGTATTTTTTAAATTATCAACATATTATATTGGTTTGCCAGCCGCTCAGACGGTACCAGTTTGGAGAAATGTGGGGGAACCCTTCGATCTTTAATTCATCCTTAAGTTTTCTTTGAAGCTTTTTTTTCCTGTGGAAGAAACCTGACTGCAATGAAAGCAGAAATCAAGAGAAGGGGTTTGGAACTATTTTAATTCAGGGTGGATGGTCTACCACAGAAAACGATTACAAATGCAAGTGAAATTTCAGGATTTGATGTTAAGTGTAGGAGCATTCCAACGCTAGACAGGTGTTTACTTTATTAAGATTTCAAATGAAGCATGGATAGCTCAGAAAAATGCACTGCACTCATAGATGTAATGTGGTGGGCGTCCCCCCTCATTACTTGTTTGATTACCTTAAACATAAAGACATTAGAAGGAAATACTAAGCTCAGTCTTTGGAAATGAATTGGATTTTCACCAACTCTGCATACAACAGTGTACCCAAAGGACAGTAACAACTGTGGCCATCATTTTAAATACCTCCTTTAACTCAGTTATATGTCTTGCTAAGCTTCCTGATGTAAAAAAAGGTACAAATGCCATTCCCTTCATTTAAAAACAACATCTGCATGTCTGTTTATCTTAGACTGATTGTAAAATGGGATTGATTGGAATATTTCACAGAAAGAGTGTAGTATTTAAAGATAATCTGAATATAAGTGGATATAGAGTCTATTGCTCTCAATATTGCTCCAAAACAATCCCTAAACTAGGATTGGGGCTGGGGATAACTCTGGATTCAGTGCAGCAGAAATACATCAAAGATGGTCGTCCAGCCCTGGTACCATGGTTACCAGCTTGTTTTTTGGCCTTGCACCAAAACATATGTTCAGTTCAGTTTATTCTCAAGAGTTTTGGCTTCCCCTTCAGGCACATCTATTATGCTGACTGAAATATGAAAGAACTATGTGGAACCAAGAAGACTTTAGTCTTTTTATTTGGATAGTTTTTTTTCAGATTCCCCCCCCCCCCATACTAAAGATTCCAAATCAAAAGTGTTACAGTATTGCAAAAGTAATTTGTAGCTTAGACAATCGCTTCATTTACATTAGCTGGGAAAATGTTTGGCTGATTTTTATTGTATCAGAACATGCCTTTTTGTTAGCCTTCTGCAAAGGTTAGCACCATCTGCATTTAATTGCAAGAGGTGTGAAATGAAACCCTTTCAGGCAGAGTCTGTTTTACAGCAAATGTTCACAAGTTTCTTCAAGATTACATAACCACAGAGAAAATACTGCCATTTGGTGCAACAGTTTTTCATACTACTGTTTAGTAACTACCGTCATTGTTTTTTTAAATGTTGGGTGTTTTATGTTCCTTCAAATACTTTGTTTAGAACAGTGACATGAATGAATGCATGCTTTCACTCACTATTTTTTTAAAAAATATATATTTTAAAGAGCTGCTGTGAAGCACTACCATATGAATTCAAGTTTCAGCTACTGTACCTCATACCACTGATTTTTGCCCTCATCACACACGCCTGATAAACAAGCTGAAGTTTGCTTGTTCCCTTATTTTGGAGGGTGTATCCAGAAACTGATTCCCCCACCCTCATGCCTATACCCCTGAATTCCTGTTCACTGTCAATTACATCTGTAAAAATGTCCGTTTTATTTTTGCCTTTTGTTAACTTGCTTTCCACCAAGTCAAACCTTGATCCATTAAGTCCACTGTTAATTCTGTCTTAATTCCTAGTGGAAGCGCACAGTGGTGGTTTTGAGGGAGCCCAGACCCAGCCAGAGAGTGTGACAAAGAATGGTAGCTGTGAATTAATCCATCATTCAACAACCAGCCAATTGGCTGACTGGCCGGGTAGAGAGGGACAAAATGAGGCAACAGAACCTTGGACAGCTCCATACTGACATTCTGGAGCTTCACCAAATCCTCATCTCAAGGGTGAGGAAACATATTCCAAAGGTCATTTCCCCCCTGGGAAGCCTTCCAAGGCCACATGCCAATGGTGGCCAGGGCCCAAACCAAACGTGGGCAAATGTAATTTTAAGCCATGTTCAGTAGGTTAGTTTCTACACACACACACACACACACACACACATTTTCCATCCAAACAACCAAGAGGCATTATCAAATATCAAGGACACATTCCAGCCCAACAAAAAATAGTTGGGCTGTGAATCAGGGCCACTGGTTGGTGTGGCCCAGGGAGAGTTCTGAGAGCAGATAAAGAGGCTTAGAGGGCCTTATTTGGTCCCAAGGCCCAGGTTTTGCCATCCTGCTTTATATCGTCTCTTGGCCTGACTACCTGCCCCAGGCTCCAGCCCCTATCTGAGAGACAAGACCTCTAAAGGGGCAGCCCACTGGCCTGGGACAGAGCAAAGCATTTCACCATCTTCTTGCTCATTCCCAACAGGTGGGAATTCACTGTCCATTTGTGACCGGACAGTGGAGAGCATGAGGACTTTGGTGGCCAGAGTATCGATCCCTCAAGGAAATCTAGCTTAAGGCTTGCTGTCTCTGCCTGCTCTAGTCCGCTGTATAAGGTGAAGGTAAAGGGACCCCTGACCATTAGGTCCAGTTGTGGCCAACTCTGGGGTTGGGGCGTTCATCTCGCTTTATTGGCTGAGGGGGGAGCTTTCGGGTCATGTGGCCAGCATGACTAAGCCACTTCTGACGAACAAGAGCAGCGCACGGAAATGCCGTTTACCTTCCCGCTGGAGTGGTACCTATTTATCTACTTGCACTTTGACGTGCTTTCAAACTGCTAGGTTGGCAGGAGCAGGGGCCGAGCAATGGGAGCTCAACCCGTCATGGGGATTCGAACCGCCGACCTTCTGATCGGCAAGTCCTAGGCTCTGTGGTTTAACCCACAGCGCCACCCGCGGCCCACAGTCCGCTGTATAGGGACACATATATTTCTGTCCTTAATTACAGCTGTCAGTAGAGATCTATAGAAGTAATAGATCCTGACCTTCCGTTTCGATATCTGTCAATGAGGATCCATCCTAAGAATATCCAAGATTAATTTATTGTAGCTATATTTATGAGAATGGGTTTGGCAAAGAGACGGAGGAGCAGAAATTCTAACTTGTGAACCGCCCTGAGACCTGTGGGTATAGAGTGGTATATAAATTTAACAAAGAAACAAATTAAGTCTAAAATGCTGTTGGGATGTGGGTGGCGCTCCTGCCAACATCCTGCACCTGCCAACCTAGCAGTTTGAAAGCACATCAAAGTGCAAGTAGATAAATAGGTACCGCTCCAACGGGAAGGTAAATGGCGTTTCCGTACGCTGCTCTGGTTCGCCAGAAGCGGCTTAGTCATGCTGGCCACATGACCCGGAAGCTGTACGCGGCTCCCTCGGCCAATAAAATGAGATGAGCGCCGCAACCCCAGAGTCAACCACGACTGGACCTAATGGTCAGGGGTCCTTTAAAATGCTGTCATGGAGTCCTGCTGTCAATGTTTATGTTATACAACAATGCAAGTTTAAACGGAACAACACTTCTGATATTACACAAGCTGAAGGAAAATACCATCATTTTCCTCCCAGTCCTAAACTGTGACTTGTCCTACCCAAGTCTTTTTTAGGCAAACTTCTTACAGCAGCTATCTATGTATATTTACTCAGAAATAAGCTCTGCTGAATACAATGTGAGTTATTTCTAAGTAAATGAACATAAGATAATGCTGTTAGACTACTTCATTTGAGTTCACCAGGGCTTACATGTAGTAACTGAACTAGTTACAAATATCCACCGAGATACACTTCATTAAATATTGTCTGTTTACAATTTCACTACATTTACAAAAAAAAAAAAAAAGGCAACTGTCAGGACTCATATTAAAAAATACACTGAGAAAAACCTAACCAAGGAGAACCTTCAATAACTGCAAGCAAAGAGATAAATGACAAATGAATCTCCTAGGGTCCCAGTGCCAGCTCTAACAATGCCTATATACACATAAGCTAGAAATAAAATGTAAGCCTTTCAGCATGCCCTGAAGGCTTGTAAGCGTAGGATACTACACAAGCCCAGAGAAATAATGGAGAATAATTATAAGGGCCGATGTTATTCCCAGTGAAATCAATAGAAGTGAGTGCAAAGTAGCTTAACTTACACATTAACCATCTCTTTTTTCTCTGGGAACAGATAAGATGGACATAGAAAATCGTATGCTTTCTGCCTAAAGAATACTCTTTTGAGATTTTTACAAGACCATGATCAAACTGTGTTTTTGTTCTTACGTTTATTTATTTATCCAATTCCAGTTGTGAACCACTTCCCATAAAGTAGCTCAAAGCGATTTCATGGAAAAACAATTCCATATATGAAAGCAATTAAAAACAACTCCATATATATACAAAGTTAAAAATTACTTAATATGTAAAAATTATTTCAGATCCAGCACAGATAGAGACTGAGATAATGAGTGCTCTGTTTAATGTGGATAAACTAGAGCACATCAATAAACTTTTTAAGTCAGTCCCCTGAGAAGGAGCTGAGGTTCAAAATGTGTTTGAGGTCCTTTAATAAATATTGCTTTGTACTATTTTGGATGCTAGGCATCCTCACTTCCTTTTATGGCATTTGCCAATACAGTGGTACCTCAGTTTGAGAACAGTCTGGTTTAAGAACAATTTGGTTTACAAACTCCAAAAAAACTGGAAATAGTGTCTTGGTTTGAGAACTTTACCTCAGTCTAAGAACAGAATCCAAATGGTGGAAGGGCACCAGCAGCAGGAGGCCTCATTAGGGAAAGCACGCCTCGGTTTAAGAACGGTTTTGGTTTAAGAATGGACTTCCGGAACAGATTAAGTTTGTAAATCAAGGTACCACTGTAGCTTCTTAATGTGAATGTGATCTCCATGGGTACAGACATAGCAGTGTAACATATACAGTGGTACCTTGGGTTAAGAACTTAATTCATTCCAGAGGTCCGTTCTTAACCTGAAATTGTTCTTAACCTGAGGTGCCACTTTAGCTAATGGGGCCTCCTGCTGCTGCCACACCGCCAGAGCACGATTTCTGTTCTCATCCTGAAGCAAATTTCTTAACCCGAGGTACTATTTTTGGGTTAGCAGAGTCTGTAACCTGAAGCGTCTGTAACCTGAGGTACCACTGTATTAAGAACGTAAGTAAAGCTCTGCTGGATCATGTAGTCCACATTCTGTTCTCACTGTGACCAACCAGATACCTATGGGAAGCCTGCAAGGAGAAGGTATGTGCAATTGCCACTTGTGATATCCAGCAACATCGCCACAAACGCCTCCCTCATTCTCTTACAATGGCGATGGTGCCTACCTGAGAGGTGCTGGAATTCAGTGTCGGCTGGGGAAAAAATCCCGGATTGCAATGAAACATTTAGATACAAGTCACTTTCAGCACTATCCGAAGGCTAGTTCAGGGAAGTTTTTAATGTATGATGCTGTATTGTGTTTCAATTTGTTGGAAGCCGCCTGTTGTTATTGTTCTATACCAGGGATGTCCAACAGGTTGATCGCGATCTACTGGTAGATCCCCGTGAGGTTTTGGTAAATCACGGTCGATCTCCAGCTCCCTTTCCTTAGCGTCGCTAAAACTGACTCCTGCCCCGGCCCCTCGCCCCACCCTCCATTGATGTATGATCTCTGGAAGGGAAGACAGAGTTTTGATCCATAGCAATTTTTTTGTGAGTGACCTTATCCCTTTGACCCTTGCCTTTAACCCCCTCAAAAGCAGAACACCCCAAGATTTTCTCTTAACCCCCCCCAAAAAAAATGGGGCTTCTCTCCTCCCTAAAAAAGCTCAACAACTTTGAGCTGAACCACCCAAAAGTAGGGGAAGATCACTGCCAGATTTTCATTCTGAAAGTAGATCACAGTCTCTTGAGAGCTGGTCACCCCTGTTCTATACATACCTATTCAGAGGTAAGTCCCATTTAGGTGAATGAGGCTTAATGCCAAGTGAATGAATATAGAATCACATCCCTGTTTGCTTAAACGCCTGATTTAAAGCCCTCTTTGGGGGCACAATTGCTCCTCTAGTCAGCAAGGAGTTAGCAAGAGTGTACCACACCACACCGTCTCTGCCAGGCTGTTTCCCAGTTCTTCCTGTAAATAAGGAAGCAATGAAAAATAAGGCAGCTAACACTACCCTCTCCAAAATCCCTTGCTCCTTGAGCATATATGCAATTCCTCTCTCCTGTCAAGCCACAGCAATATTTTTTAAAGAGAAAAAAAAATTCAACAAAGCAAATAATTGATCTAATATATAGTACCATTATTATACAACGTTGGCCATGACTAAATAAGAAAATGAATTGTGACTTTCTATTTAATGCTGTCATTAAAGTGTTGCTGCTTGTTCTGGTGTAATGAATTGTTAGGCACTGAATATGGTATTGATTATTGAAAGTGTTCCATGACTTGCTGGTTTTGATGATTTCCTCATTTTTGTAACGTACTGATTTGAATTGTGTTGGATCTATGTGTACTGTGAACACACTTTGAGTGCCATAATTGCAAAAAGGGGGGCTATAAATTGTTTGATGTTAGTATTGATTTTTAAAACAAAAAACCCTCCCATTTCCCAGATTTAGAAGACTGGAAAACTAACTCACAAGTTGGTCTTTGCTTCCTAAGCAAAAAAAAAAAAAAAAATCACTCCTAATTAGAGATAGGGGAGACATTTGATTGCATTTGCATTTAAAGGTGAATCTATCTTTTTCATACTTTGCTTTCTAATTAATAATAATAATAATAATAATAATAATTTATACCCTGCCCATCTGGCAGGGTTTCCACAGCTACCCTGGGCAGCTCCCAGAATATTAAAAATAGAATCAAACATTAAAAAGTTCCCTAAACAGGGCTGCCTTCAGATGTCTTCTAAAAGTCAGGTAGTTGATTATTTCCTTGACATCTGAAGGGAGGGCATTCCACAGGGCGGGTGCCACTACCGAGAAGGCCCTCTGCCTGGTTCCATGTAACCTAACTTCTCGCAGTGAGGGAACCGCCAGAAGGCCCTCGGAGCTGGACCTCAATGTCCAGGCTGAACGATGGGGTGGAGACTTTCCTTCAGGTATACTGGGCCAAGGCCTTTTAGGGCTTTAAAGGTCAGCACCAACACTTTGAATTGTGCTCAGAAACATACTGGGAGCCTATGTAGGTCTTTCAGGACCGGTGTAAAAAACATGGAAACCGAAACAGAGCCATCCTTTGCAATTCACACTTCTCTGAATTTTGCAATGTAATTCTCCAACCAAGTAATGTGTAAAGCAATGCCTATGTTAGGGTATAATTGGTGAAAATAACATTAAAAAATTCATTAGGGAAAATAGCTTGGCAAAAATGTGCATGTTAGGTAAAATGTCATACAAAAACATGTATGTATTGGGAAAAATTCACACTAAATGCTGATGAATTTTCAAAAGGTCTTTAAAAAATAAAAATAAAAGTCAAACCAATGTGGAAATGTCGAGAACTGAATTTAAGATGAGGGAAATGACAAACTGAGATAAACTGTCAGATTTGCCCATCCTTACCCCTCATCCTATGTCCAGCCATGCTGGAAGTGGGCAACTATTTTGTGTGTTTTCCTCAACTCTTGGTGGTAGAAATATTGAAGGAAAATCCCTGGAAGACATAGGAAGACAAGTTCCAGATTCCACCCCAACAAGGGTTCTGTTCTCTCTTTGTGGTGCAGGCAAGAAAGAGGGGGAGAAATGCAATTTCTACCTTCACCTTATTTACTAGATTTCAATAGCTGCTGCCTTGCTGCATTTTAATTCATTGTTCTGTCTTGCATCATCTCTTTCCCTGCCCACACACAGAGCTTATCTGCAAAGCTTGACTTTCTCTTTCCTTTCCTAGTTAAAAGGCCTGAGTTCACAATCTGCCAGGGGACAGACTTTGAGATCTCGCCCCCGCTTTTATTCTGCAAGGCTACAGAGCTATCTTAGAGTTCTTTGCAGAAAGTGGAGAGCAATGTTATGCAAAAGCTTCACAATGAAGCTGATACTCAGTTATTCTCTTTACAGTGGTACCTCGGGTTGCAGACACTTCAGATTACATACGCTTCGGGTTACAGACTCCACTAACCCAGAAACAGTACCTTAAGAACTTTGCTTCAGGATGAGAACAGAAATCGCTTGGCAGCGGCACAGCAGCAGCAGGAAGCCCCATTAGCTAATTAGTACCTCAGGTTAAGAACAGTTTCAGGTTAAGAACAGACCTCCAGAACAAATTAAGTTCTTAACCTGAGGTACCACTGTCTTATTCCTTTTATAAAAAAATCCTTTCTAACTATTCAATGTTTTTTACTGTTGTTTTGCTTCCCCTTTAGATAAATCAGTTTATGCTTGGTGAAAACAATGGTCAAAATTCACATAAATGTCAATATCTGTAGACCCTGGACAGATGTAGAGTTTCTCTGCGAGTGCAAAACTTTTGCAAGCTTGAAACAGTCTATACTGGCTTATTTTGTAAAGGGGGGAGGGGCGTTCCAGTATATTTCTGACACCTAATTGTAATTTTCTACACAGAATTCATATATTTCCTGCTGATAATGACACACAGTTCTGACAACCTCACAGAAGGTTCAGCATTCTGTTTTGTTCTGTTTTGATGAAAGCTGGTTTTCAAAATTGCTAAGAAATGTAATCAAAGCTAGCAATACTGAAATATCACCCCTTATTTATATATATTTCAACTATTAGAATGCTTGATTTGGACCTAGGATGATAGGTGAATTTCACTGTTGCATTTCACACTTTTAGATCCTGCCCTTTACCCAATGGTAGAACTACAAGTTACATGACAGACAGACAGACAAAACACCAACAGCTGCATTTCCTGGAGAAAATCAGCTTTGGAGGGAGGTGGCATGGAGAATCTCTGGAGGGCATTTCTCTGCTCCAAATCATCCCCTCCCAAATCTTCTTTTCACTAGAAAACATCACTCTTGAATGCACATATAATATATAATTAAAATCTAAGATCCCCCTGGCATTACGGCCTATGACAAATCAGAGTCATTTGAGCACAAAGAAAGGTGGGGGGAAATGCATGGTCTCCAAAACCTGAGCCCGCTAAATATGAAAGCTTCTGTCTCTGGGTCACTTCAAACATGCATATTCATGACTTAATTTATTAACGAACCCTTGATAGCTCACAGACAAATATGCTGAACAACATAGCATTTGAGGAGATGTGAAGTGATACATGAATTGGCATTTGATCTGTGATGGTTCATTAACACATACATGTGTGAAGCATCCTTTAGTTCCAGCATGTGCCACAAAGCTATTGAGCATGTTAAAACAATGGCAGGCATGGAACGTCTGCTACTCACCCGAATCCCGCTGTTTATGGAGAGATCTGGCTAGAGAAATAAAAGCATGCAGCATAGCAGGTAATATTTTTAAAAGGAAATATCAGAAGGTCATAAAGTCAAGCGGAAGCCTTCTAGTTCTGCAGAAGGTCTTCAGGTGGAATGTTAAATAAAACATGGGTGCAAAGGGGGTAGAGAGAAAGCACAACATGATGTCTACAATCTTAAACAGGGCCGGATTAAAATATGCTGAGGCCCTAAACTATGCCTACTTTAACAACCCAGCATCATTACCAAGCCTATGTATTACACTGGTACCTCGGGTTACAGACGCTTCAGGTTACAGACACTTCAGGTTACAGACTCCACTAACCCAGAAATAGTACCTCGAGTTAAGAACTTTGCTTCAGGATGAGAACAGAAATTGTGCGGTGGCAGTGGGAGGCCCCATTAGCTAAAGTGGTCCCTCAGGTTAAGAACAGTTTCAGGTTAAGAACGGACCTCCAGAATGAATTAAGTTCTTAACCCGAAGTACCACTGTATTCTAACAGAAAGGATCATGAAAATAGAAACAGTAAACTCTTGTATTTGCATATAGTGATACTGAGACAAGTGTGCAACTAAAAACTAAGTAAAATATATATCTTGTAATAAGCCTACAGAATTTACATGCAAAATCTGCATGTGAAATACCTTTCTATGAAAATGCATTATAATGCAACAACACAATAATGTCAAACTTAAAATTAAGTATTAAAAATTGTATTTAGAGACCACCCATAAACTGAGGCCTTCCTGTAGTTTAGCTTGTGCTAAGTAAACCCATTGCTGGTTTTTAAGATGGATTGCACAGACTTAAGTTGATGGTTGAATGGGGGGGGGGGAATCTAATAATATACAAAATGGGAACGCAATTAAGAATAGCCATTCGGTCTGTGCCAAGTATCTGACAACTTTGATTCATGTATCCAAGTTTTCTGGAGGAAATGGGCTTCTCTTCCCAAATTTCTCAAAAGTACAAATGTTCACTTTAAAAACAAAACAAAACACGTATTCAGTGTCATTTCTACTATATGCTGCTGCTATGTCATTTCCGCCCCCAGGGTAGGGATACTTTCTCCCTCCTAGACTTATCCCAAACAATCAGGGATCATGTAATGAATGACAATGAATATCATCACACTGTGTAACCAATCAGCTTTGGCTATGTGCTTACAATCATTCAATGGAACAAAGCCCATTTAGAGTGAGGAAGTGCTTCCTAGACTGGTCACATGAGTGATCCTATCTAATCATGGGCCTCTGAAACCTATTCTGCATAAGGCAACACTTTTGTCCTCCCTTTGCAGTTATACTTGAAAACAAATTGAAATGCTGATTAAAATGTTCATGAAAATCCTTGCCTTTGGTTCAGCCGAGCAACCTATTGTTTCTCCATATAGAAGGACAAAATGGAATAGCATTCTGACTCCCTCTGCTGGATTAGTTTTTCTTATCTGTGTAATAAGGCTATTAAAAATGCAAGGCTGCATTCTTATCAGTCAAGACTGAGGAGTTTTACTGTAAAAACTCTGCATTGCCATAATAAAATGTGGAATATGGAAACAACTTTTTATCAGTAAGCCATCCATTGGTTGCCTATTGTCAAAATGGAATGTTGAAGCTGAAGGAGACTATAAGCAGTAAAACCAGAGAGCTGAAAACTACTGAACACAAGACAATATCTAGGCAGGCCGTAAAGAGCATAGTGCAATTCTCTTTCGGATTATGCTAGTGATTGTCTGACAGCAGACAGTCCAGCATTTGCCAAGTTCTCCCTGCCAGGCGAGAGCAGTCCAGTTTTGCAAACTGCATTTCTTGCAGGAAGCTGTGCTTGAATGCAGTCCTCTACCGAATTTAGTGAGGCTTACTTCTGTGTAGACATGCATCGGCTTGCACTATTAAGAAATCTTTAAATCAGCGGTAGCCAGCATGGTCCCTCCAGGTGTTACAGATTACAGTTTCCATCACTCCCAGCCAGCATGGGCAATGGTAAGGGATGCTATGAATTACAGTCGCAACACCTGGAAGCACCATGTTGGTTGCCCTTGTAAATGCTACATTCATGCCATGGAAGGTCCTTTTAGATGGATTCATCTCTCAGCTTTAGTGTCACTGTTCAAGCCCTACGACCACATTGGCAAGGTTGATCTATTTCCATAGAAGCTGCATGCTTCTTTCACTAGAGTGCTGATTCCAAAGGAAAGACCCACGCCATCAGACTCACGCATGTGGGCTGAGCCTTTTAAATCTTGCACCATGGGACTGCTGCACAGTACCCACAGAAAAGTGCTTCCCACAGTGCAGAATTTAAAGAACATGGGAATAAATCTCAAAGAATTCAGTAGGAAGTAAAAGTAAAGAGTAAAGGTAAAGGAACTCTGGGCAGTTAAGTCCAGTCAAAGGGTTGCAGCACTCATCTCACTTTCAGGCCAATGGTGACTAAACCACTTCTGGTGCGACGGAGCACCGTGACGGAAACCAGAGCGCACAGAAACACCGTTTACCTTCCCAGCACAGCGGTACCTATTTATCTACTTGCAATGGCGTGCTTTTGAACTGCTAGGTAGGCAGGAGCTGGGACAGAGCAACCCGTTGTGTGGATTCGAACTGCCAACCTTCTGATTGGCAAGCCCAAGAGGCTCAGTGGTTTAGACCACAGCACCACCTGCATCTCAGGATTGTTTTATAGAGTTGTACATCTTGAAATATTAGAACATGGTTTGTATGGAATAAGCTTTTGTAGGCTACAGCCCACTCCTTCCAATGCATGGAACCATTGAGAACAGTGGTTCCCAAACTGTGGTCACCAGTGGTCCATAAGCTTCAGCATGTCCAGATTACATATTCATATTTCTTCAGAACTGTATCTTATTGCTTCTTTTATTGCTCAGATTATATTTTCTTGTATTACAATTTGAATTCCATTGGAATGCAGATAGCAATACAATGATATGCAATATAAGGAATAAAAGAAGGAACAAAAAAACAATTTAAAGTCATACAGCATCTAGCACAAAAATGTTGTGATTGCTAAGCCAATGCCATCAACACATTTGCAAGTGGCCCATGGGAGGAATTTTTTTTTTATAACCCCTGAACTAGAATGTTGGCAAGTGCATGCGTATTACAGATATAATAAAAAGCAGTTGTGTGATCTGCTCATTGCTTATCAGCTAGAATCTGCATCATTGCATTTTGAAATTCTCACATGTGCCAACTTTGATGGACCAAATTTGTGTAATTAATTTATTGCATTTTAGACCAAGAACAGCTGAAGACACCGCATTGTCTCCCCCTGCTCTAGCATAATGCCCAAGAGACTTCATCTCTGGTTGATTTTTGAGTCTAATACTGTTGCTAGTCATCTCCAGATCCTCTTACAGATTCATGTATGAACACCCTCTCAGTTATAACTTTCCAGTTCTTATGATATCCTCTAAGGAATACAAAGATTTTACAGACGTTTTTCATTTAGCATCCCTTCATGACAGCAATGCTTGTAACACACATACTGAGACTAAATGACATTGGATTTTTTTTTCGTTTCCTCCTGATTTTCTTATCTTGCAACTAAAACGTAGCTTTTGCCCTCCAACAGATAGACTCCCAACACTTTTTGCCAAAACTTTTAATCATAAGCATTCTTCTCCGAATGATGGGCTCTTAGCTTGTTTATGCTGGAAGGGGCAGTAGGGCATCTGGATTGGATTCAGATGGTCCTGACTTCAGTTCCCAGCATATCCAGGTTGGGCTGAGAAAGAACCCTAGAGAGTCGCTCCCAGTCAGTGTAGACAACACTGATCTAGGTAGGCCATTGACTCACCACAAGGCAGCTTCCTCTGTTCCTATGCAGAAAAACCAACAAAGGCTCTTATGGCACCTTAATGACAGTGGATTGGAAGCAGACTACTCATGGGTGGAAGTTCACCCATAGGATGCTCCACTAGATGAAGGGAAGAGGTGACTTTTACTGGCTTCCCCTTTCCCCTTTAGTGCTCTGTACACCCTCAAGCTGCTCCAATGGGTTATGGGGACTATTAGGAACAGTGTCAGAGATGGCACTGGAGACTGCAGGAAAAACTGGCAGAAATGACCTACATGCACAGGTTTCCCAGAGCCTCTGCAGGTTCTCGGTTCCTTCCATGAATTGAAATCTGGATCCAACCTAATCAAATATATTATAGCATCCACTTTCATGGTCTTGAGTATGACCTATATGATGAAATAGACTCTCGCCCACAAAAGCGCATGCCATAATAAACAGGGCACTTTGTTGTTTTTTGCCAAAGGATTCAATTAATTCTCTTGGGGAAAGCACAGATCTAAAACAATCAGCCTGAGAAAGTCAAGTCCGTAACAGAGCCATTTATTATTTGCTAAGATTCATGTCTGCTGCTTTAAGCTAGATGGTGGCATCTGCACTTAACTCTCACAGCGGAAGAATGAATGTACCGCAGTGGACAAGGGCTTTAATGAAGGAAAATTGGGATGGCCTAAGTTTTGAAAATAACACAAATATCAGGACAAAGAACTATCCAAGATACCCTACTGTAGCCAAATTGCTTGCACTTTTTCCCATGAGTGGAGATCGCTATTGACTCTTGCTAGATAAAGATAATGTTTTGGAAGTTCCATGGAGTTATAATGGTTGGAGTCAAATAAAGCATATTCTTTGTCAATTTGCAAGCTTGTAGCCAGGTGAATACATAGACAGCATGACACATCTTTCTACAGAAGTGCTATACAAAGGAGACTTTTGTGATACTATACTAACACTTCAAGATTCAGAGTACACCTTTCAGCCCTAGGGCCAAAAGAGTTTTATTAGCAAATTTTCAACACAGTGGAAAACACAGTCAGGCAGCAAATGTTCAAGTAACTGCAGCTTCAGTTACAGAAAATATAAACACAGGTGTGACTATAATTAATCCACAAGTATTTCTTTTTCAGCCAGGTAAATATAACAGTCCCCTGCTGACAGAGCGTTCCGGAAAACTTTCACATTTGTTATGTTTTATGGACAAAGGACAAAATGTGATGGTGATGGTTGTCATTGTCATTTTAAGCTCATCCTTTAAAAAAAGGAAAATGGGAGAATGATGGTGGAGACAGAGGCCAAAACTACATTGAACAACAGATCAAACCACGGAACCTGGAACTCCACCAAACAGCCATTATACAAGTGGCAGGTGGGAGAGTGTACTTAACCCTTTCATTGCTTGCCCTTTCTCTCTGAATTCCCTTTATTTCCCCCCCCACACACACACACACTTTTCTTTTTTTAAAAAAAACACATATATGAAACTGGCTGGAAAAGGAGCATATGATCTAGTAGGAGGAGCACCAGACAGGGCAGAACTCACAACCATACTGACATTTTTCTGCTATCTTACATTGATGATGGGTATAGAGTAATGGATAAATGAGCTTCACTTGATTGCTGCAACTGCCTTAAGCAACCCATCACACATCAAGCACACAGTCAAGTGTAATACCAGCTCATGGTATCTCAAACACTTGCAGAAATGGATGAAGAATGTAGGGAGGGTCTGCAGGCCTCCACCTATATATATTCCCATCCCCAATGACATGCAGTTTCTCCTGGACCCATCTCCACCACTCATGTGTTTTGGGTCTTGAGGAAGCCTGTCCTCATAGAGCTTTATGCAGGTAGACTTCCTCATGTGAACAGTGGGTATGGAAGGAGTCACTCATGATTAGGGACAGGCGCTGCAAGCTCAATGCTGCAGGGTAACTTCTACAAACAATCCAGAAGTCCACAGATAAAATGTCAGCATTAAAATCACATTAAAAGGCTTAGAATAGTTGTCATGTTATTTGCTGAGTTAAGGTCTGCAGGACCTTTAGCTAATCAGGGTTTGCCTATGTGTCAGAAACTGCCCTCCCTAGAAAGGATTGGGAGGAAGGAACATATTGTTTCAGGGATGGGTTAATGAATTGGCAAGATAGGAACCTGCCTAGGCCCTCACATCTTTAAGAGTCTCAAAATCAAGAAGGAAGGAAGGAAGGAAGGAAGGAAGGAAGGAAGGAAGGAAGGGCAAGCTTCTGTGCAAAAAGTCAGCCAATGAATCTTCCTTAATCAAGAAATGCTTTTTAGAAACATGCTTGCCAAATGGTAGGAATCCATAAAGAA
The DNA here is from genome assembly GCF_951804945.1 of Podarcis cretensis. Lineage (NCBI taxonomy): Eukaryota > Metazoa > Chordata > Lepidosauria > Squamata > Lacertidae > Podarcis > Podarcis cretensis. The sequence continues at coordinate 58,388,295 of NC_137178.1, forward strand.
ATAAGGCAAAAATGGACTGTAGCTGAGTGGATAGGTGCTACATCCTAAATGTCCTTCACCTCCAGGTTTTCATGGAGAAAACTCGAGCAAAAAAAAAGAGTGATCAGACACAGAGCCTCAAATCATGGACAGTGACAGGAAAGTGCAGAGGAAAGGTAAGGGCAGGTAAGTCCCCAGTTTTTGGTACATCTAGCCCAATTTGCTGCAGCAAATAAGAGTTTAGAATAGGAAATCCCAGCCTGGGGTTCATATGTAGGGCAGGATGAACCAGCCAACCACTATTGCAGCACATTGTCACAAAACATGATGTTTATGCCAGTACAGTGGTACCTCAGGTTACATATGCCTCAGGTTACATACGCTTCAGGTTACAAACTCCGCTAACCCAGAAATAGTGCTTCAGGTTAAGAACTTTGCTTCAGGATGAGAACAGAAATCGTGCTCCGGCGGCGCGGTGGCAGCAGGAGGCCCCATTAGCTAAAGTGGTGCTTCAGGTTAAGAACAGTTTCAGGTTAAGAACGGACCTCCAGAACGAATTAAGTACTTAACCCGAGGTACCACTGTAATGGCTGCAGAAATGTCAGCTCAAATGCTGAGTATTAGGTGAAAAAATGATTAACACTGCCTGTGTACTTTATAAATACAGGGCAGGAAAAAAAGTCACTATACAAGTGCAAATTATTCTTATTTACTCACAACTTATATTTGTGTATAGAAAATTACAGTAGGAACCAAGATCATACCACCATGAATAAAACCGTAAGCCAAAGTTTGCCGTCGTTGATTAATACAAATATTTTTGTTATGCATATGTGAGCAGTTTTACAACATCAGTCCTCGTGTGCCACAGTGAGAATCCTTCAGCTTATTTTGATTATCCTCGGAAGGAAACACGAAATTACATTAGGCAATGTTTATCGACAAATATTTTGATAGTGCCTTCATAAAACGGGTCAAAGCTTTATTTGGGCGGGGGACACAAAAACGCACCTGAGATTAAACCATGTTCATTTTTATGTCATGACAAGGCTTAACTGACAAATGGGCTCTCGGTCCCTGGATAGTCTACTCAACTGGATCGTAATGTACCTTATCATTCTTTCTTAAATATTAATCTAGTTTTAAGAATGAAAATGGTTATAACCAGTGCCTTTTTCGAGGGGGGAGGTACCGGTACTCACCAGCAGTTCCTGCACCCACCCTGCCAAGACCATCACAAGCACCACCAGAGAGCTGACCAGGGCACATAGTCAGCAGCAGACTACAGTGCACAGTGAATGATTACTGCCAGGTCTTGAGGAATCAGACCCCTCCCACGGTGGCAGTCCAGAATCAGAGAAACGATAAACATTCTTACCAAGCAATTTATTCAATAATTCACAGAGAAGGAATGCAGCCTTCCCTAATAAAGGCATTGCTCCAAGTAAAGTCCCACCCCCCACGCCATGTCTCCCCTATTCAACATCACTCCTGGATCAGTTAATCTGAGCTTTCTGCCGCTGAGCTCTCTGTTCTAATACCCTCAATGCCCACCTGGTCCTGGGAGAAGGGGGTTAAGAATGCTTTCCAAGGACACTGAGTCTGTCAGATGTCTCTCCCCCTGTGCTGCTGCTTGTTCCTGCTGTTCCTCTTCCAATATTTCCCAGCTTCTGCCCTCTGCACCCTTCCGCAAACCACTGTTCTAAATCTATACTGTCGCCCTGTTCTCGGGAAGGTTCAGGGAAAGGGGGGGAGCAGTCCCAACCATTTCTCCACAGTCCAGCCCCTGACAGATACTGAGTTTAGACTCTGTATCAAAGACTTTAGCTGATGGAGTGTTACTTTTAGTGTAAATAAGTACATATGAATTTTTTGATTTTGTCTACTGCTTCTGCCCCTTGGTGCTGATGTAGAGATATGTGTTATTATTGTATGGTGCTCTCCAGTATGGTGCTGGACCACACTGGTCATGCTGGCCAGGGTTGACGGGAATTATAAGTCCAGCAGCACGTAGAGGGCACCACATTGACTAACAGTGCACTCCAAATTACTGCTTGTATCATGTCCAGAATATTTATGCCATGATGCAGAACATCTTAAGAACAACCTGTGCTGCATATATTGGATCTCTGCAAATTAATTAGTTTTTCAAATGATTATGTCACTTATTTCATATGCTACCAGTGTTCGGGACATCTTGACAGATCCCAAATTTAGAATTGTGACCTTTTTCAACTATCTCCTGGAGGTTAATAATTAACTGGAACACCTCTTAAACCATATTAAGTATTTTTGATGGGAACAGCATGAAACAATTTCTTTGATCAAAGGGATTAACTAGTTCTTTGCCACTGCAGAAATTTCTACAGAGCCAGGATCATTTATGTATATTTCCTTATTATTAGAACTCATGCCACCATCTAAGTACGAAGTACTTGGATTCAAGAGCTATTTCTTTTTCCTGGTGACTTCAGCAGACCTAAAATATTTTTTACACATAGCCCATTGGCTGCTGTCTCTTCTGTAGTTGCTCCTACATCAGTCATGGTCAGCAGTTGCTTGTGTGATATGCAAAATACATTGTTAGAAATTCCACATGGTTGGTTACACCAGGGGCGAGAGACCTGTGGCAGTCCAAATGTTACTGGACTACAACTCCCAAGTTCGCATTCATGTCTCAGCAACATCTACACTGGCTTGGTCATCTCCATAGAATGGAAGATGGTAGTATCTCCAAGGATGTCTCTATGGGGAGCTGGCTTCAGGCACCAGGCGCAATGGCAGACCAACTCTGTGTTACAAAGATGTATGCAAACATGACATCAAGGCTGACAACATCAATCCCACTGTATGGGAATCCCTTGCAGATGACCACAATGCCTAGAGACAGACAGTCAGGTCATGCATCCATAGCAGTGACCAGAGGAAGAATGACCTCTGTAAGGAACACAGAGAGAAGAAACGCCATACTGCATCTGTAGCAGCACAGCTGCACACCTTCATCTGACCCAGCTGCAATAAAACATGTCTCTCCCATGCCCATGTCTACAGCCACAGCAGGTGCTGTTACCTTCCAACAGCTTGACTTCGCCCCCAAAGATGTGTTCCTCCATTGTCTCCCGAGACAGACAGATGCCAACAACAACAAAAACAACTCCCATCATCCTTGACCACACTGGCTGTCCAACAACATCTGAAGGACCACAGGTTTCCCAACTTTGTTTTACACAGACCCTGTTCACAAAAAGGAGCCACAGAGGTTGCACCCACATCAGTTAGGATGTTTGAAAAGTTGGAAAGCTCACTCTCTTTTTACCAACTGCCTGTTTCATTCCCCCCCCCCAAAAAAAAGAAACCAGCTCCATTTCACCACCTTTGTGGATGGATTTTTAAAACACTCCTACAGATAGAGTTCCACTGCCCTACATCAGATCCCTACAAAAGGCAGCCCCCAAAGACTCCTTTCAGAACTCAAAGATTGCTCTCCCTTCTCCGTCTGAGGTTGCTTCCAAACAGGTGTTTATTGTAGGATCCTCATGCTTGCTTCCCCACCCCCACTTTCCGCAGCATCCACATGATGTCCTTGGCATCAGCCTGCATCTCACCTCCAACTTAATCTGGGTTTATCATTTCTAAGAAGTGAAAATACAATAAAAACCCTTGGCAATGACTTGTTTGTGGAATCTCAACAACCCATTTGCAAATTTAGCCCCAGACTAGAAGGAGGAGCCTCTTGAGAGTCCCGTGGGCTGCAAGAAGATCAAACCTATCCATTCTGAAGGAAATCAGCCCTGAGTGCTCACTGGAAGGACAGATCGTGAAATCTGAGACTCCAATACTTTGGCCACCTCATGAGAAGAGAAGACTCCCTGGAAAAGACCCTGATGTTGGGAAAGATTGAGGGCACAAGGAGAAGGGGACGACAGAGGACAAGATGGTTGGACAGTGTTCTACCAGCATGAGTTTGACCAAACTGCGGGAGGCAGTGGAAGACAGGAGTGCCTGGCGTGCTCTGGTCCATGGGGTCACGAAGAGTCGGACACGACTGAACAACTAAACAACAACAACAAGAAGAAGAAGCCACAATCATAGGTACTCAAGAAGAGCCCTATGGGATCAGGCCAAAGGCCCATCTAGAACATAATCGTGTTCTTATAGTAGCCAACCAGAAGCCTATGTGAAGCCAGATGCTGCAACACTCTCCCTACTTGTGATTTCCAGTAACTCCATCTCCACCCCTTTGTTCCTGTTTGGTCCTTTATAGGAAAAAGGTTCCCCACCTGAACAGAGAGACCTTGATTTCATCAGCTGTATGTCCCTGACTTTCATTCAGAACATACTAAGTAAAAAACAGGTATCTCCTAGTTAGTGTAGGCAACTAGCCACAATCTCTCTAAGGAAAGGATGTGGCTGGCAAGTTTGACCAGTAAGATATTTAAGTTGCCTTTCTGGTTCCATTAACCCTGTCCTCTCCAAACACAGACTCCATAACAGTTACCGTAAGTAGCAAACTCATAATGATAAATTTGTAACATGTGTTGGTCTTCTCCTTTAACTGGGAGAAAATCTTACCCTTTATCATTTATAAACTTTCTCTTTCCCAGTCTAAAATGTGTTGCCTAATTCAGCAAGGATTCCTTTTTTACAGCACAATCATAATGACAATCTTATAAGTCTTGTTGAATTGAATTGGGATTACTCCCAGGTAGGTGGGGTTAGGATTGCAGCCGTAGTCAATTAAAAAGATGTCCATTGGTTAATCTAACTAATCTATCAATTTAGTGCCACACCCCTGCATTTTATCCTCAACCATCATATCATGCGAAGTTCAGCTCCTAATGAATGGAAGTTCAAACATGAATCCAGCTCAGAATCGACATAGTCTACTGGTGGCAAGGACGGCAGCAAACTGTTTCATCACCTTGAGCAACCAGCAGCATTACATATTGCTGTGACATGCTCCCATGCATGCCTGCTTTTTTCATATTCAGATACTGTATATCTGCCATTTGAAAGGCATTATTCAATTCATCATCCCGCTCTACCTCTGCAGCAGTAAGGATACTTTAGGCAAAGGGTGTCCTTTTCTGTTGCTCTATTTGTTGTAAGAACATTGCTGCATTTTCAACGCACCATGCTTTGCTTTGAGCATAAGAAAAACCCAACAGTACAAATAAGAGGAGATCATGTGGAATGCAGCAAGATACTCAAATTCACCCAGGTGCATTGCAAGGCAGCCTTCGGGCTCCACTACCACAAAAAAAAGGACTTTAAAATTCTATCATTTAAAAAGTTGTGTGGTGACGTTTAGCCTTTATATTGTTGTCCAAAGTTAACTGGCAAATTACATGAGGTGAGTGGCAATGATGTTGGCGGACAGATTTACCACCAAGCTGACATCAGCCATTTTGTGTAGATGGTTGGCTTGCCCACATACCTCTTGAATGGCAATATCGTGTTTTTTACATAACTCTCTACTGTAAATATTTGAGAATATATGGGAGCAAATACCACACCCTCTGCTTCAAGCTTCCGTTGCACAAGCCAAGTAGTATATTATACTTTGCCCAAACTAAACATTACAAAAAGCACGGCTGCTATTTGCCCCAGAGCAATATAGTGGGTACTCAGATGTTAAAACACAATTCTGTAGTGCAGTGGTCACCAACATTTTCGGGTCCATGGGCACATCTGTAAACCAGAGAAAATCTCATGGGCACTACAAACACCCTGAAACCAAGCACGCACAGTCTTTTGGCTACAATAAAATGCTTCTTTCAAGCTTAATTTCAGTGTGGGTGAGGAAGGGACCCTGTGGCCACCAAGGAAAATCTATGTGGACATATGTGCACCTGCATGTGCACACTGGTGACCCCTGAGGCAATGGGCAGTTTTTATTCTGCAGCTTCCTCTCACTTTCCCACATGCAAAATATTCAAATCCCCAAGGTACCATGGTATGTGTGTGCATCCATCTTCCTTTCTTCTCTACCACTGTGAAGAGCAGGAAGGGACCAATATGGTGAAAGCTAAGACCATGAATGGTGGCAGGGGGCGTATTGAGGCTCTGAGCTGTGTAGGGCTTGGGGGGGATAATAATTTTTATTAGTTTTCAATTACAATAATCCAATAATAGCCTCATTATAACAATGCCAAATTATAATACAGTTACTAATACCAATCATTCAGATGCCAAATTATATAATTTAGGTGCCCCACACACACATGATAGAATTGATGGTTTGATGATTTACTTTATTTCTGTGTTCCAAAATCTTATTAATTCCAATTACACTCCAGTCAAAATAACAATCCCTTATACAACTGCAATATTAACGGCTTCCATACATATTGACACATTAAATGATTTATAAAGCTGCAAGTGAAGCATTCAAACTATATCCTTGTTCTTACCGTGTGTGGCAATGATTCTGTCCGTGATGATATATCTTGCACCACCTGGAGATTGGGGTGGCATGCAACTAGAGTTTACCACTTAACCTACACCATCTGGCTGGTTCTCCTGCACTTTTGCATTTGCCCAGGGAGTGAGCAGCAGGGAGAAGAGGACAGGCCTCCTGCCCCCCCCCATGGAAAAAGAGCCCCCCATTGCAGTAATCCAACCTAGAGGTTACCAGAGCATAGGCCACAGAAGTTAGGGTATCCCAGTCCAGATAGGGGCATAGCTCGGCCACCAGCCCAAGCTGTCAGAAGGCACTCCAAGGCCACCAAGCAACAGTACTGGCTCCAGGAGCACCCCCAAGCTATGTACCTTCTCCTTAAGAGTATAACCCCCCTCAAGAACAGGCAGTCTCCCATCCATCTGGTCTAGGGAACCACCCACTAACAGTGCCTTATCTGGATTGAGCTTCAGTTTATTGGCTCTCATCCAGTCCCTTACCAAGGCAAGACACCAGTCCACTGCCTTGCCTGCAGATAAAAATGAGAAATAGAGCTGTGTGTCAGCAGCATATTGCTGACAACACACTCCCAAACTCCAGCTGATTCCACTCAGCAGCTTCATGTAGATATTAAACAACACGGGGGATGGAATTGAACCTTGAGGACCACATTGAAGACCACATTTTGCCAAAAAAACATTCCCCAAACATCAACCACTGAAGACAACCATCCAAGGAGGACTGGAACCACTGCAAAGCAATGCCGCAAAAACTCAACTCAGATAGCCTCTCTAGGAGGATACAGTGGCTGATTGCATTGAAAGCCACTGAGAGGTCAAAGAGGATTAACAGGAACACATTGCCCCTGTCTCTCTCCCGACAGAGATAATCATATAAGGCGACCAGGGCAGTTTCTGTGCCAAAGCCAGGCTAAAACCCTAATTGAAATGGATCTAGAAAAGTAGTCTCCTCCAAGAGTGCCAGGATCTGGACATTGACCAGCCACTCAGTGCCCCCCAAAAGGGAAGATAGCAACTGGCCAGTAGTTACTTCGGTTTTCAGAATCTAGGGGTGGTTTCTTAAGGAGCGGTCTTATCACTGCCTCCTTCAAACAGGCAGGAATCACCCCCTCTCGTAAAGAGATATGTTTGTAAGGGTGCCAAATTTACAAAACATGTTTTAGAGGACAAGCTATGGCAAACATAATGCATCTTAATGGAATTGTGGTGAAATGGATGGCAGCTAGAGAAGGAGTTTCATATTGATAGTCATATTCTTACCATAAGGGGTATATAAAATATGGTACTCACATTTAGAGGCACTTAGATATGGGTTCTTGGATACAGGTGCTGGACTTTTTCTGCGGTCTTCATTGCCTTTAGGAGGAAATAATGGGTCAGAGTGTCAATGAGAATCATTTGTGCTTTTATTCAGTCTGGAAATGCAATGAAAGGGTAATAATAAAAAGACATTCTGAATTCTCCCTTTTAGAAATATGTAGGCTTGAATGAACAAAGTAACAAATCCCCTTCCTGGAGGTATAACATATTATGCTGAGGAATAAATATCCATGGATCTTACTCTTTCTTTCTCTGTTACTACGATGGATTCATATCCAACCATTTATCGATTTAAGGCTTTACTTAATTTTTATGGCTTCCCACATGAGGAATATCAGTTGACTGCTGAATGGTTTTGGTCGTATATCATGCAGTAAAAATGGAACTTAAGTAAAAAAAGCTTACATAGAATCTTTCCCACTTTCTTGCCAGAGCAGCTGTTGATGTTATACTAGTGCAAAAAGATGCTGCAGGCAGGACATGGGCACAGAAGTTGTGATCAGAAGTTCCTTCTCCTAGATTAGTTGCTGACCAGAGTTAATGAGCCACTATGGACCATCACTGTCAGTAAAAGGGCAAGTAAGGGGACGACTCACACTCATCCAAGATGGAAACTCAAGACTGGTCCAGGGCATGATCTCACCTATCAGGTTTGTTCACTGTCTACCTACCAATAGATAAATGAATGGGAAATGAAGTTGAGTGCCAATGCCCCCTCAGAATTCTCTACCCTGTCTGTCTGGGGAACCATTTCCTCAATTTTCTCCAAGGAATGAGCAATTCTCCAACAATGTCTTTGGAAGTGGGGATTACCATTTACAGTTGGAATAACACATCTTCTTTCTGCTCCCCTAAGTTTTTCTCCCCATCAATGCAGGTTGTTTTGCTGGCAGTTTGGCCACCATTTTGTATCTCTGCAATATTTCAGAATTCAAGTGTTGTTAACAGAACATTGGGGGAGAGATGGTTGCCACCACAAAAATTGGAGTGAGCCAAGGACCTTCTGCATGAAAAGCATGTGCTTGAACATTGAGCTATAGTTGTTCAACATCTGTCTCTTCTATACCAACATTGCTTAATGTTAATGTTTTATTCTTATCCCTCCTTGCTCACTCTCTACCTGCTTGCTGGTTACTGTTTTTGCCACCCCCTTATCTCACTGAGAAACAAAGCTCTTTGATGGCAAGCGCCTCATAGAAGGAGGTTGTGCCATCTCAGGCTCGAAGCTCTGGGAACTTTGCTTCCCAGATAGAGGAGGAGGAGAAAGGAGTAGTAACAGGGCAGCCAAGAGATCAGGGAGGGACAAGCGTTAAATATCAGTGTTCAATTGATTGATGATGTGCTACAGAGAGTTGTTTCTATAAAAATTAAAAATAGACAAAAGAGCTTCCTCTCTGTACTGAATCTGTCTATAGCCCCCTAAGAGAATAAGTGACACATGTTGACATAAGTAGAAAGCTCAAGGAAGCATATTGTAAAACTTCAATCGGGTGGTTTGAGTGGCAGCTGGAGGAAATAGCCAAGCTGCTGTTCTTGGTTCGCTGCTCAAAGACTACCTTGCATAAGAACTGCATTGCAAGATGAGATGAGACCACTTAGTTCAGTGTTCTGTTTTGGACACAGCAACTAAGCCTGATGTTTGAGGAAAGTATTCAAGCAATTTATCAGTGCATGGCATGGGGGAAGTGGGGATATTTCCTTACTCATTCTATAAAAGCAAACCCCGACTTCCACTCCAATAATTTTCCTAAACCCATACTGCTGCCACCATTTAATATCACTTACAACTTTTGCACCCTTTATTTACCAATAACCCTGATAGCTGTGGGATAAAGCTAGTCACACTCAGTTACTATATTTAACAAAGATATTGGAGTTTACTTATTGCAAGATTATGTACTGCAGAAGCTTATGGTTCCTTTAATATAGTACTGTCTGTCTTTTAATGAGTGCACACTTTGTTAACTTGCTACTTTCATTTTAAATATCAACAGCTTGTTTTAAAACTACAGTGGTACCTCGGGTTAAGAACTTAACTCATTCTGGAGGTCCGTTCTTAACTGAAACTGTTCTTAACCTGAGGTACCACTTCAGCTAATGGGGCCTCCTGCTGCCGCCGTGCTGCCCCCGCACAATTTCTGTTCTCATCCTGAAGCAAAGTTCTTAACCCGAGGTACTATTTCTGGGTTAGCGGAGTCTGTAACCTGAAGCATCTGTAACCTGAAGTACCACTGTACTACAGTATTACTAAACCCAGACAGCTTTGAGGAACCAGTTACCCTATTCAAACTTTTCTACCTTATTGCCTTTATATTTTCTCTGCCCCAGTTAAGCCTCACCAACACTATAACTGAGGCATAGCTGTCAACTTTTCCCTTTTCTTGTGAGGAATCCTATTCAAAATAAGGGAATTTCCCTTTAAAAGGGGGGAAAGTTGGTAGCTATGAACTGAGGATTCATGTTGAAACCCCATTCCAACCCCTACTAACCTACTGAAGGTCTGTTTTTGCTGCACTGTTGTGGAATCTTCCTCTGACTCCCCTACCAGACACTAGAGACCAGCGTTCCAAACTGCCTCTCACTTCTTAGCACTGGGGTCAGCTTCTCCCCTCAACTCCGCACTCTAAGCCACCATAAGAACATGAGAGCCTGCTGAATCAAGCCAGTAGCCCATCCAGTCCAGCATCATGCACTCAAGCGACCATCAACCCACTCTGTCTTTCTCTGGGGGTCTTCTTTCATCTTCCTTGACCATCTTCCTCTGCTGCCTTCTTATTCTGGCTGTCCACCACAAACATCAGCCAACACAGACTGACCCTGACTGACTAGCACCCACTTATTCTGACCCCTCCAGCCCTAGCCAATCACACTCACTTACTGAAAATTCTAAACCAGCACCCACCAATCAGGATGTGCACATCTTCTATCCTTCATTTGCATACTGAGAGTTCTATGTCTAACCTCTTCCCAGTGACAGTTAAACCAACTTTTACCTGACCAGAAAGAAGACTTCCCCCATCAAACACCTCACAAGGTTCCAATGAGTTCTTTTTTTCTCCTTGCAGTTCTTTGTTGCATCCGCATGTCCCTTCTAGGACGCATGCTTGTCCTCATACTAAGAAGACCCTTGTCCAAGTAAATCGTATTTGAGAGATCTTTTAGGTGTTGTATCTTCTCCCTCCCCTTTAAAAATAGATCCACGTTGGGATGGTTATCCAGGGCTGGTTCTATCATTTGGCAAAACCTTGGGAGGAACTAGTTTATTGTAGTTGAGGATCCTGTCCCATTGCCTGTGCTGGAAGTTAGGTTCAGCTGTCAGTGTGGTTGGCTTCAGTACTTAGAAGGAACAGATCACCATCTTTTCCCTTAGCCCAGGCAGCAAAATGTACTGGGCTGGTGCTGTGCTTATCTGATATTTGCACTTGAACTGGATAATTATGCCCTGTATGAGAAAAACCAATTTTCATTCCAGTATCTCAATTGCAAAAACAGATCACACATCACACATATTTCTGCTCTTTCCTCTCTGCCCACAGACTTTCAAAATGGGTGATTGCCGGGGGGGGGGGGCATCATGCTGGTATCTCAGCTTTGAAAAGTAGATCTACCTCCTGAACATGCATCCGAATTTCATCCAGATAGCTTGATGTTAAAGGGAAACAAGTAAACAAACAGAGAATGTCAAGTAGGCATGTTAAAAATGAAGGGCTCGCGTTGCTTTAGCAATTATGCGGCGTGAGAATGGTCAGAAATAAAGAAGAGCTCAGGAAAGTTCAAAATCTCACTTGAGAGCTGCCCAAGACAGGACCTGCAATTTTGATTAATGCAAAGGCTTCACGGAGACCAAAAGTACTCCTTTAGCACCAAACTGTTATACTTTCTCTCCATTTTCTATCCCGGTCTTATCTCTTCCAAGCCCCCTGTGCTTAAGCAGCAAATGAGGCCGATGCTTTCTCCAGGTCCTCCTCCTCTTCTCCTCCCCTCCTCATCCTGAATTATCTCAGTCCTACAGCAACGCTAGAAGAAGTTTAAAACAATGATGCATTGTGAAGTGATATTAAGGCTCTTTAAAAAAAAAACTATTTGCCACACGCTTTTTCTGGACTGTTACACCTTCTCTGTGTGCAAATGAAATTCTCTTCCTGGAGAAAGATAGATGAAGTACAGTTTTTAGTGTTCAATCTCAGGTTGCAGTCAGCCCACCTCTCATTGAAATCCACAGCAAAACACACTTGATTTTAATGAAGTAGTAATACACTCCAGGTAGAAACATTACCATCACTCAATTTGGCAAAGTCAGAATACAGGAAGGGAAAGCAAATAATTTAGAGGCCCTCAAACTGAGTGTTTCGGATGATGGCGGGCAATCTGGCTTGGGTTCTGAATCGATCAATTCCACAAACTGGTTGGAACTTGTAATGGGGCGAAAGTATGTTTTTGTTAAGCACTAAGCTTTCTGAAGCAATGTTATGTGTGATTAGCTCTCCCAGCCAGACACTGCTGTTAGTTTCTTGGTCATTGATGTGGCCCGTGTAACTATATAACCATCATGATCATATTTATTTCCTATATAATTCACTTGGTAGAAGTGCTTCCTTCTATTGTGCTCTCTTGGAGACTTTCCTTTCTCCGCCGTTGCTTGCTGCCTTTCAACTAAAAATAAGTCATTCAGTCTGAAAGCGTATGGAAAAATGCAGTGTCTCACAGAGGTGCAGCATAGAGGCTGTCATTTGGACAGGATTGATTCCCACCTAGGATTCCTGAGACGTAGTTTTTTAGTCCATTTTGAAGCTGGCTTCATAGCTTGCAGAAGCATCTCTTTGGGATTCACTGTTAAATTAGAAATTGGGCTCATTATTCACACTCTTTGGCCCAGAGCGAAATAGCCGCATTAGACATGCCCAAGTGATTAGATATCCTCAGGGGGAGATTGGACTCCTTCCCCCTTTTGAAACACAGACTCTCATGCTACACCATAATCCTGCATTTGAAAGTTCTCTCTATTTCAAGAGGAGTTTGCAGTGTGCCATGGAGGAGGCTGCTGTTTGAAAAACTCAAAGCCCCCTTAATTAATTTTCCCTTAAACAAATACAGTGGTACCTCTGGTTACAGACACTTCAGGTTACATATGCTTCAGGTTACAGACTCCGCTAACCTGGAAGTAGTACCTCGGGCTAAGAACTTTGCTTCAGGATGAGAACAGAAATCACGTAGCAGCAGCGCGGCAGCAGCAGGAGGCCATTAGCTAAAGTGGTACCTCAGGTTAAGAACAGTTTCAGGCTAAGAACAGACCTCCAGAACAAATTAAGTTCTTAACCAGAGGTACCACTGTAGAAGTTTCTTCATAATGATCACCCAGCTGGATCAAACCAAAAGAACATCTAACACAGTATATGGCCTCACTGGTGGCCAGCCATGTCATGTGGAAATTTCACTAGTCATTCGTGTTGGAATAACCATCCCCTGCCTCTCCCAGCAGCCACTTCATCCATTTGTACTACAACAAAACATTACCTGACTTAGAACTCTCTAGACCTGAGGAATGGAGACTAGGAAGACTTAACAGCTGACTGGATTCAATGCCCATTCATGCCACAACGTGGCACAATATATTATCTTGGCTGAAAGTGGAAATGACAGGAGCCGCAAGGAAAGGCTGTAGTTCAATGGTAGAGCAACTGCTTTGTATACAGGTCACAAGTTCAATCCCAGGCTGGGTGAGATCCCTGCCTGGAACACAGAACAGCTACTGCCAGTCAATGTTAGCCGTACTGAGCTAGATGGGACAATGGTTGAATTCATTATAAGAAAGCTTCCTATATCTGCACACTTAGCCCAACTGAAACCAATCTATTTAACAACACAGTAGGCCTTACTGTCTTTAATGGAACTTACACCCTAGTGGCTGGAGACCCTGGTTTGGGAAACCCTTATTTATGGGGGTCCCTTCCAACTCTATGATTCCATCATTCTATCATTCAAGTGTGTTTGGTATTGCAGTCTGTGTGTGCTTTACTCTGCATTGTATTGCAACCATAGTCTTTCACTTATCTGGAGTACATCAAACTCACAAAGCAGGAATCAGCACTTGATAATCCCTTACAGTAGAGAGTGCACTGTAGCTATTCACATTCAAGGCCTTTACCATGGGTAATGTTTTCTTAGCAGCATGCAAAAAGAACTCTACATGGAATTAACATTTAAATGAAGCTATGCTGTGCTTTGGCCATCTATTATATGTGAACTATATGAAGAAAAGAGTGACTCCTCTTAAGAGGACTAGGTAACTTGGAAACAGAATTCTTTACAGAGGCAGTGTATCTAGATGTAATTACCTCAACCAAATTGCTTAATCCCATAGCAACTCAAAAAATATTGCAGTGGAATTTCTGATTTCACTGTTCTTACTAATTGCATTTTATATATTGTTGTGTTTCATATTTTGAAAAATGGTGTAGTACAGAGTACTCAACTGCAATCCTATGCCTGTCTACTCAGAAACAAGTTAATTTGTGGTGCTTACTCACAGATGAATGTGCTCAGGACTATAGCCTATCAATTCTATGTGTATCTACTCAGAAGTAAGTCCCCACGAAGTTTGGTGGGATATGGTCCTTTTCAAGTGACCATAGAATTGCAGCATAAGAGTGTGAGCTGGGAACAGGGAAATCTGATTCAAAAGATTTTGAGCCATGAATTCACTAGGTTGCATTACACAACCATTCTGTCTTAGCGTCATCCTTTCCCACATCTATAATACACACAAAATTCTGTACTACCTTACAAGATAAATGTACATGTTGCATTTGTTACTGAGATAATGAATGTAAGATGCTTTGAACCATGATTATGCGACTATCTGAAAGCTAAGTGCTGTTACATTCATTGATGCAGTGTCTAAAAAAACTAGACCAAATCTTCCTTAGTGTTTTTCTTCCTTCTTTCTGAGCTCTCAGAAGAGCAAAAGGAAGTTTGAAGTATGCACTGTATCTAAGACCTTATTGAAATACGCCGTTCTCCCCAGTGCCATCCATTTTTCATAAGAATTGTCTAAAATGACCAAGAGCACAACAGCCTATAATTGTTTCCGGGGTCTGAATTGAAATATTAAAGTCCCTTTTTTAAAAAAAAAGATATAAGAAATTATTCTGTATCAATGCCCTAAAGAACAATTAGTGAGCTCTTAAAGAAATATAGACAGCTGACATGAATTTGCTCTGAGGTACTTGCACTGAACAAGAGTAGCGATTAGGTGTCACTTAAACACAGCGTTTGTTAAACATGAGCTAATAAATGTACTCATGTGATTTATGCAAAAACTACAGTGAATACCAGTTTCTCTTACGCTAAAAGCCACAAGAGGGTGTGCCGCCAGTTCTGATTTCAAAAGAAAAAAAATAGTATGATAAAGCGGTTATTGTGTGTTGTTGTTGTTTTTTAACTGTTAACTTTTGTGCCATCTTCCTATTTACAGACCAGAATTATAGTCTCTGTATCTCTCTCTCTTGGGACAAGAGTAAATCTGAAAAGATTTTCGCGGGGGAAATTTCTGGGAACTCTGTTTTGCACCACCTCCATTTGGCGAATATTCTCTACCATTTTTGTAGTAGTCACTATCCCCTCCCCTCAATTCCAAGGAGCAATGCTAGGCCTGGGGCATTGTGGGGGATATAAAATGGCAACTCAGTTGCTGCATTGGCAAAGGAAACCTTGTGATGTGGGGGGGGGGGGGGTTAAGGACCTTACTAAGGGAAAATATCTCCTTCCCAAGAGTATTTAGTGACACTGTACTCCCAATCTCATGATGTGCAAACAGGGTGAAGAATTTTTGGAGCCCATCTTCACTCAGCTATTATTACATTGGTACCTCAGGTTAAGTACTTAATTTGTTCCAGAAGGCCGTTCTTAACCTGAAACTGTTCTTAACCTGAAGCACCACTTTAGCTAATGGGGCCTCCTGCTGCTGCTGTGCCACCGGAGCACGATTTCTGTTCTCATCCTGAAGCAAAGTTCTTAACCTGGAGCACTATTTCTGGGTTAGCGGAGTCTGTAACCTGAAGCATATGTAACCCAAGGTACCACTTTACAATTTCAGTTTCTTAGCCGCCCTTCCCCATAAGGTCACAGGTTGGGTTCAAACAATTAAAAATACAATATTAATTCAGTGTAAATCAAGTTACCATCACAGCCATAGGCTTGGTCCCAAATATATACATATACACAACTTAGGTGTCAAAGACTAGAGTGCAGCAGTGCATCTTCAGCATATGACAGAAACTAAACAATGATAGTGTTAAATGCACCTCTCTGAGGCAGTGGCCAAGCTGCATGGCCCGAAATGGGGGACAGATAGCAGGCAGGGGCGTGACTGGCACATGTCCCGGGGGCATGGCACGTTGCCCGGGGGGCATCGCACGCATCCTGAGGGCGTAGTGCCTGGTGCAGTGGGGGTGCGCAGCACATGTCTGGGGGGGTGGCTGCGATGGTCGGTCCCCCCCCATTCCTCTGCCAGCACTCTGAGGCGGAAATATTATAATTTAGAAGCTGCCATAGATAATGCCTTCTCCTGGACTGCCACCCCCTAAACATCTGAGGTTGTGAAACTACCAAGAGGGTCCCCTCTGCTGATTTTAGCAATCAAAAGTTTATAGGGAAAGAGACACTCTTTCAAATATTTGTGGCAAGAGTCATACAAGGTTTTAAACACTAATTTTAACACCTTGAATTAGGCCCAGAAATGAACTGGCATGCAGTGCAGCTGTTTTTAAACAGTGTTTATGTGAGTTATGAATTAAACCCCAGCCAGTAACCTGGCTACTGCATTTTAGATCAGTTGAAGTTTCAGAGTCATCTTCAAGGGCAGCTCCATGTAGAATGCATTACAATAATCCAGTCTGGAAGCTACCAGAGCACATAGGAGCCACTTACTGTAATATACAATTACTGGCTTACACTTCCATGTGTGAAAGAGTTAACCTGAGCCCACAGCTCAGGTTGCCTCTCAGCAGCACCTGTTCCCATCCCTCGTCTCACTCTCCTTTCTCTTCATGCTTCCTGAAAAAAGGAACCATGAGGCTCCCTGCAAGTGAAGTGAATCTCTCCAAAAGTGAGATTTTACAGCCTGCCTCTTTGCTAAACCAAAGATTGCATGATCCTTTTTGTAAGGAAATCAAGTACATTTGTTTTGAAGTTGTTTGAAGCCTTTGTTCATCTTTGTTTTACTGCCAACAGATGGGTACTTGTTTGCTGTAACAGATTTCTGGAAAATCTGTGAGTAAAACATTCACTTATTTGCAAAGCTAAGTGTCTGTGATTTATTTTAGCCTAAGTATTTTCATTGGGAACATTTATTTAAAGGTAAATGTGGATAGATGCAAAATCCAACCAAGTTTAAATGTGCCCGGAGCAATCGCCACTGTGCCTAACTCTGCTACAAGAAAGCAAGAAATCTCTCTTCCCAGCCTCTCTCTCCAACACCACTGACATTTTAAAAACCACTTACCGTATTTTTCACCCTATAGGTCACGCCGGCCCATAGGGCGCCCTTATTTGGGGGGGGGGAATAAAGGGGGGAAATTATTTTTTTTTCCCGAGCCCCAAAGAGCAAAGAAGCCAGGACAGCGAGCGGGATGGATCCCGCTTGCTGTCCTGGCTTCGTTTTTAGCCTGGGGCTGGGGGTCCGGGAGCGAAGGCGAGGTTGCGCTCAACCTCGCCATTGCTCCCAGAGCTTGCTTGCAGGGGTGGGGGTGGGGGAAGCCCGAGCTTCCCCCAACCCCAGCCCCCAGAACAGGCTGTTGCTCGCAAGGCTTGCAGACATCTGCACGAAGCACGGGGCGTGCTCCGGAGTGCGCCCCGTGCTTCGGGCTGCAGGCTGCTGCCCGCGAACGCGGCGGGAACTCCCGCCGGGCTCCCAAGGCTTGCAGATAGCTTCCTGAAGCCTGGAGAGGGAGAGGGGTCAGTGCGCACCGACGCCTCTCGCTCGCCAGGCTTCAGCGAAAGACTGCATTCGCCCCATAGGATGTGCACACATTTCCCCTTCATTTTGGGAGGGGAAAAATTGCGTCCTATAGGGCAAAAAATACGGTAGATCTGTTGTGTGGGGAAGTTTTGGGCCTCCAGATATTGCTGAAATACAACTCCCATTATCCCTGATAATTGGCCATGTTTGCTAGGGCCTATGAGAATCATAGTCTAGCAATATCAGGATTGGAACCATTGATTTGTCCTTGTAAAATACCGCAGTCTCTGCTTATTACTGCTTCCTAATATTCTCCGCAGGGATGCTGGTGGCACTGTGGGTTAAACCACAGAGCCTAGGACTTGCCGATCAGAAAGTCGGCGGTTCGAATCCCCGCAATAGGGTGAGCTCCCGTTGCTCGGTCCCTGCTCCTGCCAACCTAGCAGTTCGAAAGCACATCAAAGTGCAAGTAGATAAATAGGTACTGCTCTGGGGGGGAGGTAAACCCTGTTTCCGTGTGCTGCTCTGGTTCACAAGAAGCGGCTTATTCGTGCAGGCCACATGACCCAGAAGCTGTACGCCAGCTCCCTCAGCCAATAAAGCGAGATGAGCGCCGCAACCCCAGAGTCGGTCATGACTGGACCTAATGGTCAGGGGTCCCTTTACCTTTAATATTCTCTGTAGGCAAATAGATTTCACATGTGACACCTCTACTGTCTCTAAGAAAAAAGGTATCCTGGTAAACCTGTCTGCAAATTCCATTGAAAGGGGAAAGGGAAGCAAAACTAAATTTGGGGAGGGAGAGGGAATTCTTTATTAAGGGTGATTAAAGGGTTTCTATACTAAACCATTATTTAAACAAACTGAAACATTTCTTTAAAATCTAGCTAATTTCAGTAGCAGAGATTCAATAATTCAATTGGGTATCGAGGACCCGTGACTACCCTGTTCCCTAGGGTGCAAATAACTAGACAACACATGGCATATTGGTTGTGGGATCAAATAAGGCCACAACTTTATTGGCTACATATGTGAGGTTTGGCCATAGGCATTGTGGTAACTGGCATAGTGAGAGAGAAGCCAAAAGGTCCCACAGGCCAGGCACTTAAAGTTCCCCTGGGCTGCAAGGGCTGCAATTGGTCGGTTGGGTCTGCGCCCAGGGGAATGCCCCCTAACTCCTGCCGCCATTGGTCCGTTTGGTGGCACGAAAACAATCCAGCCTGCAATAGGTTGGTTTACCAGGGTGGCCCAGTGCCCACCCACAAAGCCACCTGCCTGATAAGGGGGTGAATAGACTTAACTCTCAAATTAAAATGAATGGGATTTAAACATTCCTGAAACTTAATGAATTGTGCCCACTTCCAGAACAGCGCGCTCAGCGTTGGGTCGGAGTTTGAGTTCTGAGACAAACTCGGCACCTGGAGAGGCGAAGCAGGAGCAACAGGAGACGTAAATTGCGCCTACTCGAGTGGATTTCCCAGGAGCAGAGGCTCAGCAGCGCAAAAAAGGGGTTTCCCCACACTAGAACTGGACTTTAAGACGCTTTAAAAAAGAAGAAATTTAGGAGAGAACCTCTGTGCAAAGGAGCTACACCGCCCTCTGGTGCCTTCGCCTCCAGACCCCATGAGCTAGCTCTGGACTCTCCAGTAAGATATTGACACAAATTCAAGGAGCGCCCCCCCCCCAATTTATACAGTGAGAAAGGGGTTATCTAAGCCCCAACAATACATTAGAAACAAAAAAAGGGGGGAACTAACAAACAGATAAAATTAAGAAGTTGCGAGTGGATGCTAAAAGGGGGTCATCCCTCACAACAGAAATTAACGCTGCAGAATCAGCAGTGCGGTAGAGATCTTGAGGGGCTTCTCTGATAAGGGGGTGAATAGACCTAACTCTCAAATTAAAATGAATGGGATTTAAACATTCCTGAAACTTAATGAATTGTGCCTTGTGGAGGCAGCCATATTTTACCCTAAGGACATACCTGGGAATTATGCTACATCAGAGCTGCAGAACATTTCCTAAGTCCAAGGGCCACATTCACATCCATGCAGGGCCGACCCATCCATGAGGCAAGGTGAGATAACTGCCTCAGGTGACAGAATCTTCAGGGGCAGCCGATCCCAATGTACAGTGGTGCCTCGCAAGACGAAATTAATCCGTTCCGTGAGCCTCTTCGTATAGCGGTTTTTTCTTCTTGCGAAGCAAGGCCATTGACAGTTTAGCGGATTAGCGCTATTAGCGGTTTAGCGGCTTTTAGCGGATCCGCTGATAAGCGGCTTATCAGCGGATCAGCTGATAAGCGGCTTAGGGCTTAGGAAAAGGGGGGAAAGGGAAAAAACCCCACAGGAACTCGCAAGACATTTTCGTCTTGCGAAGCAAGCCCATAGGGAAATTCGTTTTGCGAAGCGCCTCCAAAACGGAAAACCCTTTCGTCTAGCGGGTTTTCCGTCTTGCGAGGCGTTCGTCTTGTGGGGCACCACTGTACATCTTTGTTTCCTCTTGTTCCTGATACAGTATAGATTTCCCCTCACCCCTTCTTACCTAACAAGGAGGGAGACACCACTTTGGGGTCTGCCTCAAGTGCCAAACTATATTGGGCAGACCCTGCTTCTGGGCAACCTTTTGTGGGCTGGATACCAATAGTGGAAGAGGTCAGAATCAAAAGTGGACAGAGCAACGAATGTACATTTTACCTTTCTCCGTAGACTAGTTTCTACACACAGCCCTATGTACCCCTCTCCTCTGTCCATACAAGCAAAAGGCTATGCTGGAGTTCAAGGATGCATTTCACCCAGGCAAACCCACTCAAGGAGGATGCAAAACAGGGCCAGTAAACAGTGTAACCTGGAGAGAGGAGGCGTGGCATGAAGGGTCCAAGGGCCAGAATAAAAGACCTGGAGGGCCGCATTCACACACACCCCTCTCCCCACCACCTGAGGTTCCTCACCCCTGTGTGACACCATGGTACAATTTTGTTCCCATGGTGTGTTCTGTCCCAAAGTAGAATGGGATGCCACCATGAAACCAAGACCTGAAACAGCAACAAAACATTTTTCCCCCTGGGAAAAACATCCATCACTTCCTCTTCTTTTAAGACACATCCACCCTCTGTCTGACAGTTCTGAGACGCATATGCACACAGAGATTAGTAATCCATATTTCGGCAGCATTTTCTACCCTTTCTCCAAAATGCCCCCAAACACTGGGGAAAACAAAATGAGCGCAAAATTTTTCACAAAAGTGTGTTGGGCTCATGGGGGTGGGTAGTTATGTTGAAGCCATCATTGTTCTATCAAGCAATGCATTTCCCATGTTCGTATATGTCAGGCTTTTTTAAAGTCTTTTGTGTGATTTATCTGTCCGTCACCTTTTTCTTATCACTGTTCTTTCGCTATTCTTGAAACAAGAATGAAAGGATAAAGGAGAAGAGAGGCAGCCAAAGAAAAGGAAAGAGAAAGAGGCAGAAAGACGGCTGCAAAGAAAAGTTTTGTCCCATTAAAAAAACACACGAAATATCTCATTCAGCCATCGCTCTGTCACCATTATCCCTTGTATAATGACTGGCATGTTCCCGTCTTCATTCAGGAGTGTTTTTAAAAACCATGTTGCGCTGTCAGGAAATAGAGCCTTGTTAAGTCAGGCATGTTAACACTTGCATTGCTGATGCGTTGCCACCGCTTTATAAAATATAAATTGGCCATTTCCCGCTCCCCACAAGCTGTTCCCAGTTAAGAACAAAAAAAAAAAAAAAAGGATTATATCCTTGCTGGGTTGTGTCACTGTGACCAAATCAGACATCTCAGGGAACAGGTGCAGTTGGCACAAGAGTTTTACCTGTGCAAATGCAGCCTTGGCCACTGCAGAGACCAGGCCTAAAACCAGATTGAAATGGATCTAGATCAACCATCTCCTCCAGAAACCCCTGGAACTGACATCCCACCACACGCTCAAGTAACTTAGTGCCTGGCCTGAGGTCACCTAGCAAGCTTCGTGACTGAATCGGGATTCGAACCCTGGTTTCCCAGGTCCTAGTCCGACACTCTAACCACTACACAACACTGGTACCTGGAGATCTGGATTTGTGACTAAATCTCAACTCAAAAGGTCGGCGGTTCGAATCCCTGCGGTGGGGTGCGCTCCCGCTGCTCGGTCCCAGCGCCTGCCAACCTAGCAGTTCGAAAGCACCTCCAGGTGCAAGTAGATAAATAGGGACCGCTTACCAGCGGGAAGGTAAACGGCGTTTCCGTGTGCGGCTCTGGCTCGCCAGAGCAGCGATGTCACGCTGGCCACGTGACCCGGAAGTGTCTCCGGACAGCGCTGGCCCCTGGCCTCTTAAGTGAGATGGGCCACAACCCCAGAGTCTGTCAAGACTGGCCCGTACGGGCAGGGGTACCTTTACCTTTACCTTTTTACCCAACTCAAAATAGCAAGCCTGGGAGCTTCCTTTGAAAAGTGCTTGGCCCTTCTAGCACATCACAACAACATTTCCGCCTCATAGTCTGACCTACCCATCAAACAAGATGGCGCCAATGGGACTATAGAATTGGAGGAAAGGATTAAACCCCCTCACCATCTGCTGCAGTCCCAGTCCTCAGAGACAGGCACAGCAGCAGAAGACAACGCAGCCGAACACCGGCCAGGGGCCCAACACTGTCTCCTCACCATTGTCCCTTCCCCAGCCATGATGTCATTTCCTGTGTCTGAACTTTGGTGGGAGTCATTTTCCATCTCTCCACTGACTATGAGAGGTCCTGCCCATCCACTTTTCTACCAATAGTGGACTTGAATAGGATGAAGGGCAAGAGGACAAGAGAGAATCTGGAGCCACCCATTGCCTGTTGTGATGCGTTTCCTTTTGCAAAGGCTCCAATACATTGGTGCCACCATAGAACAGGTTCTGCTGGTCCCACCTCCTCATGAACTTCAGATGGGACTCATATGGAAGTACAATTGGTGTTCACCTATGTTTCTTGTACTACATGGAAAAATGTTCATTTAATATGTGCCAGCCTAATGTATAATTTCCATTTATATTTATGCATTCTGAATGATAAGACCCAACACTCGGTAAGCAGAGGAAAACTAATACAGAGAAGTGTTCCTTTCGCACTTTATTGAATTGGAATATTAATCATTGTTATCCAATTAGTGAAACTGTTTAACATATTATTCTGCTTTCTTAAAGCATATTTAAAGTCACTACTGCTAAATATACTTTGTGAGGTAAGGAACAAACATTGCTTTTTTAAAAAATTAAATTGTCAATTACTATGAATCAATATGAAAATTAGAAAGTCTCTTTCCTCGGCCAATCCAAAGGTTTTGACCAGTGTTTCACTCACCGACCAACCTTTCAAATTGGATTTTGCCTAAATTGGATCTATTAAATTGAATTCTAAGGCAATTCAAAAAGACTGCGAGCTTAATTGGTTTAAGATGAGTCATTTTCACTTTAGTTACTTAAAGCAAAAGCATTTCTTAAAGGAAACGGTAAATGCCCAGCAGTCATTTTGCCTTATCAGTGTAGAATATTGTAACTAACTTTAATAAATAGTCTATGTAAGTTGGCAGTAACAACAAACTAAGCACTGTTGGTCATTGGAGGGGTTCTAGCTACTTAATAGTTGGTTGCTATGTTTTCGTTGGTTTGTTTTTACTGAATTCAATGGGAAGTTAAGTATGCATATATTTTCATCAATTTGTCTGAAGTATCCTTTCCCATTGTGTTTTCTTCCACCTGTTTTGGACCACAGTCACCGTGAGCCTCAACCTGCATGGCCATGTTGCATGGGGCTGATGGAAGTTGTAGTCTAAAAGAGCAGGAAGCCAGCAGGATGGAAAAGGCTACTCTACTTGGAGATGAAATGCAAACACAAAGTCAATGCAATTCAT